>NC_091983.1:227719019-228349546 GCF_044704955.1 Pristiophorus japonicus
TTCTCCTTTTCAGGTATTTATCCAGATCACTTTTGAAAGTTACTGTTGAATCTGCTCCCACCGCCCTTTCCGGCAGCGCATTCCGGATCACAACAACTCACTGCGTAAAAAATAAATCTCCCCTTCACCTTCTCTGCTCTAAGGAGAACAATCCCAGCTTCTCCAGTCTCTCCACATAACTGAATCCCGCATCTCTTCACACTTTATCTTCATGTTTTCCAATCGGTGCAGGAAGCAGTGACCAGAACGATATAAAGTTCCCGACCCGGGCTGTGTTATTGATACATTCTCAGAATGTGTGCGTCACTGACAGGGTCTTCATTGGCTGTGAAGCACTTTGGGACATCCTGAGGTCGTGAAAGGTGCTATAGAAATACAAGTTCTTTCATTTCTGTAGAATCGGTGGGAATAAAACAGGATTTATTTTACCATTCAGAGCGCGAGTTGATTTGTGAGATATTATCAGAGTTTGACACTCTGTGTAATGTTTCTGTCAGTCTTGTCTTTAACATCACTGAACCGTTATTACTCTGCACAGATCCCAGCTCGATCTGGAACCTCCATCAGCTGTAGTGACAGCACAGTCCCAGACTGTCTGTGGGTGTCACTGATCTCCATATCTGTCCCTTGCCCAACACCAGGGCACCCTGAGATCACCCAGCTCCCCGCCTCTCTCCCTCCATCAGCCAGCTCCCCACCACCCCCCCATCACCCAGCTCCCCATCCCCCCACCATCACCCAGCTCCCCACCCCTCTCCCTCCATCACCCAGCTCCCCACCCACTCCCCCGCATCACCCAGCTCCCCACCCCCCCACCATCACCCAGCTCCCCACCCTCTCCCCCCATCACCCAGCTCCCCAACCCTCTCCCGCACATCACCCAGCTCCCCACCCCTCTCACCCCTCTCACCCCATCACCCAGCTCCCCGCCCCTCTCCCCCATCACCCAGCCCCCCGCCCCTCTCCACCCATCTCCCAGCTCCCCGGCCCTCTGACCCCATCACCCAGCCCCCCGCCCCTCTCCCCCCATGATCCAGCTCCCCGGCCCTCTGCCCGCATCACCCAGCTCCCCGGCCCTCTCACCCCATCACCCAGCCCCCCGCCCCTCTCCCCCCATCACCCAGCTCCCCGGCCCTCTCACCCCATCACCCAGCCCCCCGCCCCTCTCCCCCCATCACCTAGCTCCCTGCCCCTCTCCCCCATCACCCAGCTCCCTGCCCCTCTCCCCATCACCCAGCCCCCCGCCCCTCTCCCCCCATCACCCAGCTCCCCGCCCCTCTCCCCCATCACCCAGCTCCCCACCCCTCTCCCCCCATCACCCAGCTCACTGCCCCTCTCCCCCCATCACCCAGCTCCCCACCCCTCTCCCCCCATCACCCAGCTCCCCACCCCTCTCCCCCAATCACCCAGCTCCCCACCCCCCTCTCCCCCCCATCACCATCTCTGTGTCTGCCCCTCTCCCCGCCCCCATCACCAGCTCCCTCCTCACTGATTCCCCACAGATGTCGGCCACTCTTTAGTGAACCAGAGCTGGGCTTTCAACAATAAAACTGTGATCAACAACAACGACAACTTGCAATTATATAGCGCCTTTCACAGAGTAAAATGGTGCTCCACAGGAGCTTAAATCAGACACAATCTGACATCGAGCCACATAAGGCAGTATTAGGACAGGTGACCAAAAGCTTGGCCCAGGAATTAGGTTTGAAGGAGCCTCTTAAAGAAGGAGATGGAGGTGGAGAGGCAGAGCGGTTTCGGGGGGAATTCCAGAGCTTAGGGCCCAGGCAGCTGAAGGCACGGCCGCCAATGGCGGGTGATGAAAGTAGTGGGATGAGCAGGAGGCCAGACAGGTGCCACTGATCTCAGGTAGCGTCGAACTGAGCCGTTCACAACAGAACCCCCGGGAGAAATGGGTCTCTCGCTAAAAATTTACATTGTCGGGGGACCAATTTCAGGCCCAGATTCAGGAACATAGGATTTGTTAAACAGACCCAGGTCCATCGAAATTCACCTTCTACCATCCTGGTAGTCACATGATCCAATGATAATGGAGTTATTGACCAATCACAGCGATCGATCTCAATCAATGAGTCTACAACTGACCCAGACATGAGGTGAAGGAAAACCCCGGGGTGGAGAGCTTTGGGAACCATAGGCCCAAAGTCACCTGTTACCCCCGAGCTCGCTACACTCACCACACGGCACGTCCCAAATTACTCAGACACTGGAGCACACAATGTGATTTTCTGGGGGAAGTCTATCTCATTTACCTTTGAATGAATCAATACTAACTGCTCCCACTGTCTCCCTAGGGAGCCTGTTCCATAGACTGAACACTCACTCACTGAAATATTATTTCCCCAGATTAGTTTTGAATTTGCCCTTCAAGCGCAGGCCGTGTCCTCTGGGTCTACTGTTCTGGACAAGGTGAGACAGCTGGTCACGGTTGACATTATCCAGTCCCTTTAGAATGCTAAAAACAGCGAGTGTGAAAGTCACAAAAGCCCAGACCTTGGAACACACACAAGACCCAAGATGTTCAGTGTGAGCAACACTGCGATCAGATCCAACCAAATCAAAGCTCCAGGATGAAACAAGCAAAGTGCCGTGGGAACAGGAGGGAAATTAGCGGAGTGAGAATCTGTGGAGCAGCGAGAGAGACATTTGGAAATGTTGGGTCTGTCCCGAGTACTGGGGCAGTAGGAAATGTCCCACTCTGCAAATTACTAAACAATCAGTCCGAGGATGAGTAAAGTGAAATGATTGGAAAGTCAAGTGGAAACAATTCCACTTTATTAACATTTAAACAGGCGACGTCAGGCCCAGATATAAATAATGAATAAAGTGTGTGCAGAATGACGGGTGTGTTTGACCTTCAGATCAGCGCTACACTCTCTGAGGATTTCTCTCAAACCTTTCACTAGAGCTTCCAATCGCCAATTTTTTGCCCTGCTCAGGACGCAGAGCCTGAAATCACAACAGGGAGAGTTTGTGAGAAATGACCAACATGTTCAGCTGAGAAACAAATACCTTGCATTTCTATAGCGCCTTTCACCACCTCAGGACGTCCCAAAGTGCTTCACAGCCAATGTCGTATTTTTGGAATGTAGTCACTGTTGTAATTTAAGAAATGCAGTTGCAAATTTGTGCACAGTAAGCTCCCAGAAACAGCAATGTGATATTGACAGATAATCTGTTTTACTGATATTGGTTTGGGGAAAAATATTGGCCCAGGACATAAGGGAGAACCTCCCTGCTCTTCTCCCAAATAGTCCCATGCGATCTTTTACATTTACCGGGGTCTCGGTTTCACATCTCATCTGAAAGACGATATCTCCGACAGTGCAGTGCTCTGTCATAGGAACATAGGAACAATCGGAGGCCATTCAGCCCCTCGAACCTGCTCTGGTTTTCAATGAGATCATGGCTGATCTGTATCCTAACCCCATTTACCTGCCTTGGCTCCATATCCCTTAATACTCTGGTATTGCAAAAATCTATTGACTCAGGTTTAACATTATTAATTGAGCGAGCAACTACAGCTTTCTGTGGGAGAGTTCCACACTTCTACCACCCTTTGCATGAAGCAGTGTTTCCTAACTTCTCTCCCGAATGGCATGGCTCTGACTCAGTATTGCACTGGGAGTGTCAGCCTGGAATATGGGCTCAATAAAAATCTGGGATCAGAAAAGTTGACCATGAAGCTGTTGGGTTGTGGAAAAACCCATTAATCTTCTCCCAATGACCCGTCAATCTTCTCTCAATGACCATCAATCTTCCCTCAATGACCATCAATCTTCCCTCAATAACCATCAACATTCTCTCAATGACTATCAATCTTCTCCCAATGATGATCAAAGTGTAATAAAAAGGCAAGCATGAAAGCTCGGTGCCTCAATGCAAGGAGTATTCGGAACCCAGGAGAGGGCTCCGAGCTCGTTAGATTGGGTAAGAACTCAGATGAACAGGACCCCAAGAAAGAATGCAAAAGGCAGGATGCAACAGAGCAGAGTAGCACTGGGGTAAGTCTAAACCACAAGGTGACAGGAAGGGACAACATGTATGAATATAAAGGGGCTGCAGGAGGTGTCAAAACTAAAAATCATGGTTTAAAAACTAGTGTTAAAACACTCTACCTAAACGCACGCAGCATTCGAAATAAAGTAAATGAGTTGACGGCACAAATCATTACAAATGGGTATGATTTGGTGGCCATTACAGAAACTTGGTTGCAGGGGGGCCAAGACTGGGAATTAAACATACAGGGGTATCTGACAATTCGGACAGATAGACATGAAGGGAAAGGAGGTGGGGTAGCTCTGTTAATAAAGGATGATATCAGGGCAGTTGTGAGAGATGATATTGGCTCTAATGAACAAAATGTTGAATCATTGTGGGTGGAGATTAGAGATAGTAAGGGGAAAAAGTCACTGGTGGGCATAGTTTATAGGCCCCCAAATAATAACTTCACGGTGGGGCGGACAATAATCAAGGGAATAATGGAATTATGTGAAAAAGGAACGGAAGTAATCATGGATGATTTTAACCTACATATCGATTGGTCAAATCAAATCGCATGGGATAGCCTTGAGGAGGAATTCATAGAATGCATACGGGATTGTTTCTTAGAACAGTATGTTACAGAGCCTACAAGGGAGCAAGCTATCTTAGATCTGGTCCTGTAATGAGACAGGAATAATAAACGATCTCCTAGTAAAAGATCCGCTCGGAATGAGTGATCACAGTATGATTGAATTTGTAATACAGATTGAGGGTGAGGAAGTCGTGTCTCAAACGAGCATACTATGCTTAAACAAAGGGGACTACAGTGGGATGAGGGCAGAGTTGGCTAAAGTAGACTGGAAACAAAGACTAAACAGTGGCACAATTGAGGAACAGTGGAGGACTTTTAAGGAGCTCTTTCATGCAAAAATATATTCCAGTGAAAAAGAAGGGCGGTAAGAGAAGGGTTAACCAGCCGTGGATAACCAAGGAAATAAGGGAGAGTATCAAATTAAAAACCAATGCGTATAAGGTGGCCAAGGTTAGTGGGAAACTAGAAGATTGGGAAAATTATAAACGACAGCAAAGAATGATTAAGAAAGCAATAAAGAAAGGAAAGATAGATTACGAAAGTAAACTGGCGCAAAACATAAAAACAAATAGTAAAAGCTTTTACCGATATATAAAACGGAAAACAGTGACTAAAGTAAATGTTGGTTCCTTAGAAGATGAGAAGGGGGATTTAATAATGGGAAATGTGGAAATGGCAGAGACATTAAACAATTATTTTGCTTCGGTCTTCACAGTTCAAGACACAAAAACCATGCCAAAAATTGCTGGTCACAGGAATGTGAGAAGGGAGGACCTTGAGATAACACGATCACGAAGCGGGTAGTGCTGGATAGGCTAATGGGACTCAAGGTAGACAAGTCCCCTGGTCCAGATGAAATGCATCCCAGGGTATTAAAAGAGATGGCGGAAGTTATAGTAGATGCATTCGTTATAATCTACCAAAGTTCTCTGGACTCTGGGGAGGTACCAGCGGATTGGAAAGCAGCTAATGTAATGCCTCTGTTTAAAAAAGGGGACAGACAAAAGGCAGGTAACAATAGGCCGGTTAGTTTAACATCTGTAGTGGGGAAAATGCTTGAAGCTTTCATTAAGGAAGAAATAGCGGGACATCTAGATAGGAATAGTGCAATCAAGCCTACGCAACATGGATTCATGAAAGGGAAATCATGTTTAACTAATTTACTGGAATTCTTTGAGGATATAACGAGCATGGTGGATAGAGGTGTACTGATAGATGTGGTGCATTTAGATTTCCAAAAGGCATTCGATAAGGTGCCACACAAAAGGTTACTGCAGAAGATAAAGGTACGTGGAGTCAGAGAAAATGTATTAGCATGGATCGAGAATTGGCTGGCTAACAGAAAGGAATAAATGGGTCCTTTTTGGGCTGGAAATCGGTGGGTTAGTGGTGTGCCACAGGGATCAGTGCTGGGACCACAACTGTTTACAATATACATAGATAACCTGGAAGAGGGGACAGAGTGAAGTGTAACAAAATTTGCAGATGAGACAAAGTTTAGTGGGAAAGTGAGTTGTGTCGAGGACACAGAGAGGCTGCAAAGAGATTTAAATAGGTTAAGCGAATGGGCTAAGGTTTGGCAGATGGAATACAATGTCGGAAAATGTGAGGTCATCCACTATGGAAAAAATAAACAGTAAAAGGGAATATTATTTGAATGGGGAGAAATTACAACATGCTGCGGTGCAGAGGGACCTGGGGGTCCTTGTGCATGAAACTCTTTTTGGAGTTTATCTGCAAAACAAAACACATTAAACCGTGCCACCCGACCTGGGTGACACACCAGACATTTACAAGGCCCTTTTTTTCTTTTTTTTGGTTTTTTTTTGGTTTTTTTTTTTCCTTCTTTTTTTTGGTTTTTTTTTTGGGCACTAAAATCACAATTTTTCCCCAGTGCCCCCTATAAAAGGGAAGGGGACACTAAAAATACCGGCAATTAAAACAAATTAAACTTTAAAACGTAAAATTAAATTAAAATTTGGTTGCCGGGCGTGATGATGCACTCCAGTCCCTCCGGTGCCCACCTCTCGCGGAAGGCCGTGAGCGTACCGGTGGACACCGCGTGCTCCATCTCCAAGGACACCCTGGACCGGATGTAAGAGCGGAAGAGAGGCAGGCAGTCAGGTTGAACGACCCCCTCGACCGCCCGCTGCCTGGACCGGCTGATGGCACCCTTGGCCGTGCCCAGGAGCAGTCCTACGAGGAGGCCTTCGGACCTACCCGCTCCCCTCCGCACAGGGTGCCCAAAGATCAGGAGAGTGGGACTGAAGTGCAGCCAGAATTTCAGGAGCAGCCCCTTCAAATAATGGAACAGGGGCTGCAACCTCGTGCACTCAATAAAAACATGGAACACGGACTCCTCCAGACCGCAGAAATTGCAGGCGGCCTGGGAGTCAGTGAACCGGCTTAAAAATTTGTTGCACGGCACTGCTCCGTGCACCACCCTCCAGGCCAAGTCCCCGACGAATAGTGGGAGGACCCCTGCGTAGAGTGCCCTCCATCGGGGACCCCCGCCTCCTCCGGACGGCAAGATGGTACGCCATGGCGTGTCCGGACGGCCGGCGAGGATGGCAAAGTTGAGAGTGTGCAGGAGCAGCCCGTACATGAAACCCCTCCGCGCGGAACTGAAAGGCACGGAGGGGATTTCCCCGAGGCGGCTCAAGTTGTGAGGCGCCGGCCCCCGAGGGAGGTTCCGGGGTTTGGCGCCGATGAGGAATTCCGTCCGGACGGGGGTCAGTTCGGACGGGATCTCCCCACGTGCTCGAGCCTCCTCGATGCACCTAACGGAGTCAGGGCCCAGAGCTGTTTTTAGCGACTCGATGGCATCGGCTGCGTGGCGGACGTTGGCAGAATTTAGGTGCCGCGCCAGCGTGTCTGGCGCCATCCAGCCCGCTCCTCCGCCATCGAGCAGGTCCCTGACCCTGGTCACCTCACCAGCCACAGCCCTCTCTTCCGACCGCCACATAAAACCTCGGTCATGGAGGTACGGATTCCCGAGCAGCGGCTCCTGCAGGACGGCCGCCACTCCAGCCGGCGGAGAGCTGCGCTTGGTGGAGACTTTGTTCCAGACCCTGATGAGTTCCCTGTAAAAGACAGGCAGCTCCCGGAGGGCGGTCCTGGCACCCTCCAAGTTCACAAACAGGAACTGCGTGTCATAATTGAGGTCGCGCTGCTGGCGGAAGAAATACCTCGCCAGAGCACACCACCTAGGAGGGGGCTCGACGTAAAGGTATCTCTGCAGGGTCTGAAGACGGAAAGTCGCGAGCTGGGCGCTGACGCACACCAACGACTGACCGCCCTCCTCAAGCGGGAGACTCAAGACCGCGGCAGAGACCCAGTGCTTCCTGTTGTTCCAGAAGAAGTCCACCAGCTTCTTCTGTATCTTGGCGACAAACGCAGGGGGAGGGGTCAAAGTGACCAGTCGGTACCACAACATTGCGGCCACCAGCTGGTTTATGACTAGCGCTCGACCCCTGTAGGACAGCACTCGGAGCAGTCCTGTCCAGCGCCCTAGGCGAGCGGCGACCTTGGCCTCCAGCTCCTGCCAGTTCGCCGGCCAGGCTCCCTCGTTGGGGCTAAGGTAGACTCCCAGATAGAGGAGATGGGTCGTGCTCCAGGCAAAAGGCCTGAGCTCCTCCGGCAGGGAGTCCACCCGCCACTGACCCACCAGGAGTCCGGAACATTTCTCCCAGTTGATCCTGGCGGAGGACGCGGCCGAGTAAATCTCCTGGCACTCACGCATCCTCCGCAGGTCAGCGGGATCCTCTACCGCGAGGAGCACGTCATCGGCGTAAGCCGAGAGGACGACCTCCACGCCCGGCCCTTGCAGAGCCAGTCCCGTCAACCTCGTCCGCAAGAGGCGCAGGAAAGGCTCCACGCAAACGGCGTATAACTGGCCGGACATGGGGCATCCCTGGCACACCCCTCTCCTAAAGCGAAGGGGCGCCGTCAAGGACCCGTTAATCTTAATCAGACACTCCGCGGCGGCGTACAAAAGTCGGATCCGGGCGACGAAATGCGTCCCGAACCCGAAAGCGCGCAGAGTTCCGAGCAGATAGTCGTGAACCACCCTGTCGAACGCCTTCTCTTGGTCAAGGGATAGGAAGGCGACCGACAGACCAGCCTCCTGGGAACAATGGATGAGTTCCCGGACCAGATGGATGTTATCGTGGATTGTCCGGCCCGGGACCGTGTAGGACTGGTCGGGGTGGATCATGTGGTCCAGCACGGCACCAAGGCGAGCAGACATCGCCCTGGCGAAAATTTTGTAGTCCGTGCTGAGGAGGGAGACTGGGCGCCAGTACTTAAGGAGGCGGAGATCGCCCTGCTTAGGCAGCAGGACGATGACTGCCCTGCGCCAAGAGAGGGGCATCTCCCCGGTCGCCAGACTTTCCCCAGGACCCGCACATAGTCGCCCCCCAGAACGTCCCAGAACGCCCTGTGGAACTCCACGGTCAGCCCGTCCAGCCCCGGGGATTTTCCCCTCGAGAGCCGGTCGAGGGCACCGGTCAGCTCCGCCAGGCTTAGCGGAGCTTCCAGATTTTCGACGCCCTCCGGGCTGACCTTCAGCAGGTCCTCCCACAAAACTCTACGCGCTTCCTCGCTGGACGGATCCGGAGAGAACAGAGCCCCGTAATATTCACGGGCCCTGTTGTTGACGCCCTCCGGATCCGAGACGAGAGAGCCGTCGTCGGCCAGCAGCGTCAAGAGCTGCTTACGGACACTCTGCCTTTTTTCCAGCGAGTAGAAGAAGGGGGAGCCGCGGTCCAGATCCCGCAGGAACCGGATCCGCGACCTCACGAACGCACCTCGCGAACCGACGAGCTGCAGGTCCTTCAGCGCGGCCTTCATCGCTTCGTACACCGTCCGCAGGGCCGGGTCCTGGACGACTTGACCGAGACGGGATTCCAGGTCGAGCACCTTTTTTTCTCGGCGCCCGACCCTGGCCGCCCGCTTCTTGGTCGACCCCCTCGCGTACTCTTGACAGAAGACGCGGACGTGAGCCTTGCCCACGTCCCACCATAGCCTCAAGGAGGGGAAGCCCCCCTGCTTCCTTCTCCAGTCGGCCCAGAATCGACGGAACGAGTCCTGGAACCGCACGTCCTCCAGCAGCTGGTTGTTAAAGTGCCAGTACGCGGACCCCGTCCTCGCGCGGAGCGAAGCGAGCTCCGCCCACACCAGTTGATGGTCCGAACACGGCACCGGCCGCATGGAGGCCGCCGGGACGCAGGAAAAGTACGCCCGAGACACGTAAAGGCGGTCGACTCTGGACTATCCTACTCCAGGCCTCACCCAAGTAAAGGCGCTGGAGTCGGGGTGGAGATTTCGCCAGACGTCCACCAAGTCGAAGGACCCGACCAGGTCCCTCAACTTCTCCATCGCCGTAATGCACTGCAGGGCACCGGAGCGGTCCCTCGCCTCAAGGGTGCAGTTAAAATCCCCCCCGAGGACAATGCAGTCGCCGACGTCGACGGAGCCAAGAAGAGCGGACACCTCTTCAAAGAAGCGCATTTTCTGCGGGCCGGGCTGAGGGGCGTACACGTTCACGAGATGGAGCGGCACGTCCCCCAGGCGAACCGTTACGTGCAGCAAGCGGCCTGGCACGGGCTCCTCGACCCCCAAGATCTCCGGCTGAAAATGCGGGCCCAGCAAGATGGCCACCCCACTAGAAATGGCGGTGAGGTGGCTCATGCGGACCTCTCCTTGCCATTCCAGGAGCCACGTGGCTTCGTCTCCCGGAACGGTGTGGGTTTCTTGCAGGAAGCACACCGCATATTTCCCCTCCCGCAGGAGCGAAAAATTGTCAAATCTACGGCGTGCCCCTCTGCCGCCGTTGATGTTGAGGCTGGCTATGGTTATCTTCATGGCAAAAGCATAGTGCAACCTCTACCTTAACCTATTGTGGGGGGGGAGTGGAGTCATTTGTTGACCTCCACTCCTTCAGCAGCCCAGCGAGGAACTTTTTGAGCCGGCGCAGCTCAAGGCCATGAGCCTTTAATAAGGGCCCGCCCGCGGCCATGGTTTTAGCGGCGGCGCGGACGGACGCGACGAGCAGCCCCGGCTCGGACCATCTTTCCAGGGCCAGACGGGCTTGGTCGCGGCGACCCCGGCACTGGACCAAAAAGTCCCGGAATTCCTCTGCGGGAATGAGGAGGGTCTCAGTGGCGGCCGCGAGCAGATCCACCGCCTCACTGGCGATGGACTCGAGATCTTCACCCGCGTCCTCCACCGAGTCCCCGTCCCCCTCCGGGAGGTCGCCGCTAGCAGCCGGCCCGTCGACCGCACGAGGTACGGCAAACGGCCCGGCCGCTCCATCTGGCCCTGGCTCTGCCCCGATCCCACCCCCAGGATCATCGGCAGAGGAGTCCCCACTGGGCTCTTTTAAAATTGGTGCTGGGTCGGGAAGCGACAGCGGAAGGGGTTCCTCCTCCGCCCCAGGAACCGGAGAACAAGGAGAGACCCGGTTTAGAAAATTCTCCAGGTCCACCAAGTCCCTCAGCTCCAAAGTAGGGGGCGAGGGTTGTTGTTCTTCCCCCTCCCCGCCGCCTCCCCCCAGCCCAGCGTGTACGGATTCATTAAACTTGTTCATATTTTCAGTTTCTACCGAGTCGAGCAAATCCCGGGGGAAGTTGGGTATTGGCTGGGCGGGCTCAGGTTCGGCCTTTTCGGCCCCGCCCGCCTCAGTCCCCGGGACGCTCGACTCGGCGGCTACGCATTCTTCCACTGGCCCCACGCCCCCCACGACAGGCAGATCTTCCACGCCATCCCCAGGAGGCAGCGGCTGGGCAGCCTCGACTGCCTCACCCTCCCCGGGGACAGACTCCTCGCGCCTGCAGCGCAATTTGGGGGCGCTGGTGGGGGACGCGGGACACGCGGCGGGCACCGACTCCTCCACGGAGGGATGTTGTTCCCCCTCCGCCTCATTGGGGCGGTGCCTCTTTTTGTTCCTGGGGGTGCGCGAAGGCAGGGCGACCTCCATGTCTGCCGAGGCCTCCCGCTCCGCCCCCCCCTTTTCCTTTTCTTGCCCGCGCCCGGGCCCCTCCGCGGTATTGGTCAAGGGCTCAGGCACGGGCTCAGGGCACCCCGCGCTCGCCGGTGACTGGGTTGGGCTGAGCGCGGTGGTCAAATTTTCTGGCGCACTGAGGGGACCCGCCTCTTGATGTTTTGCCTTCTTCCGTGCCTTCTTTCCGGTCGGACGCTCTCCCTCCCCCCCGCCGGAGGCCCTGAAAACAAAGGCCTCCGAC
This sequence comes from Pristiophorus japonicus, assembly GCF_044704955.1. NCBI lineage: Eukaryota > Metazoa > Chordata > Chondrichthyes > Pristiophoridae > Pristiophorus > Pristiophorus japonicus. Next base: position 227,730,858 of record NC_091983.1, read on the forward strand.
GATGCCCGCGCACCTACGGCTCCCGGCACGCGGACGCAACTAGGGGGAGGGGTGGCGGCGGCTCCAGCCTTGGCCGCCTTCGGTGGTTTGGCGGCCTTGGAGGCGGGGCAGTTCTTACGAACATGCCCCACCTCCCTGCAGGCATGGCACCGCACGCCGTCCGACGTCCAGAAGACGCGGTAGGCAGTCCCCTCGTGCACCACATTAAAATAACCCTCTGTCGTCTCCTCCCGCGCCAGCCGGACAAAGAGCTGGCGGCGGAAGGAGAACACGTGGCGCAGACTGTTCTCCCTTAGGCCAAGCGGTATGAGGTTGATCCCTGACCTTACCTCCCCCAGTTGGTGTAGGTGAGGGAGGAGGAGCTCAGCGGGAACAAAGGGCGGGACGTTTGATATGATGACCCTCTGCGCAGTGGCCTCGAGAGGATCCACCGGCAGGAACGTCCCGCCCACCGTGAGCCCCTTTTCAAGGGCCAGGGACACCGCCCGCTCCGACCCCAGGAAGAACACAGCCTTCCCAGACATCTTGGAGGCTGCAACAATGGCCGAGGGGCCGACTACCCCAGCCATCGCCCGCACGCACTCCTCAATGCTCATTGTGGGGTGAGTGTAGCTCTTGACCCCGTGTTTTTTGGTTATTAGTTTGAATGGTGGCAGGGCAGCAGGTGGCGCAGGAGGCACCGTGGATGTGGATGCCGCCTGCGCATATGTCCTTGCTGGCCCCGCCACCGGCGTGGATGGGGTCGCCATCACGGGGTCCCTTTAAGGGCCACACCCACCCCAAAGTCACAGGCCTTAATGATCTTAATTGGCCTCGTATATTAACTGAGCAGAGGAGCCCTTAATGAGGCACACCTCTCCCCTAGTTGGCAATTGGGGAGGGGCCTTGCTCCCTCTGCTCAGTTGTCTTAATTGTTCCCTTTCTTTTTAAATTAGGAGAAAGGGGCCTCAGAGAGAGAGGGGAGAAACAGAGTAACAGGGAAAGAGAGAGTGGGGTGGGAAGGGGGGGGGGGGGGAACTGCGAGGGCAGGTCTCCCCTCGCAGCTGTGGGTGGGTGCACTCCCCAGATGGCAAAACACAAAAAACACAGTCTTTGGATTGGTCTTCAGGTGGGGGGAGAAGACGTCTTCACCTGGGGCTACTAGAGCCACCAGGCACACACTCCTAACGATGTTAATTGGGTGATTAAAAAATCTTCAGCCTGGTAGCTCCAGCTATCCCAGGCTAGGCAAATATGGAGGGGTGGGGGGGGTTCCAATTGTGGGGGGGGGGCCTAGTTGGAAGCAAGGCCCCCACACACACTACCACACACACACACACCCCCCGCGATGTTCCGGCCCTCAGTGGTCTTCTTTCCTCCCCCCACCGATACAACAAAGTCTGTTTGGGAAATGCACCCACACCCACCTGTAGAAATGTAGAGTCTCCATCCTTCCACACTGGATGTTTGTTGTTGGTTTTTCCCCCTCTCTCCAACTCTTTGCAGAATGTTAAAAGTTGGTAAAAAGTTTTCTTTTCTCCTCCTCTCCCTCTGGGTGAAAGTGGTGGTGAAGCCCCTTCCTTCCTTCTTTTCCTGGGCTGGTCTCAGGGCTCTCCAGGCAGGAGCAGAAGTTGGTAGCTGCTCCTCTCTCTGCAGCTCAGCTCCTACTGTGCAGGACACGCCTCCACTGCTCCACGATTGGTTCCTTGTGCATGAAACTCTTTTAGAGTCTACCTGCAAAACATAAACATTAAACTGTGCCACCCGACCTGGGTGACACACCAGACATTTACAAGGCCCTTTTTTTCCTTTTTTTGTTTTTTTTTGTGTTTTTTTTGTTTTTTTTTTGGGCACTAAAATCACAATTTCTACGGTGCCCCCTATAAAAGGGAAGGGGACACTAAAAGCATCGGCAATTAAAACAAATTAAACTTTAAAACGTAAAATCAAATTAAAATTTGGTTGCCGGGCGTGATGATGCACTCCAGTCCCTCCGGTGCCCACTCTCGCGGAAGGCCGCGAGCGTACCGGTGGACACCGCGTGCTCCATCTCCAAGGACACCCTGGACCGGATGTAAGAGCGGAAGAGAGGCAGGCAGTCAGGTTGAACAACCCCCTCGACCGCCCGCTGCCTGGACCGGCTGATGGCACCCTTGGCCGTGCCCAGGAGCAGTCCTACGAGGAGGCCTTCGGACCTACCCGCTCCCCTCCGCACAGGGTGCCCAAAGATCAGGAGGGTGGGACTGAAGTGCAGCCAGAATTTCAGGAGCAGCCCCTTCAAATAATGGAACAGGGGCTGCAACCTCGTGCACTCAATAAAAACATGGAACACGGACTCCTCCAGACCGCAGAAATTGCAGGCGGCCTGGGAGTCCGTGAACCGGCTTAAAAATTTGTTGCACGGCACTGCTCCGTGCACCACCCTCCAGGCCAAGTCCCCGATGAATAGTGGGAGGACCCCTGCGTAGAGTGCCCTCCATCAGGGACCCCCGCCTCCTCCGGACGGCAAGATGGTACGCCATGGCGTGTCCGGACGGCCGGCGAGGATGGCAAAGTTGAGGGTGTGCAGGAGCAGCCCGTACAGGAAACCCCTCCGCGCGGAACTGAAAGGCACGGAGGGGATTTCCCCGAGGCGGCTCAAGTTGTGAGGCGCCGGCCCCCGAGGGAGGTTCCGGGGTTTGGCGCCGATGAGGAATTCCGTCCGGACGGGGGTCAGTTCGGACGGGATCTCCCCACGTGCTTGAGCCTCCTCGATGCACCTAACGGAGTCAGGGCCCAGAGCTGTTTTTAGCGACTCGATGGCATCGGCCGCGTGGCGGACGTTGGCAGAGTTTAGGCGCCGCGCCAGCGTGTCTGGCGCCATCCAGCCCGCTCCTCCGCCATCGAGCAGGTCCCTGACCCTGGTCACCTCACCAGCCACAGCCCTCTCTTCCGACCGCCACATGAAACCTCGGCCGTGGAGGTACGGATTCCCGAGCAGCGGCTCCTGCAGGACGGCCGCCACTCCAGCCGGCGGAGAGCTGCGCTTGGTGGAGACTTTGTTCCAGACCCTGATGAGTTCCCTGTAAAAGACAGGCAGCTCCCGGAGGGCGGTCCTGGCACCCCCCAAGTTCACAAACAGGAGCTGCGTGTCATAATTGAGGTCGCGCTGCTGGCGGAAGAAATACCTCGCCAGAGCACACCACCTAGGAGGGGGCTCGACGTAAAGGTATCTCTGCAGGGTCTGAAGATGGAAAGTCGCGAGCTGGGCGCTGACGCACACCAACGACTGACCGCCCTCCTCAAGCGGGAGACTCAAGACCGCGGCAGAGACCCAGTGCTTCCTGTTGTTCCAGAAGAAGTCCACCAGCTTCTTCTGTATCTTGGCGACAAACGCAGGGGGAGGGGTCAAAGTGACCAGTCGGTACCACAACATTGCGGCCACGAGCTGGTTTATGACTCGCGCTCGACCCCTGTAGGACAGCACTCGGAGCAGTCCTGTCCAGCGCCCTAGGCGAGCGGCGACCTTGGCCTCCAGCTCCTGCCAGTTCGCCGGTCAGGCTCCCTCGTCGGGGCTAAGGTAGACTCCCAGATAGAGGAGATGGGTCGTGCTCCAGGCAAAAGGCCTGAGCTCCTCCGGCAGGGAGTCCACCCGCCACTGACCCACCAGGAGTCCGGAACATTTCTCCCAGTTGATCCTGGCGGAGGACGCGGCCGAGTAAATCTCCTGGCACTCACGCATCCTCCGCAGGTCAGCGGGATCCTCTACCGCGAGGAGCACGTCATCGGCGTAAGCCGAGAGGACGACCTCCACGCCCGGCCCTTGCAGAGCCAGTCCCGTCAACCTCGTCCGCAAGAGGCGCAGGAAAGGCTCCACGCAAACGGCGTATAACTGGCCGGACATGGGGCATCCCTGGCGCACCCCTCTCCTAAAGCGAAGGGGCGCCGTCAAGGACCCGTTAACCTTAATCAGACACTCCGCAGCGGCGTACAAAAGTCGGATCCGGGCGACGAAATCCGTCCCGAACCCGAAAGCGCGCAGAGTTCCGAGCAGATAGTCGTGATCCACCCTGTCGAACGCCTTCTCTTGGTCGAGGGATAGGAAGGCGACCGACAGACCAGCCTCCTGGGAACAATGGATGAGGTCCCGGACCAGATGGATGTTATCTTGGATTGTCCGGCCCGGGACCGTGTAGGACTGGACGGGGTGGATCATGTGGTCCAGCACGGCACCAAGGCGAGCAGACATCGCCCTGGCGAAGATTTTGTAGTCCGTGCTGAGGAGGGAGACCGGGCGCCAGTTCTTAAGGAGGCGGAGATCGCCCTTCTTAGGCAGCAGGACGATGACTGCCCTGCGCCAAGAGAGGGGCATCTCCCGGTCGCCAGACTTTCCCCCAGGACCCGCGCGTAGTCGCTCCCCAGGACGTCCCAGAACGCCCTGTGGAACTCCACGGTCAGCCCGTCCAGCCCCGGGGATTTTCCCCTCGAGAGCCGGGCGAGGGCACCGGTCAGCTCCGCCAGGCTTAGCGGAGCTTCCAGATTTTCGGCGCCCTCCGGGCTGACCTTCGGCAGGTCCTCCCACAAAACTCTACGCGCTTCCTCGCTGGACGGATCCGGAGAGAACAGAGCCCCGTAATATTCACGGGCCCTGTTGTTGACGCCCTCCGGATCCGAGACGAGAGAGCCGTCGTCGGCCAGCAGCGTCAAGAGCTGCTTACGGACACTCTGCCTTTTTTCCAGCGAGTAGAAGAAGGGGGAGCCGCGGTCCAGATCCCGCAGGAACCGGATCCGCGACCTCACGAACGCGCCTCGGGACCCGACGAGCTGCAGGTCCTTCAGCGCGGCCTTCTTCGCTTCGTACACCGTCCGCAGGGCCGGGTCCTGGACGACTTGACCGAGATGGGATTCCAGGTCGAGCACCTCTTTTTCTAGGCGCCCGACTCTGGCCGCCCGCCTCTTGGTCGACCCCCTCGCGTACTCTTGACAGAAGACGCGGACGTGAGCCTTGCCCACGTCCCACCATAGCCTCAAGGAGGGGAAGCCCCCCTGCTTCCTTCTCCAGTCGGACCAGAATCGACGGAACGAGTCCTGGAACCGCACGTCCTCCAGCAGCCGATTGTTAAAGTGCCAGTACGCGGACCCCGTCCTCGCGCGGAGCGAAGCGAGCTCCGCCCACACCAGGTGGTGGTCCGAACACGGCACCGGCCGCATGGAGGCCGCCGGGACGCAGGAAACGTACGCCCGAGACACGTAAAGGCGGTCGACTCTAGACCATCCTACTCCAGGCCTCACCCAAGTAAAGGCGCTGGAGTCGGGGTGGAGATTTCGCCAGACGTCCACCAAGTCGAAGGACCCGACCAGGTCCCTCAACTTCTCCATCGCCGTCATGCACTGTGGGGCACCGGAGCGGTCCCTCGCCTCGAGGGTGCAGTTAAAATCCCCCCCGAGGACAATGCAGTCGCCGACGTCGACGGAGCCAAGAAGAGCGGACACCTCTTCAAAGAAGCGCGTTTGCTGCGGGCCGGGCTGAGGGGCGTACACGCTCACGAGATGGAGCGGCACGTCCCCCAGGCGAACCGTTACGTGCAGCAAGCGGCCTGGCACGGGCTCCTCGACCCCCAAGATCTCCGGCTGAAAATGCGGGGCCAGCAAGATGGCCACCCCACTAGAAAGGGCGGTGAGGTGGCTCATGCGGACCTCTCCTTGCCATTCCAGGAGCCACGTGGCTTCGTCTCCCGGAACGGTGTGAGTTTCTTGCAGGAAGCACACCGCATATTTCCCCTCCCGCAGGAGCGAAAAGTTGTCAAATCTACGGCGTGCCCCTCTGCCGCCGTTGATGTTGAGGCTGGCTATGGTTATCTTCATGGCAAAAGCATAGTGCAACCTCTACCTTAACCTATTGTGGGGGAGGGAGCGGAGTCTTTTGTTGAACTCCGCTCCCTCCGCAGCCCAGCGAGGAGTCCCTCGAGCTCTTGCAGCTCAAGGTGTTGCGCCTTTGTCAAGGGCCCGCCCGCGGCCAAGGTTTTGACGGCGGCGCGGACGGACCCCTTGATCAGCTCTGGCTCGGACCATTTTTCCAGGGCCAGACGGGCTTGGTAGCAGCGACCCCGGCTCTGGACCAAAAAGTCCCGGAGTTCCTTTGCAGGAATGAGGATGGCCTCGGCGGCGGCTGCGAGCAGATCCACCGCCTCGCTGGCGGTGGTCTCTAGGTCTTCACCCGCGTCCCCCACCGAGTCCCCGTCCTCCTCCGGGAGGTGGCCGCCAGCAGCCGGCCCATTGACCGCACAAGGTACGGCAAATGAACCGGCCGCTCCAACCGGCCCTGGCTCGGCCCCGATCCCACCCCCAGGATCGTCGGAAGAGGAGTCCCCACTGGGCTCTTTTAAAAATGGTGCTGGGTCGGGAAATGACAGCGGAAGGGGTTTCCCCTCCGCCCCAGGAACCGGGGAACAAGGAGAGACCCGGCCACAGGAAATCCCCAGGCTCTCCAAGTGCTCCAGCTCCAGAGCAAGAGGCGAGGGTGGGTGTTCCTCCCCCTCCCCGCTGCCATCCCCCGGCCCAGCATCTACAGTTTCATAAAAAACATTAATTTCATTTTCTGCCGGGTCGAGCGACTCCCGGGGGAAGTTGGGTATTGGCTGGGCGGGCTCAGGTCCGGCCTTTTCGGCCCCGCCCGCCTCAGTCCCCGGGACGCCCGGCCCGGCGGCAATGCATTCTTCCGCTGGCCCCACGCCCCCCACGACAGGCAGATCTTCCACTCCATCCCCAGGAGGCAGCGGCTGGGCAGCCTCGACTGTTTCACCCTCCGCGGGGACAGACTCCTCGCGCCTGCAGCGCAATTTGGGAGCGCTGGTGGGGGACGTGGGACACGCGGCGGGCACCGCCTCCTCCGCGGAGGGATGTTGTTCCCCCTCCGCCTCATTGGGGCGGTGCCTCTTTTTGTTCCTGGGGGCGCGCGGAGGCAGGGAGACCCCCATGTCTGCCGAGGCCTCCCGCTCCGCCCCCCCCCTTTTCCTTTCCTTTCCCGCGCCCGGGCCCCTCTGTGGTGTTATTCAAGGGCTCTGGCACGGGCTCGGGGCACCCCGCGCTCGCCGGTGACGGGGTTGGGCTGAGCGCGGTGGTCAAACTTTCCGGCGCACTGAGGGGACCCGCCTCTTGATGTCTCGTCTTCTTCCGCGCCTTCCTTCCGTTCGGACGCTCTCCCTCCCCCCCGCCGGAGGCCCCGAAAACAAAGGCCTCCGACGATGCCCGCGCACCTATGGCTCCCGGCACGCGGACGCAACTAGGGGGAGGGGTGGCGGCGGCGCCAGCCTTGGCCGCCTTCGGTGGTTTGGCGGCCTTGGAGGCGGGGCAGTTCTTGCGAATGTGCCCCACCTCTCTGCAGGCATGGCACCGCACGCCGTCCGACGTCCAGAAGACGCGGTAGGCAGTCCCCTCGTGCACCACATTAAAAGACCCCTCCGTCGTCTCCTCCCGCGCCAGCCGGACAAAGAGTTGGCGGCGGAAGGAGAACACGTGGCGCAGGCTGTTCTCCCTGAGGCCGAGCGGTATGGGGTTGATCCCCGACCTTACCTCCCCCAGTTGTTGTAGGTGAGGGAGGAGGAGCCCAGCGGGAACAAAGGGCGGGACGTTCGATATGATGACCCTCTGCGCGGTGGCCTCGAGAGGGTCCACCGGCAGGAACGTCCCGCCCACCGTGAGCCCCTTTTCAAGGGCCAGGGACACCGCCCGCTCCGACCCCAGGAAGAAAACAGCCTTCCCAGACATCTTGGAGGCCGCTTAATGGCCGAGGGGCCGACTACCCCAGCCATCGCCCGCACGCACTCCTCAATGCTCATTGTGGGGTGAGTGTAGCTCTTGACCCCGTGTTTCCTGGTTATAAGTCTGAAAGGTGGCAGGGCAGCGGGTGGCGCAGGAGGTGCCGTGGAAGCGGTTGCCACCTGCGCATACGTCTTCGCTGGCCCTGCCACCGGCGTGGATGGGGTCGCCATCACGGGGTCCCTTTAAGGGCTACACCCACCCCAAAGTCACAGGCCTTAATGGTCTTGATTGGCCTCGTTTGGTTTGACTGAGCAGAGGAGCTCTTAATGAGGCACCTCTCCCCTAGTTGGTAATTGGGGAGGGGCCTTGCTCCCTCTGCTCAGTTGTCTTAATTGTTTTTTTTTAAATTAGGAAGAAAGGGCTCTCAGAGAGAGGGGGGAGAAACAGAGGGTAACGGAGAAAGAGAGAGGGGGGTGGGAAGGGGGGGGGGCTGCGAGGGCAGGTTTCCCCTCGCAGCTGTGGGTGGGTGCACTCCCCAGATGGCAAAACACACAAGCACAGTCTTTGGGTTGGTCTTCAGGTGGGGGGAGAAGACGTCTTCACCTGGGGTAGCTAGAGCCACCAGGCACACACTCCTAACGATGTTAATTGGTGATTTAAAGAAACTTCAGCCTGGTAGCTCCAGCTATCCCAGGCTAGGCAAATGTGGGGGGGTGGGGGGGGTTCCAATTGTGGGGGGGGCCTAGTTGTAAGCACGGCCCCCACACACACTTCCACACACACACACACCCCCCGCGATGTTCCGGCCCTCAGTGGTCTTCTTTCCTCCCCTCACCGATACAACAAAGTCTTTTGGGAAATGCACCCACACCCACCTGTAGAAAGTGTAGAGTCTCCCTCCTTCCACACTGTATGTTGTTGGTTTTTCCCCCTCTCTCCAACTCCTTGCAGAAATGGTAAAGTTGTTAAAAAAGTTTTCTGTTCTCCTCCTCTCCTCTGGGTAAAAGTTGGTGGTGAAGCCCCTTCCCTCCTTCTCTTCCTGGGCTGGTCTCAGGGCTCTCCAGGCAGGAGCACAAGTTGATAGCAGCTCTCCTCACAGCTCTCAGCTCCTACTGTGCAGGACACGCCTCCACTGCTCCACGATTGGTTCCTTGTGCATGAAACTCTTTTGAGTTAACCTGCAAAAACATAAAACATTAAAACCATGCCACCCGACCTGGGTGACACAGCAGACATTTTCAAGGCCCCCTTTTTTTTTTTTTGGGGCGCTAAAATCAAATTTTTCCTTTTTCCAGTGCCCCCTATAAAAGGAGAGGGGGACACTAAAAGCACCGGCAATTAAAACAAATTAAACTTTAAAACGTAAAATCAAATTAAAATTTGGTTGCCAGGCGTGATGATGCACTCCAGTCCCTCCGGTGCCCACCTCTCGCGGAAGACCGCGAGCGTACCGGTGGCCACCGCGTGCTCCATCTCCAAGGACACCCTGGACCGGATGTAAGAGCGGAAGAGAGGCAGGCAGTCAGGTTGAACGACCCCCTCGACCGCCCGCTGCCTGGACCGGCTGATGGCACCCTTGGCCGTGCCCAGGAGCAGTCCTACGAGGAGGCCCTCGGACCTACCCGCTCCCCTCCGCACAGGGTGCCCAAAGATCAGGAGAGTGAAACTGAAGTGCAGCCAGAATTTCAGGAGCAGCCCCTTCAAATAATGGAACAGGGGCTGCAACCTCGTGCACTCAATAAAAACATGGAACACGGACTCCTCCAGACCGCAGAAATTGCAGGCGGCCTGGGAGTCCGTGAACCGGCTTAAAAATTTGTTGCACGGCACTGCTCCGTGCACCACCCTCCAGGCCAAGTCCCCGATGAATAGTGGGAGGACCCCTGCGTAGAGTGCCCTCCATCGGGGACCCCCGCCTCCTCCGGACGGCAAGATGGTACGCCATGGCGTGTCCGGACGGCCGGCGAGGATGGCAAAGTTGAGGGTGTGCAGGAGCAGCCCGTACAGGAAACCCTTCCGCGCGGAACTGAAAGGCACGGAGGGGATTTCCCCGAGGCGGCTCAAGTTGTGAGGCGCCGGCCCCCGAGGGAGGTTCCGGGGTTTGGCGCCGATGAGGAATTCCGTCCGGACGGGGGTCAGTTCGGACGGGATCTCCCCACGTGCTTGAGCCTCCTCGATGCACCTAACGGAGTCAGGGCCCAGAGCTGTTTTTAGCGACCCGATGGCATCGGCCGCGTGGCGGACGTTGGCAGAGTTTAGGCGCCGCGGGCGCCATCCAGCCCGCTTCTCCGCCATCGAGCAGGTCCCTGATCCTGGTCACCTCACCAGCCACAGCCCTCTCTTCCGACCGCCACATGAAACCTCGGCCGTGGAGGTACGGATTCCCGAGCAGCGGCTCCTGCAGGACGGCCGCCACTCCAGCCGGCGGAGAGCTGCGCTTGGTGGAGACTTTGTTCCAGACCCTGATGAGTTCCCTGTAAAAGACAGGCAGCTCCCGGAGGGCGGTCCTGGCACCCCCCAAGTTCACAAACAGGAGCTGCGTGTCATAATTGAGGTCGAGCTGCTGGCGGAAGAAATACCTCGCCAGAGCACACCACCTAGGAGGGGGCTCGACGTAAAGGTATCTCTGCAGGGTCTGAAGACGGAAAGTCGCGAGTTGGGCGCTGACGCACACCAACGACTGACCGCCCTCCTCAAGCGGGAGACTCAGGACCACGGCAGAGACCCAGTGCTTCCTGTTGTTCCAGAAGAAGTCCACCAGCTTCTTCTGTATCTTGGCGACAAACACAGGGGGAGGGGTCAAAGTGACCAGCCGGTACCACAACATTGCGGCCACGAGCTGGTTTATGACTCGCGCTCGACCCCTGTAGGACAGCACTCGGAGCAGTCCTGTCCAGCACCCTAGGCGAGCGGCGACCTTGGCCTCCAGCTCCTGCCAGTTCGCCGGCCAGGCTCCCTCGTCGGGGCTAAGGTAGACTCCCAGATAGAGGAGATGGGTCGTGCTCCAGGCAAAAGGCCTGAGCTCCTCCGGCAGGGAGTCCACCCGCCACTGACCCACCAGGAGTCCGGAATATTTCTCCCAGTTGATCCTGGCGGAGGACGCGGCCGAGTAAATCTCCTGGCACTCACGCATCCTCCGCAGGTCAGCGGGATCCTCTACCGCGAGGAGCACGTCATCGGCGTAAGCCGAGAGGACGACCTCCACGCCCGGCCCTTGCAGAGCCAGTCCCGTCAACCTCGTCCGCAAGAGGCGCAGGAAAGGCTCCACGCAAACAGCATATAACTGGCCGGACATGGGGCATCCCTGGCGCACCCCTCTCCTAAAGCGAAGGGGCGCCGTCAAGGACCCGTTAACCTTAATCAGACACTCCGCGGCGGCGTACAAAAGTCGGATCCGGGCGACGAAATGCGTCCCGAACCCGAAAGCGCGCAGAGTTCCGAGCAGATAGTCGTGATCCACCCTGTCGAACGCCTTCTCTTGGTCGAGGGATAGGAAGGCGACCGACAGACCAGCCTCCTGGGAACAATGGATGAGGTCCCGGACCAGATGGATGTTATCGTGGATTGTCCGGCCCGGGACCGTGTAGGACTGGTCGGGGTGGATCAATCTTCCCTCAATGACCCATCAATCTTCCCTCAATGACCCATCAATCTTCCCTCAATGACCCATCAATCTTCCCTCAATGACCCATCAATCTTCCCTCAATGACCCATCAATCTTCCCTCAATGACCCATCAATCTTCCCTCAATGACCCATCAATCTTCTCTCAATGACCCATCAATCTTCCCTCAATGACCCATCAATCTTCCCTCAATGACCCATCAATCTTCCCTCAATGACCCATCAATCTTCCCTCAATGACCCATCAATCTTCCCTCAATGACCCATCAATCTTCCCTCAATGACCCATCAATCTTCCCTCAATGACCCATCAATCTTCCCTCAATGACCCATCAATCTTCCCTCAATGACCCGTCAATCTTCCCTCAATGACCCGTCAATCTTCCCTCAATGACCCGTCAATCTTCCCTCAATGACCCGTCAATCGTCTCTCAATGACCCGTCAATCTTCCCTCAATGACCCGTCAATCTTCCCTCAATGACCCGTCTGACCGTCAATCTTCCCTCAATGACCCGTCAATCTTCCCTCAATGACCCGTCAATCTTCCCTCAATGACCCGTCAATCTTCCCTCAATGACCCGTCAATCGTCTCTCAATGACCCGTCAATCGTCTCTCAATGACCCGTCAATCGTCTCTCAATGACCCGTAAATCGTGTCTCAATGACCCGTTAATCGTCTCTCAATGACCCGTCAATCGTCTCTCAATGACCCGTCAATCTTCCCTCAATGACCCGTCAATCGTCTCTCAATGACCCGTCAATCGTCTCTCAATGACCCGTCAATCGTCTCTCAATGACCCGTCAATCAGTTCAGCGAGCTGGAAATCAGCCTTGGAAGGAGCTTGGTTTCCACCTGTTGATTCAGGAGTGGGACGTCTCATGAATAGATCACCTTCATTAATAATTTAAAGCTTCTCCCGAGAATAATGACCATGATGAAATAATTACAGGAATTCGATGAGGGGATAATGTAGTTTATGGATTTCTGTGCGATCTATAAAAAGCTCAGGATAACAGATTCTGCCCCTGAAGACATTATTGTATAAATTAGTCAACTTAACCCTCAGTGAATTAAGATTGTTACTTGAATTTAATGAAGCTGTTCAGTTTCAGTGCTGGGATTTCTCTAACAAGGTTTAAATGTTATTTTATTTCATTTGTGATAATCTTTGATTCTCATTCAACATAAATATTCTTGTACTTTTGTTCATAACAGTCGCTGTTCTCCGTAATCCCAAATTCCCATGTTTCCCAATTGCAGGTGGACGAGAGGAGGTTTACTGATCAAAGGCCCCTCAGACAGAGAAGGAGCTCATGGGAGTTGATTTCATTTCTTTCATTCATTCGGGGGATGTGGTCATCGCTGGCACGGCCGGTATTTATTGCCCATCCCCAGTTGCCCTGAGAAGGTGGGGGTGGGCCGACTTCTTGATCCGCTGGGAGCGGGTTTGATATAAACTGAGTGTCTCGCTCGGCCACTTCAGAGGGTCATTAATAGTCAACCACATTGGTGTGGGACTGGAGTCACATATAGGTCAGAGGACAAGTGAAAAATAAAATAAGAGAGCCAAAGAGAGGGTATGAGAATAAAATGGCAGCCAACATACAAGCAAAACATAAAAACAGATATTAACAGCTTTTACAGCAAAACATAAAAACAGATAGTAAAAGCTTTTACAGATATATAAAACGGAAAAGAGTGACTAAAGTAAATGTTGGTCCCTTAGAAGATGAGAAGGGGGATTCAATAATGGAAAATGTGAAAATGGCTGAGACCTTAAACAATTATTTTGCTTCGGTCTTCACAGTGGAAGACACAGAAACCATGCCAAAAATTGCTGGTCACAGAAATGTGGGAAGGGAGGACCTTGAGACAATCACTATCACTAGGGGGGTAGTGCTGGACAGGCTAATGGGACTCAAGGTAGACAAGTCCCCTGGTCCTGCTGAAATGCATCCCGGGGTATTAAAAGAGATGGCGGAAGTTATAGCAGATGCATTCGTTATAATCTACCAAAGTTCTCTGGACTCTGGGGAGGTACCAGCGGATTGGAAAGCAGCTAATGTAACGCCTCTGTTTAAAAAAGGGGGCAGACAAAAGGCAGGTAACTATAAGCCGGTTAGTTTAACATCTGCAGTGGGGAAAATGCTTGAAACTATCATTAAGGAAGAAATAGCGGGACATCTAGATAGGAATAGTGCAATCAAGCGTACGCAGCATGGATTCATGAAGGGGAAATCATGTTTAACTAATTTACTGGAATTCTTTGAGGATATAACGAGCATGGTGGATAGAGGTGTACCGATGGATGTGGTATATTTAGATTTCCAAAATGCATTCGATAAGGTGCCACACAAAAGGTTACTGCAGAAGATAGAGGTACGCGGAGTCAGAGGAAATGTATTGGCATGGATAGAGAATTGGCTGGCGAACAGAAAGCAGAGAGTCGGGATAAATGGGCCCTTTTTGGGTTGGAAATCGGTGGTTAGTGGTGTGCCACAGGGATCGGCGCTGGGACCACAACTGTTTACAATATACATAGATGACCTGGAAGAGGGGACAGAGTGTCGTGTAACAAAATTTGCAGATGACACAAAGATTAGTGGGAAAGCGGGTTGTGTAGAGGACACAGAGAGGCTGCAAAGAGATTTGAATAGGTTAAGCGAATGGGCTAAGGTTTGGCAGATGGAATACAATGTCGGAAAATGTGAGGTCATCCACCTTGGGGAAAAAAACAGTAAAAGGGAATATTATTTGAATGGGGAGAAATTACAACATGCTGAGGTGCAGAGGGACCCGGGGGTCCTTGTACATGAATCCCAAAAAGTTAGTTTGCAGGTGCAGCAGGTAATCAGGAAGGTGAATCGAATGTTGGCCTTCATTGCGAGAGGGATGGAATACAAAAGCGGGGAGGTCCTGCTGCAACTGTATAGGGTATTGGTAAGGCCGCACCTGGAGTACTGCGTGCAGTTTTGGTCACCTTACTTCAGGAAGGATATACTGGCTTTGGAGGGGGTACAGAGACGATTCACTAGGCTGATTCCGGAGATGAGGGGGCTACCTTATGATGATAGATTGAGTAGACTGGGTCTTTACTCTTTGGCGTTCAGAAGGATAAGGGGTGATCTTATAGAAACATTTAAAATCATGAAAGGGATAGACAAGATAGAGGCAGAGAGGTTGTTTCCACTGGTAGGGGAGACTAGAACTAGGGGGCACAGCCTCAAAATACGGGCGAGCCAATTTAAAACCGAGTTGAGAAGGAATTTCTTCTCCCAGAGGGTTGTCAATCTGTGGAATTCTCTGCCCAAGGAAGCAGTTGAGGCTAGCTCATTGAATGTATTCAAGTCACAGATAGATAGATTTTTAACCAATAAGGTAATTGAGGGTTACGGGGAGAGGGCGGGCCAGTGGAGCTGTTTCCACGGCCAGATCAGCCATGATCTTATTGAATGGCGCAGCAGGCTCGAGGGGCTAGATGGCCTACTCCTGTTCCTAATTCTTATGTTCTTATGTTCTTATGTTTATTGTACAAAAGTCTTCTATCGGCATATAAATAGTAAATGGGTAGTCAGAGGAGGGGTGGGGCCAATTCGGGACCAAAAAGGTGACCTATGCATGGAGGCCGAGAGTATGTATGGCTGAGGTACTAAATGAGTACTTTGCATCTGTGTTCACCAAGGAAGAGGATGCTGCCATAGACGTAGTGAAGGAGGAGGTAGGGGAGATACTGGATGGGCTAAAAATTGATAAAGAGGAGGTACTTGAACAGCTGACTGTATTTAAAGTAGATAAATCACCAGGACAGGATGGGATGCATCCTCGGATGCTGAGGGAATTGAAGGCCGAGATCGTGGAGGTACTGACCATAATATTCCAATCCTCTTTAGATGCCGGGGTGGTGCCAGAGGACTGGAGAATTGTAAATGTTACATCATTGTTCAAAAAACTAGTGTAACGATAAACCCAGCAACTATAGACTGATCAGTTTAACCTCGGTAGTGGGGAAGCTTATAGAAACAGTGATCAGGGACAAAACTAATAGTCACTTGGACAAGTGTGGATTAGTAAAGGAAAGGCAGCACAGATTTGTTAAAGGCAAATCGTGTTTAACCAAATTGATCAACGATTTTGATGAGGTAACAGAGAGGGTTGATAAGGGCAATGCGGTTGAGGTGGTGTACATGGACTTCCAAAAGGTGTTTGATAAATTGCCACATCATAGGTTTACCAGTGAAGTTAAAGCCCATGGAATAAAAGGGACAGTTGCAGCATGGATACGGAATGGGCTCAGTGACAGGAAACAGAGAGTCGTGGTGAATGGTTGTTTTTCGGACTGGAGGAAGGTACACAGTGGTGTTCCCCAGGGGTCGGTACTCGGACCACTGCTTTTCTTGATATATATTAATGACTTGGACGTTGGTGTACAGGGCACAATTTTAAAACTTGCAGATGACACAAAACTTGGAAGTATAGTGAACAGTGAGGGGGAGAGTGATAGATTTGAGGAAGACATAGCCAGACTGGTGAAATGGGTGGACACGTAGCAGGTGAAATTTAACGCAGAAACTCGTGAAGTTTAGGTACAATCCGAAAGCGGGTGCAGGAACAGAGAGACCTGGGTGTATGTGTGCATAAATCATTGAAGATGGCTGGGCAGTTTGAGAAAGCAGTTAAAAAGGCTTGTGGGATCCAGGGCTGCATAAATAGAGGTATAGCGTACAAAAGTGTGGATATTATGATGACCCTGTATAAAACATTGGTTCGGCCCCAACTGGAGACTGTGTCCAATTCTGGGCACCACACTTTAGGAAGGATGTGAAGGCCTTCGAGAAGGTGTAGAAAAGATTCCTGAGAATGATTCCAGGAATGAGGGACTTCAGTTATGTGGGTCGATGGAGAAGCTGGGGTTGTTCTCCTATGAGCAGAGAAGATTGAGAGGAGATTTGATGGAGGTGTACAAAACCATGAGGAGTCTGGGCAAAGTCGATAGAGAGAAACTGTTCCCATTGATAGAAGGGTCGAGAACAAGAGGACACAGATTTAAGGTGATTGGCAAAAGAACCAAAGGCCATCTATGATTTTTTTTAATTACACAGCGAGTGGTTGGGTTCTGGAATGCACTGTCTGAAAGGGTGGTGGAGACAGACTCAATCTTATCTTTCAAAAGGGAGTTGGGTGAGTATCTGAAGGGAACAATAATTGCAGGGCTATGGGGAAAGGGTGGGGGAGGGGGACTAGCTGGGAGCTGGACCGTGCTGCTTGGGCTGAATGGCCTTCTTCCGTGCTGTAACCATTCTATGATTCTATGATAGGCCCAAACCGGGTAATGACGGCAAGTTTCCTTCCCTAAAGATGTAAATACTGATTTCCTGTAATCTGTAAGAACTCCTGGAGACTCCTGTTTGGAATGTTTAATGTTAATCTGTGCTAAACAATGAGAAACCCCTGTAAGAAACATTTTGTGGAAATGTAAAACCACACAAACTGTAATCAGAAGAGAAACCCCAACACAATAGAACCGATACATCTATAAGAATCCTTTGTGGAAATGTAAACACCAATACTGACTAATCCTTTGTAGAAATGTAAACACCGATACCGACAATGTAAGAACTATAATGAGACACAGTGAGGTCCATGATAGCGTAGACTATAGACAATAGACCAGTTTCTGAAGTGCTAAATGCATGCTCAAAGAAGATAGATGATCGATGGATCAAAGGAAGGATTCAACGAGCGGCAGGTAGCCATGGAAACAACACAGGAGTAAAGGCAGGGATATGAGCTCACAGACCACGGAACAGCAGCCTGTAGTAGTCAGAGAAGGGTGACCCGGTCAGTCATCAGAAGTTGTGCTCCACAAACCCGTCAGACCACCGGGTCGATCGTGAGTGTGCAGGGAAACTGAGGCAAAGACTCAGTAAAGACGAGTGGGAACACAGCTGCAGTCAAGGAAGGGTGACCTGGTCAGTCATCAGAAGACGTGCATCATGACACGGCAGTGGACCACTGGGACGATCGTGAGCACATAGGGAACTGAGGAACTGGTAACTATAATGCAGCTTATCAGCTCAAGGGACAGACTGATAGGTGCAATGCTGATAACAGGTTGATCAGACTCAGTGGAAATAGTGGCTCAATCAGAATGAGCTCGCTTCACAAAGTGTAATTAAGGGAAGGGTGCGGACAGTAATGAATATCCCTGTGACTGGCTCCCTGCTTCCTCTCCATCTCTCTCACCCTCTCCCTGCAGCACTGAAGGGCTGAGCTTCACTATAAGGAGAGGCCACTTTCACATTACACAGTGTGATCCCATTCAGCTACACCGTCAGTCAGTGGGGCCTCTAGGAGTTCATTCCCGGGCTGATCCTTGTATTAAAATAATCTTCATTCTAATAACTAGAACTGTACAGCCCATTTGGTTAATT
Source organism: Pristiophorus japonicus (assembly GCF_044704955.1). NCBI lineage: Eukaryota > Metazoa > Chordata > Chondrichthyes > Pristiophoridae > Pristiophorus > Pristiophorus japonicus. Next base: position 227,748,633 of record NC_091983.1, read on the forward strand.
GCCTGGTGTGTGGAAGGCCGAGTGTAATTAAGAGGCTGACAGGTTTAATCAGGGCCGTAATACGACTTTATGAAAGGGTTTGTTACTGGAACAGATTTGAATTTAGAGGAATGTTGAGCTCTGAGCTTGCTGGGCCGCTGGTTTTGTTTGTTGAAAGGAAGTGTATTGTTGGAAACTGATTCCCTTCACACAGTCCTATTAATGAGATCTAGGGTTGGAAGTGAGCGATTGAGGATCAGACAATAATTAACAGGCAATTGTGGGGATTTACTTGTGTCACTGACACTATTCCCAACAGGACAGAAGGTCGTGGGGTCAAACCCCAGTCCAGGCCTGAGCATCATGGGATGTCCTGTACTCTGGACTGGATGGTCAGTTGACATTCTGTCCACCTGCCCAGGTGACCGTTAACCATCCAATGGGATTGTGTGACCTGGAGCAGGGATTTCTTCCAGTATCCTGGACAACACTCCTCCCTCAGTCTATACCCGAATCAAACAATTCACCGGCCCATTGCTGTAGGATCTTCCTGTGCACAACATTGGCTGTGTTTGAACAGGTTAAATATAAAAGGATGTGGAGAAAGGGCAGGGAACGGGCAGACAGCTCCAGATGAAGGGCTGCACCAGCACGAGAGTGATGGGCCGAGTGGCTTCTTTCTGTGCTGTAAATTCTGTCTCCCCACAAATCAGCCCCCGGATAGGGCAGGCATCCCACAGTTCCTGTTGGAAGTGATATGTACTTACTATACAGTATAAATGCACATGAGGCCCATGCTTGAGAGGAGGTCAGTCTGTGACCAGCAACCTTTATTCCTTAGTACTCAAGTAATGAAGGTGGGTGGAGCTTCCCCTTTTATACCTGAAGGTCCAGGTTCGGAGTGTCTCCCACCTAGTGGTCATTGTTCTCACAGACTTTGTGGGTCACGACTACCGTGGCGCTGCCTCGCATTGGAATGATCTGCTTTGTGTAAGTCCACAGCTGTGCGTCAATCGGCGATAATTTTGGCCTCTTGGCCTTGGACAGCCACAACTTTTCGAACTGTTTGATACCCATCAGGGACTGGCTGGCCCCTGTGTCTAGCTCCATTGATACTGGGATGCCATTTTGGAGCACTTTCATCATTATTGGTGGCTTCCTGGTGTATGAACTGTATACGTGCTCCATATGAACTCACTGAACTTCAGCTTCCAGTGATTTCCTCCAGCGTTCATTTCTGCAATTTCTGCAGGTCTGCTCATCTCTGCAAACTCTGGCTGAGTGTGTGCCTCCACGCCTCCAACATGAGCTGCTGTTGGAAACAAAAGGTCCCTTGCCAGTCGATCGTCCCTGACTGCCCCTGTGACTGTCCTTGAGTGTGCCATTAACAGGTGTTGATGGCCACATTACTGGCCGCATTGTCCCTTGCAATGGCGTGAATCGCTGTTCAACTTGCCATTGTCTCTATCGAACGCCCCCTCTGGGTTTGACTACATGTTGGGGCATGCCTGACTGCCCTTGTCTGCCTGGAGAACTGTGTGCTGCTTTAACAATGTTGAATCTCTGTCCCAACCATTCCTTAACACAGTACCTCTCGTCTGTTCTGCTAGTGGCCATGCTCGCGTGGTTTAAATCTCAATTTCTCGGCGCCATTGATACGTCCTTACTATACAGTATAAATGCACACGAGGCCCATGCTTGAGAGAAGGTCAGTCTGTGACCTGTCCTTTATTCCTTAGCACTCAAGTGATGAAGGTGGGTGAAGCTTCCCCTTTTATACCTGAAGGTCCAGGTTAGGAGTGTCTCCCACCTCGTGGTCATTGTTCTCACAGTGTACAACTTAGGTCTGATTATACATGGGTTACAATGCTGGTTGAATAAATGACAGGGAGCAAGGCCTCCACTCCCCCACATGTGGCCCTGGGGATGAGGGAGGAAGGGGGATGGACCAGGGAGCGTTGGGAGTTCCTGAGCTCCAGGTACTCAGCGGTTCCCAGCAGAGGTCTGTCTACCTCGAGCCGGCATCGATTGCCCACCAGGGGGCAGGTGGGAGCACCAGGGTCCAAGTCAAGATGGCACGCTCCATCCCTGGGAACAATTGTACAGCAGCCCCTCACACAGAGAGAGAAGGGGACAGCTGCAGGAGTCCGAGATAGGGCTGTCAGCCGTTGCTCAGTTGGCAGCACTCTCGTCTCGGAGTCAGAGGGTCGTGGGTTAAAGCTCCATTCCAGAGACATCAGCACATAATCCATACTGACGCTCCCACAGCACTGTACTATCGGAGGGGCAGTACTGAGGGAATGCTGCATTGTTGGATGAGCAGCTCTGTCGGAGAAGTAGTACTGAATGAGCACTGCACTGTCGGAGGGGCATTACTGAGAGAACGCTGCACGGTCAGAGCGGCAGTACTGAGGGAGCACTGCACTGTTGGAGGGGCAGTACTGAGGGAACGCTGCATGGTCAGAGCGGCAGTACTGAGGGTGTGCTGCACTGTCGGAGGGGCAGTATTGAGGGACTGCTACACTGTCAAAGGGGCAGTACTGAGGGAGCGGTGGACTGTCGGAGGGGCAGTATTGAAGGACTGCTGCACTGTCGGAGGGGCAGTACTGAGGGAGCGGTGTACTGTTGGAGGGGCAGTATTGAGGGACTGCTGCACTGTCAGAGGGGCAGCTCTGAGGAAACACTGCATTGTCGGAGGGTCAGTCCTGAGGGAGCGCTGTATTGTCGGAGGGTCAGTACTGAGGGAGTGCTGCACTGTCGGAGGTTCACGACTGAGGGAGTGCCGCACTGTCGGAGGTTCACTACTGAGGGAGTGCTGCACTGTTGAAGGGACAGTACTGAGGGAGTGCTGCGCTATTGGAGGGGCAGTACTGATGGAGTGCTGCACTGTTGGAGGGGCTGTACTGAGGGACGCTGCTCTGTCGGAGGGTCAGTACTGAGGGACGCTGCACTGTCAGAGGGTCAGTACTGAGGGACGCTGCACTGGCAGAGGGTCAGTACTGAGGGAGTGCTGCACTGTCAGAGGGTCAGTACTGAGGGTGTGCTGCACTGTCAGAGGGACAGTACTGCGGGAGTTCTGCACTGTCGGAGGGTCAGCACTGAGGGAAGGCTGCTCTGTCGGAGGGACAGTACTGAGGGAACGCTGCACTGTCAGAGAAAGTACTGAGGGAGTGCTGCACTAGTGGAGGGTCAGTACTGAGGGAACGCTGCTTTAGACCAAAGCACCATCTGCTATCACAGGTGGACGTAAATGACGCTGTTTAAAAATAAATTTAAAATCTGGGATCTGTAAAAGTGACCATGAAACTGTCAGACTGTTGTAAAAACCCAACTGGTTCTGTAATGTGCTTCAGGAAAGGAAACCTGCCATCCTTACCCGGTTTACTGCTGTCCAGTTACAGCGAGTGAGCCATAAAACTCCTTTTATTTCTCTCAGCCCACTGAGGGTGTTTGAAGCACAAGTGACCATCACCGACCCTGATCTATAACTCAGTGCCAGAGGTTCTGGTTGGAGAAGATTCACTAAATCAGCTCATTGTTTGAACTGCCACAAGCGATGTAAGATTACTCAGAACACATCTTTATCACAAAGCTCACACAACCTCAGGCACAGACTGAGGGAGAGACCCCCACACCCCTAGCCCAGGGAACACTGTCTGGAGGGAGAGATCCCTCACCCCGAGCCAAGCAACACTGTCTGGAGGGAGAGACTCCCTCACTCCTAGTCCAGGGAACACTGTTTGGAGGGAGAGACTCCATCACCCCTAGCCCAGGTAACACTGTCTGGAGCGAGAGACTCCCTCACCCCTAACCCAGGGAATACTGTCTGGAGACACAAAGTGTGAGAGGCTTGCAATGAATCTCAGCAATAAACACCCACGCAAAGTACTTTCAATGCTGTATAAGTAGATAATTGATATCTGACTTACAGCTAAACGAGTAATGGTTCTTCAATTCAATATCTTCAAAGAGTAATGAATAATGTTTAAACATTACTGAAAGGCAGAAACTGCAGTGAGCTCAGAGGGACACAGGAAGGAATTGTAATCACAGAAAGACGTGTATTTCTACAGCACCTTCCAATGGGCAGCAAAGGGCTGAGCATGTGACAGGGTCGAGGCCTGGTCCTGGTCGGCTTCTGATCAGGTTTCACAGACACATCGCCCTGAGATTCACCGAGTCCTCGTTTCTAGCTCTCGGCTCAGCACTTTCCCTCGCCCCAAATTATTTCGGGTCATCGTTTTCAGGCAGTTTGCGGGCGTCGGTGGATTCACCGCGCTCGGTCGGTAACCCTTTACCGCCCCATTACTGCCCCCCACAGGCGCTAACGGGAGGCACAAGCCAGGCCAATTTCTCCCGCTATATCTCCTGGGGTGAATGGGACTGTTTCCATTGGGAGGCTCGGTTGGATCAGACCTTTTGGAATTGATGAAGCTTTTCCTACCTGTCTGTGTAATATCTTCACAATCATAAAGTGGGCCTTGCCGAGCCCAGGAACTGGCCGCCCCTCAATCCATCAGTGAAACTGCTATCGCCCGGGCCCCATCTCACACACAGGCTGCACACAGTCACCTCTCTCCGTCCGCTCAAGGTGACAGCGAGGAGACTCACCAGCAGAGAGTGTGTGGAGCTGGGCCTGGGGCTGGGAGAGCCCCAGGAGAAGGACAGACACGCACACAATCGCTGAGCAGAAGCAGCGGCACTGAAAGGACAGACAGACTAGCTGAGGGCCACACAGCAGGCTCTGATTCCCTGAGCCTCCGACACTGGGCTGGGATGAAGTGTAATTGAGGACTTTCTCATGGATCCCTGCTCCTTGTCCCCAGCCACGCACAGGGAATAAGGATTGAGCATTGGATTGAGTCCCGGTTTACAGGCATCGGCTGACACTGAGCCCTCAGAGAAATATCATTATCCCCACCACCCCGCCCCACTAAATCCACCTGCAACATCTGGGCAGCAGTTCAGGGACACCACTGGGCAGCAACATCTGGAAATGGCAGTGTGCTCCTGGGAATCTGTCCCCTTCAATCCCCCAGAGTGAAGAATCTTTCTCAATGATTCTTTTCACAGAGTCTTCACTGCGGGTTCAATATTGGCCATGTGTGGTTAGTAAATACAATTCTACACAAAGCCCCCTCAGAAATCAGCAGCTCATTTTCACACAGGGATCTCACAGAACAGAAAGAGGCCATTCGGCCCATCGTGCCTGTGCTGGTTCTTTTATCCGGTCATTATCGCATTGCTGTTTGTGGGAGCTTGCTGTGCACAAATTGGCTGCTGCATTTCCTACATTACAACAGTGACTACACATCAAAAGTACTTCCTTGGCTGTAAAACACTTTGGGACTTCCTGAGATGGTGAAAGGCGCAATAGAAATGTCGGTCTTTCTTTTTACTTTCCAGCTCTCCCATCGGGTGTAACGGGGAGGTGACACGATGCTGTCTGACTGGGATAGTCCCACCATCAGATTCCCCAAATTCACATTCAGAGAGAGAGAGAGATAGGGGGGGAGACAGAGAGAGAGATAGAGGAAGAGATAGACAGCTAGAGCGACACACAGACAGAGGTGGGGAGACAGAAAGAGGGAGGGAGGGGGAGACAGAGAGAGGAAGGGGGAGACTGAGAGAGGGAGGGAGGGGGAGACTTACCCTCACTGATCGGGGTCCCTGGGCTTTAGTTCTGAAGCAGTCTGATCTCCTGCTGCTGTTTCCCAGTCACTCTGTCACAGATCCCGAGCTCTCCTTGTTTCCCCACAAGGGATGTTTCAGTAACGGAGAGAGAGAGAGGGAGTGGGGATGGGGTGCAGGTCAGTCAAGGTTGCTCCCCCAGGACCCTGCACCAGACGGAAGGACTCGGGGTCAGGAGGAGCTTTGTGTTTGGGAGTTTCTCAGAGCCCAGAGTGAATGTGACACAAGTCCCTGTGTCCACCGTCACTGGCTCTCGCTCCCTCTCATTCTCAGGCTTCACCACAGCACCTGGAGCCCGGCTTTTATTATCAATCTTTTCTTGGGCTGCAGTGAATAATTGAAGCTGTGTGGAGAGGCTGTCTGGGTGTGTGAGGAGTGGGAGGTTCCTGTGTAAGGTGCTGCTGGTCTCTGCTCCCCATCTCAAGCCTCTTCTTTCATTCTGCTCTCTCGCAGATGCTGATTAAAGGCTCTGTGCCGATTGGTTAGTGAGCGGCCAATGATGGCATGTGGTGACAGCTTGTCTGTCTGGGATTGACATCCAACTGACTGAGTCACAGTGACAGCAAAACTACAACTTGCATTTATATAGCGCCTTTAACTAGGAAACCTCCCAAGGTGTTTCACAGGAGCCTAGATCAGACACAAATGTGGCACCGAGACACGTAAGGTGATGTTAGAACAGGTGAACAAAAGCTCGGTCAAAGAGGGAGGTTAAAAGGAGGGTCTTAAAGGAGGAGAGAGAGGTAGAGAGGAGGATATGTTTAGGGAGGGAATTCAAGAGCTTCGGACCTAGGCAGCTGAAGGCACAGCCACCAAAGATGGAGCGATAAATATCGAGGATGGACAAGGGACCAGATTTGGAGTAGCACAGCGATCTTGGAGGGGTGTAGGGTGGGAGGGGGATACAGAGATAGGGAGGGGTGTAGGTGGGAGGGGGTTACATGGATAGGGAGGGGTGTAGGGTGAGATGGGGTTACAGGGATAGGGAGGGTGTAGGGTGGGAGAGGGTTACAGGGATAGGGAGGGGTGTAGGGTGGGAGGGGGTTACAGGGATAGGGAGGGGTGTAGGTGGGAGGGGGTTACAGGGATAGGGAGGGGTGTAGGTTGGGAGGGGGTTCCAGGGATAGGGAGGGGTGTAGGGTGGGAGGGGGTTACAGGGATAGGGAGGGGTGTAGGTGGGAGGGGTGACAGGGATAGGGAGGGGTGTAGGATGGGAGGGGGCTACAGGGATAGGGAGGGGTGTAGGGTGGGAGGGGGTTACAGGGATAGGGAGGAGTGTAGGGTGGGAGAGGTTACAGGGATAGGGAGGGGTGTAGGGTGGGAGGGGGTTCCAGGGATAGGGAGGGGTGTAGGGTGGGAGGGTGTTACAGGGATAGGGAGGGGTGTAGGGTGGGAGAGGTTACAGGGATAGGGAGGGGTGTAGGGTGGGAGTGGGTTACAGGGATAGGGAGGGATGTAGGTTGGGAGGGTTTTACAGGGATAGGGAGGGGTGTAGGTTGGGAGGGGGTTACAGGGATAGGGAGGGGTGTAGGGTGGGAGGGGTTACAGAGATAGGGAGGGTGAGGTTACTGAAGGGTACATTGTGTAACATGGGTTCTGGACAATCTATCTCCCTCACTCAAGTGTTGTACTCACAGCTGACCCATCAGCGCTCACTGATCCCCGACACGGAGACAGTGAACTGGAGTCACTAATGGCTGTCTAGAATCACATCACAAGACAGAGACAGAGAGATTGATGCAGGTGATAAGGCCTGAGAAACACAGGCACAAACTGTAAATGATCTCGGTGACATTTTTGTATGAAGTGAGATTTAACCCCCTCCTCTCCGCAACCTTCTGGAACCTTCTGTTCCTGGAGCCTGGAATCCTCTGGTTTGGGTGTTGTGTGTGACTGAAGGTTTAGGGCCTTTTGTTAATGCCCACTCCCACTCCCTGCTCTTTCCCCATAGCCCTGAAAATCTTTCCCCTTCCAGTATTAATCTCTTTCCCTTTTCAAACTTACTGTTGAATCTGCTCCCACCGCCCTTTCAGGCAGCGCTTTCCAGATCACAACAACTCGCATCAAAAATATTCTCCTCATCTGGTTCTGTCGCCAATCACCTTAAATCTGTGTCCTCTGGTTACTGACCCTGCCAGTGGAAACAGTCTCTCCTTATTTACTCGATGAAAACCCACCATGATTCTAGTACCAGTCCAGTAAATCCCCTCTGCACCCTCTCCAAGGCCTTGACATCCTTCCTAAAGTGTGGGGCCCAGAATTGGACACAATTCTCCAGTGGGGGCCTAACCGGTTCTTTAAATGAAAGTTTATCATAACCGCCTTGCTCTTGTACTCTATTCCTCTATTAATAAAGCCCAGGATCCCGTGTGCTATTTAACAGCTTTATCAACTTGTCCTGTCACCTTCAGAGACTTGTGAGGGGGAGGGGCAGAGAAACAGGGGAATGAGGAAACAGCGGAGGCAGCATGCTATAGACAGGGCGAAGTGATCCCACAATCAACAGATCAGATCAAAGCTCTGCAGTCCTGTCACATCCAGTCGTGAATGGTGGTGGACCATTAAACAACGGGAGGAGGAGACTCCATGGATATCCACATCCCCAATGATGAAAGAGCCCGGCACGCAAGTGCAAAAGACAAGGCTGAAACGTTTGCAACCAGGTTCCGCAAGAAGTGCCAAGTCGATTGTTATATCTTGAATAAAGAGTCAGACTAGATATTGCAAGCTCAAAGTAAGGTGTGACCGTAGTCTTTTATTACAGATCTCAGAATGCCTCTCCAACCTGTGAGGCCTCCTTCTATACAGGTGCTCCTAAGGGAATGTAGGATCCATTGGGACGTCGGGGGATAAGCCCTCTGGTGGTTAGACATGGTATTTACAGGTTTACATACATAACATGGATGATCCACATTGGCCTCCCCCTGAGATCCCCACCATCACAGAAGCCAGTCTTCAACCAATTCGATTCACTCCACGTGATATCAAGTAACGGCTGAGCGCACTGGATACAGCAAAGGCTTTGGGACCTGACAACATAGAAGACATAGACATAGAAATTTACAGCACAGAAGGAGGCCATTCCGGCCCATCGTGTCCGCGCTGGCCAACAAAGAGCCACACGGCCCTCGGTCAGCATCCCGGCTGTCGCGCTGAAGACATGTGCTCTCGGACTACCCGTAACTCTAACCAAGCTGTTCCAGTACAGCTATAACACAGGCTTCTACGCAGAATTTGGAAAACTGCTCAGGTATATCCTGTCCATGAAAAGCAGGACAAATCCAATCTGGCCAATTACCACCCCATAAGTCTACTCTCAATCATCAGCAAAGTGATGGAAGATGTAGTTAACAATGCTACAAGCAGCACATATTCATCAATAATCTGCTTAGCAAATCTCAGTTTGGGTTCCGCCAAGACCACTCAGCTCATTACAGCCTTGGCCCAAACATGGACAAAGGAGCTGAATTCAGAGGTAAGGTGAGAGTGACTGCCCTTGACATCAAGGCAGCATTTGACCGAGTGTGGCATCAAGGAGCCCGAGTAAAATCAGGGTGGAAAATCTCGACTGGCTGGAGTCACATATCACAACGGTAGATGGTTATAGTTGTTGGAGCCCCAGGTCATCGCTGTAGGAGTTCCTTAAGGCAGTGTCCTAGGCCCAAACATCTTCAGCTGCTTCATCAATGACCTTCCCTCCATCATAAGGTCAGAACTGGGGATGTTCACTGAAGATTGCACAGTGTTCAGTGCCAATTGCAACTCCTCAGATAATGAAGCAGTCCATGCCTGAATGCAGCAAGACCTGGATGACATTCAGGCTTGGGCTGATAAGTGACAAGTAACATTCGCACCACACAAGCTCAAGGCAATGACTTTTTCAACAAACGAGAGTCTAACAACCTCACTTTGATATTCAACAGCATTACCATCGCCGAATCGCCCACCTTCAATATCCTGGATGTCACCATTGGCCAGAAAATAACTGGACCAGTCACATAAATACAGTGGCAACAAGAGCATGTCAGAGGCAGGGTATTTTGCGGTGATTGTCTCACCTCCTGAATCCCCAAAGTTTTTCTACCATTTAGAAGGCAAAAGTCAAGAGTGTGATGGAATACTCGGCACTTGGCTCGTTGAGTGCAGCTCCAACAACATTCAAGAAGCTCGACAGCATCCAAGACAAAGCAGCCCGGTTAATTGGCATCCCATCCACCACCTTAAACATTCACTCCCCCCACCACTGGTGCACCGTTGCTGCAGTGTGTACCATCGACAAGATACACTCCAACAACTCGCCAAGGCTTCTTCGGCAGCACCTCACACACCCTGACCTCTCCCACCTAGAAGGACAAGGGCAGCAGGTGCATGGGAACATCATCATCTCCAAGTTACACACCATCCTGATTTGGAAATAAATCGCGGTATCTTCAAGGTCACTGGGTCGAAATCCTGAAACTCCCTCCCTAACAGCACTGTGGGAGCACCTTCACCACATGGACTGCAGTGGTTCAAGAAGGCGGCTCACCACCACCTTCTCAAGTGCAATTAGGGATGGGCAATAAATGCCGGCCTTGCCAGTGACGCCCACATCCCAGGAATAAATAATAAAAGAATGAGGAAACAGTCTGAGGCGGGAGGTTTCCGAGATTCACCTCACGCCGCGTGGAGACAAATTCCATTCCAACGCTGGAATCTGTCAGAGTGAATTATCCCGCCTCACTTCAGGACCCAATTTCAACAAAGATTTCTCCATCTGACTGTTCCCAGAATCTGATTATTTGCGGCAAACTACTGAAATCACAAGGAAAAAGACACATTTCTGAGCAGCAAATCAGATAATTCTATCATTGAACCATCACAAGCTGCCCTCGAGGCAATCTTCAAACACTGGATTCAATGTTGTGCTGCGAGCGGGAGTTAATGTACCACAGACTCCAGCACTTTCTCCCACACATTGCTGACAATTCCCAGACCTGACTTCAGTCTCCGACAGCCCGTTACTCTTTATTGCAGCTCTCACACTCCCAGCCTTTGTCACAAGCTCCCGGTGCCAGCCGGGGCTCAGTGGGTCGCACTCTCACCTCTGGGTCAGAGGTCATGGGTCCACAACTTAATGAGGAACAGGAGGAGGCCGTTCAGCCCCTCGAGCCTGTGCCACCATTCAATGTTGTGCTGTGAGCGGGGGTTAGTGTAACACAGACTCCAGCACTTTCTCCCACACATTGCTGACAATTCCCAGACCTGACTTCAGGGGACGTGGGCCCTTTAAACATGGTCACATATGATATTGTAATTGGAATAAGAAATGGCGGATTGCGAAATAATTACTTTATATCGATCATCACAGTAGAGGAAGAGGATACAATACCAGCAATGGACCAGGGATGGAAGATATGTTACAGTTTATATAAATCTCTGATCAGACCCCACCTGGATCCTGCGATCAGTTCTGGGCACGACCCGTCAGGAAGGATATATTGGCCTTGGACGGGGGCAGCATAGATTCACCAGAATGATACAGGGGCTAAAAGGCTCAATTATCAGGACAGGTTGCGGAGACTAGAAACATAGAAACATAGAAAATAGGTGCAATAGTAGGCCATTCGCCCCTTTAAGCCTGCACCGCCATTCAATGAGTTCATGGCTGAACATGCAACTTCAGTACCCCATTCCTGTTTTCTCGCCATACCCCTTGATCGCCCTGGTAGTAAGGACTACATCTAACTCCTTCTTGAATATATTTAGTGAATTGGCCTCAACAACTAGACTTGTATTCCTTGACTATAGAAGATTAAAGTGTTTAAGCTGATGAAAGGATTTGATCGGGTAGATAGAGAGAAATGATTTCCTCTGGTGGGGGAGTCTGGAACAAGGAGGCACGACCTTAAAATAAAGACCTGACTTTCTACAGCTTTTCACAACCTCAGGACGTCACAAACCGCTTTACAACCAAATAACTTCATTTGAGTGTAGTCACTATTGTGATGTAGGAAATGCAGCAGCCAAATTGTGCACAGCAAGCTCCAACAAACAGCAATATGATAAATGACTAGATAATCACCTTTAGTAAGTTTGTTTAAGGGCTAAATAATAGTACCAGGTCCCCAGGGAGAATTCCCTGTTCTTCTTCGAAATAGTGGCCATGATCTTTACATCCGCCTGAGAAAGCCGTCGGGGCCTCGGTCCGAAAGACAGCACCTCCGACTGTGCAGAGAGAGAGAGACAGAGACAGCCTATTCCACGAGCCCTGTTGTATAACATGTGGATCAGAGAGACACATCCTCTCTCACTCGGTGAATCAATGAACACTGACACTCTCCTCCTTCTCAGTCCCAGGCACAGAATCCTCAGTAATATCTCTCCCGCTGATGTCACGTATCTCCAGCTCAGATATTCCCAGCATCACCTCCATCGCTTCATCATTCCACAGCCCAGTGGGTTTTATAAACAGAATGTTTCTCTCCCTTACATTTTCAATGAGCTGCCTTGTTTTAGTTTTGAAATTCCAGAGAGAGAGAAATCTCGGGATGAATCCTGGCTCCAGATTGAGAAGATCTTCTCATTGTCTTTAAAATTCCATCTGTTGGAGTCTCAGAAACACCGGGAATAATTCAAATGGAAACATGATTTTAGCAAAGCTCCTGTCCCCATCGATGGGGATTTATTAGTGAGCTGGTGACTGGGAGCGGGACTTAACCTGCACTGAGCTGGTGGTCAATGAATGGCTGGTGCGGGGGTTGCTAGTTACTTGTGAAGGGATTGCTAGTTACTGGAGCAGGGCCTGCAAGTTACTGGTGGAGGGGCTGCTAGTTATTGGTGCAGGGGTTGCTAGTTACTGGTACACGGGCTGCTAGTTACTGAGGGAGTGCTGCACTGTCGGAGAGAGTCAGCACTGATGAAGTGCTGCACGCTTGAAATGTAAATGATGTGACTTGACCTCAGCTGAGACCCACTGCAGTTTTACTACATTAAAGGCGCTATATAAATGCAGGTTGTTGTTGTTGACATTAAACATTGAACGAAAAAAAATGATTGAAAAGCCGGAACATTGAGCGTGAAAGTCCTCGGCTTCCTCTGTGAAACAACAAGTGTTTGAGGCTGTCGATCGGAAGATTTGTGCACAGGTACAAATAGAAAGTGTTCAGTCATTAGGATGCGAGACTTTGAGCAGAGCTGGAGGTTTGAGGAGAGACGTGGAGTTGCACCGAGGCATGGAGCTCGATCGATCGATCGCACTGTCACAGGGAATAATGAGTCAAGGTTCCACTCCACACTTTCCAGATATCTCCAGCACTTTCACTTCATCCACGGCCTCGATGGCTGGAGAATAAACAATCGTTAAATCCCCATCCAATCCGTGCTGTTCCTGGGGGAGTCTCTCCCCACACACAACTCGGGGGGTGTGGGGAGTGATATATCAATGTGTTTACTCTGGGGTGGGGAGGAATAGACGCTGAGCTGGTGAATTGTCGGCCACACAGAGTTTTCGGGAGATTGAGACATGAATCCACTGTCCCCTCGCCCCTTTAGAGAATGTCCCCAACTCGCTCGCACTCCCCTCGGATCGTGGGTCTGAATTATTTCAGGATTATTTCCCCCTCCTCACTCCTTGGGATCATTGTTCTTTGCTCGTTACCTTCAGCAGAGAAACAAACTGCGGATTGAGACACAAAGCCCAGGGGGTGAGGTTTAATCTCCGCACCGTGTGAAGAATGGGCGGTGCGTGAATTTTCCAGGAATTGTCCCACAGATAACCTGGAAAACTGCTGTGGTCGAGGAGAGAGATTTCCTGATGGAACCTGATCGTAACAGAAATAAAGGGAGAAATAAAGAGGCGGATAAAATGCAGCAAAAAGCCCAGAGTTTGAACATTGTGGTTCAGGCTGGTGAACAGGAATCTGAAATCACCAACAATTTCAACAGATAAACAGAGTTTCAGAATGGGACACACACAAGGGCAATCTTTCAATGTTTGCAATCACGGGAAATAATATTGACTCCCGAGGTGGTTCTGCTCCGTGACGGTGATGTTGGGGACATTCTGTGTAAATGTAGTGGTTCTGTGACTGGACCAATAATCCAGGGAACAGGAGTTCAAATCCCACCCGGGCACTTTTGAGAATTTAGAATTCAGTTTACAAACTCTGGAAATAAAAACCTGGGATCAGTAAAAGTGACCATGAAGCCGTCGGATTGTCGTAAAAACCCAACTGGTTCTGTAATGTCCTTTAGGGAAGGAAACCTGCCTCCGGACCCGGTCCGGGCCTACATGTGACTCCAGTCCCACACCAAGGTGGTTGACTATTAATCACCCTCTGAAGTGGCCGAGCGAGACACTCAGTTTGTATCTGGGGATGGGCAATAAATGCCGGCCGTGTCAGCGACGTCCACATCCCCAGAATGCATTTTAAAATCGGTCTGGGGAGGTTATTGATTGTTAATTCGGTTCCACCTTTCTCAGTGTTTGTGTCTGTAAAACTGTCGGTAAATTGGAGAAAGAGGAAGATGGAAAGGCCTCAGTCAAGAAGGTTTAGATTTTGTCCCAAACTTCTGATTGGTGTTTCTGATCGAGGGAAAGGAGCGAGACAGCGAGTAAAATCACCGAGATAGAAAGCTGCCTTGGGACTTCAAACATTCGCTTTTTCCTGTGTTACACATTACACAGAATGTGCAGCACTGAAACAGGCCATTCGGCCCAACCGCTCCATGTCGGTGTTTATGGTCCACTCAGCTTCCTCCCACCCCTCTTCATCTCACCCTGTCACCATATCCTTCTATTCCTTTCTCCCTCATGTGTTTATCAAGCTTCCCCCACACCCGAGGCTGGGCGGGACGGAGGGAGCGGGGCGGTGCGACGGAAGGAGCGGGGTGAGGCCCGGGCGGTGGAGGGTGGGACGGAGGGAGCGGGGTGAGGCCCGGGCGGTGGGGGGTGGGACGGAGGGAGCGGGGTGAGGCCCGGGCGGTGGAGGGTGGGACGGAGGGAGCGGGGTGAGGCCCGGGCGGTGGGGGGTGGGACGGAGGGAGAGGGGTGAGGCCCGGGCGGTGGGGGGGTGGGACGGAGGGAGAGGGGTGAGGCCCGGGCGGTGGGGGGTGGGACGGAGGGAGCGGGGTGAGGCCCGGGCGGTGGGGGGTGGGACGGAGGGAGAGGGGGAGGCCGGGGCGGTGGGGGTTGGGACGGGGGGAGCGGGGTGAGGCCTGGGCGGTGGGGGGGTGGGACGGAGGGAGAGGGGTGAGGCCCGGGCAGTGGGGGGTGGGACGGAGGGAACGGGGTGAGGCCCGGGCAGTGGGGGTGTGGGACGGAGGGAGCGGGGTGAGGCCCGGGCGGGTGGGGGGGTGGGACGGAGGGAGCGGGGTGAGGCCCGGGCGGTGGGGGGGTGGGACGGAGGGAGCGGGGTGAGGCCGGGGCGGTGGGGGGTGGGACAGAGGGAGAGAGGTGAGACCCGGGCGGTGGGGGGTGGGACGGAGGGAGCGGGGTGAGGCCCGGGCGGAGGGGGGGTGGGACGGAGGGAGCGGGGTGAGGCCCGGGCGGTGGGGGGTGGGACGGAGGGAGAGAGGTGAGACCCGGGCGGTGGGGGGTGGGACGGAGGGAGCGGGGTGAGGCCCGGGCGGAGGGGGGGTGGGACGGAGGGAGCGGGGTGAGACCCGGGCGGTGGGGGGTGGGACGGAGGGAGCGGGTGAGGCCCGGGCAGTGGGGGGTGGGACGGAGGGAGCGGGGTGAGCCCGGGGCGGTGGGGGGCTGAGACAGAGGGAGCGGGGTGAGGCCGGGGCGGTGGGGGGTGGGACGGAGGGAGCGGGGTGAGGCCGGGGCGGTGGGGGGTGGGACAGAGGGAGCGGGGTGAGGCCCGGGCGGTGGGGGGTGGGACGGAGGGAGAGGGGTGAGGCCCGGGCGGTGGGGGGTGGGACGGAGGGAGAGGGGTGAGGCCCGGGCGGTGGGGGGTGGAACGGAGGGAGAGGGGTGAGGCCCGGGCGGTGGGGGGTGGGATGGAGGGTGGGGGGTGAGGCCGGGGCGGTGGGGGGTGGGACAGAGGGAGCGGGGTGAGGCCAGGGCGGTGGGGGGTGGGACGGAGGGAGAGGGGTGAGGCCCGGGCGGTGGGGGGTGGAACGGAGGGAGAGGGGTGAGGCCCGGGCGGGGTGGGGGGAAATTCAGATTCAAAATCACCCCTAAAAAAAACAAAGAATGACGTCACAGGAGAGCAGGCAGGTGATTGGTTGGTGAGAATTACAGCTTTTTGCTGCTTTCTAAGTTAGGGAAGGGGTTGCATTAAGAGCTGAGAAACTGTAACTTGCTAATACTTATTCAATTAACAACTTGAAACATAAAATAATTAAACAAAACTAAAATATCGATTGAGTCAAAGATTGAACTAATTAATAAATTAAACAAGGTTAGAGATACAGGGCAGGGCAGGTGTTGTTTTGTGAGAGTTGGCGGAGAGCATCGCGATCCCGAGCAAACACATCTGCAGTAAGTGTCTGCCGCTCGAGGAACTTCGGCTCAGAGTTGTTGAGCTGGATGATACACTTAGGACTGTTCGGCAGCAGTGGAGCGGTGGAGGGGGAGCGGGTCACCTCCGGGATACGCAGGAGCAGAATTTTGATAATGGCGGCCATTACAGGAAAAGTCGGCGGCCATTGCGCTCCGCAGCGTGGCCGCCGCTTACAGTGTTGAAGCCGGAAGGAAAGGGGCAATTTCAGTCCCAAAGTGTCTGCACAGGGATATCGATAGACTGAGTGAGTGGGCAGTAAGGTGGCAGATGGAGTATAATGTAGGGACATGTGAGGTTATTTACTTTGGTAGGAAGAATAAAAAAACATCATAGTTTTTGAATGGTGAGAAATGTTTAAAAGTTGGTGTTCCGAGAGATTTGGGGGTCCTTGTGCAAGAAACACAAAAAGTTAGCATGCAGGTACAGCAAGCAATAAGGAAGGCAAATGGCATGTTGTCCTTTATTGCAAGGGGGTTAGAGTATAAGAACATAAAAACATAAGAAATAGGAGCAGGAGTAGGCCATTTGGCCCCTCGAGCCTGCTCCACTATTTAATAAGATCATGGCTGATCTGATCTTGTGCTCAACTCCACTTCCCTGCCCGCTCCCCATAATGCTTCACTCCCTTATCAGTCAAAACTCTGTCTATCTCCACCTTAAATATATTCAATGACCCAGCCTCCACAGCTCTCTGAGGCAGAGAATTCCACAGATTTACTACACTCAGAGAAGAAATTCCTCCTCATTTCAGTTCTAAATGGGCGATCCCTTATTCTGAAACTATGCCCCCTAGCTCTAGATTCCACCACAAGTGGAAACATCCTCTCTGCATCCACCTTGTCGAGGCCCCTCAGTATCTTATATGTTTCAATAAGATCACCTCTCTCTTCTAAACTCCAGTAAGTATAGGCCCAACCTGCTCAACCATTCTTCATAAGCTAACCCTTTCAGCTCAGGAATCAACCCAGTGAACCTTCTCTGAACTGCCGCTAATTAAAGTATATCCCTCCTTAAATAAGGAGACCAAAACTGTACGCAGTACTCTAGGTGTGGTCTCACCAATACCCTGTACAGTTGTAGCAGGACTTCCCTGCTTTTACACTCCATCCCCTTTGCATAATAAAGGCCAATATTCCATTTGCCTTCCTGATTACTTGCTGTACCTGCATACTAACTTTTGGTGTTTCATGCACATCATCATCATCATAGGCAATCCCCCGAAAGTGAGGAAGCCTTGCTTCCACTCTAAAAGTGAGTTCTCAGCTAGCAATACAGTCCAATACAGGAATTACAGTCTCTGTCACAGGTGGGGCAGACAGTGGTTGAAGGAAAGGGTGGGTGGGGAGTCTGGTTTACCGCATGCTCCTTCCGCTGTGTGTGCTTGGTTTCTGCATGCTCTCGGCGATGAGACTCGAGGTGCTCAGTGCCCTCCTGGATGCTCTTTCTCCACTTAGGGTGTTCTTGGGCCAGGGATTCCGAGGTGCCGGTGGGTTGTTGCACTTTATCAAGGAGGCTTTGAGGGTGTCCTTGAAACGTTTCCTCTGTCCATCTGTGGCTCGCTTGTTGTGTAGGAGTTCCGAGTAGAGCACTTGCTGTGGGAGTCACGTGTCAGGCATGCAGAAGATGTGGCCAGCCCAATGGAGCTGGTCGAGTGTGGTCAGTGCTTCAATGCTGGGGATGTTAGCCTGAGCGAGAACACTGACATTGGTGCGTCTATCCTCCCAGTGGATTTGCAGGATCTTGCAGAGGCAGCGCTTTGACGTGCTACCGTATGTGGTCCACATCTCTGAGCCATATAGGAGGTCTTGTAGACGATAAGCTGGGTGCCAGATTTGAGGTCCTGGTCTTCAAACACTCTCTTCCTCAGCCTTCATACACAATGACCCCCACGTCCCTCTGTACTGCAGCATTTTGTAATCTCTCTCTATTTAAATAATAATTTGCTTCTTTATTTTTCCTGCCAATGTGGATAACCTCGCACTTTCCCACGTTATACTCCATCTGCTAATAGTTTGACCCTTAACCTGTCTTTATCCCTTTGCAGATTCTTTGTCTAAGAGTAAGGGGCACCGAAATTCAGCAGCGCAAGAAAGCTAGCGCACCGGTGAGTTTTTCTCTGTACTTCCCACGCGGATCCATGATGTGGTCGGGAGAGCGATTGTCAGGACTTTGAATTTTCAAAGTCCCAGAGGAAATGTGTCATAGTGGGGACGGGCCATAGATTCAAAGGCAGGCTGGGTGCCTGAATGTGGGTCGGACCGGGACTCCGCCGCTGTCAATCAGCGATGGAATAGTGGTGATGTCACAGCGTGTGTGCGTCACCGCGCTCTCTCTCCTCCGTTAAAGGGGAGCAAATCAGTCATTCTAGATCGTTAGCCACTGGGCCACCAGGGAGGGTTTCCGCCGGGCCAGCGGCCTGGCTCCCAAGAGGCAGTGCCAGGCTGCCCGTCGGAAAATCAGCCGTCAAAAATAAATATATGGCGGCCGCGGCAGTGGGCCTCCCCTTGAAGGGCCGCCACGCTGTCGGGCCGCACTCAGTGCAGAGAAGGTGCACCAACAGAAAGCTGTTGGGGGCACCATGCGGCAGGCGACCAGCTTTCGGCCTGAATTTAGCTCGGGTCATTTTTAAGCTGAGGTAAAGCGGCAGTGCACATGAGGTGCTTGCGATGGTCATCAGGATCGGGTGGAATCGGGACCAAGCTGAAAAATCCCCGACCTGAATTTGGGTCGTGTCAGCCATTTGACGACAATGCAGCAGCCACGTGATTCCACCGAATGGCCGCCACAAACGGAGAGTAACGGGTCTCAGAGACCCTGAATTTAGGCCCCAGGAAGTCTTGCTACAATTGTATAAGACCTTGGTGAGACCACACCAGGCGCACTGTGCACAGTTTTGGTCTCCTTATCGACGGTAGGATATACTTGCCTTGGAGACGATGCAATGGAGGTTCATTCCCGGGATGAGAGGGCTGTCTTATGATGACAGAATGTGCAGAATGGGCCAGTACTCTCTGGAGTTTAGAAGAATGTGAGGTGATCTCATTGAAACATAAAGGATTCTGATATAAAATATAAATTATATCCAATGCTGAGATAGATTTTTGGAGTAATTTGGGAATTCAAGAGATGTAGGGATTGGGCGGGTAAGTGGAGTTGTGGTCAATGATCATCCATGATCTTATTGAATTGTGGAGCAGGCTCGAGGGGCTGTATGTTCCTATTCCTTATGTTCTAATGTTCTCAGTTCTGACCCTCCGACAGTGCAGCACTCCCTCAGTTGCTTAAGGCTCAGAAATGCCCTGCGCTTGTGATCTATTAGCTCTTGGATTTCCTGATCATTCTTATCAACCAGTCCTGTTGTTTACTGGCTGAGTGACTGAGCGTCTCTTTGCAGGGACTGGTTATGGACGCAGGCCACATTGTCCGCATGCCAGACATGAGACTCCCAAAGCAAGCGCTCTACTCGGAACTCCTTCACTGAAAACGAGCCAAAGGTGGGCAGAGGAAACGTTACAAGGACACCCTCAAAGCATCTCTGATAAAGTGCAACATCCCCACTGACACCTGGGAGTCCTTGGCCAAAGACCACCCTAAGTGGATGGAAGTGCATCCGGGAGGACGCTGAGCACCTCGAGTCTCATCACCGAGAGCATGAAGAAATCAAGCGCAGGCAGCAAAAACAGCATGCGGCAAACCTGCCCCACCCTTCTTTACCCTCAACGACTATCTGTCCCACCTGTGACAGGGACTGTGGTTCTCGTATTGGACTGTTCAGCCACCTAAGGACTCATTTTTAAGAGTGGAAGCAAGTCTTCCTCGATTCCAAGGGACTGCCGATGATAATGATGACTCCCTCAGTACTGCCCCTCCAACATGGCTGCCTCCAGAGCTGGCTCCTCCCCTTCCTGTCCGGGGTCAGGTAACTCAATCTCCCAGAGTGCAGTGCGGCCCGAGCTGGTGAGGCAGTGTTTCTCCGCTGCACTGCATTGTGGGAAAGAGGGGCCGCCATCGGAACCTCCGTTCAAACTGGCTTCTGGAATCTGGAATCCGAAAACCCGCCGCCCGAAACCGCCCCCCCCCGCCGGGCACCGGCAGAGAAAGAGGCCGCGGGGGGGGGAGGATCAGAGAAAGAGACTGCAGGGGGAGGTGGAGGGTCAGAGAAAGAGGCCGCGGGGGGGAGGATCAGAGAAAGAGACTGCAGGGGGAGGTGGAGGGTCAGAGAAAGAGGCCGCGGGGGGGGGGGGGGCGGTCAGACCATGGGGAGGGTCAGAGAAAGAGGTCACAGGTGAGGAAGGTTGGGGGGCGGTCAGACCACAGGGGAGGGTCAGAGAAAGAGGACCCGGGGGAGGGGGTTGTGGCAGAGAAAGAGGACACAGAGGAATGAGGGTCGGCGCGGTTCCTGGAACCCACAGCCTGGCCGCCGGGAACCCCCACCATTACAATAATGTACACACTTTAACAGCTCTTTTTATAGTGAGCGGCGGGACATTAATTGGATCAGTTGCTGATGCAGTCAGGATAAAATAGTCTGATTAATACAAGTATTATATTCTGCAAATACAACAAGCTTTGGGAGCAGAAGGGGAGAAAATTGCTGCAATTAAATCAATTCCCAATTACAGATAAACTGGGATGATCCTGTGCATGATCCAAACGGTTAGATTAACTCCAGCTGGTTCCGATTGACGGACGGAGTTTGAGATAATAAAGTTTCATCAGGGAACGATTCCATTCCTCAGAGTCAGCCGTGGCTCAGTGGGCAGCACTCTCGCCTCTGAGTCAGAAGGGCGTGCGTTCAAGTTCCACTCCAGAGTCTTGAGCACAAAATCCAGGCTGACTCTCCTTGTGCAGAACTGAGGGGGTTCTGCACTGTCAGAGGGGCAGCACTGAGGGAGTGCTGCACTGTCGGAGGGGCAGCACTGAGGGAGTGCTGCACTGTCGGAGGGGCAGTACTGAGGGAGTGCTGCACTGTCGGAGGGGCAGGACTGAAGGATGGCTGCACTGTTGGAGGGGCAGTACTGAGGGAGTGCTGCACTGTTGGAGGGGCAGTACTGAGGGACTGCTGCACTGTTGGAGGGGTAGTACTGAGGGAGTGCTGCATTAATGGAGGGGCAGGGCTGAGGGAGAGCTGCATTGTCAGGGTCAATACGGGGGGAGCACTTCACTGTCTGTGGGGCTGTACTAAGGCAGTGATACACTGTTGGCGGGGCCATACTGAGGGAGTGCTGCACTGCTGGAGGGGTATCTGCGATGGTGGGTGTTATGTCTCAAAAAAAGCAATGTGACTGTGGACTTGAGTAAGTGTAACCTTAGTCTCTTTATTCTGACTCCAGAGTGCCGGCACAGCATGGGAGGCCTGCTTATATGCAGTGCTCCAAAGGGATGCTAGGATCCCTTGGGACTCCAACAGATGCACCCTCTGGTGGGGGCAGAATGCTGGTTACAAGGTGTTGCATACACAACATCACTCCCCCCCCCCCGCCCCCAAAAATCAATGGTACACTTATTTACAGAGTGAAACGATCTGGGGCTTTTCAATCTTTTGTCGATCGTCTCGATACAAACACAGGTGTGGGCAACTTGGTAGGGTCTTCGCTGGGGTGCTGCGCAGCTGGCCTTGCTGGACTGCTGGGAATGATGGGTTCAGCTTCATGGTCAACCGTGATGTCGGTTGCCATTTGTGTGTGTATGGGAGGGTCGAAGTTGGTGGTGTCCTCTTCAGGTTGCTTGTGGCTGTCTGTGAATGGCAGTTTGGTTTGGTCCAAATTCTTTCTGAAAGTTATTCCATTTGCAAGTTTGACCTGAAACACCGTACTCCCTTCTTTGGCTACGACAGTGCCAACAAGCCATTTGGGACCATGTCCATAATTGAATACAAATACAGGGTCATTGACTTCAATATCGCGTGACAAAATTGCGCAATCATGGTACATGCTTTGTTGATGCTGCCTGCCCTCGACATGATCATGGAGATCAGGGTGGACTAGAGAGAGCCTTGTTTTGAGTGTCCTTTTCAAGAGCAGTTCAGCAGGGGGAACCCCGGTGAGCGAGTGGGGTCTTGTTCGGTAGCTGAGCAGGACTCGGGACAGGCGGGTCTGCAGGGAGCCTTCCAACATACGTTTCAAGCTTTGCTTGAAGATTTGTACTGCCCATTCTGCCTGGCCGTTAGATGCGGGTTTGAATGGGCCAGATGTGACGTGCTTGATCCCATTGCGGGTCATGAATTCCTTGATTCAGCGCTGGTGAAGCACGGCCCATTGTCGCTGACAAGGACATCAGGCAGGCCGTGCGTGGCAAACATGGCTCGTAGCTTTCGATGGTGGTAGTGGACGGGCTTACAGACGTTATTGCACACTCAATCCATTTTGAATAAGCATCCACAACAACCAAAAACATTTTGCTTAGAACTGGGCCAGCGAAGTCAACATGGATCCTAGACCACGGTTTGGAGGGCCATGACCACAAACTTAGCGGTGCCTCCCTGGGTTCATTGCTCAGTTGAGAGCAAGTGTTGCATTGGCGCACGCAAGACTCCAAATATGCCGGGCCACCACACGTGGAATCTGGCTATAGCTTTCATCATCACTATGCCTGGGTGGGTACTGTGTAGGTCATGAATGAACGTTTCCCTGCCTTTCTTGGGCAAAACCACGCGATTACCCCACAAAAGACATTCCGCCTGTATGGACATTTCGTCCTTGCGCCGCTGGAATGGCTTGATCTCTTCATGCATCTCTGCTGGGACACTGGACCAGCTTCCATGGAGGATACAGTTTTTTTACAACGGGCAGTAAAGTATCCAGGCTGGTCCAGGTCCTGATCTGGTGGGCTGTAACAGGTGACTTTTCGTTTTCAAATGCATCCATCACCAAGAGCAAGTCTGCAGGCTGTGCCATTTCTACCCCGGTGGTGGGCAATGGTAGCCAACTGAGAGCATCAGCGCAGTTCTCTGTGCCTGGCCTGTGGCAAATTACATTGTTATATGCAGACAGCGTGAGCGCCCATCTTTGGATGCGAGCAGAGGCATTGGTATTAATATCTTTGCTCTCTGAGAATAGCGATATGAGTGGCTTATGGTCAGTTTCTAACTCGAACTTAAGCCCAAACAGATACTGTTGCATTTTTTTCACTCCGTAAACGCATGCCAGAGCTTCTTTTTCAATCATGCTGAAGGCCCTTTTGGCCTTGGACAAACTCCTAGATGCATAAGCGACCGGTTGCAATGTTCCCAATTCGTTTGCTTGTTGTAACACAAACCCGACCGCATCTGAAGACGCATCGCAAGCTAGCACTAAATGTTGACATGGGTCATACAGAACAAGCAGTTTGTTGGAACATAACAGATTTCGGGCTTTCTCAAAAGCAGTCTCTTGTGATTTCCCTCATACCCAGTAATCTCCCTTGCGCAGCAACACATGTAGGGGTTCTAGCAAGGTGCTTAACCCAGGTAGGAAATTACCAAATAATTGAGGAGTCCCAGGAACGACCACAGCTCCATCATGTTCTGTGGTCTCAGCGCGTTCTTGATGGCCTCCGTCTTGGCGTCGGTGGGTCTGATGCCATCTGCCACGATTCTTCTCCCTAAGAACTCGACCTCTGGCACTAGGAAAACACACTTGGAGCGTTTCAACCTGAGTCCCACATGATCTAGCCGACTTAGAACCTCTTCCAGGTTCTGCAAGTTCGATAGTGTCCCAACTTGTGATCAATATGTCGTCCTGGAAAACCATGATGCACGAAACTGACTTTAGCAGACTCTCCATGTTCCTTTGAACAATTGCCGCGGCCGATCGAATCCCAAACAGGCATCTATTGTAGATGAACAGATCTTTGTGCATGTTGATGCAGGTGAGGCCTTTCGAAGATTCCACCAGCTCCTGCGTCATGTAGGCCGAGGTCAGGTCCAACTTGGTGAATGTCTTCCCTTCTGCCAGCATCGCAAATAGGTCGTCTCTCTTGGGTAGCAGGTTCTGGTCCTGCAGTGAAAAACGATTTATCGTTACTTTATAGTCCCCACAAATTCTGAGCGTGCCATCGCCCTTGAGAACTGGAACAATTAGACTGACCCATTCATTGAACTCAACTGGTGCGATGGTGCCCTCACGTTGCAGCCTGTCCAGTTCGATCTCCACTTTCTCTCACATCGTGTATGGCACTGCACGTGATGGATGGGTTGTGTACCAGGAACCAAGTGGATCTGCACCTTCGTCCCAGAGAAATTTCCGATCCTGGCTCAAACAACGACGGGAACTTGCTCAAAACCAGGGCACATGAGGCGTAGTCGATGGATGAAAGCGCTCGGATGTCATCCCAGTTCCAGCGGATTTTTCCCAGCCAGCTTCTGCCGAACAGTGTGGGGCCATCTCCTGGTACTATCCAGAGTGGTAGTTCGTACACCGCTCCATCATAGGAGACTTTTACTGCTGCACTGCCAATTACGGGGATCAGATCTTTAGTGTAAATTCTCAGCTTGGTATGAATTGGGCTTAGCTTGGGCCTCCTGTGCTTTGTTTCAACACAACCTCTCAAAGGCCTTTTTGCTCATGATAGACTGACTCGCACCCGTGTCCCATTTCATGGATACTGGAAATCCGTTCAGTTCAACTTTTAACATGATCGGTGGACATTTCATGGTGAAGGTGTGTACCCCGTACATTTCTGTCTCCTCGGTTTGAGTCTCCAGCTCAGTTTGATCTGCCATGGATCGGTCTTCCTCTGCAACGTGGTGGTTTGCAGGGTTTGGAGCTCATCTGCACATTCGCTGGAGGTGTCCCATTGTTCCACAGCCTTTGCACGCATAGTGTTTGAAGTGGCATTGATGGACTCGATGATCACCTCCGCAGTGCAAACAAGGTGTTGATTACCTCGTATTCACTCTTGATAGCGGACCCAGAGTCATCTGAGGTCGTGCAGCTGCAGGCATGTACATTCTGCCATACGCATTCCTGCCTGAAAACGACGTTACTTTTTGTACAGTACTTGCCGATGCATCTTTATCCTGCAAAATTTGTTTGTTGTTATCGCTGGTGGACATAAATGTCTGGGCTATCGTTATGGCTTTGCTCAGGTTCAGTGTTTGAACAGTCAATAGATTACGAAGGATAATCTCATGGCCAATGCCAAGCACAAAAAAGTCTCAGCATTTGCTCCAGGAATCCATCGAATTCGCAATGTCCTGAAAGGCGCCTTAGTTCAGCGACATAGCTCGCCACTTCCTGGCTTTCAGACCATTGACATGTATAAAATCGATACCTTGCCATCAGAATGCTCTCCTTCAGATTTAGTTGCTCCCGCACCAGTGTACACAGTTCTTTATACGATTTGATTGTTGGTTTCACTGGAGTGAGAAGATTCTTCATGAGGCCATAGGTTGTTGCCCTGCAGACCCACAGAGAAGATCGCCCTTCATTTGGCAGCATTCTCATTCCCTTCCAGTTCATTGGCCATGAAGTATTGGTTGAGTTGCTCCACGAAGGCTTCCCAATCATCACCTTCTGAGAATTTCTCCAGGATACCAACAGTTCTCTGGATTTTTGCGTGATGGTTCGTTATCTAATACTTGTCACCAGTTGTTATGTCTCAAAGCAATGTAACTGAGTACTGTAGACTTAAGTAAGTATCACCTTAGTGTTTTTATTCTGACTCCAGAGTGCTGGCACAGCATGGGAGACCTGCTTATATGCAGTGTTCCCAAGGGATGCTGGAATCCCTTGGAACTCCAACAGATGCGCCCTCTGGTGGTGGTAGAATGCTGGTTACAAGGTGTTGCATACATAACAGTGGGGACCTCAGGAAGTGTCCTTCTGGCTAAATATATTTGCATTCGTTTTTGCACTCGTGCTGGGCTCCACCATCATTGAGAATCTGGTTCTTTATGGAGCCTCCTCCTCCCATAAGTTATTTAATGGTCTACCACTACTCACGACTGGATGTGGCAGGATTGCAAAGCTTTAATCTGATCCGTTAGTTGTGGGATCGCTTAGCCTTTTCTATAGCATGCTGCTTCTGCTGTTTAGCATGCATGTAGTCCTGTGTTGCAGCCTCCCCAGGTTGGCACCTCATTTTCAGGTACGCCTGGTGCTGCTCCTGGCATGCTCTTCTACACTCCTCAATGAACCAGGTTTGATCCCCTGGCTTGATTGTAACGGTAGAGTGAGGGATATGCCGGGCCATGAGGTTACAGATTGTGGTGGAATACAATGCTGCTGCTGCTGATGGCCCACAGCGCCCCCTGGATGCCTAGTTTTGAGCTGCTAGATCGGTTCTGAATCTATCCCATTTAGCACAGTGTTAGTGTCACACAACACGATGGATAGTGCCTTCAGTGTGAAGATGGGACTTGGTCTCCACAAGGACTGTGCGGTGATCACTCCGACCAATACTGTCATGGACAGACGCATCTGTCATAGGCTGGACTGTTATTATAATATCGACAAGCGGTCTTCGCGTTTTTGTGTTAATAGTTCCTGGTGATGGTAATCGGATCTCTGTCATGTTCCAGTAATATATCAGTCCTGATTAAGCAGAAATGAGTTAAATAATCTCCAATTATTGCCCCTTAATTGTCTCAGTGCCGACACATTAAGAACAGATTCAGCCCAGTGACTTTGTGTGAATACAAATCGCCTGAATGTACACCGGCTGAATGCTAATCGAAACCCAGCTCCCATTAAACAACACCTGTGCCTCAAGTACATTTTAGTGCCATCCCATAATGAGCCTGCTCTCACTGTGTTTCTGGCCCCATGTCCACTGTCAGTGGGTGAAGCCGCCACAGGCAATCAGCCCGAAAAGCCTCAGTCTAGAAAGTGCAGCCAGAATCTGGAGCCCCGGGATTGTCTCAAACACCGACTCCCTTTTTAATGTTGGGTCATTCAAAGACTCTTTGTTCGACACCAATCCCAGTAAAGTTTTACTCTGCACCAATCGGGGTGTTTGAGAACAGATCCAGCCCATAATATACAGGGCAGGAAAGAATTAGAGCTTAAAGACCAATAAATTAACAAAGCAGCAAATAATCGGCAGTAATGAGCTCGAGTGATTAGCATCGATTGTGGCCAGCAGCTGAATTATTAATGCTGGGAAATTATATCCACAGCTCTTCATTGGAATAAAATATCTCCAGTTATTGGTGGATTTTAGCAGCTTCATTACATTGGAACTGGAGACTTACCCTGGCTATTCCCATTCACCCTGACTACTGCCCCTCCTAACCTGACTATTCCCATTCACCCTGACTACATTTGGATTTTAAAATCACTAACTGTTTTGCAGCGATGGGGAAATTCTGCTGAAGATTGTTTCGAAATGTCTCCTGTCTGTTCCAGGCCGTGTACAGCTCGATTCCAATGTTACAATCTCACTAGTTTTACATTACACCGACATAACGTGAATTTAATCAGCATCACAGCAAACTGCAGAGTAAAAGAGGAATGAGCTGGGCAGGAAACGATATCGAAAGCTGTCTGTGGATCATCAATACAAGGGACATAGGCCCAGAATATTAATCCTCAAAATAATTAAATCCTGTTCACTCTTAATAAATATCCATCATTTCCTGCAAATTAATGTAATTCCTGATGAAAATTGATCTAATCCCCCTCCAATATCTAATCCTTTCTGATATCACTATTATAAAATCCTGATCCTCTTTCCACCAATATGAAATCTCAGTAATAGGTTCAGTCTCGAAGGCCCCAATCTTTGCTCCTTCTGTCTCCTGTCTGGGCTCAGATGCTGCAATGTGGTTTCTGTTTCATTTCTCCTGGTATTTGTCAAAGAAAGATTTCTTCCCTCACTAAACTAATGATGTGCCTGAGATCAGACAGCTCCAGCATTCAAACCTAGCGACCTTTCCCCCATATCCACCTCACATCACAGTGGCTCCCACACTTTCTCACTTTACTCATCGCTGGTACAGGATAATAAGCAGCAAAAATCCCAACCCCAATCCAAACCTGAACCCCAACCCCAATCCCAGCCCCAACCCCAATAATATAATCCCTGCAAGGTCCACACCCATTAGTTCAAGGGTCAGTCTGATGGACACCACTCGGAACAGGGGTCAAGGGTCAGTGGGATGGACACCACTCGGCACGGGTTCAAGGGTCAGTCTGATGGACACTAGTCGGCACGGGGTCAAGCATCAGTCTAATGGGGACCACATGGGTCAAGGGTCGGTCTGATGGCGACCACTTGGCACAGGGGTCAAAGGTCAGCCCAATGGATACCTGGGGTCAGTACAGGGGTCAAGGATCAGTCTGATGGACACCACTTAGTTCAAGAATCAGTCTGATGGACACAACGCAGTCAAAGGGTACAAGGGTCAGTCTGATTGACACCAGGGTCGGTTAAGTTGATTGGACGGGGAATTGTTGAAAGGAAAGTTGTTGTTATGTCACAGTTTAATAACGGGAGTGAAATAAAATTGAAATCCTGAGAATAGAAGCAGATGGGAATCTCAATAAACCGTCAGATTGCAAATACTGAAATCTCTGATCCTTTGTGTGTAGAAAGCTCTTTATATAATAATCCCAGGGTCGAGAGGAATTAAACTGACATTGTCCCAGCCCAGCCACATTTCATTCTTCAATCTCCACACTGACCTCATTTCCTCATTCGATGCAATAGCGAAAACATAATTTCAACCAACAGCTCAGTGTCAGGCATGGCTCAGTGGACAGCAATCTCGCCTCTGGATCAGAAGGTCGTGGGATCAAGTCCCAATCCAGAGATTTGAGCCCATAATCTAGGTTGACACTTCCAGTGTAGTACTGAGGGAGTGCTGCACTGTTGGAGAGGCAGTCATGAGGGAGAGCTGCACTGTCGGAGGGGCAGTACTGACGGAGTGCTGCACTGTCAGAGGGACAGTACTGAGGGAGTGCTGCCCTGTTGGAGGGGCGGTACTGAGGGAGCGCTGCACTATTGGAGGTGCTGTCTTTCAGATAAAACTTTAAACCGAGGTCCCGTCTCCCATATCAGGTGGACCAAAACACTATATTGAACTAGTTTGAGCAAGAATCAATATTTATCACCAAGCAGTTTATCTGATCATAATCACATTGATGTTTTTGGGAGCTTGCTGTGCACAAATTGGCTGCCACGGTTCCTACATTACAACAGTGACTACACTTCAAAATGTACTTCATTGGCTGTAAAGTGCTTTGGGATGGCCTGAGGTGGTGAAATGAGCTCTAGAAATGCAAGTCATTTTTTCTCTCCTTGCTTTCTTTCTTCCTTTTTATCTTTCTTTCTGTCTCATCGTGATCTTCAGGCAGTCTCTGTATTCAGACAACCAGTGATCACACTTTATATTCTGCTCACTCTCCAGCCTCACTGCTTAACTCTGCTAACTCTTTACAACCTCATAAACATCTTCATTCTTCATCTAAATCCACAGATAGAGACATTAAAATGTCCCAGTCCATCAGCCCAGTGACTGAACCAGCATTGCACCGTTTATGTCGCTCATTGTCATCATCATCATAGGCAGTCCCTCGGAATCGAGGAAGACTTGCTTCCACTCCTGAAGTGAGTTCTTTGGTGGCTGAACAGTCCAATACGAGAGCCACAGACTCTGTCACAGGTGGGACAGATAGTCGTTGAGGGAAGGGGTGGGTGGGACTGGTTTGCCACACGTTCTTGCCGCTGCCTGCGCTTGATTACTGCATGCTCTCGTCATTGAGACTCGAGGTGCTCAGCGTCCTCTCAGATGCACTTCCTCCACTTAGAGCAGTCTTGGGCCAGGGACTCCCAGGAGTCAGTGGGGATGTTGCACTTTATCAGGGAGGCTTTGAGAGTGTTCTTGTAGTGTTTCCGCTGCCCACCTTTGGCTCGTTTGCCATGAAGGAGCTCTGAGTAGAGCACTTGCTTTGGGAGTCTCGTGTCTGGCATGCAGACTATGTGGCCAGCCCAGCGGAGCTGATCGAGTGTGGTCAGTGCTGGGGATGTTAGCCTGAATGAGGACGCTGATGTTGGTGCGCCTGTCCTCTCAGGGGATTTGTAGATCTTATGGAGACATCGTTGGTGATATTTCTCCAGCAACTTGAGATGTCTACTGTACATAGCCCATCTCTCTGAGCCATACAGGAGGGCATGTATTACTACAGCCCTGTAGACCATGAGCTTGGTGGCAGTTTCGAGGGCCTGGTCTTCAAACACACTTTTCCTCAGGCAACCGAAGGTTGCACTGGAGGCGGTGTTGGATCTCATCGTCGATGCCTGCTCTTGTTGATAGGAGGCTCCCGAGATATGGGAAGTGGTCCACGGTGTCCAGGGCCATGCCATGGATCTTGATGACTGGAGGGCAGTGTTGTGCGGTGAGGACAGGCTGGTGGAGGACCTTTGTCTTACGGATGTTTAGCGTAAGGCCCATGCTTTCGTACGCCTCAGTAAATACATCGACTATGTCCACCTCACAGTCCACCTCACAGTCAATGAGCTCCCTGCTGGAGTGGAACGAAACAACAGAACCAGTGGGAACCTGTTCAACCTGCACCATCTCCAGGCCAGATCCAAGACCACCCCAACCTCTGTCGTCGAGCTACAGTACGCGGACGACGCCTGCGTCTGCGCACATACAGAGGCTGCACGACAGGACATAGTCGCTCATTATACAGCACAGTGAACCAACATTGCACATAGAAACATTGAAACATAGAAAATAGGTGCAGGAGTAGGCTATTTGGCTCTTCAAGCCTGCACCACCATTCAATATGATCATGGCTGATCATTTTTGCAGCTTTAGTACCCCATTCCTGCTTTCTCTCCATACCCCTTGATCCCTTTAGCCATAAGGGCCACATCTAACTCCCTATATGTAACAAACTGGCCTCAACAGCTTTCTGTGGTAAAGAATTCCACAGGTTCCCAATTATCTGAGTGCAGAAGTTTCTCCTCATCTCGGTCCTAAATGGCTTACCCCTTACCCTTAGACTGTGACCCCTGGTTCTGGACTTCCCCAACATCGGGAACATTCTTCCTGCATCTAACCTGTCCAATCCCATCAGAATGTTCTATGTTTCTATGAGATCCCCTCTCATTCTTCTAAATTCTAGTGAATATAAACCTAGTCGATCCAGTCCTTCCTCATATGTCAGTCCTGCCATCCCAAGAATCAGTCTGACGAACCTTCGCTGCACTCCCTCAATAGCAAGAATGTCCTTCCTCAGATTAGGAGACCAAATCTGTACACAATATTCAAGGTGTGGCCTCACCAAGGCTTTGTACAACTGCATTAATATCTCCCTGCAGTAAGACCTCCCTGCTCCTATACTCAAATCCTCTCGCAATGAGGCCAACATGCCATTTGCCTTCTTCACTGTCTGTTGTACCTGCATGCCAACTTTCAATGACTGATGTACCATAATACCCAGGTGTCATTGTACCTTCCCTTTTCCTAATCTGTCAGCATTCAGATAATATTCTGCCTTCCTGTTTTTGCCAGCAAAGTGGATAAGCTCACATTTATCTACATTATACTGCATCTGCCATGCATTTGCCCACTCACCTAACCTGTCCAAGTCACCCTGCAGCCTCTTAGCATCCTCCTCACAGCTCAGACTGACACCCAGCTTACTGTCATCTGCAAACTTGGAGATATTACATTCAATTCCTTCGTCTAAATCGTTAATGTATATTGTAAAGAGCTGGGGTCCCAGCACTGAGCCCTGCAGCACTCCACTGTCACTGCCTGCCATTCTGAAAAGGACCCGTTTAGCCTGACTCTCTGCTTCCTGTCTGCCAACCAGTTCTCTATCCATGTCAGTACATTACCCCCCAATACCATGTGCTTTGATTTTGCACACCAATCTCTTGTGCGGGACCTTGTCAAAAGCCTTTTGAAAGTCCAAATACACCACAACCACTGGTTCTCCCTTGTCCACTCTGCTAGTTACATCTTCAAAAAATTCCAGAAAATTTGTCAAGCATGATTTTTCTTTCATAAATCCATGCTGACTTGGACCTATCCTGTCACTGCTTTCCAAATGCGCTGCTATTTGATCTTTAATAATTAATTCCAACATTTTCCCCACTACTGTTGTCAGCCTAACCGGTCTATAATTATCCATTTTCTCTCTCCCTCCTTTTTAAAAAGTGGTGTTACATTAGCTACCCTCCAGTCCATAGGAACTGATCCAGAGTTGATAGACTTGGAAAATGATTGTCAATGCATCCACTATTTCTAGGGCCACTTCCTTAAGTACTCTGGGATGCAGACTATCAGGCCCCGGGGATTTATCGGCCTTCAATCCCATCAATTTCCCTAACACAATTTCCCGCCGAATAAGAATATCCTTCAGTCCCTGTCACAGGTGGGACAGATACTTCAGTTCTGTCTTCCTTCATGCCATTTCTTTGTTCCCCATTATAAATTCACCTGAATCCGACTGCAAGGGACCGATGTTTGTCTTCACTAATTTTTTCTCTTCACATATTTATAGAAGCTTTATCAGTCAGTTTTTATGTTCTCTGCAAGCTTCCTCTCGTACTCTATTTTTCCCCTCTTAATTAAACCCTTAGTCCTCCTCTGTTGAATTCTAAATTTCTGCCAATCCTCAGGTTTGTTGCTTTACTAGCCAATTTATATGCCCCTTCCTTGGTTTTAACACTATCCTTAATTTCCCTTGTTAGCCACGGTTGAGCCATCTTCCCCGTTTTATTTTTACTCCAGACAGGGATGTACAATTGCTGAAGTTCATCCATGCGATCTGTCTATCCTTCCTGAATATTGAATACCCCTGGATGTTACGTTCCCAGCCTTGGTCACCCTGGAGTCATGTCTGCGTAATCCCAATTACATCATATCCGTTTACAGCTATCTGCGCAGTTAATTCATCCACCTTATTTCGAATGCACCTCGCATTGAGACACAGAACATTCAGGCTTGTTTTTTTAACACTCTTTGTCCTTTTAGAATTATGTTGTAATGTGGCCCTTTTTGATTTTTGCCTTTGATTTCTCTGCCCTTCACTTTTCCTTATCTCCTTTCTACCTTTTGCTTCTGCCCCCATTTTACTTCCCTCTGTCTCCCTGCATAGATTCCCATTACCCTGCCATATTAGTATAAATCCTCCCCAACTGCACTAGCAAACACTCCCCCTAGGACATTGGTTCTGGTCCTGCCCAGGTGCAGATCATCCGGTTTGAACTGGCCCCACCTCCCCCAGAACCGGTTCCAATGTCCCTGGAATTTGAATCCCTCCCTCTTGCACCATTCCTCAAGCTACGTATTCATCTTAACTCTCCTGCTATTTCTACTCTGACCAACACGTGGCACTGGTAGCAATCCTGAGATTACTACTGTTGAGGTCCTACTTTTTAATTTAACTCCTAGCTCTCTAAATTCAGCTTGTAGGACAGTTTATGTCACTCATTATACAGCACAGTGAACCAGCATTCTACAGTTTATGTCACATATTATACAATCTGTCAGGGTTGTGAGTCAGGTAATTGATACTGTTAGCGCTCCCAGTAATACCAGGAGATCTGAGTATCAACATAAACACAAAAGAAGAGTCACAGAGAGCCCGCCCTTAACACACTGCCTGAATCCACGGGGCCAGGAGGCACTCGCTGATTCCTGGAGAGCTTGGGCTCAATTCAGAACATCGTTAGTTAACACTGCGCTCTCTCACAATAATTCTTCATTCATCACTATGGTAACAATATGGTTAGTGTAGTGGTCATGTTACAACAACAACTTCCATTTATTGATCGCCTTTAATATAGTAAAACTTCGCAGGGCGCTTCACAGGAGCGTAAATCTGACAAAAGTTGACACCGAGCCACAGAACGAGATATTAGGGCAGGTGACCAAAAACTTGTTTAAAGAGGTAGGTTTTTAATGAGTCTCTTAAAGGAGAGAGAGTTAGCGAGGCGGAGAGTTTTAGGGAGGGAATTCCAGAACTTAGGGCCCAGGTAGCTGAAGGCGCGGCCACCAATGGTGTGACGTAAGGTGTGGGGGATCGACTCGTTTGCCGCATGCAAACCAGTCCCACCCACCCTTTCCCTCAATGACTATCTGTCCCACCTGTGACGGGGACTGTGGTTCTCGTATTGGACTGTTCAATCACATAAAAACTCATTTTTAGAGTGGAAGCAATTCCGAGGGACTGCCTATAATGATAATGACGAGGGATGGACAAGAGGCCAGAATAGAAGGAGTGCAGAGATCGCGGAGGTTTGTAGGGCTGGAGGAGGTTACATAGATAGAGAGTGGTCTAGAGTGGGAGGAGGTTACAGTCATAGGGAGGGGTGTAGGGCTGGAGGAGATTACAGAGATAGGGAGGGGTGTAGGGCTGGAGGAGGTTACAGAGATAGGGAGGGGTGTAGTGCTGGAAGAGGTTACAGAGATAGGGAGGGGTGTAGGGTGGGAGGAGGTTACAGAGATAGGGAGGGGTGTGGGGTGAGAGGAGGTTACAGAGATAGGGAGGGGTGTAGGGCTGGAGGAGGTTACAGAGGTAGGGAGGGGTGCAGGGCTGGAGGAGATTACAGAGATAGGGAGGGGTGTAGGGTGGGAGGAGGTTACAGAGATAGGGAGGGGTGTAGGCTGGAGATTAGAGATAGGGAGGGGTGTCGGGTGGGAGGAGATTACAGAGATAGGGAGGGGTGTGGGGTGAGAGGAGGTTACAGAGATAGGGAGGGGTGTAGGGTGGGAGGAGGTTACAGAGATAGGGAGGGGTGTAGGGCTGGAGGAGGTTACAGAGGTAGGGAGGGGTGTAGGGCTGGAAGAGGTTACAGAGATAGGGAGGGGTGTGGGGTGAGAGGAGGTTACAGAGATAGGGAGGGGTGTAGGGCTGGAGGAGGTTACAGAGATAGGGAGGGGTGTAGGGCTGGAAGAGGTTACAGAGATAGGGAGGGGTGTGGGGTGAGAGGAGGTTACAGAGATAGGGAGGGGTGTAGGGCTGGAGGAGGTTACAGAGGAAGGTAGGGAGGGGTGCAGGGCTGGAGGAGATTACAGAGATAGGGAGGGGTGTAGGGTAGGAGGGGGTTACTGAGATAGGGAGGAGTGAGGCCATGGAGGAACCTGTTTGCGTCTGTAGGCCAAGGTATGTTTCGTGCCTCGGAGACAGAAGCTGTCAGTCAGACAAGGTTTGGGAAGAGTTTTGTATCTCTGAATATTTATTTTCTCTCAGATGGAGCTGAGCTCTGGGCCTGAGTGAGGAACCTTTGGGAATGAGTTGATGTGAAGAGATTGAGGGAGACAGTGTGTCTGCTGTCTCCCTTCTCTCCCACACTGCTCGATAAGCTTCAGATCATCGACTGCCTGAACTGAACTTATTGTTTCTGCCTGTGGACCTTTCCCTGGTTAATGGAGACATCGAACTGTGAGTGCTTTCACTGAGAAGGTGTGCTGGCTGATTCTCGGGATGTGAATGTCGATGGCAAAGCCGGCATTTATTGCCCATCCCTAGTTGCTCCTGAGAAGGTGGTGGTGAGCTGCCTTATTGAATCACAGCTGTCCATGTGGTGAAGGCACTCCCACACTGCCGTTAGGGAGAGAGGCCCAGAATTCTGACCCAACGATGTTGAAGGATCGGTGATATATTTCCAAGTCAGGATGGTGTGTGACTTGGAGGGGAACTTGCAGGTGGTGATGTCCCATGCGTCTGCTGCCCTTGTCCTTCTCGATGGTGGAGTTGGTGGGTTGGGAGGTGCTGTTGAAGAAACCTTGGCGAGTTGCTGCAGTGTATCCTGTGGATGGTACACACTGCAGCCACGGTGTGGTGCGGGTGGAGGGAGTGGGTTTGGGAGGTGCTGTTGAAGAAGCTTTGACGAGTTGCTGCAGACACTAAGGTAGAGAAGAGCAGCAGTGAGGAGCCGGCTGCAGGGAGATCGGGGGTTAAATCCGTTCACCTCCATTTCTGGTCACGATGCGATCTACTGCTCCCGCTGTATCCGCCCCTCCAGTGAAATGAAACGCCCGTGTTCACCAGCTGATATATCACAGCTCCCACACACTTCAATGTTATTAGATTGTTTCATCTGAGACCCACTGAGCCTCAATAATCTGTTTAAAGATTCTGGTTAAACGCATCAACACTCAACATCTGAACATTGTCTTTAAGTGCGATCTTTCACAAAGATTTCTGCCTCTGGCAGCGAATGAAAGCTGACCTCCCAAACAGCCCATAATCCGGGGGCTCCGCTCTCTCACTTTGATGCTCAGTTCTGATTCTGGGCCACATTTGACTAATAGTGATCTGTTCATCGCTCTAATTAATGTTTCATTATGTTAACCCGGGTCCCACAGTCCATGGGATTTAGTGCAACACTCGCCCATATCTCGATCCTCAAACACAGCTCAGTGTGTGAACGGGAACATCTGAGAGAATATTCAACTGCACAGAAATCCAATCCCTTATTACTGCCTCCTTCTGGCCTTCTCCCTCTGCCTGATATTTCTGGTGATCAATCGATGTGATTAACCCCGGGGCAGGCCAGGATACCATAGACACAATTGGGGCCAGCAATCTGTCAATCAGCCTCGCGAATTGATATCAAACGGCTCACTGTTGGGGAGCGAGTTCTCACTGACTCACAAACGGAACATAGCCTGGAGCAGAAACTGACTCTATCGGGGCCACATCTCTGCTGCTCGTTCTGTCCCTGAGAGATGGCAATCTCAGCGTTTAACCCCACTGGGAGTTCTCTCCTGTTTGGAGCAGAAAAGATGGCTAGGGAGGAATGGGATCACGATCAACACACACAGAGAGCTTTCTGGAACCAAGAGGGAATAGCGAGATTCCACACTCATTAAAAGGCAAACACAATTCTACTGATAGCAACAGGCGTATAAAGAGAAAACCCTCTGCGGTCCACAGCATTGATCAGAGAGCGGAGGAACGCTAGCAGTTTCTGTGAGTGAGGTTAGAAAGTGATCCGGAGTCAGTGCCCTGAATTACAGCCAGCGTCCGATTGATGGGCCAACTATCCAGTGGGCAGATTTGATCATCCCTCGGGGGATCGCTACTGTTCTGTTCACAGCTGAGAATGATCTGAATGGCCCACAACACAGAGTTATTGTTCCATTAGCTGCCTGGCCCCGACATTGCCCAATATAACCTTGCTGACTCTGTGAATATCCAGTCAGCTCATCACAGTCCTACATCAAGTCAACAAACACCAGAAATTAAACTACTTTCCCTTCAAGGAAGAATGAGATCCATTCTCTGAAACTCCCTCCAGCACGTATTCAAAAACAGTGAGCTGCATTTATATAGCGCCTTTAACATAACATAAAAAGATAGGAGCAGGAGAATGCCATTCGGCCCTTCGAGCCTGCTCTGCCACTAAATAAGATGATCTTATATCTCAACTCCACTTTTCTGCATTATCCCCATATCCCTTGATTCCATTAATATCCAAAAATCTATTGATCTCTGTTTTGAATATACTCAAAGACTGTGCCTCCACAGCACTCTGGGGTAGAGAATTCCAAAGATTCACCACCATCTGAGTGAAGAAATTTCTCCTCATCTCAGTCCTAAATGGCCGACCCCTTATTCTGAGACTGTGCCCACTGGTTCTCGACTCCCCAGAATGAGGAAACATCCTCCCTGCATCTATCCTGTCAAGCCTTGTAACAATTGTGAATGTTTCAATGAGATCACCTCTCATTCTTCTAAACTCTAGAAAATATAGGCCAAGTCTACTCAATCTCTCCTCTATGGACAATCCCCCCATCCCTGAGATAACCTTCATTGCACTCTCTCTATGACAAGTACATCCTTACTTATGTAAGGAGGCCAAACTGTCCACAATACTCCAGGTGTGGTCTCACCAGGGCTCTATGTAATTGTAGAACTCTTATACTCAAATCCTCTTGTAATAATGGCCAACATATTATTTGCTTTCCTAATTTCTTGCTGTACCTCATGTTAACTTTCAGTGTACAAGGACACCCAGGTCCCACTAAACACCAACATTTTCCAATCTCTCACCATTTAAATTATACTTAGCTTTTTTATTTTCGCACCAAAGTGGATAACTTCACATTTCTCCACATTAAATTCCATTTGTCAGGTTCTTGCCCGCTCACTTAGCCTGTCTATATCCCCTTGAAGCCTCTTTGCATCCACCCCACAACTTAAATTGCCACCTAGCTTTGTATCATTGGCAAACTTGGATATATTATATTTGATCCCCTCATCCAAACCATTGATATAGATTGTGAATAGCTGGGGCCAAAGCACCGATTCTTGTGGTGCTCCACTAGTTACAGGTGGCCAACATGAAAAAGACCCGTTTATTCCTACTCTCTGTTTTCTGTCCATTAACCAATCCTCAATCCATGCTCGGAGTAAAATGTCCCAAGGCGCTTCACAGGAAAATTATCAACACAAATGAGCTACATAAAGAGACATTAGGACTGGTGACCAAAAGCTTGGTCAAAGAGGTAAATTGTGACAAGTGTCTTAACTGAGGAGGAAAAGGTAGAGAGACTAAGGGAGAGAATTCTAGAGCTTAGGGCCCAGGCAGCTGAAGGTGTTAAGTTCAGAATAACTGCACAAGACTGTGTTGTAAGCTCAAACCATTGTGACCTTGGTCTCTTTAATGTAACTCCAAAGTGAGGCAGCAGCATGGTGGATTGCCTTTTATACCTGCTTGCCCCAGGTCTCCGCCAGGTGTGCCCCCTAGTGGCAAGTTTTACACATTGGTGAAGTTTGCATTCATAACATCCCTTCCCCCCAAAGTATTTTGTACAAATTATTTACAGGTTGAGGTGATCTGGCGCTCTGCGTTCCCGGGTCGATCGCCTGAGTTGAAGACCTGGCATGGGTGAGGTCGGTCGGATCATTGCTGCACGGCAGCGCGGCTGGTCTGATTGGACTGTCGGGCATGGTGGGTTCATCCTCGTGGTTGACAGCGAGGTCGATTGCTGGTTGGGTGTGTGTTGGTGGATCACAGATGGTAAAGTCTTCTTCAAACTGTTCTTGGTTGTCAGAGACTCGCAGTTTGGTCTGATCCAAGTGCTTCCTACACGTTTGCCCATTCAACAATTTAACAACAAACACTCTGTTCCCCTCCTTGGCTAAAACAGTGCCAGCAATCGATTTAGGACCATGACCGTAATTGAGAACAAACACCGGATCATTAACCTCAATGTCACATGATACAGCCGCGCGATCGTGGTACACGTTATGTCGGTGCCGCTGGGTTTCTATGTGATCATTGAGATCCAGGTGGACAAAGGAGAGCCTGGTTTTGAGTGCTTTTTTCATTTAACAATTCTGCAGGGGGATCCCCGGTGAGCGAGTGGGGGGTCGTCCGGTGGCTGAGCAGGACCAGAGATAACCGGTCTGCAGGGAACTATCCGTTACGCGTTTCAAGCTCTGCTTGATAGTTTGCACTGCCCGTTCCGCTTGACCATTGAATGCGGGCTTAAATGTGGCAGACCTGATATGCTTAATGCCATTGCAGGTCATGAACTCATTGAATTCCGAGCTGGAGAAACGTGGTCCATTGTCACTAATAAGGACGTTGGGCAAACCATGGGTGGCGAACATGGTCCTGTGTCTTTCAATGGTGGCAGTGGATGTCCATGATGATATTATTATACATTCAATCCATTTAGAGTAAGTGTCCACTGCTACAAGAAACATCTTTCCCAGAAAAGGGCCAGCAAAATCTACGTGGACCCTGGAGCACGGTTTGGAGGTCCATGACCACAGGCTCAGTGTGGCCTCCCTGGGTGTGTTGCTCAACTGTGAGCAAGTGGTGCATTGGTGTATGCATGACTCCAATTCGGAGTCAATGCCGGGCCAGCAAACATGTGACCTGGCAATAGCCTTCATCATGACTATGCCTGGATGGGTACTGTGTAGGTCACGTATTAACATTTCCCTGCCTTTTTTTGGCAAAACCACGCAATTCTCCCATAGGAGACAATCCGATTGGATGGACAATTCATTCTTACGTTGGTGGAACGGCTTCATTTCATCTTGCATTTCCCCGGGAACCACCAACCAGCTCCCATTTACGATGCAGCTTTTTACTAGTGATAGCACAGGGTCTTGGCTAGTCCAGGTCCTGATCTGGCGAGCCATGACAGGTGACCCCTCACTCTCGAAAGTGTCCATTACCAGAAGCAAGTCTGCAGGTTGCGCCATTTCCACCCCGGTGGTGGGCAATGGCAGCCGACTGAGAGCGTCAGTGCAGTTCTCAGTGCCTGGTCTGTGGCGGATTACATCATCATATGCCAACAATGTTAGTGCCCATCTTTGGATGTGGGACGAAGCATTGGTGTTGATACCTTTGATTTCTGAGAGCAGTGAAGTAAGTGGTTTGTGGTTGGTTTTGATCTTGAACCAGAGACCAAATAGATATTGATGCATTTTCTTAACCCCATTTACACATATTAACGCTTCTTTCTCAACCATACTGTCGGCTCTTTCAGCCTTGGATAAACTTCTGGATACAGTTTGCCCGACACATTTGCTTGCTGTAACACACAACCAACCCCGTACAATGACGCATCACAAGCTAGTCCTAAACGTGTACATGGTTCATACAATACAAGTAACTTGTTAGAGCATAGCAGGTTTCTGGCCTTGTTAAAAGCTGTCTCTTGAAATTTACCCTAAACCCAATCATCACCCTTGCGTAGCACTAAATGCAGTGGTTCCAGCAAAGTGCTCAACCCTGGTCGAAAGTTACAAAAAATTTGAGGAGTCACAGGAATGAATGCAGCTCCGTCACATTCTGTGGTCTGGATGCATTCTTAATGGCATCCATCTTGGAGTCCATGGGTCTGATACCGTCTGCTGCAATCTTTCTCCCCAGAAATTCAACCTCTGTCACCAGGAAAACACACCTGGAGCATTTCAGCCTGAGTCCCACTCTGTCCAGTCGCTTGGGAACCTCTTCCAGGTTCTGCAAGTGTTCGGTAGTGTTGCGACCAGTGATCAAGAGGTCATCTTGGAACACCACGCTGCATGGAACCAATTTCAGCAGAAGCTCCATGTTCATCTCAAAGTTAGTAATCTCAGGATTGCTACAAGTGCCACGTGCTAGTCACAATAGGAATCTCAGACAGCTCAGATGAATACGTGGCTTGAGCAGTGGTGCAGAAGGGAGGGATTCAAATTCCTGGGACATTGGAACCGGTTCTGGGGGAGGTGGGACCAGGACAAACCGGATGGTCTGCACCTGGGCAGGACTGGAACCAATGTCCTCAGGGTATTACTTGCTAGTGCTATTGGGGAGGGGTTGAACTAGTATGGCAGGGGGATGGGAACCTATGCAGGGAGACAGAGGGAAGTAGAATGGGGGCAGAAGTTAAAGATAGAAGGAAGAAAAGTAAAAATGGAGGGCAGAGAAACCCAAGGCAAAAATCAAAAAAGGCCACATTACAGCAAAATTCTAAAATGGCAAAGTGTGTGAAAAAGACAAGCCTGAAGGCTCTGTGCCTCAATGCGAGGAGTATTCATAATAAGGCGCACAAATTAACTGCACAGGCAGCAATTAATGAATATGATATAATAGGTATCATGGGTGACCAAGATTGGGAACTCAACATCCAATGGTATTCAACATTCAGGAAGGATAGACAGAAAGGAAAAGGAGGTGGGGTAGCATTGCTAGTTAAAAAGGAAATTAACGCAATAGTAAGGAAGGATTTTAGCTTGGATGATGTGGAATCGGTATGGGTGGAGCTGTGGAATACTAAAGGGCAGAAAACGCAA
Organism: Pristiophorus japonicus; assembly: GCF_044704955.1. Classification (NCBI taxonomy): domain Eukaryota; kingdom Metazoa; phylum Chordata; class Chondrichthyes; family Pristiophoridae; genus Pristiophorus; species Pristiophorus japonicus. The sequence continues at coordinate 227,790,481 of NC_091983.1, forward strand.
GTGGGAGTTGTGTACAGACCACCAAACAGTAGTAGTGAGGTTGGGGACAGCATCAAACATGAAATTTGGGATGTGTGCAATAAAGGTACGCAGTTATCATGGGCGACTTTAACCTACATATAGATTGGGCTAACCAAACTGGTAGCAATACGATGGAGGAGGATTTCCTGGAGTTAATTAGGGATGGTTTTCAAGACCATTATGTCGAGGAACCAACTAGAAGGCTGGGCATCCTAGGCTGGGTAATGTGTAATGAGAAAGGACTAATTACCAATCTTGTTGTGCGAGGCTTCTTGGGGTAGAGTGACCATAATATGGTAGAATTCTTTACTAAGATGGAGAGTGACACAGTTAATTCAGAGACTAGGGTCCCGAACTTAAGGAAAGGTAATTTCGATGGTATGAGACATGATTGGCTAGAATAGACTGCCAAATGATACTTAAAGGGTTGACGGTGGAGAGACAATGGCAAACATTTAAAGATCACATGGATGAACTTCAACAATTGTACATCGCTGTCTGGAGTAAAAATAAAATGGGGAAGGTGGCTCAACTGTGGTTCACAAGGGAAATTAAGGATAGTGTTAAATCCAAGGAAGAGGCATATAAATTGGCCAGAAAAAGCAGCAAACTTGAGGACTGGGAGATATTTAGAATTCGGCAGAGGAGGACAAAGGGTTTAATTAGGAGGGGGAAAATATAGTATGAGAGGAAGTTTGCCGGGAACATAAAAATTGACTGCAAAACCTTCTATAGATATGTAAAGAGAAAAAGATTAGCGAGGACAAACGTTGGTCATTTGCAATCAGATTCAGGTGAATTTATAATGGGGAACAAAGAAATGGCAGACCATTGAACAAATATTTTGGTTCTGTCTTCACGACGGAAGACACAAATAAACTTCTGGAAGTACTAGGGGACCGAGGATCTAGTGAGAAGGTGGAACTGAAGGATATACTTTTTAGGCGAGAAATTGTGTTAGGGAAATTGATGGGATTGAAGGCCGATAAATCCCCGGGGCCTGATAGTCTGCATCCCAGAGTACTTAAGGAAGTGGCTCTAGAAATAGTGCATGCATTGGTGATCATTTTCTGACAGTAAATCGACTCTGGATCAGTTCCTATGCACTGGAGGGTAGCTAATGTAACACCACTTTTCAAAAAAGGAGGGAGAGAGAAAACGGGTATACACAGAATGGTTAGCCTGACATCAGTAGTGGAGAAAATGTTAGAATCAATTATTAAAGATGAAATAGCAGCGCAAATGGAAAACAGTGATATGACCGGTCCAAGTCAGCATGGATTTATGAAAGGGAAATCATGCTTGACAAACCTTCTGGAATTTTTGGAGGAAGCTTGCAGGGAACATTAAAATGGTCTGCAAAAGCTTCTATAGATATGTAAAGAGAAAAAGGTTAGCAAAGACAAATGTAGGTCCCCTGCAGTCAGAATCAGGGGAAGTCATAACTGTGAACAAAGAAATGGCGGGCCAACTGAACAAGTACTTTGGTTCGGTATTCACTAAGGAGGACACAAACAACCTTCCGGATATAAAAGGGATCAGAGGGTCTGGTAAGAAGGAGGAACTAAGGGAAATCCTTAATTAATTGGGAAATTGTCTTGGGGAAATTGATGGGATTGAAGGCCGATAAATCCCCAGGGCCTGATGGACTGCATCCCAGAGTATTAAGGCGATGGCCTTGGAAATAGCGGATGCATTGACAGTCAGTTTCCAACATTCCATAGATTCTGGATCAGTTCCTATGGAGTGGAGGGTAGCCAATGTAACCCCACTTTTTAAAAAAGGAGGGAGAGAGAAAACAGGGAATTATACACTGGTTAGCCTGACATCGGTAGTGGGTAAAATGATGGAATCAATTATTAAGGATGCCATAGCAGCGCATTTGGAAAGAGGTGACATGATGTGTCCAAGTCAGCATGGATTTGTGAAAGGGAAATCTTGCTTGACAAAACTTCATGAATTTTTTGCCTATGTTTCCAGTCGAGTGGACAAGGGAGAACCAGTTGATGTGTTGTTTTTGGACTTTCAGCAGGCTTTCGACAAGGTCCCACACAAGAGATTAATGTGCAAAGTTAAAGCACATGGGATTGGGGGTAGTGTGCTGACGTGGATTGAGAACCGGTTGGCAGACAGGAAGCAAAGAGTAGGAGTAAATGGGTACTTTTCAGAATGGCAGGCAGTGACTAGTGGGGTACCAGAAGGTTCTGTGCTGGGGCCCCAGCTGTTTACACTGTACATTAATGATTTAGACGAGGGGATTAAATGTAGTATCTCCAAATTTGCGGATGACACTAAGTTGGGTGGCAGTGTGAGCTGCGAGGAGGATGCTAGAAGGCTGCAGAGCGACTTGGATCGGTTAGGTGAGTGGGCAAATGCATGGCAGATGAAGTATAATGTGGATAAATGTGAGGTTGTCCACTTTGGTGGCAAAAACAGAGAGACAGACTATTATCTGAATGGTGACTGATTAGGAAAAGGGGAGGTGCAACAAGATCTGGGTGTCATGGTACATCAGTCATTGAACGTTGGCATGCAGGTACAGCAAGCGGTTAAGAAACCAAATGGCATGTTGGCCTTCATAGCGAGGAGATTTGAGTACAGGGGCAGGGAGGTGTTACTACAGTTGTACAGGGCCTTGGTGAGGACACATCTGGAGTATTGTGTACAGTTTTGGACTCCTAACTTGAGGAAGGACATTCTTGCTATTGAGGGAGTGCAGCGAAGGTTCACCAGACTGATTCCCAGGATGGCGGGACTGACATATCAAGAAAGACTGGATCAACTGGGCTTGTATTCACTGGAGTTCAGAAGAATGAGAGGGGACCTCATAGGAACGTTTAAAATTCTGACGGGGTTTAGACAGGTTAGATGCAGGAAGAATGTTCCCAATGTTGGGGAAGTCCAGAACCAGGGGTCACAGTCTAATATAAGGGGTAAGCAATTTAGGACCGAGATGAGGAGAAACTTCTTCACCCAGAGAGTGGTGAACCGGTGGAATTCTCTACCACAGAAAGTTGTTGAGGCCAATTCACTAAATATATTCAAAAAGGAGTTAGATGTAGTCCTTGCTACTAGGTGGATCAAGGGGTATGGCGAGAAAGCAGGAATGGCGGACTGAAGTTGCATGTTCAGCCATGAACTCATTGAATGGTGGTGCAGGCTCGAAGGGCCGAATGGCCTACTCCTGCATCTATTTTCTATGTTTCTATGTTTCTATGTGACTAGTAGAGTGGACAAGGGAGAACCAGTGGATGTGGTGTATTTGGACTTTCAAAAGGCTTTTGAGAAGGTCCCACACAAGAGATTGGTGAGCAAAATCAAAGCAGATGGTATTGGGGGTAATATACTGACGTGGATAGAGAACTGGATGGCAGACAGGAAGCAGAGTGTCGGGATAAACGGGTCCTTTTCAGGATGGCAGGCAGTGATTAGTGGAGTGCCGCAGGGCTCAGTGCTGGGACCCCAGCTCTTTACACTATACATAAATGACTTGGATGAAGGATTTGAGTGTAATATCTCCAAGTTTGCAGATGACACTAAACTGGGTGGCGATGTAAGCTGTGAGGGGGATGCTAAGAGGTGGCAGGCTGACTTGGACAGGTTAGGTGAGAGGGAAAATGCATGGCAGATGCAGTATAATGTGGATAAATGTGAGGTAATCCACTTTGGGGGCAAAAACGCGAAGACAGAATATTATCTGAATGGTGGCAGATTAGAAAAAGGGGAGGTGCAACGAGACCTGAGTGTCATGGTTCATCAGTCATTGAAAGTTGGCATACAGGTACAGCAGGCGGTGAAGAATGATATGTTGGCCTTTTTAGCGAGGGGATTTGAGTTTAGGAGCAGGGAGGTCTTACTGCAGTTGTGCATGACCTTGGTGAGGCCTCACCTGGAATATTGTGTTCAGTTTTGATCTCCTAATCTGAGGAAGAAAGTTCTTACTATTGAGGGAGTGCAGCGAAGGTTCACCAGACTGATTCCAGGGATGGTTGGACTGACATATGTGGTGAGACTGAATCAACTGGGCCTTTATTCACTGGAGTTTAGAAGGATGAAAAGGGATCTCATAGAAACATACAAGATTCTGACGGGATGGGACAAGTTAGATGCGGGTAGATTGTTCCTAATGTTGGGAAGTCCAGAACCAGGGGACACAGTATTAGGATAAGGGGTAGGCCATTTAGGAATGAGATGAGGAGAAACTTCTTCACTCAGAGAGTTGTTAACCTGTGGAATTCCCTGCCGCAGAGAGTTGTTGATGCCAGTTCATTGGATATTTTCAAGAGGGAGTTCGATATGGTCCTTACGGCTAAGGGGATCAAGCGATCTGGAGAGAAAGAAGGAAAGTGGTATGAGGGAATGATCAGCCATGATCTTATTGAATGGCGGTGCAGGCTTGAAGGGCCGAATGGCCTACTCACGCACCTATTTTCAATGTTTCTAAGTTTCTATGTAAGAGGCTGCAGCGTGACTTGGACAGGTTAGCTGAGTGGGCAAATGCATGGCAGATGCAGTATAATGTGGATCAATATGAGGTTATCCACTTTGGGGCAAAAACACGAAGGCAGAATATTATCTGAATGGCAGCAGATTCAGAAAAGGGGAGGTGCAACGAGACCTGGGTACATCAGTCATTGAAAGGTGGCGTGCAGGTACAGCAGGCAGTGACGAAAGTAAATGGTCTGTTGGCCTTCATAGCTAGGGGATTTGAGTATAGGAGCAGCGAGGTCTTACTGCAGTTGTACAGGGCCTTGGTGAGGCCTCACCTGGAATATTGTGTTCAATTTTGGTCTCTTAGTCTGAGGAAGGACGTTCTTGCTGTTGAAGGAATGCAGCGAAGGTTCAACAGACTGATTCCCGGGATGGCTGGACTGACATATGAGGAGAGACTGGATCGACTGGGCCTGTATTCACTGGAGTTTAGAACAATGAGAGGGGAGCTCATAGAAACGTTTAAAATTCTGACGGGACTGGACAGGATCGATGCAGGAAGAATGTTCCCGATGTTGGGGAAGTCCAGAACTAGGACACAGTCTTAGGATAAGGGGTAAGTCATTTAGGACTGAGATGAGGAGAAACTTCTTCACTCAGAGAGTTGTTAACCTGTGGAATTCCCTACCGCACAGAGTTGTTGATGCCAGTTTATTGGACATATTCAAGACAGAGTTAGATATGGCCCTTATGGCGAAAGGGATCAAGGGGTATGGAGAGAAAGCAGGAAAGGGGTACTGAGGTGAATGATCAGCCATGATCTTATTGCATGGTGGTGCAGGCTCGAAGGACCAAATGGCCTATTTCTGCAACTATTTTCTATGTTTCTATGTTTCTATGTTTCCATGGCTGCAGCCGAGTGAATCCCAAAGGGGCATCTGTGGTACATGAACAGTCTTTTGTGTGTGTTGATGCATGTCAATTTCTTTGACGGTTCAGCCAGCTCCTGTGTCATCTAAGCAAAAGTTAGATCTAGCTTGGTGAACAACTTTCCCCCTGCAAGCATTGCAAATAGGTCCTCCGCTTTAGGTAGTGGGTACTGGTCCTGTAACGAGACTCGGGTGATCGTTACCTTGTAGTCCCCGCAGAAGCTGACCGTCCCATCGCTCTTCAGCACTGGCACGATTGGACTGGCCCACTCGTTGAACTCGACTGGCAATATGATTCCCTCTCGTTGAAGTCTGTCCAGCTCGATCTCGACTTTCTCTCGCACCATATATGGGACTGCTCGGGCAGAAGTGCACTGCACATGTGATCTATTAGCTCCTGGATCTCCTGGTCATTCTCATCAAACCATCCTGGTCTTTCCTGTTTGAGTGTCCGAGCGTCTCTTCGCAGGCACTGGTTATGGAAGCCTGGAGGGCAGACCAAATGCTGTGGGCATTCTGCGTCTCGGGGTCATCAACGCACGCCGGGTTAGCTGTGAGGCACTGACTGTGTAGGGTTCTCTTAGCTGGGTCTTTGAGTGCTGTGACATTGATTAGTTTACGGCACTGCTTCTGCTGCCCTCGCCGCTTTGGGGCTATGTTGATGTCACTGAGACTAGCTGGCTGCAGGAAGCTGGGACTTTAATGTAATATTGAAGCCTTGTGATGTCTGTGCCAGAGGAATAAATGGCTTATCGTGCTGTTAACTATTTTATTCCAATCTGGAAGATCGCCCTGGTAACAACACAGAGACAGTAAAGATGTAATGTGTCTCGAAATCGATCAGAACAGGAGGAACATTAAGGAAGATGAGGTGACTTTGTACAATTCATAGAATCATAGAATGGTAGAATGATACAGCCCAGGAGCAGGCCATTTGGCCCATCGTGCTTGAGCCGGCTCTTTGAAAGAGCGTTCCAATTAGTCCCACTCCCTGCTCTTTCCGCAGAGCCCTGTAAATTTTCTCCCCTTCAAGTATTTATCGAATTCCCTTTTGAAAGTTACAATTGAATCTGCTTCCATCGCCCTTTCAGGCAGCGCATTCCAGAACATAACAATTCATGCATAAAGAAATGTTTACTCATCTCCCCCTCTGGTACTTTTGCCAATACTTGAAAAGGACAGAATGTCCAGTGTAATGGGGAAAGAGCAGGGAGTGGGTCTAATTGGTCAGCTCTTTCAAAGAGCCGGCACTGGCACGATGGGCCGAATGGCCTACTGTGCTGTAAGATTTGATGAAGGAACATAAACTACGGATGACTTGTGGCACCTGGGGGCTCTGTGAGGGAGAGACATGCGCTGAACTTGAAGTCGAGATCTATTAACTGAAGGACTCTCAGAAATGTCAAGTGTTCCTCAGAGAAAATGCTTCACGATCCATTTCATTCACAGGTGTCTCCTTATTCAGTGAGGACACGGAGCTGGTGGGGTCTCTCAGAGGCAATAAGAAGATGTGAATGAAAGACGGCGGTCAGAGGGAGAGTGAAGGAGGAGGCTTTAAAGAATGAGTTTGGGAAGTGCTGAGAGGGCCTGGAATATGGGAGGATGCGATTGTCTTATTCCAGGAAGGCTGAGTAACCGAGCTCTCAATGACTGCCGTCCATACTGATAGCTCTCGCACTCCAGCACAGGCCCATTCCAGCTTTATTCTTCCCCTAAAGCTCTGCCTTTGTTCTTTCAGGGACTTTGTCAGGGGAGAAGAGCTGAGAGAGAAAGCGAGGCAAAGACTGTTAACTGTTGGGACATTCTCCAGCTCTCAGGCTGTGATGAGAAGGGAAAATAGATCAGGATGTGGGGACAGAGCGGGAAATAGGATTTCGAGCAGACTGCCCCAGTGGAAGAGCTAGCACTGGAGCAGGCATGATGGGCCGAATGACCTCCTTCTGTGCTGTGATAATGCAGGAAAATCGGCAGCCAATTTGCACACAGCAAGATACCACAAAGAGCAATGTTATAATGAGCTGATAATCTGTTTTAGTGATGTTGGTTGTGGGATAAATATTGGCCCAGGAACCAAGGGAGAACTGCCTGCTCTTCTTCCAATAGTGCCGTGGGAACTTTCCACCACCTGAGAAGACAGATGTACAGGTGGCACTGGGCTACGTTATCTCTAACTCGATAGGTGTGAGAGGACCCAGAGACTGAAAGCCATCAGCGTCTCTGCTGACTGAAGGCAGTGGGTGTGGGGGAAGCTTGATAAACACATGAGGGAGAAAGGAATAGAAGGATACGCTGAAAGGTTGATATTAAACATTGAATAAAAACAATTTTTGAAAAGCCGGAATCTTTAGGGTGAAAGTCCTCGGCTTCCTCTGTGAAACAACAAGTGTTTGAGGCTGTCGATCGGAAGGTTTGTGCACAGGGACAGATAGAAAGTGTTCAGTCTTTGAGCAGAGCTGGAGGTTTGAGGAGAGACGTGTCGTTACACCGAGGGACAGAGCTTGGTCGATCGATCGCACTGTCACAGGGAATAATGAGACAAGGTTCCACTCCACACTTTCCAGATACCTCCAGCTCTTTCACTTCAACCACGGCCTCGATGTCTGGAGAATAAACAGTCGTTAAATCCCCATCCAATCCGTCTCTCCCCACACACAACTCGGGGAGGCGAGTGACATATCAATGTGTTTACTCTGAGTGGGGAGGGGAGTGATATATCAATGTGCTTACTCTGAGGTGAGGAGGGGGAGTGATATATCAATGTGTTTACTCTGAGGTGGGGAGGGGAGTGATATATCAATGTGTTAACTCTGAGGTGGGGAGGGGGGTGATATATCAATGTGTTTACTCTGAGGTGGGGAGGGGTGGGTGATATATCAATGTGTTTACTCTGAGGTGGGGAGGGGAGTGATATATCAATGTGTTTACTCTGAGGTGGGGTGGGGAGTGATATATCAATGTGTTTACTCTGAGGTGGGGAAGGGGGTGATATATCAATGTTTTTACTCTGAGGTGGGGTGGGGTGGGGTGATATATCAATGTGTTTACTCTGAGGTGGGGAGGGGGAGTGATATATCAATGTGCCTAATCTGAGGTGGAGAGGGGGATGATATATCAATTTGTTTACTCTGAGGTGGGGAGGGGGAGTGATATATCAATGTGTTTACTCTGAGGTGGGGAGGGGGAGTGATATATCAATGTGTTTACTCTGAGGTGGGGAGGGGAGTGATATATCAATGTGTTTACTCTGAGGTGGGGAGGGGTGGGTGATATATCAATTTGTTTACTCTGAGGTGGGGAGGGGTAGTGATATATCAATGTGCTTAATCTGAGGTGGGGAGGGGGAGTGATATATCAATGTGCTTAATCTGAGGTGGGGAGGGGGAGTGATATATCAATGTGTTTACCCTGAGGTGGGGAGGGGGAGTGATATATCAATGTGCTTAATCTGAGGTGGGGAGGGGTAGTGATATATCAATGTGCTTAATCTGAGGTGGGGAGGGGGAGTGATATATCAATATGTTTACCCTGAGGTGGGGAGGGGGAGTGATATATCAATGTGTTTACTCTGGGGTGGGGAGGAACAGACTCTGAGCTGATGAATTGTCGGCCACAGAGAGTTTTCGGGAGATTGAGACATGAATCCACTCTCCCCTCGTCCCTTTCGAGAATGTCCCCAACTCCCCCGCACTCCCCTCGGATCGTGGGTCTGAATTATTTCAGGATTATTCCCCCTCCTCACTCCTTGGGATCATTGTTCTTTGCTCGTTACCTTCAACAGAGAAATAAACTGCCGATTGAGACACAAAGCCCAGGGAGTGAGGTTTAATCTCCGCACCGTGTGAAGAATGGGCGGAGCGGGAATTTTCCAGGAACTGTCCCACAGATAACCTGGAAAACTGCTGTGGTCGAGGAGAGAGATTTCCTGATGGAACCCCATCGTAACAGAAATAAAGGGAGAAATAAAGAGGCGGATGAAATGCAGCAAAAAGCCCAGAGTTTGGACATTGTGGTTCAGGCTGGTGAACAGGAATCTGAAATCACCAACAATTTCAACAGATAAACAGAGTTTCAGAATGGGACACACACAAGGGCAATCTTTCAATGTTTGCAATCACGGGAAGTAATATTGATTCCGAGGTGGTTCTGCTCCGTGACGGTGATGTTGGGGACATTCTGTGTAAATGTAATGGTTCTGTGACTGGACCAATAATCCAGGGAACAGGAGTTCAAATCCCACCCGGGCACTTTTGAGAATTTAGAATTCAGTTTACAAACTCTGGAAATAAAAACCTGGGATCAGTAAAAGTTACCATGTTCCCAGAATGCATTTCAAAATCGATCTGGGGAGATGTTTTATTGTTAATTCGGTTCCACCTTTCTCAGTGTTTGTGTCTGCAAAATTGTCGGTAAATTGGAGAAAGAGAAAGATGGAAAGGCCTCAGTCAAGAAGGTTTAGATTTTGTCCCAAACTTCTGATTGGTGTTTCTGATCGAGGGAAAGGAGCGAGACAGCGAGTAAAATCACCGAGATAGAAAGCTCCCTTGGGACTTCAAACATTCGCTTTTTCCTGTGTTACATATTACACAGAATGTACAGCACTGAAACAGGCCATTCGGCCCAACCGCTCCATGCCGGTGTTTATGCTCAACTCAGCCTCCGTCCACTTCAGCAACTTACATTTAACGTAGTAAAACTGCAATGGGTCTCAGCTGAGGTCAAGTCACATCTTTTACATCTCAACAGTGCAGCACTCCCTCAGTACTGCCCGTCCGACAGTGCAACACTCCCTCAGTACTGCCCGTCCGACAGTGCAGCACTCCCTCAGTACTGCCCGTCCGACAGTGCAGCACTCCCTCAGTACTGCCCGTCCGACAGTGCAACACTCCCTCAGTACTGCCCGTCCGACAGTGCAACACTCCCTCAGTACTGCCCGTCCGACAGTGCAGCACTCCCTCAGTACTGTGCAGCACTCCCTCAGTACTGCCCGTCCGACAGTGCAACACTCCCTCAGTACTGCCCCTCCAAAAGTGCAGTGCTCCTTCAGCAACTCGCAACCCCTGCACCAATAACTAGCAGCTCCTGCACCAGTAACTAGCAATCCCTTCACCACTAACTAGCAACCCCCGCACCAGCCATTCATTGACCACCAGCTCAGTGCAGGTTAAGTCCCGCTCACTAATAAATCCTCATCGATGGGGGCAGGAGCTTTGTGAAAATCATGTGTCCATTTGAATTATTCCCGGTCTTTCTGAGACTCCAACAGATGGATTTTTAGAGACAATGAGCAGTTTTCCGCGATCTAGAGCCAGGTTATATCCCAAGATTTCTCTCTCTCTGGAATTTCAAAGCGAAAACAAGGCAGCTCATTGAAAATGTAAGAGAGAGAAACATTCTGTTTGTAAAACCCACTGGGCTGTGGAATGGTGAAGCGATGGAGGTGATGCTGGGAATATCTGAGCTGGAGATACGTGACATCCGTGGGAAAGATATTACTGAGGATTCTGTGCCTGGGACTGAGAAGGAGGAGAGTGTCAGTGTTCATTGATTCGCCGAGTGAGGGAGGCTGTGTCTCTCTGATCCACATTTTATACAACAGGGCTCGTGGAAAAGGCTGTCTCTCTCTGTCTCTCTCTCTCTGCACAGTCGGAGGTGCTGTCTTTGGGATGAGATGTTAAATCGAGGCTCCGACGGCTTTCTCAGGCGGATGTAAAGATCATGGCCACTATTTCGAAGAAGAACAGGGGAGTTCTCCCTTGGGACCTGGTACCAATATTTAGCCCGTAAACAACCTTACTAAAGGAGATTATCTGGTCATTTATCACATTGCTGTTTGTTGGAGCTTGCTGTGCACAATTTGGCTGCTGCATTTCCTACATCACAATAGTGACTACACTCAAATGAAGTTCTTTGGATGTAAAGCAGTTTGTGACGTCCTGAGGTTGTGAAAAGCTGTAGAAAGTCAGGTCTTTATTATAAGTCATGCCTCCTTGTTCCAGACTCCCCCACCAGAGGAAATCGTTTCTCTCTATCTACCCGATCAAATCCTTTCATCAGCTTAAACACTTTAATCTTCTTTAGTCGAGGAATACAAGTCTAGTCTCCGCAGCCTGTCCTAGCCCTGGTATCATTCTGGTGAAACATAGAAACAAACATAGAAAATAGGTGCAGGAGTAGGCCATTCGGCCCTTCGAGCCTGCACCGCCATTCAATGAGTTCATGGCTGAACATGCAACCTCAGTACCCCATTCCTGCTTTCTCGCCATACCCCTTCATCCCCCTAGTAGTAAGGACGATATCCAACTCCTTTTTGAATATATTTAGTGAATTGGCCTCAACAACTTTCTGTGGTAGAGAATTCCACAGGTTCACCACTCTCTGGGTGAAGAAGTTTCTCCTCATCTCAGTCTGGGTGTCATGGTACATCAGTCATTGAAGGTTGGCATGCAGGTACAGCAGGCGGTTAAGGAAGCAAATGGCATGTTGGCCTTCATAGCAAGGGGATTTGAGTACAGGGGCAGGGAGGTGTTGCTACAGTTGTACAGGGCATTGGTGAGGCCACACCTGGAGTATTGTGTACAGTTTTGGTCTCCTAACCTGAGGAAGGACATTCTTGCTATTGAGGGAGTGCAGCGAAGGTTCACCAGACTGATTCCCGGGATGGCGGGACTGACCTATCAAGAAAGACTGGATCAACTGGGCTTGTATTCACTGGAGTTCAGAAGAATGAGAGGGGACCTCATAGAAACATATAAAATTCTGATGGGGTTAGACAGGTTAGATGCAGGAAGAATGTTCCCAATGTTGGGGAAGTCCAGAACCAGGGGTCACAGTCTAAGGATAAGGGGTAAGCCATTTAGGACCGAGATGCGGAGGAACTTCTTCACCCAGAGAGTGGTGAACCTGTGGAATTCTCTACCACAGAAAGTTGTTGAGGCCAATTCACTAAATAAATTCAAAAAGGAGTTAGATGAGGTCCTTACTGCTAGGGGGATCAAGGGGTATGGCGAGAAAGCAGGAATGGGGTACTGAAGTTGAATGTTCAGCCATGAACTCATTGAATGGCGGTGCAGGCTAGAAGGGCCGAATGGCCTACTCCTGCACCTATTTTCTATGTTTCTATGTTTCTATAAATGGCTTACCCCTTATCCTTAGACTGTGACCCCTGGTTCTGGACTTCCCCAACATTGGGAACATTCTTCCTGCATCTAACCTGTCTAAACCCATCAGAATTTTAAACGTTCCTATGAGATCCCCTCTAATTCTTCTGAACTCCAGTGAATACAAGCCCAGTTGATCCAGTCTTTCTTGATAGGTCAGTCCCGCCATCCTGGGAATCAGTCTGGTGAACCTTCGCTGCACTCCCTCAATAGCAAGAATGTCCTTCCTCAAGTTAGGAGACCAAAACTGTACACAATACTCCAGGTGTGGCCTCACCAAGGCCCTGTACAACTGTAGCAATACCTCCCTGCCCCTGTACTCAAATCCCCTCGCTATGAAGGCCAACATGCCATTTGCTTTCTTAACCGCCTGCTGTACCTGCATGCCAACCTTCAATGACTGATGTACCATGACACCCAGGTCTCGTTGCACCTCCCCTTTTCCAAATCTGTCACCATTCAGATAATAGTCTGTCTCTCTGTTTTTACCACCTCACTTTTATCCTAATTATACTTCATCTGCCATGCATTTGCCCACTCACCTAACCTATCCAAGTCACTCTGCAGCCTCATAGCATCCTCCTCGCAGCTCACACTGCCACCCAACTTAGTGTCATCCGCAAATTTGGAGATACTACATTTAATCCCCTTGTCTAAATCATTAATGTACAATGTAAACAGCTGGGGCCCCAGCACAGAACCTTGCGGTACCCCACTAGTCACTGCCTGCCATTCTGAAAATTACGCATTTACTCCTACTCTTTGCTTCCTGTCTGACAACCAGTTCTCAATCCATGACAGCACACTACCCCCAATCCCATGTGCTTTAACGTTGCACATTAATCTCTTGTGCAGAACCTTGTTGAAAGCCTTCTGAAAATCCAAATATACCACATCAACTGGTTCTCCCTTGTCCACTCTACTGGAAACATCCTCAAAAAATTCATGAAGTTTTGTCAAGCATGATTTCCCTTTCACAAATCCATGCTGACTTGGACCTATCATGTCACCTCTTTCCAAATGCGCTGCTATGACATCCTTAATAATTGATTCCATCATTTTACCCACTACTGATGTCAGGCTGACCAGTCTATAATTCCCTGTTTTCTCTCTTCCTCCTTTTTTAAAAAGTGGGCTTACATTGGCTACCCTCCACTCGATAGGAACTGATCCAGAATCTATGGAATGTTGGAAAATGACTGTCAATGCATCCGCTATTTCCAAGGCCACCTCCTTAAGTACTCTGGGATGTAGTCCATCAGGCCCTGGGGAATTATTGGCCTTCAAGCCCATCAATTTCCCCAACATAATTTCCCAACTAATAAGGATTTCCCTCAGTTCCTCCTTCTTACTAGACCCTCTGACCCCTTTTATATCCGGAAGGTTGTTTGTGTCCTCCTTAGTGAATACCGAACCAAAGTACTTGTTCAATTGGTCTGCCATTTCTTTGTTCCCCATTATGACTTCCCCTGATTCTGACTGCAGGGGACCTACATTTGTCTTTACTAACCTTTTTCTCTTTACATATCTATGGAAACTTTTGCAGTCCGTCTTAATGTTCCCTGCAAGCTTCCTCTCGTACTCTATTTTCCCTGCCCTAATTAAACCCTTTGTCCTCCTCTGCTGAGTTCTAAATTTCTCCCAGTCCCCAGGTTCACTGCTATTTGTGGCCAATTTGTAGCCACTTCCTTGACTTTAATACAATCCCTGATTTCCCTTGAAAGCCACGGTTTGAGCCATCTTCCCTTTTTTATTTTTACGCCAGACAGGGATGTACAATTGCTGTTGTTCATTCATGCTGTCTCTAAATGTCTGCCATTGCCCATCCACTGTCAACCCCTTAAGTATCATTCGCCAATCTATCCTAGCCAATTCACGCCTCATACCTTCAAAGTTACCCTTCTTTAAGTTCTGGACCATAATCTGAATTAACTGTTTCATTCTCCATCCTAATGTAGAATTCCACCATATTATGGTCACTCTGCCCCAAGGGGCCTCGCACAATGAGGTTACAAATTAATCCTCTCTCATTACACAGCACCCAGTCTAAGATGACCTCCCCCCTAGTTGGTTCCTCAACATATTGGTCTAGAAAACCATCCCTTATGCACTCCAGGAAATCCTCCTCCACTGTATTGCTTCCAGTTTGGTTAGCCCAATCTATATGCATATTAAAGTCACCCATGATAACTGCTGCACCTTTATTGCATGCACCCCTAATTTCCTGTTTGATGCCCTCCCCAACATCACTACTACTGTCTGGAGGTCTGTACACAACTCCCACTAACGTTTTTTGCCCTTTGGTGTTCTGCAGCTCTACCCATATAGATTCCACATCATCCAAGCTAATGTGCTTCCTAACTATTGCATTAATCTCCTCTTTAACCAGCAATGCTACCCCAGCTCCTTTTCCTTTTATTCTATCCATCCTGAATGTTGAATACCCTTGGATGTTGAGTTCCCAGCCCTGATCCTCCTGGAGCCACGTCTCCGTAATCTCAATCACATCATATCCGTTAACATCGATTTGCACAGTTAATTCATCCACCTTATTACGGATACTCCTTACATTAAGACACAAAGCCTTTAGGCTTGTTTTTTTAA
Organism: Pristiophorus japonicus; assembly: GCF_044704955.1. NCBI lineage: Eukaryota > Metazoa > Chordata > Chondrichthyes > Pristiophoridae > Pristiophorus > Pristiophorus japonicus. Next base: position 227,805,623 of record NC_091983.1, read on the forward strand.
CACCCTTTGTCCTTTTAGAATTATGATGTAGTGTGGCCCTTTTTGTTTCTTGCCTTTGTTTACTCGACCTTCCACTATTGCTTTTTACCTTTCTCCCATCTGTTTCTGACTCCATATTACTTCGCCCTATCTTGCTGCATAGGTTCCCATCCCCCTGCCATATTAGTTTAAACACTCCTGAACTGCGTTAGCAAATGTTACCCCTAGGACATCAGTTCCAGTCCTGCCCAAGTGCAGATCATCCCTTTTGTACAGGTCCCACTTCCCCCAGAACTGGTTCCAATGTCCCAGGAATTTGAATCCCTCTCTCTTGCACCACTGCTCAAGCCACGTATTTGTTCTAACTATCCTGCTCCCTCTACTCTGATTAGCACGTGGCACTGGTAGCAATCCAGAGATTACTAACTTTGAGGTCCTACTTTTTAATTTAACTCCTAGCTCCCTAAATTCAGCTTGGAGGACCTCTTCCCGCTTCTTACCTATATCGTTGCTACCTACATTTACCACGACAACTGGCTGTTCATCCTCCCTCTCCAGAATGCTCTGCAGCCGCTCCGAGACATCCTTGACCCTTGCACCAAGGAGGCAACATACCATCCTGGAGTTTCTGTTGCGGCCGCAGAAACTCCTATCTATTCCCCTTACAATAGAGTTCCCTATCACTATAGCTCTCCCAATCTTTTTCCCACCCTTCTGTGCAGCAGAGCCAGCCACAGTGCCATGAACTTGGCTGCTGCTGCCCTTCCCTGATGAATCATCCTCCTCAACAGTACCCAAAGAGGTGTATCTGTTTTGCAGGGGGATGACCGCAGGGGACCCCTGCACTACCTTCCTTGCATTGCTCTTCCTGCTGGTCTTCCATTCCCTAGCTGGCTGTGGACCCTTCACCTGCGGTAAGACAAACTCGCTACACATGCTACTCATGTCATTCTCAGCATCGTTGATGCTGTAGAGTAAGTCCACCCTCAGCTCCAACTCCGCAACGCGGTCTGTCAGGAGCTGGAGGCGGATACACTTCCCGCACATGTAGTCGTCAGGGACAGCGGAAGTGTCCCTGAGTTCCCACATGGTACAGGAGGAGCATGCTGCACCCGTCCAAGGCCAATATATCCTTCCTGAGGGGTCGTGCCCAGAACTGGTCCCAGGATCCAGGTGGGGTCTGACCAGAAATTTATATAAACTGTAACATATCTTCCGCTCCTTGTCCGTCCCTGGTATTGTATCCTCGTCCTCTACTGTGAGGACCATATATAAAGAGGTGACAGTGTGACCCACTGAGCCCCGGCTGGCACCTGGAGCTGGTGACAAAGGCTGGGAGTGTGAGAGCTGCGATAAAGAGTAACGGGCTGTCGGAGACTGAAGTCAGGTCTGGGAATTGTCAGCAATGTGTGGGAGAAAGTGCTGGAGTCTGTGTTACACTAACTCCCGCTCGCAGCACAACATTGAATCCAGCGTTTGAAGATTGCCTCGAGGGCAGCTTGTGATGGTTCAATGACAGAATGATCTGATTTGCTGCTCAGAAATGTGTCTTTTTCCTCCTGTGATTTCAGTGGTTTGCTGGAAATAATCAGATTCTGAGAATCGTCAGCTGGAGAAATCTTTGTTGAAACTGGGTCCTGAAGTGAGGCGGGATAATTCACTCTGACAGATTCCAGCTTTGCAATGGAATTTGTCTCCACGCGGCGTGAGGTGAATCTCGGAGACCTCCCGCCTCAGACTGTTTCCTCATTCTTTTATTATTTGTTCCTGGGATGTGGGCGTCGCTGGCAAGGCCGGAATTTATTGCCCATCCCTAATTGCCCTTGAGAAGGTGGTGGTGAGCCGCCTTCTTGAACCGCTGTAGTCCATGTGGTAAAGGTACTCCCACAGTGCTGTTAGGGAGGGAGTTCCAGGATTGTGACCTAGTGACGTTGAAGGTACGGCGATTTATTTCCAAGTCAGTATGGGGTGTAACTTGGAGGGGAACCTGTAGGTGATGGTGTTCCCATGCACCTGCTGCCCTTGTCCTTCTAGGTGGTAGAGGTCAGGGTTTGTGAGGTGCTGCCGAAGAAGCCTTGGTGAGTTGCTGGAGTGCATTTTGTTGATGGTACACACTGCAGAAACGGTGCACCAGTGGTGGAGAGAGTGAATGTTTAAGGTGATGGATGGGATGCCAATTAACCGGGCTGCTTTGTCCTGGATGCTGTCAAGCTTCGAGTATTGTTGGAGCTGCACTCATCCAGCCAAGTGCAGAGTATTCCCACACACTCCTGACTTTTGCCTTATAAATGGAAAGGCTTTGGGGAGTCAGGAGGTGAGACAATCGCCGCTGAATACCCAGCCTCTGACATGCTCTTGTTGCCACTGTATTTATGTGACTGGTCCAGTTATTTTCTGGTCAATGGTGATCCCCAGGGATTCGGCGATGGTAATGCTGCTGAATGTCAAGGGAAGGTGGTTAGACTCTCACATGTTGGAGGTAGTCATTGCCTGGACCTTGTGTGGTGCGAATATTACTTGTCACTTATCAGCCCAAGCCTGAATGTCATCCAGGTCTTGCTGCATTCGGGCATGGACTGCATCATTATCTGAGGAGTTGCAATTGGCACTGAACACTGTGTTATCTTCAGTGAACATCCCCAGTTCTGACCTTATAATGGAGGAAAGGTCATTGATGAAGCAGCTGAAGATGGTTTGGCATAGGACACTGCCCTGAGGAACTCCTGCAGTGATGACCTGGGGTTGAGATGATTGACCTCCAACAACTATAACCACCTTCCTTTGTGATAGGTGACTCCAGCCAGTGGAGATTTCTCCCCATGATTCCCATTAACTTCAATTTTACTGATGTCAAGGGCAGTCACTCTCACTTTACCTCTGGAATTCAGCTCCTTTGTTCATGTTTGGACCAAGGCTGTAATGAGGTCTGGAGCCGAGTGGTCCTGGCGGAACCCAAACTGAGTTTTGCTAAGCAGGGTATTGGTGTGTAAGAGCTGCTTGTATCATTGTTAATGTCACCTTCCATCACTTTGCTGATGATTGAGAGTAGACTGATGGGGCGGTAATTGGACAGATCGGATTTGTCCTACTTTTCATGGACAGGATATAGCTGGGCAGTTTTCCACATTGCGGATAGATGCCAGTGTTGTAGCTGTACTGAAACAGCTTGGCTAGAGGCGCGGCTAGTCCTGGAGCACAATACTTCAGCACCATAGCCGGGATGTTGTCCGTGCCCAAAGCCTTTGGTGTATCCAATGCACTCAGCTGTTATTTGATATCACTTGGAGTGAATCGAATTGGCTGAAGACTGGCTTCTGTGATGGTGGGGATCTCAGGAGGAGGCCGATATGGATCATCCACTTGGCACTTCTTGCTGAAAATGCTTACAAAATTTTCAGCCTTGTCTTTTGAACTTCCGTGCTGGGCTCTGTCATCATTAGGGATGTGGATGTTCATGGAGCCTCCTCCCGTTGTTTAATGGTCCACCACCATTCACGACTGGATGTGGCAGGACTGCAGAGCTTTGATCTGATCTGTTGATTGTGCGATCGCTTCGCCCTGTCTATAGCATGCTGCCTCCGCTGTTTCCTCATTCCCCTGTTTCTCTGCCCCTCCCCGTCACAAGTCTCTGAAAGTGGCAGGATCTTGATAAAGCTGTTAAATAGCTCACGGGATCCTGGGCTTTATTAATAGAGGAATAGCGTACAAGAGCAAGGAAGTTATGATAAACTTTTTGTTGTATATGTTGACTATGGATGCACTCTATTTTTAGTCACTGTGAGATTGGATAAGATGGAGGAGACTTGTTTACCTGATGTACTGTAAATAAGGTTCACACCGTGTACATACATGCTGGCACCACTAGAGGGTACAACAGGTGGAGACCAGGGGTTTCCTGCCCTGGTGGCAGGGCCCTGTATAAAAGGCTGCACACCATGCTTGCACAGCATTCTGGAATTTGGAATAAAAGACCAAGGTCACTACAGTTCAAGTACAACACACTGCTTTGTGGAGTCATTCATAAGTACATTACAGACATAACAACTGGTGACGAGAATAGGACTTTCACGCGATCATGACTACCTTTGGCACACTAAAAGACTTTGCAAAGTTGATGATTGGGATGCCTTCATGGAAAGACCCGAGCAATATTTTGTGGCAAACGACCTGGCAAGGGACACAGACACATTGGCGGAGAAGCGCAAGGCTATACTGCTGATCAGTTGTGGGCCCGAGGTCTACCGCCTTGTCAGGGATTTGCAGGCACTCACGAAGATCAAGGATAAGACATAACTGACTGAACTAATTCGTGACCAACTTCAATCAAAGGAGAGCATCCTCACGGCCAGTCACAGATTCCACACGCACTGCAGACCTGAGGGCGAGGAGAGAGCAAAATATGCTGCCGACCTCAGGAGACTTGCGGCACCATGTGATTTCAGCACACAGCTCAAAGAAGCATTGTGAGACATCTTCGTTATAGGAATTGGCCACGAGAGCCTCCTTCACAAGCTACTATCTGCCGACACCACAGCCAACCTGCAGAAAGCCATCGGCATCACTCAGGCATTCATGACTGCAGCACGAAGCAAATCATTCATCCTGTGGACTCAAACCCGGCAAGTACTGTACACAGAATGGTGCCGTTCACAGGCAAGACTGTCGAACATGGCTCTGCCCAGGGCAGAGAGCACAGATCTCAGTTTTCCAGAACTCAGAGTCTGCCGACAGGTGCTAATCGAGTAGCACCCTGCTGGCATTGTGGAGGAAACCACAGGGCTTACCAATGTCGGTTTGCTGAGTACGTATGCAAAGCCTGTAACACGAAGGGCCACCTCCAGCGCATATGTAAAAGAAATATGACTCACCAATCTAGCAGAGGAGTCGGTAGATGACATTGAATCCAGCGGGGAATATGATGATTTGGCCAGAGAGGCAGCTCAGCCCCAAGAGGAAGTGTATGGACTGTATTCCTGCACCACCGATTGTCCTCCAGTGAAGATGGAAGTCGAGATAAACGACATTCCAGTCTTCATGGAAGTGGAGACAGAAGCGAGCCAGTCAGTGATGAGCCAGGATGCCTTCAAGAGGCTATGAAATGAAAAATGACCCGAGCTGGTTCCAGTACAGGAAAAGTTGTGCACTTACACCAAGGAGCCAATCCCAGTCCTTGGTAGTGCGGATGCAAGTGTAATGCATAATGTCATGGTGCATAAGTTATCACTGTGGATTGTTGCAGCTGATGGCCGAACACTACTCGGAAGAAGGTGGATGGGGAAGATCCAGTGGAAATGAGAAGACCCCTTCACTCCAGCAATCGATGTCCCCCATGCTCAGAGGCAGAGCAAAACCTCAACTTCAATTGGGCCAGGCACCAGACAACAGACCAGCGCAGCACCTGAGGCACAGACCATCTATCACGACTGTTATGTATGAAGAAAGAGTCCGACTGGATACTGTGAGCTCAAAGTAAAGTGTGACCGTAGTCTTTTACTGCAGGTCTCCAGAGTGCCTCTCCAACCTGTGAGGTCTCCTTAAGTACTTGTGCTCTCAAGGGATTATGGGATTTCTTGGAATTCCAGTGGATGAGCCCTCTGGTGGCTGTACAGAGTATATACAAATTTACATCTATAACAACACTCCCTCCCAAAGTCAACAGTGTAACTATTTACCAGGTGAGTCGATGTGGGGCCCTTCTTGCCCTGGTTGATTGTCTCGGGGCAAATGCTGGTATTAGTGAATCGTCTGTTGGGCCCTCGCTGGGCTGCTGTGCAGCTGGCCTTGCTGGGCTGCCTGGTGTGGTGATTCCTGCTAGGCTGCTGTAGATGATAGGTTCTGCTTCATGGCCAACCGCGGTGTCGGTTGCCACTGGTGTGTATGTTGCGGGGGTCAAAGAAATTAGGGTCCAAAGTGGGTTGCTCAGGATAGTCCGTGAATCTGAGTTTGATTTGGTCCAAGTATCTCCAGTAAATGAGTCTATTTGAAAGTTTGACCCGAAACACCCAGCTCCCCTCTTTGGCCACAACAGTGCCGGAAGCCACTTGGGACCTTGTCCATAATTCAATACAAATACAGGATCATTGATTTCAATCTCGTGTGACACATTTGCGCTATCATGATATGTACTTTTTTGAAGCGTCTGCTCTCTACCTGTTCATATAGATCAGGGTGAACTAAGAGAGTCTTGTCTTAAGTGCTCTTTTCATGAGCAGTTCAGCAGGTGGGATCCCAGTGAGCGAGTGGGGTCTCGTGCGGTAGCTAAGCAGGACTCGGGATAGGCGAGTCTGCAATGAGCCTTCCATTACCCTCTTCAAACCCTGCTTGATAGTTTGCACTGCTCTCTCTGCCTGATCATTGGATGCTGGTTTAAATGGGGCAGATGTGACATGTTTGATCCCGTTGCGGATCATGAATTCTTTGAACTCAGCACTGGTAAAACATGGCCCGTTGTCGCTCACAAGGATATCAGGCAGGCCGTGCATGGCAAAGATGACCCGCAGGCTTTCAGTGATGTGCAGCGGTCGTGCTTGCCGACATTATCTCACATTCAATCCATTTGGAGTACGCATCTACAACCACAAGGTACATTTTACCCAAGAACGGGCCTGCATAGTCGACATGGACCCTGGACCACTGTTTGGAGGGCCAAGACCATAAACTTAGTGGCGCCTCCCTGGGTGCATTGCTTAACTGCGAGCATGTGTTACATCTGTGCATGCAGGACGCTAAGTCCGCATCGATTCCGGGCTACCACACGTGGGATCTGGCTATTGCTTTCATCATTATGATGCCTGGGTCAGTTCTGTGGAGGTCACTGATGAAGGTGTCTCTGCCCTTCTTGGGGACCACTACCCGATTGCCCCACAGAAGACATCCTGCCTGTAAAGACATTTCACCTTTACGTTGCTGATACGGCTTAATCTCTTCCTGCATTTCCACTGGGACACTGGACCAGCTCCTGTGAAGCAAACAGTTTTTAACTAGGGACAGTAAGGTGTCCTGGCTTGTCCAGGTTCAAATCTTTCGGGCTGTTACGGGTGATTGCTCACTCTCAAATGCTTCCATAACCATGACTAAATCTGCCGGCTGTGCCATTTTCTGTGGTGGGCAATGGCAGCCTACTGAGAGCATCGGCATAGTTTTCTGTGCCTGGCCTGTGGCGGATGGCATAATTGTATGTGGACCCCGTGAGCACCCATCTCTGGACGCAGGCCGATGCATTAGTATATATCCCCTTACTTTCGGAAAAAAGGGATATAAGTGGCTTATGGTCAGTTTCCAATTCAATTTTTAGCCCAAACAGGTATTGATGCATTTTCTTTACCCCATAGACACATGCTAACGCATCTTTTTCAATCATGCTGTAGGCTCTCTAAGCCTTCGACAGACTTCTGGATGCATAAGCAACCAGTTGCAATTTCCCCAAGTCATTAGCTTTTTGCAATACACACCCGACGCCGTATGAAGACGCATCACAGGCTAGTGTCAAACGCTTACATGGATCATACAACACAAGCAATTTGTTTGAGCATAACAGTTTTCCAGGTTTTGCAAAGACTTTTGTCCCATACCCATTCGCCCCCTTTACGCAGTAAGGCGAGCAGTGGTTCTAACAGTGTGCTGAGACCCGGTAAGAAGTTACCAAAGTAGTTCAGGAGTCCTAGAAACGACCATAGCTCTGTCACGTTCTGTGGCCTCGGTGCGATCTCGCTTGCCTCCATCTTGGAGTCGGTGGGCCTGATGCCATCCGCTGCGATCCTCCTCCTCAGGAACTCCACTTCAGGTGCCAGGAAAACGCACTTCGAGTGTTTTAACCTGAGCCCCATGCGGTTGAGTCAACTAAGAACCTCCTCCAACTTCTGCAGATGCTCGGCTGTGTCCCGACCTTTAACCCTTGGTTAAAGGTCAGGACACAGCCGAGCATCTGCAGAAGTCCTGGAAGACCACCGTGCGCGGAACCAACTTCAGTAAGCTTTCCATGTTTCTCTGGAAAATTGCCACGGCTGATCGAATTCCAAACGGACATCTGTTATAAATGAAGAGACATTTCTACGTGTTGATGCAGGTGAGGCCCTTTGATGATTCCTCCAGCTCCTGCATCATGTAGGCTGAAGTCAAGTGCAGCTTCATGAACATCATTCCTCCCGCCAGTGTTGCAAAGTGGTCGTTGACCTTTGGTCGTGGATATTGGTCCTGTCGGGAGAAACGATTGATAGTCACTTTGCCATCTCCCTTGAGGACTGGAACAATCGGGCTGGCCCACTCGTTGAATTTGGTGAAATGATGCCCTCTCTTTGCAGCTGGTCTAACTTGATCTCTACTCTTACTCTCATCATGTGTGGTATTGCTCTCGCCTTGTGATGGATGGGTTGCACACCCGAGACTAAGTGGAAATTTACACCTTGAAATTTCCCGATGTCTGGTTCGAACAATGAAGGGAACTTGTTTAAGACCTGGGCACACGAGGTGTCGTCAGCGGGCGAGAGCGCTCGGACGTCGTCCCAGTTCCAGTGTATCTTTCCCAGCCAGCTCCTGCCGATAGCTTCTGCACTGCTCCATAGTAGGAGACCTTTACAATACCGCTGCCGATTACAGGAATCAGTTCTTTTGTGTAAGTTCTTAGTTTCATGCGAATGGCAGTCAAGATGCATTCATTATAATCTACCAAAATTCTCTGGACTATGTGGAGGTACCAGCGGATTGGAAAGCAGATAATGTAACACCTCTGTTTAAAAAAAGGGGGCAGACAAAAGGCAGGTAACTATAGGCCGGTTAGTTTAACATCTGTAGTGGGGAAAATGCTTGAAGCTATCATTAAGGAAGAAATAGTGGGATATCTAGATAGGAATAGTGCAATCAAGCAAATGCAACATGGATTCATGAAGGGGAAATCATGTTTAACTAATTTACTGGAATTGTTTGAGGATATAACGAGCATGGTGGATAGAGGTGTACCGATGGATGTGGTGTATTTAGATTTCCAAAAGGCATTCGATAAGGTGCCACACAAAAGGTTACTGCAGAAGATAAAGTTACGCGGAGTCAGATGAAATGTATTAGCATGGATCGAGAATTGGCTGGCTAACAGAAAGCAGAGAATCGGGATAAATGGGTCCTTTTCGGTTTGGAAATCGGTGGTTAGTAGTGTGCCACAGGGATCGGTGTTGGGACCACAACTGTTTACAATATACATTGATGACCTGGAAGAGGGGACAGAGTGTAGTGTAACAAAATTTGCAGATGACACAAAGATTAGTGGGAAAGCGGGTTGTGTAGAGGACACAGAGAGGCTGCAAAGAGATTTAGATAGGTTAAGCGAATGGGCTAAGGTTTGGCAGATGGAATACAATGTCGGAAAATGTGAGGTCATCTACCTTGGAAAAAAACAGTAAAAGGGAATATTATTTGAATGGGGAGAAATTACCACATGCTGCGGTGCAGAGGGACCTGTGGATCCTTGTGCATGAATCCCAAAAAGTTAGTTTGCAATGCAGCAGGTAATCAGGAAGGCGAATGGAATGTTGGCCGTCATTGCGAGAGGGATGGAGTACAAAAGCAGGGAGGTCCTGCTGCAACTGTATAGGGTATTAGTGAGGCCGCACCTGGAGTACTGCGTGCAGTTTTGGTCACCTTATTTAAGAAAGGATATACTAGCTTTGGAGGGGGTACAGAAACGATTCACTAGGCTGATTCCGGAGATGAGAGGGTTACCTTATGATGATAGATTGAGCAGACTGGGTCTTTACTCGTTGGAGTTCAGAAGGATGAGGGGTGATCTTTTAGAAACATTTAAAATAATGAAAGGGATAGACAAGATAGAGGCAGAGAGGTTGTTTCCACTGGACGGGGAGACTAGAACTAGGGGGCACAGCCTCAATATACAGGGGAGCCAATTAAAAACCGAGTTTAGAAGGAATTTCTTCTCCCAGAGGGTTGTGAATCTGTGGAATTCTCTGCCCAAGGAAGCAGTCGAGGCTAGCTCATTGAATGTATTCAAATCACAGATAGATAGATTTTTAACCAATAAGTGAATTAAGGGTTACGGGGAGCGGGCGGGTAAGTGGAGCAGAGTCCACGGCCAGATCAGCCATGATCTTATTGAATGGCGGAGCAGGCTCGAGGGGCTAGATGGCCTACTCCTGTTCCTAATTCTTATGTTCTTATGTTCTTATGAAGCCTTGCTCTGCCACATTTCTTCAAAAGTCTTTTTGCTCATGATGGACTGGCTCGCGCCCGTGTCCAGCTCCATTGACACCAGGAGTCCATTTGGTTCAACATTCAGCATTATCAGAGAACATTTTGTGGTAAATATGTGCACCCCATATACCTCTGCATCCTCGGTCTGAGGCTCTAGTTCGTCGTGATCCGCCGTAGATCTGTCCTCCTCTGCAACATTTTGGTTTGCAGGATTAACAGGATTTTCAGCTCGCCTGCACACTCGTTGGAGGTGTCCCATTGTTCCACAGTCTTTGCAAACGTACCCTTTGAAGCGGCATGAATGGAAAAGATGATCACCCCTGCAGTGCCAACAAGGTGTTAATGGCTTATCCTTAATGGTGGACTCTGAGCCATCTGTGGACCTGCAGCTGCAGGCAAATGGGGTCTGCCCTGTACATTGCAATTCGAAAACAACATTACTTTGTTCACAGTACTTGTAGCAGCACTCGTGTGCTGAGAGATTGTCACTGGTGGCAATGAACGCCTCGGCAATCGCTATGGTCTTACTCAAGCTTGAGCTCTCTACAGTCAAAAGTTTGTGAAGTATCATTTCGTGGCCAATGCCAAGCACGAAAAATTCTCTGAGCATGTGCTCCAAATGTCCTTCAAATTCGCAATATCATGCAAGGCGTCTTAGCTCGGCAACATAACTCGCCACTTCCTGGCCTTCAGATCTTTTGCAGGTGTAGAACTGGTACCTCACCATCAGAACGTTTTCCTGCGGGTTCAAATTCTCCTGGACCAGTGTGCACAAATCATCGTACAATCTCTCTATGGGTTTCGCTGGAGCAAGCAGGTTTTTCTTGAGGCCATAAGATGGTACCCCGCAGACGGTGAGGAGAATCGCCCTTCAGTTGGCAGAGTTCGCTTCTCCTTCCAGCTCGTTGACCACGAAGTATTGGTCGAGTCGCTCCACAAAGGTTTCCCAATCATCTCCCTCTGAGAATTTCTCCAGGATGCCCACTGTTCTCTGCATCGTTGTGCTCGTTATCTGTATCTCATCGCCAGTTGTTATGTATGAAAAAAGAGTCTGACTGGAGACTGTGAGCTCAAAGTAAAGTGTGACCTTAGTCTTTTCTTGCAGGTCTCCAGAGTGCCTCTCCAACCTGTGAGGCCTCCTTAAGTACCTGTGCTCCCAAGGGATTATGGGATCCCTTAGGACTCCAGGGGATGAGCTCTCTGCTGGCTGTACAGGATATATACAAGTTTACATCTATAACAATGACTGCATGGCAATGATCCAACAGGAACGATCTAAAAATACCTTTCCGGCTCCAGTGGCAGGACTCCTGGGGAGGAGATCGAATTCACAGGTACCCTTCCGGCGTTTGTGGCAGAATCGCGGGAGAGAAGGATCAAGGCAGTCGACCTCGGGAACCGAGGCAAGATCGCGCTCCTGCTGCAGCGAGGATCAGCATGGCTGAAAAAAAAGATGGCCACGGCAACATCACGAGGTGCAACGCTGAGGAACCAACACACGGGGTCGAACAAAGGATCTGATTGGGGTAAAGCTAGCAGGGTTCTCTTAAGGGAGACCTGCAACCAACTGAACTTAAAGGGACATTGTATGCATGGCAATCATTGTAACGAACCGATTAAGATTGTGAACAGAATGTTGTTGCGAGATGTCGGCACTGTAAAGAACAGAATGTTGTTGTGAGATGTCGGTACCAGTCCAAATATAAAGAACAAAATGTTGTTGCGAGATGTCGGGACCAGTCCTAATGCAAAGAACCAAATGTTGTTGTGAGATGTTGGGAATAGCGTGTCCCCTACAGCAGCAAGCGATCAAAATCGGGAGGTTGAAGGCACTGATCCTGATACCCTGCCCCAGGTCAATCCCACGCTGCAGGCACCCAATGGCACCATTCGCCACGGACCTGGAAACGAAAACAGCGGCAATACACGCAGTCGGCTGCTGTTGTCCACCACCCGGGTGGAGACGGCACAGCCCTCGACCCAGTTCCTCGGCCATGTCCAGGAGCGAAAGGTCACAACCAACGGGACCTGGAACAGCCAGGTTCCCAATACCGTGAGAGAGCAGTCAGAGGATTCTGCAGCCCTCAAAGGTGGACAGGGACGCTACACACATCCGTGGCTCTGCTCACCACTAGGCAAAGGCAAAAGCCCTGAGTCCTGGCAAGGTGAGTGAACCAAGCCCACCCCGCTAGTAGGGGGCGCAGCGCCACCATCAGATGACTAGGATCCTGTCCGGTTGCTCTGGAACTAGCGTCCTTGCATACCTGTACTGCTACCTCAGTACTCACCATGACTAAACCATGAATGCAATCGACCCAATCCTGGCACACGACCATAAAACGTAACAAATGTAAGTCACGGAACCTAGGTGCCACGATACAAACTGAAAAAAATGTCTTTCTTCCTTTCTTTGTACTTGCACTGTGTCTGATCCTGTATGTTTATGTAATGGGCCGGCTGCATGATCTCATTGTGGGGGTGGCGGGGTAGGGGAAGTGGATGTATGTTGCCATGGACTCACACATGGATCACACCCAGAACCCACTGGAACCTCCACCGCATCAGCGAACCATCCAATCTGATAACCACGACACAACATTGTGGCAAAAGGACTTGGGGCTTAACAGCGAGAGGGCCAAGTCAAAGCACAGCCGAGGTGCAAGGGCTATTGGCACTTAAGTCTGGGGAGAGCTAAGCCAGAGCACATAGTGCAAAGGTAATTGGCACAAGGACTTGGGGGAGAGTGATTTTGTGTATGCTGACTATGGATGTACTCTATGTGTAGTCACTGTGAGATTGTATAAAATGGAGACTTGTTTACTTTATGTACTTTCAATAAGGTTCACACCGTGTACATACATGCTGGCACCACTAGAGGGTACAACTGGTGGAGACCAGGGGTTTCCTGCCCTGGTGGCAGGGCCCTGTATAAAAGGCTGCACACCATGCTTGCACAGCACTCTGGAGTTTGGAATAAAGGACCAAGGTCACTACAGTTCAAGTACAACACACTGCCTTGTGGAGTCATTCATAATTACATTACAGACATAACATTATCAATAAAAAAACTGGTTAGACCCCAGCTGGAGTATTGTGTCCAATTCTGGGCCCCACACTTTAGGAAGGATGTCAAGGCCTTGGAGAGGGTGCAGAGGGGATTTACGGGACTGGTACTAGAATCATGGTGGGTTTTCATCGAGTAAATAAGGAGAGACTGTTTCCACTGGCAGGGTCAGTAACCAGAGGACACAGATTTAAGGTGATTGGTGACAGAACCAGATGAGGAGAATATTTTTTATGCGAGTTGTTGTGATCCAGAATGCTCCGCCTGAAAGGGCGGTGGGAGCAGATTCAACAGTAAGTTTGAAAAGGGAATTAGATAAATACTGGAAGGGGAAAGATTTTCAGGGCTATGGGGAAAGAGCCGGGAGTGGGAGTGGGCATTAACAAAAGGCCCTAAACCTTCAGCCATCCACAACACCCAAACCAGAGAATTCCAGGCTCAAGGAACACAAGGTTCTAGAAGGTTGTGGAGAGGAGAGGGTTAAATCTCGCTTCATACAAAAATGTCACCGAGATCATTTACAGTTTGTGCCTGTGTTTCTCAGACTTATCACCTGCATCAATCTCTCTGTCTCTGTCTTGTGATGTGATGTGATTCTAGACGGCCATTAGTGACTCCAGTTCACTGTCTCCGTGTCGGGATTAGTGAGCGCTGATGGGTCAGCTGTTAATACAACACTCGAGTGAGGGAGATAGATTGTCCAGAACCCGTGTTACACAATGTACCCTTCAGTAACCTCACCCTCCCTATCTCTGTAACCCCTCCCACCCTACACACCTCCCTATCCCTGTAGCCCCCTCCCATCCTACACCCCTCCCTATCCCTGTCACCACTCCCACCCTACACCCCTCCCTATCCCTGTAACCCCCTCCCACCCTACACCCCTCCCTATCCCTGTAACCCGCTCCCAACCTACACCCCTCCCTATCCCTGTAACCCCCTCCCACCTACACCCCTCCCTATCCCTGTAACCCCCTCCCACCCTACACCCCTCCCTATCCCTGTAACCTCTCTCACCTACACCCCTCCCTATCCCTGAAACCCTCTCCCACCCTACACCCTCCCTATCCCTGTAACCCCCTCCCACCCTACACCCCTCCCTATCCCTGTAACCCCCTCCCACCCTACACCCCTCCCTATCCCTGTAACCCCTCCCACCCTAGACTCCTCCCTATCCCTGTAGCCCCGTCCCACCCTACACCCCTTCCTATCCCTGTAACCTCCTCCCACCCTACACCCCTCCCTATCCTTGTAACCTCATCCCACCCTACACCCCTCCCTATCCCTGTAACCCCCTCTCACCCTACACCCCTCCCTATCCCTGTAACACCTTCCCACCCTACACCCCTCCCTATCCATGTAACCCCCTCCCACCTACACCCTTCCCTATCTCTGTAACCCCCTCCCACCCTACACCCCTCCGAGATCGCTGTGCTACTCCAAATCTGGTCCCTTGTCCATCCTCGATATTTATCGCTCCACCTTTGGCGGCTGTGCCTTCAGCTGCCTGGGCCCTAAGCTCTTGAATTCCCTCCCTAAACATATCCTCCTCTCTCCCTCTCTCTCCTCCTTTAAGACCCTCCTTAAAACCTCCCTCTTTGACCGAGCTTTTGTTCACCTGTTCTAACATCTCCTTACGTGTCTCGGTGCCACATTTGTGTCTGATCTCGGCTCCTGTGAAACACCTTGGGAGGTTTCCTAGTTAAAGGTGCTATATAAATGCAAGTTGTCGTTTTGCTGTCACTGTGACTCAGTCAGTTGGGTGTCAATCCCAGATAGACAAGCTGTCACCACGTGCCATCATTGGCCGCTCACTAACCAATCGGCACAGAACCTTTAATCAGCATCTGCGAGAGAGCAGAATGAAAGAAGAGGCTTGAGATGGGGAGCAGAGACCAGCAGCACCTTACACAGGAACCTCCCACTCCTCACACACCCAGACAGCCTCTCCACACAGCTTCAATTATTCACTGCAGCCCAAGAAAAGATTGATAATAAAAGCCGGGCTCCAGGTGCTGTGGTGAAGCCTGAGAATGAGAGGGAGCGAGAGCCAGTGACGGTGGACACAGGGACTTGTGTCACATTCACTCTGGGCTCTGAGAAACTCCCAAACACAAAGCTCCTCCTGACCCCGAGCCCTTCCGTCTGGTGCAGGGTCCTGGGGGAGCAACCTTGACTGACCTGCACCCCATCCCCACTCCCTCTCTCTCTCTCTCTCCGTTACTGAAACATCCCTTGTGGGGAAACAAGGAGAGCTCGGGATCTGTGACAGAGCGACTGGGAAACAGCAGCAGGAGATCAGACTGCTTCAGAACTAAAGCCCAGGGACCCCGATCAGTGAAGGTAAGTCTCCCCCCTCCCTCCCTCTCTCTGTCTCCCTCTCCCTCCTCCTCTAGGTCTCCCCACCTCCCTCCCTCTCTCTGCCTCCCCCCTCCCTCCCTCTCTCTGTCTCCCCACCTCTGTCTGTGTGTCGCTCTAGCTGTCTGTCTCTTCCTCTATCTCTCTCTCTGTCTCCCCCCCCCCCCCCCCCTGTCTCTCTCTCTCTCTCTGAATGTGAATTTGGGGAATCTGATGGTGGGACTATCCCAGTCATACAGCATCATCTCACCTCCCCGTTACACCCGATGGGAGAGTTGGAAAGTAAAAAGAAAGACCTACATTTCTATAGCGCCTTTCACCATCTCAGGACGTCCCAAAGCGCTTTACAGCCAATGAAGTACTTTTGAAGTGTAGTCACTTTGTAATGTAGGAAATGCAGCAGCCAATTTGCGCACAGCAAGCTCCCACAAACAGCAATGCGATAATGACCGGATAAAAGAACCAGCACAGGCACGATGGGCCGAATGGCCTCTTTCTGTTCTGTGAGATCCCTGTGTGAAAATGAGCTGCTGATTTCTCAGGGGGCTTTGTGTAGAATTGTATTTACTAACCACACACGGCCAATATTGAACCCGCAGTGAAGACTCTGTGAAAAGAATCATTGAGAAAGATTCTTCACTCTGGGGGATTGAAGGGGACAGATGCCCAGGAGCACACTGCCATTTCCAGATGTTGCTGCCCAGTGGTGTCCCTGAACTGCTGCCCAGATGTTGCAGGTGGATTTAGTGGGAGAGAGGGGGGGGATAATGATGTTTCTCTGAGGGCCCAGTGTCAGCCGATGCCTGTAAACCGGGACTCAATCCAATGCTCAATCCTTATTCCCTGTGTGTGGCTGGGGACAAGGAGCAGGGATCCAGGAGAAAGTCCTCAATTACACTTCATCCCAGCCCAGTGTCCGAGGCTCAGGGAATGAGAGCCTGCTGTGTGGCCCTCAGCCAGTCTGTCTGTCCTTTCAGTGCCGCTGCTTCTGCTCAGCGATTGTGTGTGTGTCTGTCCTTCTCCTGGGGCTCTCCCAGCCCAAGGCCCAGCTCCACACACTCTCTGCTGGTGAGTCTCCTCGCTGTCACCTTGAGCGGACGGAGAGAGGTGACTGTGTGCAGTCTGTGTGTGAGATGTCCTCGGGGGAGTGTTTGCTAGTGCTGTTGGGGAGGAGTTAAACTAATATGGCAGGGGGATGGGAACCAATGCAGGGAGATAGAGGGAAACAAAAAGGAGGCAAAAACAAAAGACAGAAAGGAGATGAGGAAAAGTGGAGGGCAGAGAAACCCAAGGCAAAGAACAAAAAGGGCCACTGTACAGCAAAATTCTAAAAGGACAGAGGGTGTTAAAAAAACAAGCCTAAAGGCTTTGTGTCTTAATGCAAGGAGTATCCGCAATAAGGTGGATGAATTAACTGTGCAAATAGATGTTAACAAATATGATGTGATTGGGATTACGGAGACGTGGCTCCAGGATGAGCAGGGCTGGGAACTCAACATCCAGGGGTATTTAACATTCAGGAAGGATAGAATAAAAGGAAAAGGAGGTGGGGTAGCATTGCTGGTTAAGGAGGAGATTAAGGCAATAGTTAGGAAGGACATTAGCTTGGATGATGTGGAATCTATATGGGTAGAGCTGCAGAACACCAAAGGGCAAAAAACGTTAGTGGGAGTTGTGTACAGACCTCCAAACAGTAGTAGTGATGTTGGGGAGGGCATCAAACAGGAAATTAGGGGTGCGTGCAATAAAGGTGCAGCAGTTATAATGGGTGACTTTAATATGCACATAGATTGGGCTAACCAAACTGGAAGCAATACGGTGGAGGAGGATTTTCTGGAGTGCATAAGGGATGGTTTTTTAGACCAATATGTCGAGGAACCAACTAGGGGGGAGGCCATCTTAGACTGGGTGTTATGTAATGAGAGAGGATTAATTAGCAATCTCGTTGTGCGAGGCCCCTTGGGGAAGAGTGACCATAATATGGTGGAATTCTGCATTGGGATGGAGAATGAAACAGTTAATTCAGAGACCATGGTCCAGAACTTAAAGAAGGCTAACTTTGAAGGTATGAGGCGTGAATTGGCTGGGATGGATTGGCGAATGATACTTAAGGGGTTGACTGTGGATGGGCAATGGCAGACATTTAGAGACTGCATGGATGAACTACAACAATTGTACATTCCTGTCTGGCATAAAAATAAAAAAGGGAAGGTGGCTCAACCGTGGCTATCAAGGGAAATCAGGGATAGTATTAAAGCCAAGGAAGTGGCATACAAATTGGCCAGAAATAGCAGCGAACCTGGGGACTGGGAGAAATTTAGAACTCAGCAGAGGAGGACAAAGGGTTTGATTAGGGCAGGGAAAATGGAGTATGAGAAGAAGCTTGCAGGGAACATTAAGACGGATTGCAAAAGTTTCTATAGATATGTAAAGAGAAAAAGGTTAGTAAAGACAAACGTAGGTCCTCTGCAGTCAGAATCAGGGGAAGTCATAACGGGGAACAAAGAAATGGCGGACCAATTGAACAAGTACTTTGGTTCGGTATTCACGAAGGAGGACACGAACAACCTTCTGGTTATAAAAGGGGTCGGGGGGTCTAGTAAGGAGGAGGAACTGAGGGAAATCCTTATTAGCCGGGAAATTGTGTTGGGGAAATTGATGGGATTGAAGGCCGATAAATCCCCAGGGCCTGATGGACTGCATCCCAGAGTACTTAAGGAGGTGGCCTTGGAAATAGTGGATGCGTTGACAGTCATTTTCCAACATTCCATTGACTCTGGATCAGTTCCTATGGAGTGGAGGGTAGCCAATGTAACCCCACTTTTTAAAAAAGGAGGGAGAGAGAAAACAGGGAATTATAGACCGGTCAGCTTGACATCGGTAGTGGGTAAAATGATGGAATCAATTATTAAGGATGTCATAGCAGCGCATTTGGAAAGAGGTGACATGATAGGTCCAAGTCAGCATGGATTTGTGAAAGGGAAATCATGCTTGACAAATCTTCTGGAATTTTTTGAGGATGTTTCCAGTAGAGTGGATAAGGGAGAACCAGTTGATGTGGTATATTTGGACTTTCAGAAGGCGTTCGACAAGGTCCAACACAAGAGATTGATGTGCAAAGTTAGAGCACATGGGATTGGGGGTAGTGTACTGACATGGATTGAGAACAGGAAGCAAAGAGTAGGAGTAAATGGGTACTTTTCAGAATGGCAGGCAGTGACTAGTGGGGTACCGCAAGGTTCTGTGCTGGGGCCCCAGCTGTTTACACTGTACATTAATGATTTAGATGAGGGGATTAAATGTAGTATCTCCAAATTTGCGGATGACACTAAGTTGGGTGGCAGTGTGAGCTGCGAGGAGGATGCTGTGAGGCTGCATAGCGACTTGGATAGGTTAGGTGAGTGGGCAAATGCATGGCAGATGAAGTATAATGTGGATAAATGTGAGGTTATCCACTTTGGTGGTAAAAACAGAGAGACAGACTATTATCTGAATGGTGACAGATTAGGAAAAGGGGAGGTGCAAAGAGACCTGGGCGTCATGGTACATCAGTCATTGAAGGTTGGCATGCAGGTGCAGCAGGCGGTTAAGAAAGCAAATGGCATGTTGGCCTTCATAGCAAGGGGATTTGAGTACAGGGGCAGGGAGGTGTTGCTACAGTTGTACAGGGCATTGGTGAGGCCACACCTGGAGTATTGTGTACAGTTTTGGTCTCCTAACCTGAGGAAGGACATTCTTGCTATTGAGGGAGTGCAGCGAAGGTTAACCAGACTGATTCCCGGGATGGCGGGACTGACCTATCAAGAAAGACTGGATCAACTGGGCTTGTATTCACTGGAGTTCAGAAGAATGAGAGGGGACCTCATAGAAACATATAAAATTCTGACGGGGTTAGACAGGTTAGATGCAGGAAGAATGTTCCCAATGTTGGGGAAGTCCAGAACCAGAGGTCACAGTCTAAGGATAAGGGGTAAGCCATTTAGGACCGAGATGCGGAGGAACTTCTTCACCCAGAGAGTGGTGAACCTGTGGAATTCTCTACCACAGAAAGTTGTTGAGGCCAATTCACTAAATATATTCAAAAAGGAGTTAGATGACGTCCTTACTACTAGGGGGATCAAGGGGTATGGCGAGAAAGCAGGAATGAGGTACTGAAGTTGAATGTTCAGCCATGAACTCATTGAATGGCGGTGCAGGCTAGAAGGGCCGAATGGCCTACTCCTGCACCTATTTTCTATGTTTCTATGTTTCTATGGGGCCCGGGCGATAGCAGTGTCACTGATGGATTGAGGGGCGGCCAGTTCCTGGGCTCGGCAAGGCCCACTTTATGATTGTGAAGATATTACACAGACAGGTAGGAAAAGCTTCATCAATTCCAAAAGGTCTGATCCAACCGAGCCTCCCAATGGAAACAGTCCCATTCACCCCAGGAGATATAGAGGGAGAAATTGGCCTGGTTTGTGCCTCCCGTTAGCGCGTGTAGGGGGCAGTAATGGGGCGGTAAAGGGTTACCGACCGAGCGAGGTGAATCCACCGACGCCCGCAAACTGCCTGAAAACGATGACCCAAAATAATTTGGGGCGAGGGAAAGTGCTGAGCCGAGAACTAGATACGAGGATTCGGTGAATCTCAGGGCGATGTGTCTGTGAAACCTGATCAGAAGCCGACCAGGACCAGGCCTCGGCCCTGTCACCCGCTCAGCCCTTTGCTGCCCATTGGAAGGTGCTGTTGAAATACACGTCTTTCTGTGATTACAATTCCTTCCTGTGTCCCTCTGAGCTCACAGCAGTTTCTGCCTTTCGGTAATGTTTAAACATTATTCATTACTCTTTGAAGATGTTGAATTGAAGAACCATTGCCCTTTTAGCAGTAAGTCAGATATCAATTCTCTGCTTATACAGCATTGAAGGTACTTTGTGTGGATGTTTATTGTTGAGATTCATTGCAAGCATCTCACACTTTGTGTCTCCTGGGCTAGGGGTGAGGGGGTCTCTCCCTTCAGACAGTGTTCCCTGGGCTAGGGGTGAGAGAGTCTCTCCCTCCAGACAGTGTTCCCTGGGCTAGGGGTGAGGGAGTCTCTCCCTCCAGACAGTGTTCCCTGGGCCAGGGGTGAGGGGTCTCTCCCTCCAGACAGTGTTCCCTGGGCTAGGGGTGAGTGGGTCTCTCCCTCAGTCTGTGCCTGAGGTTGTGTGAGCTTTGTGATAAAGATGTGTTCTGAGTAATCTCACATCGCTTGTGGCAGGTCAAACAATGAGCTGATTTCGTGAATCTTCTCCAACCAGAACCTCTGGCACTGAGTTATAGATCAGGGTCAGAGACGGTCATTTGTGCTTCAAACACCCTCAGTGGGCTGTGAGAAATAAAAGGAGTTTTATGACTCACTCGCTGTAACTGGACAGCAGTAAACCGGGTAAGGACAGCAGGTTTCCTTCCCTGAAGCACGTTACTGAACCAGTTGGGTTTTTACAACAATCTGTCAGTTTCATGGTCACTTTTACAGAACTTAGATTTTTAAATTATTTTTAAACAGCGTCAATTACGTCCACCTGAGACGGCAGATGGTGCTTTGGTTTAAGCAGCGTTCCCTCAGTACTGCCCCTCCGACAGTGCAGCGTTCCCTCAGTACTGACCCTCCGACAGTTCAGTGTCCCTCAGTACTGTCCCTCTGACAGTGCAGCACTCCCTCAGTACTGATCCTCTGACTGTGCAGCACTCCCTCAGTACTGCCCCTCCAACAGTACAGCGCTCCCTCACTGACCCTCCGACAGTGCAGCGTTCCCTCAGTACTGTCCCTCCGACAGTACACCGCTCCCTCAGTACTACCCCTCCGACAGTGCAGCACTCCCTCAGTACTATCCCTTTGACAGTGCAGCACTCCCTCAGTTCTGCCCCTCCGACAGTGCAGCACTCCCTCAGTACTACACCTCCGACAGTACACCGCTCCCTCAGTACTACCCTTCTGACAGTGCAGCACTCACTCAGTACTGCCCCTCCGACAGTGCAGCACTCCCTCAGTACTGCCCCTCTGACCATGCAGCGTTCCCTCAGTACTCACCCTCCGACAGTGCAGTGCTCATTCAGGACTAATTCTCCGACAGTGCAGTGCTCCCTCGGTACTCCCCCTCCAACAGTACACCGCTCCCTCAGTACTGCTTCTCCGTCAATGCAACAGTCCCTCAGTACTGCCCCTCCAACAGTACAGTGCTCCCTCAATATTGCACTGGGTGTGTCAGTATGGATTATGTGCTGATGTCTGTGGAGTGGAGCTTTAACCCACGACCCTCTGACTCCGAGGGGAGAGTGCTGCCCACTGAGCCACGGCTGACACTCCTATCTCGGACCCCTGTAGCTGTCCCCCGCTCTCTCTGTGTGAGCGGCTGCTGTACAATTGTTCCCAGGGATGAAGCGTGCCATCCTGACTTGGACCCTGGTGCTCCCATCCGCCCCCTGGTGGACAATCGATGCCGGCTCGGGGTAGACAGACCTCTGCTGGGAACCCCTGAGAACCTGGACCTCGGGAACTCCCAACGCTCCCTGGTCCCGCCCCCTTCCTCCCTCATCCCCAGGGCCACATGTGGGGGAGTGGAGGCCCTGCTCCCAACAGGAACTGTGGGATCCCTGCCCTATCCTGGGTCTGATTTGTGGGGACACAGAATTTACAGCACAGAAAGAGGCCACTCGGCCCATTACTCTCAAGTTGGTGCAGCCCTTCAGCTGGAGCTGTCTGCCCTTTCTCCACATCCTTTTATATTTATATGTTCAAACACAGCCAATGTTGTGCACAGGAAGATTCCACAGCAATGGGCCGGTGAACTGTTTGATTTGGGTATAGACTGAGGGAGGAGTGTTGTCCAGGACACTGGGAGAAATCCCTGCTCCGGGTCACACAGTCCCATTGGATGGTTAACCGTCACCTGGGCAGGTGGACAGAACGTCAACTGACCATCCAGTCCAGAGGACAGGACATCCCATAATGCTCAGGCCAGGACTGGGGTTTGACCCCACGACTTTCTGTCCTATTGGGAATAGTTTCAGTGACACAAGTAAATCCCCACAATCGCCTGTTAATTATTGTCTGATCCTCAATCGCTCACTTCCAACCCTCGATCTCATTAATAGGACTGTGTGAAGGGAATCAGTTCCCAACAATACACTTCCTTTCAACAAACAAAACCAGCAGCCCAGCAAGCTCAGAGCTCAACATTCCTCTCAATTCAAATCTGTTCCAGTAACCAACCCTTTCATAAAGTCGTATTACGGCCCTGATTAAACCTGTCAGACTCTTAATTACACCCGGACTTCCACACACCAGGCAATTAACCAGATGGGCTGTACAGTTCTAGTTATTAGAATGAAGATTATTTTAATACAAGGATCAGCCAGGGAGTGAACTCCCAGAGGCCACACTGACTGATGGTGTAGCTGAATGGGATCGCACTGTGTAATTGTGAAAGTGGCCTCTCCTTATAGTGAAGCCCAGCCCTTCAGTGCTGCAGGGAGAGGGTGTGAGAGATGGACAGGAAGCAGGGAGCCAATCACAGGGATATTCATTACTGTCCGCACCCTTCCCTTAATTACACTGTGTGAAGAGAGCTCATTCTGATTGAGCCACTATTTCCACTGAGTCTGATCAACCTGTTATCACCATTACACCTCTCAGTCTGTCCCTTGAGCTGCATTATAGTTACCAGTTCCTCAGTTCCCTGCATGCTCATGATCATCCCAGTGGTCCGCTGCCGTGTCGTGATGCACGTCATCTGATGACTGACCAGGTCACCTTCCTTGACTGCAGCCGTGTTCCCACTCGTTTTTACTGAGTCTTTGCCTCAGTTTCCCTGCACATTCACGATCGACCCAGTGGTCTGACGGGTTTGTGGAGCACAATTTCTGATGACTGACCGGGCCACCCTTCTCCTACTACTACCGGCTGCTGTTCGTGGTCTGTGAGCTCATGTTCCTGCATTTTCTCTTGTGTTGTTTCCATGGCTACCTGCCACTCATTGAATCCTTCCTTTGATCCATCGATGATCTACCTTCTTTGAGCATGCATTTAGCACTTCGGTAACTGGTCTATTGTCTATAGTCTAGCGCTATCATGGACCTCACTGTGTCTCATTATAGTTCTTACATAGTCGGTATCGGTGTTTACATTTCTACAAAGGATTAGTCAGTATTGGTGTTTACATTTCGACAAAGGATTCTTACAGCTGTATCATTTCTATTGTGTTGGGGTTTCTCTTCTGATCACAGTTTGTGTGGTTTTACATTTACACAAAAGGTTTCTTACAGGGGTTTCTCATTGTTTAGCACAGATTAACATTAAACATTCTAAACAGGAGTATCCAGGAGTTCTTACAGATTACAGGAAATCAGTATTTACATCTTTTGTGTTTTACGTTAAGCATGTTATACAGAATGTTTAAAAAGGTGAATCACAGAGTTCAATTGCCTGGGCCTTACATTGGGCGCTTTATACAGATATTTTCTTTTGAAAGTTATTACTGATTTTCAAAAGTGAGGTTTTCAAGCCCGACATAATTTGTGCACAGAAAGCACCCAAAAACAACAATGTGATAATGATCAGATAATCTGATGTTTAATGATGTTGGTTGACGGGTACTTATTGGCCAGGACACAGGGGAGAACTCTCCTGCTCTTCTTTGAAATAGTGCTGTAGGATCTTTTCCCTCCACCTGAGAGGGCAGATGGGCCCTCAGTTTAACATCTCATCCGAAAGATGTCATTTCTATGTGCAGTACTCCCTCAGTACTGCCGCTCCGACAGTGCAGCACTTCCCCAGTACTGCCACTCCAACAGTGCGGCACTCCCTCAGTACTGCCCCGCCGACAGTGCAGCCCTCCCTCAGTACTGCCCCTCCGACAGTGCAGCGTTCCCTCAGTACTGCCCTTCCGACAGTGTAGCCCTCCCCAGTACTGCCCCTCCGACAGTGCAGCCCTCCCTCAGTATTGCCCCTCCGACAATGCAGCACTCCATCAGTACTGCCGCTCCGACAGTGCAGCACTCCCTCAGTACTGCCATTCCGACAGTGCAGCATTCGCTTAGTACTGCCACTCCGACAGTGCAGCATTCCCTCAGTACTGCCAGTCCAACAATGCAGCAGTCCCTCAGTACTGCCCCTCCGACAGTGCAGCTCTCCCTCAGTACTGCCCTTCCAACAGTGCAGCTCTCCCTCAGTACTGCCATTCCGACAGTGCAGAACCCCCTCAGTACTGCCACTCCAACAATGCAGCAGTCCCTCAGTACTGCCGCTCCAACAATGCAGCGCTCCCTCAGTACTGACCCTCCGACAGTGCAATGCTCCCTCAGTACTGCCCCTCCGACAGTGCAGTGTTCCCTCAGTACTGCCCCTCCGACAATGCAGCACTTCCTCAGTGCTGCACTGGGAGTGTTAACCTGGATTATTGAATTAAGTCTCTGGTGTGGGACTTGAACGCATGACTTTCTGACTCAGAGGCGATAGTGCTGCCCACTGCACCAAGCTGACACTGATCCAGTACTTGATCAGGTGACTCTGTTCAATGGTATATTTCGGAAATAAACAATCTGCGTGACTTTCTGTAACTAAAGCGGTTTCAGTGTTTAACAGGAGATCTGCTCTCCTTCTCAATGCAGCAGCACATTGTAGGAAGGGCCCATTAAGTGAGATTTTGTTGAGACATTGAGAGCCGGATCGATGGCCTCACACATGGTCAGTGTCAGAGAATGTGGGGAGGACAGTGAAAGATAATCTGCAGTTATCATCATTTTAGGCTAACTGGGTTTTGCAACATTGAATTCACGGGCAGATCGAACGATTAAACTTCAATTTGTGTTAATTAGTGTCACAGATTACATGTCGCGGGATGTGGTTTATCTTCGGTTCAACAGGAGGGAAATGACCCTGGACTTGGAGGGAAGCAGAAATCGGTGAATATCAGTGAGTGATTATGGCCCAATCTGGGTAATTATAGATTCTGGCAGTGATTTATATCGGGAGCGTAGGTCCTCGTTTATTGCAAAGCACAGACTCACTTTAGCTGGAAGTTCTTTATCTTTATTTTCAAAAGTAGGAAAATCATGCTAAATATTTATAAATCACTGGTTAGGCCCCAGCTGGAGCATTGTGTCCAATTCTGGGCACCACACTTTAGGAAGGATGTTAAGGCCTTGGAGAGGGTGCAGAGGGGATTTACTGGAATGGTCCCAGGGATGTGGGACTTCAGTTATGTGGAGAGACTGGAGAAGCTGGGATTGTTCATCTTAGAGCAGAGAGATTAAACAGTATTTTGATAGAGGTGTTCAAAATCAGAAAGGGTTTTGATCGAGTAGATAGAGAGAAGCTGTTCCCAGTGACAGGAGGTTCAGTAACCAGAGGACACAGACTGAAAATAATTGGCAAAAGTACGAGTGGGGGAGAAAATGAGAATTTATTTTTACGCAATGATTTGTTAAGATCTGGAATGCACTGCCTGAAAGGGAGGTGGAAGCGGATTCAATACTGTGCAGCGTCGAGAATCCGGATTTCCGGAATCCGGAATGTTCCAGAATCCAGACCGATCGGTGGTAGGATTGTCCGGAATCTGTAAAATGTTCTGGAATACGGTTCCGACGAACCTGCCGACCTCGGGCCTCGCTTCGCCGCCTCTTGTGTCACCCTGCTCGCCTCAGTGCCGCTGCCCTTACCTCGGGGCCTCCTCGCCGGCCCGACGACGACCTCCTTGTCGGGGCCCCGCCCGACAACATCCTCAGAGGGGCTGGCCCGACGATGACCTCACCCGCGGGGCCGGCCCAACGCTGACCTCACCCGTGGGCCCGGCCCGACGATGACCTCACCAGTGGGGCCGGCCCAACGATGACCTCACCCGCGGGGCCGGCCCAACGCTGACCTCACCCGTGGGCCCGGCCCGACGATGATCTGACCCGCGGGGCCGGCCCAACGATGACCTCACCAGTGGGGCCGGCCCGACGATGACCTCACCCGCGGGGCCGGCCCGCAATGACCTCACCAGTGGGGCCGGCCCGACGATGACCTCACCAGTGGGGCCGGCCCGACGATGACCTCACCAGTGGGGCCGGCCCGACGATGACCTCACCAGTGGGGCCGGCCCGACGATGACCTCACCAGTGGGGCCGGCCCGACGATGAGCTCACCAGTGGGGCCGGCCCAACGATGACCTCACCCGCGGAGCCGGACCACGGATGACCTCACCAGTGGGGCCGGACCACGGATGACCTCACCAGTGGGGCCGGCCCAACGATGACCTCACAAGTGGGGCCGGCCCGCGATGAGCTCACCAGTGGGGCCGGCCCAATGATGACCTCACCAGTGGGGCCGGCCCGACACGAACAGCTCCTCGGCAGCTAACCCCGCCCCCCACTTTCTGACATTCTGAGATCCGGAAATGCCCGAATCTGGGCTCGGATGTTTCCAGATTTGTGACGCCCGAAAGCAAACCGCAAGTCCGGAATAGCCCGGAATCAGGAACGGCCTTGGTCCCGAGGGTTCTGGATTTTAGGCGCTGCACGTGTAGTAACTTTCAGAAGGGAATTGGTTCAATACGTGAAAATGAATAATTTGCAGGGCGATATGGAAGGAGCGGGGAGTGGGACTAATTGGATCACTCAAAGAGCCAGCACAGGCCCGATGGGCCGAATGGCCTCCATCTGAGCTGTGAGATTCTGAGATTCACTGCCTGCTGCCCTCCAGTCGTTGGGATAAAGCAGTTATACTCACTCACTCTCCCACTCATCATTCTCTGGGTCATTTCCAGTTCAGGGGGATGGGTTTGGGTGAGAGGAATATAAATGCTTGAAACAGACTGTGTTTTGCTGGCAGTGATCGAGCAACTGTTGGAACCGTCAGTGTGGGGAGATCATTATTGCTGCCGCTGGTTTTCTGTTATTGATCACTGCAGAAAAACACCAACAAAATAGCAGCTTTGGGAATCAATCTGCAGGAACACTGGCCGTGGCTGGACAGGGAGTGTGTCGGTGCTGGGTTCAGTTTGTGTCAGAAGTTCGCCCACTTTCTAGGATATCCGCACTCCCACACTCCCCCAATGTTTCACACTCCCCCAATGTTTCATCCCCCCAATGTTTCACCCCCCCAATGTTTCACACTCCCCCAATGTTTCACACCCCCCAATGTTTCACCCCCCCAATGTTTCACACCCCCAATGTTTCCCACTCCCCCAATGTTTCCCACTCCCCCAATGTTTCCCACTCCCCCAATGTTTCCCACTCCCCCAATGTTTCCCACTCCCCCAATGTTTCCCACTCCCCCAATGTTTCACCCCCCCAATGTTTCACCCCCCCAATGTTTCACACTCCCCCAATGTTTCACCCCCCCAATGTTTCACACTCCCCCAATGTTTCACACTCCCCCAATGTTTCACCCCCCCAATGTTTCACACTCCCCCAATGTTTCACCCCCCCAATGTTTCACACTCCCCCAATGTTTCACCCCCCCAATGTTTCACACTCCCCCAATGTTTCACACTCCCCCAATGTTTCCCACTCCCCCAATGTTTCCCACTCCCCCAATGTTTCACCCCCCCAATGTTTCCCACTCCCCCAATGTTTCCCACTCCCCCAATGTTTCCCACTCCCCCAATGTTTCACACTCCCCCAATGTTTCACCCCCCCAATGTTTCACACTCCCCCAATGTTTCCCACTCCCCCAATGTTTCACACTTCCCCAATGTTTCACACTCCCCCAATGTTTCACCCCCCCAATGTTTCACACTCCCCCAATGTTTCACATTCCCCCAATGTTTCACATTCCCCCAATGTTTCACACTCCCCCAATGTTTCACACTCCCCCAATGTTTCACACTCCCCCAATGTTTCACAATCCCCCAATGTTTCACCCCCCCAATGTTTCACACTCCCCCAATGTTTCACACTCCCCCAATGTTTCACACTCCCCCAATGTTTCACACTCCCCCAATGTTTCCCACTCCCCCAATGTTTCACACTCCCCCAATGTTTCACACTCCCCCAATGTTTCACCCCCCCAATGTTTCACACTCCCCCAATGTTTCACACTCCCCCAATGTTTCACACTCCCCCAATGTTTCACACTCCCCCAATGTTTCACACTCCCCCAATGTTTCACACTCACCCAATGTTTCCCACTCCCCCAATGTTTCACACTCCCCTAATGTTTCACTCCGAGGGAGTGCCAAACAAGAGAAGAGTTTCACCGTCACACACTCACTGAAACTGAAATATGGCACCTCCGAAAGTGCAGCAATCCCTTCAGTACTGCCCCTCTGACAATGCAGCGCGCTCTCAGTAGTGCATCTCTGACATTGCAGCCTCCCTCAATACTGCCCTCCGACAGTGCAGCGCTCCCTGATTACTGCCCTCCAACAGTACAGAGCTCCCTCAATACTGCCCTCCGACAGGACAGCGCTCCCTCAGTACTGTCCCTCCGAAAGTGAAGAACTTCCTCAGTACTGCCCCTTCGACAAGGCAGGGTTCCCTCGGTACTGCCCCTCCGACAAGGCAGTGTTCCCTCTGTACTGCACTGGGAGTGTCAGACTGGATTTCTCACTCATGTTTCCGGTGTGGGACTTGAACCCTCGACCTGGGGACCGAGAGGCGAGGGTGTTTATGATAATTACAGTGGGGAAGACCTGTTGTCACCATCCTAAGGTTTGGGAGACCGACCACAGATACTTGGCCACAAAACACTGTAATTGCTCCAATCCCACATTTCAGTTCAGTGAAATTCGAGTCTGATTGTGGCAGAATCCCAGTCCATTCATAATATGGAGCCTGATCAATCAGCCCAGCGCTCCTGGATAAGATCGAACACTCAGTCACTGGGAAACAGGCCTGGAATTAATCTTTAATTGGCGATGCTGACAGAATGTGGTCTGATAATAAAAGCCTGGGGCCATTCACTGGCCACAGAGAGGAAGTTGAGAGTGTTTGAGGAATTGGAGGCTGTTGGTGAACTTACAGATACTTCGTCACAAGACCCTGAGTGATGGCACTCAATGATCGGGGTCAGAGGGCATCCAGCAGACACCCTGCCTCATTGAAACCCCTGCCGAGTCTTGAATCACGTTTAATCCCATTTTACAGGAGCATCGGCTGATTAAAATAACCCGAGGGTTTTGCTCTCTGAGTGAGACCTGACGATCAGTGACCCAGCTATCTGTGGGCCCAGTATTAGTGAGGACTGACTATCAGTGACCCAGCTATCTGTGGGCCCAGTATTAGTGAGGACTGACTATCAGTGAGATCCTTCTATCTGTGGGCCCAGTATTAGTGAGGCCTGACTATCAGTGAGACCCAGCTATCTGTGGGCCCAATATTAGTGAGGACTGACTATCAGTGAAACCCAGCTATCTGTGGGCCCAGTATTAGTGAGGACTGACTATCAGTGAGACCCAGCTATCTGTGGGCCCAATATTAGTGATGAATGACTATCAGTGAAACCCAGCTATCTGTGGGCCCAGTATTGGTGAGGACTGACTATCAGTGAGACCCAGCTATCTGTGGGGCCCGGTATTAGTGATGAATGACTATCAGTGAGACCCAGCTATCTGTGGGGCCAGGTATTAGTAGCCCATTAAGGCACAGCAAGTTCCCACAAACAGCAATGTGATGTTCCATTCTCAATATAGAACATGATCAATCAGCCCAGCGCTCCAGTATCAGACTAATGGGGCAACAACTGAGGGATTTGCTCGGCCACTTCAGAGGACAGTGACGAGTCAACCACATTGGTGTGGGACTGGAGTCACATATGCCCAGACCGGGTAAGGAGGGCAGGTTTCCTGACCAGATTATCTGTTTTAGTGATGTTGGTTGAGGAATAAATATTGGCCAGGACACCGGTTAGAACTCTCTTGCTCTTCTTCGAATTATGCTATTGCATCTTCTACGTTCTCCGGAGAGGGCAGACGCGGTCGCTGTTTAACGTATCATCCGAAAGTGTAGCCCTCCATCATTACTGCACCACCAAATGTGCAGCTTGCCCTCAATGGCCCATCAATCTTCCCTCAATGACCCATCAATCTTCTCCCAATGATCCATCAATCTTCTCCCAATGACCATCAATCTTCTCTCAATGACCATCAATCTTCTGCCAATGACCATCAATCTTCTCTCAATGACCCATCAATCTTCTCTCAATGACCCATCAATCTTCTCCCAATGACCCATCAATCTTCTCTCAATGACCCATCAATCTTCTGCCAATGACCCATCAATCTTCTCTCAATGACCCATCAATCTTCTCTCAATGACCCATCAATCTTCTCTCAATGACCCATCAATCTTCTCTCAATGACCCATCAATCTTCTCTCAATGACCCATCAATCTTCTCTCAATGACCCATCAATCTTCTCTCAATGACCCATCAATCTTCTCTCAATGACCATCAATCTTCCCTCAATGGCCATCAATCTTCTCCCAGTGACCTATCAATCTTCTCTCAGTGACTCATCAAACTGTTCAGCGAGCTGGAAATCAGCCTGGGAAGGAGCTTGGTTTCCACCTGTTGATTCAGGAGTGGGACGGCCCATGAGTAGATCACCTTCATTAATAATTTAAAGCTTCTACCAAGAATAATGACCATGATGATATAATTACATGAATTCGATGAGGGGATAATGTAGTTTATGGATTTCAGTGCGATCTATAAAAAGCTCAGGGTAACAGATTCTGCCCCTGAAGACATTATTGTATAAATTAGTCAACTTAACCCTCAGTGAATTCAGATCGTTACTTGAATTTAATGAAGCTGTTCAGTTTCAGCGCTGGGATTTTCTCTAACAAGGTTTAAATGTTATTTTTTTTAATTTGTGAAAATCTTTGATTCTCATTCAACATAAATATTCTTGGATTTTGCTCATAACAGTCGCTGTTCTCTGTAATCCCAAATTCCCGTGTTTCCCAATCGCAGATGAACGGGAATTTGGGATTACAGAGAACAGGTTTACTGATCAATGGCCCATTAGACAGAGACAAAGAGCTCATGGGAGTTGGTTCCATTTCTTTCATTCATTCGGGGGATGTGGTCATCGGTGGCATGGCCGGCATTTATTGCCCATCCCCAGTTGCCCTGAGAAGGTGGGGGTGGGCCGGCTTCTTGATCCGCTGGGAGCGGGTTTGATACAAACTGAGTGTCTCGTTCGGCCACTTCAGAGGGTCATTAATAGTCAACCACGTTGGTGTGGGACTAGAGTCACATATAGGTCAGAGGACGTGAAAAATAAAATAAGAGGGCCAAAGAGAGGGTCTGAGAATAGAATGGTAGCCAACATAAACAGTTATACAAAAGTCTCTATAGGCATATAAATAGTAAATGGGTAGTAAGAGGAGGGGTGGGGCCAATTCGGGACCAAAAAGGTGACCTATGCATGGAGGCAGAGAGTATGTATGGCTGAGGTACTAATTGAGTACTTTGCATCTGTCTTCTCCAAGGAAGAGGATGCTGCCATAGACGGAGTGAAGGAGGAGGTAGAGGAGATACTGGATGGGCTAGAAATTGATAAAGAAGAGGTACTTGAACAGCTGATTGTACTTAAAGTAGATAAATCACCAGGATAAGATGGGATGCATCCTAGGATGCTGAGGGAATTTAAGGCCGAGATCGTGGAGGTACTGACCATAGTATTCCAATCCTCTATAGATGCCGGGGTGGTGCCAGAGGACTGGAGAATTGTAAATGTTACATCATTGTTCAAAAAACTAGTGTAAAGATAAACCCAGCAACTATAGACTGGTCAGTTTAACCTCGGTAGTGGGGAAGCTTATAGAAACAGTGATCAGGGACAAAATTAATAGTCACTTGGACAAGTGTGGATTAGTAAAGGAAAGGCAGCACAGATTTGTTAAATGCAAATCGTGTTTAACCAACTTGTGGAGTTTTTTGATGAGGTAACAGAGAGGGTTGATAAGGGCAATGCGGTTGAGGTGGTGTACATGGACTTCCAAAAGGTGTTTGATAAATTGCCACATCATAGGTTTACCAGTGAAGTTAAAGCCCATGGAATAAAAGGGACAGTTGCAGCATGGATACGGAATGGGCTCAGTGACAGGAAACAGAGAGTCGTGGTGAATGGTTGTTTTTCGGACTGGAGGAAGGTACACAGTGGTGTTCCCCAGGGGTCGGTACTCGGACCACTGCTTTTCTTGATATATATTAATGACTTGGACGTTGGTGTACAGGGCACAATTTCAAAACTTGCAGATGACACAAAACTTGGAAGTATAGTGAACAGTGAGGGGGAGAGTGATAGATTTGAGGAAGACATAGCCAGACTGGTAAAATGGGTGGACACGTAGCAGGTGAAGTTTAACGCAGAAACTCATGAAGTTTAGGTACAATCCAAAAGGGGGTGCAGGAACAGAGAGACCTGGGTATATGTGTGCATAAATCATTGAAGATGGCTGGGCAGTTTGAGAAAGCAGTTAAAAAGGCTTGTGGGATCCTGGGCTGCATAAATAGAGGTATAGTGTACAAAAGTGTGGAAATTACGATGACCCTGTATAAAACACTGGTTCGGCCCCAACTGGAGACTGTGTCCAATTCTGGGCACCACACTTTAGGAAGGATGTGAAGGCCTTCGAGAGGGTGTAGAGAAGATTCCTGAGAATGATTCCAGGAATGAGGGACTTCAGTTACGTGGGTCGATGGAGAAGCTGGGGTTGTTCTCCTATGAGCAGAGAAGATTGAGAGGAGATTTGATGGAGGTGTACAAAACCATGAGGGGTCTGGACAGAGTACATAGAGAGAAACTGTTCCCATTGACAGAAGGGTCGAGAACTAGAGGACACATATTTACGGTGATTGGCAAAAGAATCAAAGGCCATCAATGTTTTTTTTTATTACACAGCGAGTGGTTGGGTTCTGGAATGCATTGTCTGAAAGGGTGGTGGAGACAGACTCAATCATATCTTTCAAAAGGGAGTTGGGAGTGTATCTGAAGGGAACAATAATTGCAGGGCTACGGGGAAAGGGCGGGGGAGGGGAACTAGCTGAGAGCCAGAATGCACTGAATGGGCCGAATGGCCTTCTGTGCTGTAACCATTCTATGATTCTCTGATTCTGTGATAGGCCCAGACCGGGTAAGGACGGCAAGTTTCCTTCCCTAAAGGACATTAATGAACCAGTTGGGTTTTTCCACAATCCCACAGCTTCATGGTCAACTTTTCTGATCCCAGATTTTTATTGAGTCCATATTCCAGGCTGACACTCCCAGTGCAATACTGAGTCAGAGACAGGCCATTCAGTGGAGAAGTTAGGAAACACTGCTTCATGCAAAGGGTGGTAGAAGTTGTGGAACTCTCCCACAAAAAGCGGTAGTTGCTCGCTCAATTAATAATGTTCAATCTGAGTCAATAGATTTTTGCTATACCAGAGTATTAAGGGATATGGAGCCAAGGCAGGTAAATTGGGTTAGGATACAGATCAGCCATGATCTCATTGAAAACCAGAGCAGGTTGGAGGGGCTGAATGACTTCCTACTGTTCCTGTGTTCCTATGACAGAACACTGCACTGTCAGAGATACCGTCTTTCAGTTGAGATGTGAAACCGAGATCCCGTCTGACCTCGCAGGTAAATGTAAAAGATCCCATGGGACTATTTGGGAGAAGAGAATGGAGGTTCTCCCTGGTGTCCTGGGCCAATATTTATCTCCAAACCAATATCAGTAAAACAGATTATCTGGTCACTATCACATTGCTGTTTGTGGGAGCTTGCTGTGCACAATTTGCAACTGCATTTCCTACATTACAACAGTGGCTGCACTCCAGAAATACGTCATTGGCTGTGAAGCACTTTGGGACGTCCTGAGGTGGTGAAAGGCGCTATAGAAATGCAAGGTATTTTTTTCTCAGCTGAACATGTTGGTCATTTCTCCCAAACTCTCCCTGTTGTGATTTCAGGCTCTGAGTCCTGAGCAGGGCCAGAAATTGGCGATTGGAAGCTCTAGTGAAAGGTTTGAGAGAAATCCTCAGAGAGTGCAGTGCTGATCTGAAGGTCAAACATTCCCGGCATTGCACACACTTTATTCATTATTTATATCTGGGCCTGACGTCGCCTGTTTAAATGTTAATAAAGTGAAATTGTTTCCACTTGACTTTCCAATCATTTCACTTTGCTCATCCTTGGACTGATTGTTTAGTAATTTGCAGAGTGGGACATTTCCTACTGCCCCAGTACTCGGGACGGACCCAACATTTCCAAATGTCTCTCTCGCTGCTCCACAGATTCTCACTCCGCTAATTTCCCTCCTGTTCCCACGGCACTTTGCTTGTTTCATCCTGGAGCTTTGATTTGGTTGGATCTGATCGCAGTGTTGCTCACACTGAACACCCTGGGTCTTGTGTGTGTTCCAAGGTCTGGGCTGTTGTGACTTTCACACTCGCTGTTTTTAGCATTCTAAAGGGACTGGATAATGTCGACCGTGATCAGCTGTCTCACCTTGTCCAGAACAGTAGACCCAGAGGACACAGACTGCGCTTGAAGGGCAAATTCAAAACTAATCTGGGGAAATAATATTTCAGTGAGTGTGGTCAGTCTATGGAACAGGCTCCCTAGGGAGACAGTGGGAGCAGTTAGTATTTTTTTTTGAAATTCGTAGCCAATCGTTCCAATTATTTGTCAAATCACAAACGCCAGAGGTCACCTTGCACACGCTAAGGATCACTCTGCACCAATGCTCTTAGCCAAAAGGCCTAGAGCCACTGCACCGTTCCTGGAAGTACTGCAATACCAGGTTCGTGCCATGGAGGTGGATGGGTCAGGTCCCCCACACACCTCCGTGGAGGTGGATGGGTCAAGCCACCCCACCCACCTCCTGTTTCCAAAAAAGCAAGCATATACCTTCCTGATCCAGGGAGAACCACCCGGAGGTCATGGTGGCTACTCCCCTGTCAGGTCAGTTACGCATGATCTTAGCCAAAAGGCCGAGAAGCGATGGGAGCAGTTAGTATTGATTCATTCAAAGGCAAATGAGATAGACTTCCCCCAGAAAATCACATTGTGTGCTCCAGTATCTGAGTAATTTGGGACGTGCTTTGTGGTGGGTGTAGCGAGCTCGGGGGGGAACAGGTGACTTTGGGCCTATGGTTCCCAAAGCTCTCCACCCCGGGGTTTTCCTTCACCTCATGTCTGGGTCAGTTGCAGACTCATTGATCGAGGTCCATCGCTGTGATTGGTCAATAACTCCATTATCATTGGATCATGTGACTACCAGGATGGTAGACGGTGAACTCGATGGACCCTGGGTCTGTTTAACAATTCCTATGTTCCTGAATCTGGGCCTGAAATTGGTCCCCCCACAATGTAAATTTTTAGCGAGAGACCCATTTCTCCCGGAGGTTCTGTTGTGAACGGCTCAGTTAGACTTGACCTGTGATCAGCGGCACCTGCCTGGCCTCCTGCTCATCCCACTACTTTCATCACCCGCCATTGGCGGCCGTGCTTTCAGCTGCCTGGGCCCTAAGCTCTGGAGTTCCCCCCCGAAATCGCTCTTCCTCTCCGCCTCTCTCTCCATCTTTAAGATGCTCCGTGAAACCTAATTCCTGGGCCAAGCCTTTGGTCACCTGTCCTAATACCGCCTTATGTGGCTCGATGTCAGATTGTGTCAGATTTACGCTCCTGTGAAGCACCTTGGGACATTTTACTCTGTTAAAGGTGCTATATAATTGCAAGTTGTTGTTGTGGTTGTTGTTGATCACAGTTTTATTGTTGAAAGCCCAGCTCTGGTTCACTAAAGAGTGGCCAGCGTCTGCGGGGAATCAGTGAGGAAGGACCTTGTGATGGGGGGGAGAGGGGCAGACACGGAGATGGTGATAGCGGGGAGAGGGGCAGGGAGCAGGGTGATGGAGGGAGAGGGGTGGGGAGCTGGGTGATGGGGGAGAGGGGCAGGGAGCTGGGTGATGGGGGGAGAGGGGTGGGGAGCTGGGTGATGGGGGAGAGGGGCGGGGAGCTGGGTGATGGGGGGAGAGGGGTGGGGAGCTGGGTGATGGGGGAGAGGGGCAGGGAGCTGGGTGATGGGGGGAGAGGGGTGGGGAGCTGGGTGATGGGGGAGAGGGGCGGGGAGCTGGGTGATGGGGGGAGAGGGGTGGAGAGCTGGGTGATGGGGGGAGAGGGGTGGGGAGCTGGGTGATGGGGGGAGAGGGGTGGGGAGCCGGGTGATGGGGGAGAGGTGCGGGGAGCTAGGTGATGCGGGGAGAGGGGTGGGGAGCTGGGTGATGGGGGGAGAGGGGTGGGGAGCTGGGTGATGGGAGGAACGGGACAGGGAGCTGGATGATGGGGGGAGAGGAGCGGATAGCTGGGTGATGGGGGGTGAGGGGTGGGGAGCTGGGTGATGGAGGAGAGGGGCGGGGAGCTGGGTGATGGGGGGTGAGGGGTGGGGAGCTGGGTGATGGGGGGTGAGGGGTGGGGAGCTGGGTGATGGGGGGTGAGGAGTGGGGAGCTGGGTGATGGGGGTGAGGGGTGGGGAGCTGGGTGATGGGGGAAGAGGGGCAGGGAGCTGGGTGATGGGGGGAGAGGGGCGGGGAGCTGGGTGATGGGGGGGAGAGGGGTGGGGAGCTGGGTGATGGGGGAGAGGGGCGGGGAGCTGGGTGATGGGGGGAGAGGGGTGGAGAGCTGGGTGATGGGGGGAGAGGGGTGGGGAGCTGGGTGATGGGGGGAGAGGGGTGGGGAGCCGGGTGATGGGGGAGAGGTGCGGGGAGCTAGGTGATGCGGGGAGAGGGGTGGGGAGCTGGGTGATGGGGGGAGAGGGGTGGGGAGCTGGGTGATGGGAGGAACGGGACAGGGAGCTGGATGATGGGGGGAGAGGAGCGGATAGCTGGGTGATGGGGGGTGAGGGGTGGGGAGCTGGGTGATGGAGGAGAGGGGCGGGGAGCTGGGTGATGGGGGGTGAGGGGTGGGGAGCTGGGTGATGGGGGGTGAGGGGTGGGGAGCTGGGTGATGGGGGGTGAGGAGTGGGGAGCTGGGTGATGGGGGTGAGGGGTGGGGAGCTGGGTGATGGGGGAAGAGGGGCAGGGAGCTGGGTGATGGGGGGAGAGGGGCGGGGAGCTGGGTGATGGGGGGGAAAAGGGTGGGGAGCAGGGTGATGGGGTTGAGGGGTGGGGAGCTGGGTGATGGGGGAAGAAGGGCAGGGAGCTGGGTGATGGGGGGAGAGGGGTGGGGTGCTGGGTGATCTCAGGGTGCCCTGGTGTTGGGCGCGAGACAGACACGGAGATCAGTGACACCCCCAGACAGTCTGGGACTGTGCTGTCACTGCAGCTAATGGAGGTTCCAATTAGAGCTGAGATCTGTGCAGAGTGATAACCGTTCAGTGAGGTCAAAGACAAGACAGACAGAAACATTACACACAGTGTCAAACACTGATAACATCTCACAAATCAACTCGTGCTCTGAATGGTAAAATAAATCCTGATTTATTCCCACTGAATCTACAGAAACGAAAGAACATTAATTTCTTTTGCGCCTTCCAAGACCTCAGGATGTCCCAAAATGCTTCACAGCCAAGAAGACCCTGTCAGTGATGCCCACATCCCGAGAATGAATCAATAACCATCATCATTATAGGCCGTCCCTCGAAATCAAGGAAGATTTGCTTCCACTCTAAAAGTGAGATCTTCGGTGACTGTACAGTCACTGTCTCTGTCACAGGTGGGACAGACAGTGGTTGGAGGAAAGGGTGGCTGGGGAGTCTGGTTTGCAGCACGTTCCTTCCGCTGCCTGCGTTTGATTTCTGCATGCTGTCAGCGACGAGACTCGAGGTGCTCAGCGCCTCCCGGATGCTCTTCCTCCACTTAGGGCCGTCTTTGGACAGGGACTCCCAGATGTCAGTGGGGATGTTGCATTTTATCGAGGTGGCTTTGAGGGTGTCATTGAAATGTTTCCTCTGCCCACTTGGGGCTCACTTACCGTGTAGGAGTTCTGAGTAGAGCGCTTGCTTTGGGAGGCTTGTTTCAGGCATGCAAGCAATGTGGCCCACCCAACAGAGCTGGTCGAGTGTGGTCAGTGCTTCGATGCTGGGGATGTTGGCCTGGTCGAGGACACTAATCTTGGTGCATCTGTCCTCCCAGTGCGTAGTGGATGGAATCCGCACTGTGAATCACTGAAACAAAAAGAATCAATAACACAGCCCGGGTCGGGTACTTTATATCGTTATGGTCACTGCTTCCTGAAACTATTGGAAACCATGGCGATAAACTGTGAA
Organism: Pristiophorus japonicus; assembly: GCF_044704955.1. Classification (NCBI taxonomy): domain Eukaryota; kingdom Metazoa; phylum Chordata; class Chondrichthyes; family Pristiophoridae; genus Pristiophorus; species Pristiophorus japonicus. Next base: position 227,844,427 of record NC_091983.1, read on the forward strand.
GAGCTGTGGGATTCAGTTCTGTGGAGAGATTGTTCTCCTTAGAGCAAAGAAGGCGAAGGGGAGGTTTTTTTCACACAGAGAGTTGTTGTGATCTTTTCCGGCAGTGGAAGCAGATTCAACAGTAACTTTCAAAAGTGATCTGGATAAATACCTGAAAAGGAAAAGTTTGCAGGTCTGTGGGGAAAGAGCAGGGAGTGTGACTAATTGGATCGCTCTTTCAAAGAGCCGGCACAGGCACGATGGGCCGAATGGCCTCCTTCTGTGCTGTCTGATTCTATGACTCCATGAGATATAGGGAGGGCCCAGTGATCAGGATGGAGGCAGTAAATGGTTTGATATTGTTGATATCCAGCTGCAATCAGGGCAGGTCGGAAACTGTCCCAAGAGTTCGTAGTTCAAATGGCACGGGCAGGATGACAGGCTTCACATTTCCAAAATGCAAATCCCGTCACATTGGGTTGCCGAGCCTCCCAGGAATTAGTGGGCCGCGTACTATCGAAGAGTGAAAAGAGCAGGAAGAATATTTCCCTTCCTTCATTACCTGCCCAGCAGACAGAAACATCAATATCAGGTCATCAGTGTTCCAACCTCACTCTGACAGCAGCTCCCTGGTGACTCACACCCCGTTACTGATGGGCTTGCACTTTACTCCCAACAACACACAGATGTCAAGAAGATTTTCTTCCACTCCTCTCACCCGCCTGCCTCGATCAGCAAGCAATTCACAAACTCAGCTCAGCGACTCATCCCTAATCACCCGGCTTGATGAAAACTCCAAACCCGACCCTTCATAAACACATCATTCATTGTGTGAATCATTCACTCACACATACTCATCCCTGAGAGTGGGCACCATAAACCACATCGCACTCTATATTATAGGCTGTGTCTAGTTTCAGTGCATTGTGTGTCAGCTGTGGCTCAGTGGGCAGCACTCTCCCCTCTGAGTCAGAAGGTTGAGAGTTCAAGAGCCACTCCAGAGACTTGACACAACATCCAGGCTGACACTCTCAACGCAATAGTGAGGGAGTGCTGCACTGTTGGAGGGGCAGTGCTGAGAGAGTGCTACACGTCGGAGGGGCAGTACTAAGGGAGTGCTGCACTGTCGGAGGGACAGTACTGAAGGAGTGCTGCACTGTCGGAGGGGCAGTACTGAGAGAGTGCTGCACTGTCGGAATGGCAGTACTGACTGAGTGTTGCACTGTCGAAGGGGCAGTACTGAGGGAGCGCTACAGCATTGCACCAGTAAGAACTGGAGTATGGTGATGTTATACATCAAAGGATGGGTTCCTTGAGCAGTACGTAACGGAACCAACCAGGGGGCAGGCTATCTTAGATCTGGTCCTGTGTAATGAGACAATTCCTGAGTAATGGATCCCCTCGGAATGAGTGATCATAACATGATTGAATTTCAAATTCAGATGGAGGGTGAGAAAGTTGGATCTCTTACCAGCGTATTAAGCTTAAATAAAGGAGACTATGAAGGTATGAGGGCAGAGTTGGGTGAAGTGGACTGGGAAAATAGACTAAAGTGAAGCACGGTTGATGAACAGTGGTATACATTTAAGGAGATATTTCACAACTCTCAAGAAAAATATATTCCAGTGAGGAGGAAAGAGTGTGAGAAAAGAAAGCTATCCGTGGCTAACTAAAGAAATAAAGGATGGTATCCAATTAAAAACAAGGGCATACAAAGTGGCCAAAACTAGTGGGAGGACAGAAGACTGGAAGCTTTTAAAAGCCAGCAAAGAACGACTAAAAAAATGATTAAGAAAGGGAAGATAGACTATGAAAGTAAACTAGCCCAAATTATACAAACAGATAGTAAGAGTTTCTATAGGTATATAAAAAGAAAAAGAGTGGTAAAGTAAATGTTGGTCCCTTAGAGGACGAGACCGGGGAATTAGTAATGGGGAACATGGAGATGGCAGAAATTCTGAACAATATTTTGTATCAGTCTTTACGGTAGAGGACACTAACAATATTCCGACAGTGGATAGTCTTGGGGCTATGCGGCGGAGGAACTTATCACAATCACTAAGGAGGTGCTGCTCAGTAAGATAATGGGACGAAAGGCAGATAAATCCCCTGGACCTGATGGCTTGCATCCTAGGGTCTTAAGAGAAGTATCGGCAGGGATTGTGGATGCATTGGTTGTAATTTACCAAAATTCCCTGGATTCTAGGGCAGTCCCAGCAGATTGGAAAATTGCAAATGTATTGCCCCTATTTAAAAAAGGAGGCAGACAAAAAGCCGGGAACTATAAACCAGTTAGCCTAACATCTGTGGTTGGGAAAATATTGGAGTCCATTATTAAGGAAGCAGTAACAGGACATTTGGAAAAGCAAAATTCGGTCAGCCAGAGTCAGCATGGATTTAAGAAGGGGAAGTCATATTTGACAAACTTGCTGGAATTCTTTGAGGATGTAATGAACAGGGTGGATAAAGGGGAACCAATGGATGTGGTTTATTTGGACTTCCAGAAGGCAATTGACAAGGTGCCACATAAAAGGTTACTGCACAAGATAAAAGTTCTCAGGATTGGGGGTAATAAATTAGCATGGATAGAGGTTTGGTTAACTAACAGAGAACAGAGAGTCGGGATAAATGGTTCATTCATTACGGTCATGTTGAACCTGGGGATTATGGGATGTCCATGCACTGGGTGTGAATAGTCTGGGCCCAGTCAAGTTTGATACAGAAGCTGATTCTCCAGTAATTTCTTGTTGCGGTCACACTGTTTAGCTCAGATTGTGATGCCAGTGACATCCTTATAATCTCCCTGATTGGAGCCTGTCCCACTAATTATCCCTCAAGTGCCCAGAGGAACAGAAGGAGCTCACAATCTGCCAACACTCTTATTCCCCGCTCGATGTATAATTAGACCCGTGGCCTCTGTTGAACCAGCAGAGATTTTCTCCAGTGAGATGTCTGATTTCCAGCCATTGCCCTGAAGTGAAGACTTGATTTGATTTGAGATTGTTCTGCATTTCATCGGTTTCTGAGCTTCACAGAGAATGGGTTATGGGGAGTTTGTCTGCTGTGCACAGTGTGTGTTGACTCAGCTCCAATCTAGTGAGGTCAGTGTTGCTTTAATGAGTCTGGTAATTAAATATTCTCCTCCCAGTTACAAGGAATTAATTCCACTCAAATTAGAATAAAACATTTGCAATTTTACAGTGCCTTTCACTCCCTCAGGACATCCCAAAGTACATTACAGACAATGAAGTACAATTGAAGTGTTGTCTTTAGTACAATGTGGACACATGGCAGCCAATTTGAGCACAAGATCAGACAAACAGCAATATGATAATTGCCAGAAAACATGGCTTATCACTGCTGCTTGAGGGATAAATATTTACCAGGAGAGCAATCCCGCTCTTCCTTGAAACAGTGCCATGGGATTTTTTTATGTTCAACTGAGAAGAAACCTCGGTTCAATCAGAGAAACATTGAATCATAGAAATTTACAACACAGAAGGAGGCCATTTCAGGCCATCGTGTCCGCGCCGGCCGACAAAGAGCTATCCAGCTTAATCTCACTTCCAGCTCTTGATCCGTAACCCTGTGGATTATGTCAGTTCAAGTGCACATCCAAGCATTTCTTAAATGTGGTGAGGGTTTCTGCCTCTACCACCCTTTCAGTCAGTGAGTTCCAAACCCCCACCACCCTCTGGGTGAAGGCATTTCCCCTCAGATCTCCTCTAAACCTCCTACCAATTACTTTAAATCTATGCCGCCTGGTTGTTGACCCCTCTGCTAAGGGAAATAGATCCTTCCTATCCACTCTACCTAGGCCCCTCATAATTGTATACACCTCAATAAGGTCTCCCCTCAGCCTCATCTGTTCCAAACAAAGCAAACCCAGCCTATCCAATATTTCCTTATAACTAAAATTCTCCAGTACATCCTTGTAAATATCCCTTGTACCTTTCCTGTAATGTGGTGACCACAACTGCACACAATACTCTAGTTGTGGCCTAACTACTCCCAACTGTCTAAATCATTGATATATACCACAAAAGGCAAGGGACCTAGTACTGATCCCACTGGAAAGATTCTTCCAGTTAGAAAAACTCCCACCAACCATTACCCTTTGCTTCCTGCCTCTGAGCCAATTTTGGATACAACTTGCCACTTTACTCTGGCTCCTATGGGCTTTTACTTTCATGACCAGTCTGCCATGTGGGACCATATCAAAAACTTTGCTAAAATCCATATACATGCATCAAATCCAGTATCATCAGCGACGCTCCTTGTTACCTCCTCAAAAAATTAAATTAAGTTCATCAGACACCACCTTCACTTAACAAATCCGTGCTGACTGTCTTTGATTAATCTGTGTCTTTCTAAATGAAGATTTATCCTGTTCCTCAGAATTTTTTCCAATAATTTTCCCACCACCAAGGTTAGGCTGACTGGTCTGTACTTACTCGGTCTATCCCATTCTCCCCTTTTAAACAAAGGTACAACAATAGTAGTCCTTCGGCACCACATCTGTAGCCAGAGTGGATTTGAAAATGATGGTCAGAGCCTCTGCTATTTCACCTTTTGCTTCTCTTAACAGCCTGGGTACATTTCATCTGGGCCTGGGGAGTTAGCCACTTTCAAAGCTGCTATGTCCCTTAATACTTCCTCCCTCACTATGTTTATTTTGTCTAATATTTCACACTCCTCCTCCCTTATTGCAACGTATGCATTGCCCTTCTCTTTCGTGAAAACAGACACAAAGTATTCATATGAACCATACCGCCTCCAGGCCTGACTCTTTCTCTAGTTATCCTCTTGCTCTTAATGTATTTTTAAAACATCTTTGGGTTTTCCTTGATTTAACTTGCCAAAGTATTTCCATGCTTTATCTTTGCTTTCCTAAGTTCCTTTTTAATTGCACCCCTGCACTTTCTATACTCCTCTAGAATTTCTGCAGTATTGAGCCCTCGGTAAATGTCATAAGTCTCCCTTTTTATTTTTATCCTATCCTGTATATTACTTGACATGCAGGCCGCTCTAGATTTGTTAGTCCCATCATTTTTCTTTAAGGGAACATACTTGCTCTGAACCTTCAGGATCTTCTCCTTGAAAGCCTCCCACTGCCCTGAAAGTGATTTATCTCCAAGTAGCCATTTATAGTCCACTTTGGCTAAATTCCATCTCCGCTTAGCAAAATTGGCTTTTCCCCAATTGACAACTTTTATTCATGGTCTATCTTTTTCCATTTCCATAACCACCTTAAATCTAACTGAGTTATGATCACTAGCACCAAAATGCTCTCCCACTGATAACCCTTCCACCTGTCCAGCTTCATTCCCTAAAACTAAGTCCAGAACCGCCCAGTCCCTTGTTGCTCTTGTTAAATACTGGCTAAAAAAGTTCTCCTGAATGCATTTTAGGAATTCTGCACCCTCTATACCATTTAGACTAATTTTATCCCAGTAAATATTAGGGTAGTTGAAATCCCCTACTATTACTGCCCTATAGTTTTTGCATTTCTCAGAAATTTGCCGAGATATTGTGTACAGTTTTGGTCTCCTAATCTGAGGAAAGACATTCTTGTTATTGAGCGAGTGCAGCGAAGGTTCACCAGACTGATTCCTGGGATGGTAGGATTGACATATGAAGATAGATTGGATCGACTAAGCTTATATTCATTGGAATTTAGAAGAATGAGAGGGGATCTCACAGAAACTTATGAAATTCTGATGGGATTGAACAGGTTAGATGCAGGAAGAATGTCCCCGATGTTGAGGAAGCCCAGAACCAGGGGTCACAGTCTAGGAGTAAGCCAGTTAAGACCGAGATGAGGAGAAACTTCTTCATTCAGAGAATTGTGAACCTGTGGAAGTCTCTACCGCAGAAAGTTGTTGAGGCCAGTTCGTTAGATATATTCAAAAGGGAATTAGATGTGACCTTTATGGCTAAATGGATCAAAAGGTACGGAGAGAAAGCAGGAATGGGGTACTGAAGTTGCATGATCAGCCATGGTCATATTGAATGGTGGTGCAGGTTCGAAGGGCCGAATGACCTACCCCTGTACCTATTTGCTATGTTTCTATGTTTCTATATTTACTCTTCTATCTCCCTCTGACTGTTTGGGTGTCTATTGTACACTCCTAGCAGTGTGATCGCCCATTTCTTCAATTCAAACCATATGGCCTCATTTGATGATCCTTCCAATATATTATCTCTCCTCATAGCTGTAATTGTTTCTTTAATCAATACTGTGACCCCCATTCATTTTTTACCGTCCTTTCTGTCCCGTCTGAAAACCCTGTAACCAGGAATGTTGAGCTGCCATACCTGCCCTTCTTTCAGCCATATATCAGTAGTAGCTACAATATCATACTCCCAAGTGTCTATCTGTGCTCTCAGCGCATCTATCTTATTCCCTAGCCTCCTTGCTTTGAAGTATACACCATTTAGCACTGCTAAGCTCCCTTGTTGTCTATTTTCTAGCCCTTGTTTCCTCTGTCTTCCAAATTCACTTTCTACATTTTTGCTTTCCAATTTTAGCTTTGCTTCTCTCCCTTTTGGATCTATTCTCAGGTTCCCATCCCCCTGAAGCTAATGTCACCCACACCAACAGCACTTGCAAACCCCCCGCGAGGATATTGGTCCCAGTTCTTGACGTTCAATCCGTCCGGCTTGTACAGGTTCCTCCTCCCACAGAAACGGTCCCAATGCCTCACGAATCTAAAGCCCTCCCACCTGCACCATCTCTCTAGCCATGCATTCGTCTTCTCTATCTTCCTAGTTCTGTACTCACTAGCACGTGGCATCAGGAGTAATCCGGAGATTACTATCTTTGAGGTCCTGTTTTGTAATCTCCCTCCTAGATCCCTAAACTCTGCCTGCAGAACCTTATCCTTCTTTCTACCTTTGTCATTGGTCCCAATATGGACCAAGACCTCACCTCCCAGAATGCCCTGCAGCCTCTGGGTGACATCCTTGACCCTGGCATCAGGGAGGTAACATACCATCCTGGAGTCACGTCTGTGGCTGCAGAAACACCTGTCTGCTCCCCTAACTATCGAATCCCTTACCACTATTGCTCTTCCACTCTTCTTCCTCCCCTCTGTGCAGCTGAGCCACCCATGGTGCCATGGACTTGGCTCTGGCTGTACTCCCCAGAGGAGCTATTGTCCTCACCAGTAATTACACAATTCCCACATAGATGGCAGTTCGAATGGATGGACATTTCGTCGTTGCGTCGGTGGAATGGCTTAATTTCGTCTTGCATTTCCCCTGTGACCGCCGACCAGCTCCCATTGAGGACACAGCTTTTTACTTGTGATAGCACCGGGTCCGGGCTAGTCCAGGTCCTGATTTGATGAGCCGTGACGGATGACCCCTCACTCTCAAAAGCATCCATTACAAGGAGCAAGTCTGCGGGCTGCGCCATTTCCACCCCGGTGGCGGGCAATGTCGCCAACTGAGGGCATCCGCACAGTTCTCCGTGCCAGGTCTGTGGTGGATTACATAATCATACGCAGATAACGTTAGTGCCCATCTTTGGATGCGGGATGAAGCATTTGTGTTAATAGCTTTGCTTTCTGAGAAAAACAAAATGAGCGGCTTGTGGTCGGTTTCGAGCTCGAACCGGAGCCCAAATAGGTATTGGTGCATTTTCTTAACCCCGTATACGCATACTAATGCTTCTTTTTCAATCATACTATAGGCTTTTTCAGCCTTAGATAAGCTTCTGGATGCATATGCAACCGATTGCAGTTTGCCTGACCCATTGACTTGCTGTAACACACAACCAAACCCATACGAAGATGCGTCACAAGCTAGTACTAAACGTTTACACGGGTCATACAATACAAGTAACTTGTTGGAACATAGCAGGTTTCTGGCCTTGTTAAAGGCTGGCCCTTGAGCTTTACCCCAAACCCAGTCATCACCCTTGCGTAGCAATAAATGCAATGGTTCCAGCAAAGTGCTCAACCCCGGTAGAAAGTTACCAAAATAGTTGAGGAGTCCTAGGAACGAACGCAGCTCCATTACATTCTGTGGTCTGGGTGCATTCTTGATGGCCTCCGTCTTGGAGTCCGTGGGTCTGATGCCGTCCGCCGCAATCTTTTTTCCCCAGAAATTCAATCTCTGGCACCAGGAAAACACACTTGGAGCATTTCAACCTGAGTCCCACTCTGTCCAGTCACTTGAGAACCTCTTCCAGTTCCTGCAAGTGTTCGGTGGTGTTGCGGCCAGTGATCAAGATGTCATCTTGGAACACCACAGTGCATGGAACCGATTTCAGCAGACTCTCCGTGTTCCTCTGGAAGGTGGCCTCCGCCGAATGAATCCCAAAGGGGCATCTTTGGTATATGAACAGTCCTCTATGTGTGTTGATGTACGTCAATATTTTCAAAGGTTCAGCCGGCTCCTATGTCATGTAAGCAGAAGTTAGATCCAGCTTGGTGAACGACTTCCACCCTGCAAGCATTGCAAACAGGTCATCCACTTTGGGTAGTGGGTACTGGTCTTGTAACAAGACTCAGTTGATCATTACCTTGTAGTCCCCGCAGATTCTGACCGTCCCATCGCTCTTCTACACCGGAACAATTGGACTGGCCCACTCGTTAAATTCGACTGGCGATATGATCCCCTCTCGTTGAAGTCTGTCCAGCTCGATCTCGACTTTCTCTCGCATCATGTATGGAACCGCTCGGGCCTTGTGATGAACGGGTTGTGCCTCAGGGACTAGATGGATCTGCACTTTGGCGCCTGTGAAGTTGCCGATGCCTGGCTCGAATAACGATGGGAATTTGTTTAGAACTTGGGCGCACGAGGCGTCATCCTCCAAAGACAGTGCTTTAATATCATCCCAGTTCCATCGGATCTTTCCTAGCCAGCGTTGGGCCATCGCCTGATGCAATCCATAGTGGTAAATGATGCACAGCTCCATCGTACGATACCTTCACTGCTGCACTGCCAATTATTGCCATGAGCTCTTTGGTGTAAGTGCGCAGCTTGGTGTGGATCAGACTTAGTTTTGGCCTTTGTGCCTTGTTGCCCCACAGTTTCTCAAAAGCCTTCTGGCTCATAATTGACTGACTCGCCCCAGTGTCCAATTCCATGGAAACTGGAATGCTATTTAATTTGACTTTTAACATTATCGGAGGGCTTTTGGTGGTGAAGGTGTGTACCCCGTACACTTCCTCTTCAGCCTCGGGTTGAGTTGCCTCTCTTACTCGTTGAGCGCCGGATCGGTCATCTCCTGCCGACTCTGCCACATGGTGAGTCACAGCACATCTGCACATTCGCTGGAGGTGTCCCATTGTTCCACAGTCCTTGCACACGTACTGCTTGAATCGACATTGATGGGCTCGGTGATTACCCCTGCAGCGCCAACACGGTGCCAGTGGATTCACATTCACACCCCACGGCGGAATCTGAGTCATCCTCGATCTGGCCTCTGTGGGCATGTAGGCCCTGCCATGTACAGTTCTGCCTGCTGAGGCATTATTTTACGCACAGTACTTGCCGGTGAGTTCCGATGCTGCAATGATATCTGTTTAGTGTTATTGTTCGTGGACATGAAAGCCGAGCTATCCTGATGGCCTTGCTCAGATCTAGGGATTCGGCAGACAGCAGTTTGTGAAGAATTGACCTCGTGACCGATTCCAAGCACGAAAAAAATCTCGCAACACTTCCCCCAAAAATCTAGCAAATATGCACAGTCCCGCAAGGAGTCTTAGGTCGGCGACGTAGCTCGCCGTGTCCTGGGCCTCGGAGCGGTGGTGCGGATAAAAGCGATACCTGACCATCAAGATGCTCTCTTTCAGCTTGAGGTGTTCCCGAACCAGCGTGTACAACTCTTCATATGTCTTGTATGTTGGTTTCGTCAGTGCTAGCAAATTTTTGATGAGGCCATATATCGTGGACCCGCAAAACAGTGAGGAGAATCACACTGCGCTTGATCGCGGTTTCTGCCTTTTCCAGCTCGTTGGCCACGAAGTACTGGTCAAGACACTTAACGAAGGCTTCCCAATCATCGCCCTCAACAAATCTCTCAAGAATACCAACGGCAGCCATAACCTCGTGAAAATTCGTGATCTGTTACTCGTCGCTAATTGTTACGTTTAAAATAACTCCACAAGACTGTATATCTTCAGCTCAAACTGTTGTGAGCTTGGTCTCTTTATTGTAACTCCAGTGTGAGGAGGTAGCATGGTAGACTACCTTTTATACCTGCTTGCCCAGGGTGTGCAGGTAACCCTTGGGTCTCCCATAGGTGTGCCCTCTGGTGGCAAGTCTTCCACATTGGTAATGTTTACATACATAATACATTCCTGCTCTTTAAAGGTGACACCCAGTAAGATTTGCCCATATTTTATTCTTTTGTGTATCATAAAATTGATTGATGAGTGAAAAATACTGAGAGGTGATATTTTAAATTGGGAAGAATTTCATTTCACTGGAAAGGATCAGACGGAGAGATGATCTGATGCACGTCTTTAAATGTCTTGATAAACCACATATAATCTTATAGCCCAGAAGGAGGCCATTCGGCCCATCGTGCCTGTGTTGGCCCTTTGAAAGAGCTGTCCAATTAGTCCCACTCGCTTTCTTTTTCCCCATAGCCCTGCAAATTGTTCCTGGTTAATTCAGTCACTTCATTGGGTGTAAAGCGTTTTGGGACGTCCTGATGTAGTGAAAGGGGCTCGAGTACTGAGCCATGGATGACACACAAAAGACGATTGAAGTCTCGGAGAACACTGCCCGATAACCAGATCCACATCTCAGCCAGGCTCATTAAATCACAACCATTGGGAACTAAGAATATAATAACATAAAAACATAAGAAATAGGAGCAGGAGTAGGCCATTTGGCCCCTCGAGCCTGTTCCGTATTCAATAATATCACGGCTGATCTGATCATGGACTCAGCTCCACTTCCCTGCCCGCTCCCCATAACCCTTTATTCCCTTATCGCTCAAAAATCTGTCTATCTCCGCCTTAAATATATTCAATGACCCAGCCTCCACAGCTGTCTGGGGCAGAGAATTCCATAGATTTACAACCCTCTGAGAGAAAAAATTCCTCCTCATCTAGTTTTAAATGGGCGATCCCTTATTCTGAAACTATGCCCACTAGTTCTAGATTCCCCCACGAGGGGAAACATCCTCTCTGCATCTCCCTTGTTGAGCCCCCTCAGTATCTTATATGTTTCATAAGATTACTTCTCATTCTTCTCAACTCCACTGAGTATAGGCCCAACCTACTCAACCTTTCCTCATAAGTCAACTCCTTCATCTCAGGAATCAACCTAGTGAACCTTCTCTAAACTGCCTCCATGCAAGTATATCCCTCCTTAAATAAGGAGACCAAAACTGTACGCAGTACTCTAGGTGTGGCCTCACCAATACCCAATACAGTTGTAGCAGGGCTTCTCTGCTTTGGAACTCCATCCCATTTGCAATAAACGCCAACATTCCATTTGCCTTCCTGATTATCTGCACACTAACTTTTTGTGTTTCATGCACAAGGGCCCCCAGGTCCCTCTGTACTGCAGCATTTTGTAATTTATCTCCCTCTAAATAATAATTTGCTTTTTTATTTTTCCTACCAAAGTGGATAATCTCACACGTTCCAACATTATACTCCATCTGCCAAATTTTTGCTCACTCACTTAGCCTGTCTACATCCTTTGAAGATTTTTTGTGTCCTCCTCACAACTTTGTATCATCAGCAAAGTTGGCTACATTACACTCGGTTCCTTCATCCAACTCAATAATATAAATTGTAAATAGTTGAGGCCTCAGCTGTTAAGTATGGAAGAATTCCACAAGACTGAGTACTGTGAGCTAAAACTGATGTCACCTTAGTCTCTTTAATACAACTCCAGAGTGCCTGAGCAGCATGGCAGACAATCTTTTATATTCCATTGCACGAGGTATGCAGGTGACCCTTAGGCCTCCAACAGCTGCGCCCTCTGGTGACAAGTCTTACACAGTTACAATGTTTACATACATAACATCACTCCCTCCAAAGTCTTTGATACAAATTATTTACTAGTTGAGATGATTCGGGGCCCTACGGTCCCTGGTTGATCGTCTGAGTTCAAACTCTGGCATGGGTGAGTTGGTCGGATAATTTCTGCACTGCGATGCAGCTGGTCTGACAGGAATGTTGGGAGTGGTGGTTCATCCTCTTGATTGACAGCGAGGTCGTTTGTGTGTTTGTGGATCGATGATGGTGATGTCCTCTTCAGGTTGTTCCTGGTATTCGGTGAACCGCAGTTTGGTCTGATCCAAATGCTTTCTGCACGTTTGTCTATTCATTAGTTTGACTATAAACACTCTATTTCCGTCCTTGGCCAAGGCAGTGCCAGCGACCCATTTAGGACCATGACCGTAATTAAGGACAAACACAGGGTCATTAACATCAATGTCACGCGATACAGCCGCGCGATCGTGGTACATGTTTTGCTGGTGACGCCGGGTTTCCACACGATCATTTAGATCCGGGTGGACTCGGGAGAGCCTGGTTTTGAGTGCTCTCTTCATTAACAATTCTGCAGGGGGAACCCCAGTGAGCGAGTGGGGCCGCATCGGTAGCTGAGCAGAACCCGAGATAAGCGGGTCTGCAAGGAGCCTTCCGTCACACATTTCAAGCTCTGCTTGATAGTTTGGACTGCCCGTTCCGCTTGAGCTTTGGATGCGGGCTTAAATGGGGCAGACCTGACATGCTTGATGCCATTGCAGGTCATAAACTCGTTGAATTCTGAGCTGGTGAAACATGGTCCATTGTCACTGACAAGTACGTCGGGCAAGCCATGGGTGGCGAACATAGCCCGGAGGCTTTCAGTGCTGGCAGTGGATGTGCTGGATGACATGATTACGCATTCAATCTATTTAGAGTAAGCATCCACTACAACTAAAAATATCTTGCCGAGAAAGAGGTCAGCAAAATCTACGTTGATCCTGGACCACGGTTTGGAGGACCATGACCACAGACTCAATGGAGTCTCCCTCGGTGCATTGCTCAATTGTGAGCATGCATTGCACTGGTGTATGCATGACTCTAATTCCGAGACAATGCCGGGCCACCAAACATGTAACCTGGCTATAGCCTTCATCATGACTATGCCTGGGTGTATTGTGTAGGTCACATATAAACGTTTCCCTGCCTTTTTTTTGGCAAAACCACGCGATTACCCCATAAGAGACAATCCGATGGATGGACCTTTCATCTTTGCGTCGGTGAAACGGCTTAATTTCATTTTGCATTTCCCCGCGAACGGCCGACCAGCTCCCATTGAGGACACAACTTTTTGTAAGTGATACAGGATCCTGGCTGGTCCAGGTCCTGATCTGGCGAGCAATGACGGGTGACCCCTTGCTCTCAAAAGTATCCATGACCAGAAGCAAGTCTGCGGTGTGTGCCATTTCCACCCCGGTAGTGGGCAATGGTAGTCGACTGAGGGCATCAGCACAGTTCTCCGTGCCTGGTCCGAGGCTGATAACATAGCCATAGGCAGACAATGATAGTCAATGATAGTGCCCATCTTTGGATGTGGGACGAAGCATTGGTGTTTATACCATTGCTTTCTGAAAACAGCGAAATAAGTGGTTTGTGGTCGGTTTCAAGCTCAAACCGAAGTCCAAATAGGTATTGGTGCATTTTCTTAACCCCATATACACATGCTAATGCCTCTTTCTCAACCATACTGTAGGCTCTTTCAGCCTTAGACAGAATTCTAGACACGTATGTAACCGGTTGAAGTTTGCCTGATACATTGGTTTGCTGTAACACACAGCCGACCCCGTACGAAGATGCATCACAAGCTAGCACGAATCGGTTACACGGATCATACAGTACAAGTAACTTCTTGGAACAAAGTAGATTTCTGGCCTCAAAAGCTGTCTCTTGAGATTTACCCCAAACCCAGTCATTATCCTTACATAGCAACACGTGCAACGGTTCCAGCAAAGTACTTAACCCAGGTAGAAAGTTACCAAAATAGTTGAGGAGTCGCAGGAACCAACGCAGCTCCATCACATTCTGTGGTCTAGGTGCATTCTTGATGGTCTCTGTCTTGGAGTCCGTGGGTCTGATGCCGCAATCTTTCTCCCCAAAAATTCGACCTCTGGCCCCGGAAAACACACCTGGAGTGTTTCAACGTGAGTCTCACTCTGTCGAGTCGACTTAGAACCTCTTCCAGGTTGTGCAGGTGTTCGGTGGTGTCACGACCGGTGATCAGGATTTCATCTTGAAACACAAAGGTGCATGGAACAGATTTCAGCAGACTCTCCATGTTCCTCTGGAAGATGGCAGCAATCGAGCGAATCCCAAAAGGGCACCTGTGGTATATAAACAGCCCTTTGTGCGTGTTAATGCACGTCAATCTTTTTGAAGATTCAGCCAGCTTTGTGTCATGTCGGCAGATGTTAGGTCCAACTTGGAGAACGACTTCCCCCCCACCCCCGCTAACATTGCGAACAGGTCATCCGCTTTGGGTAGCGGGTAATGATCTTATTACGAAACTCGGTTGATCGTTACCTTGTAGTCTCCGCAGATTCTGACCGTGCCATCGCTTTTCAACACCGGAACAATCGGACTACCCACTCGTTGAACTTGACTGGCGATATGATTCCCTCTCGTTGAAGTCTGTCCAGTTCTATCTTTCTCCCTCATCCTATATGGAACCGATCGAGCCTTGTGATGAACGGGCCTTGCATCGGGGACTAAATGGATCTGCACCTTGGCGCCTGTGAAGTTGCCGATGCCTGGTTCAAATAGCGACAGAAATTTTCTCAGCACTTGGGCGCACGAAAGCAAGAATGTCTTTCCTCAATGAGGAGACCAAAACTAAACACAATATTCCAGGTGAGGCCTCACCAAGGCCCTGTACAACTGCAGTAAGACCTCCCTGCTCCTGTAGTCAAATCCTTTAGCAACGAAGGCCAACATGCCATTTGCTTTCTTCACCGCCTGCTGTACTTGCATGCCAACTTTCAATGACTGATGTACTTTGACACCCAGGTCTCGTTGCACCTCCCGTATTACTAACCTGTCACCATTCAGAAAATACTCTATCTTCCTGTTTTTGCCAGCAAAGAGGATAACCTCACATTTATCCACATTATACTGCATCTGCCATGCATTTGCCCACTCACCTAACCTGTCCAAGTCACCCTGTAGCCTCTTAGCATCCTCCTCACAGCTCACACCGCCATCCAGCTTTGTGTCATCTGCAAACTTGGAGATATTGCATTGAATTCCTTCATCTAAATCATTGATGTATATTGTAAATAGCTGGGGTCCAAGCACTGAGCCCTGCGGCACCCCACTGGTCACTGCCTGCCATTCTGAAAAGGACCCGTTTATTCCGACGCTCTGCTTCCTGTCTGCCAACCAGTTCTCTATCCACGTCAATACATTACCCCAATACCATGTGCTTTAATTTTGAACCCTAATCTCTTGTGTGGGATCTTGTCAAAAGCCTTCTGAACGTCCAAATACACCACATCCACTGGTTCTCCCTTGTCCACTCTACTAGTTACATCCTCAAAAAATTCTAGAAGATTTGTCAAGCATGATTTCCCTTTCATAAATCCATGCTGACTTGGACCGATCCTGTCACTGCTTTCCAAATGCATTGCTATTTCATCTTTAATAATTGATTCCAACATTTTCCCCACCATCGATGTCAGGCTACCCAGTCTATAATTCCCTGTTTTCTCTCTCCCTCCTTTTTAAAAAAGTGGTGTTACATTCGCTCCCCTCCAGTCCATAGGAACTGATCCAGATTTAATAGAATGTTGGAAAATGATCGCCAATGCATCCACTATTTCTAGTGCCACTTCCTGAAGTACTCTGGGATGCAGACGATCAGTCCCTGGGGATTTATTGGCCTTCAATCCCATCAATTTCCCTAACACAATTTCCTGACTAATAAGGATTTCCTTCAGTTCCTCCTTTTCGCCTGACCCTTCGAACCCCTAGTATTTCCGGAAGGTTATTTGTGTCTTCCTTCGTGAAGACAGATCCAAAGTATTTGTTCAATTGGTCTGCAATTTCTTTGTTCTCCATTATAGATTCACCTGATTCTGCCTGCAAAGGACCTACTTTGGTCTTCACTAATCTTTTTGTCTTCACATATCTATAGAAGCGTTTGCAGTCAGTTTTTATGTTCCTTGCAAGCTTCCTCTCATACTTTATTTCCCCTCCTAATTAGACCCTTTGTCCTCCTCTGCTGAATTCTAAATTTCTCCCAGTCCTCAGGTTTGCTGCTTTTTCTGGCCAATTTATATGCCTCTTCCTTGGATTTAACACTATCCCTAATTTTTCTTGTTAGCCACTCTCTTCCTTTTTATATACCTGTAGAAACTCTTACTATCTGTTTTTATATTTATTGCTAGTTTACTTTCGTAATCTATCTTCTCTCTCTTTTTTCATTTTTTTGTCATCCTTTGCTGTATTTTAAAAGTTTCCCAATCCTCTGGCCTCCCACTAATCCTGACCACTTTGTATGCCATTTTTTTAATGTGATATCATCCTTTATTTCCTTTGTTAAACCGGAATGGTTCTCATTTCTTTTAAAGTCTTTCCTTCTCAATGGAATATATTTTTGTTGAAAGTTATAAAATATCTCCTTAAATATCCGCCACTGCTTATCAACCGTCTTATACTTTAATCTATTTTCCCAGTCCATTTTAGCCAACTCTGCCTTCATACCTTTGCAATCGCCTTCATTTAAGCTCAGGACACTGGTTTGAGATCAAACTTTATCACCCTCCCAACTGAATTTGAAATTCAACCATGCTATGATCACTCTTTCCTAGAGTATCCTTTACTAAGAGGTAAGTTATTAATCCTGTCTCATTACACAGTATCAGATCTACGATATCCTGCTCCCTGTTTAGTTCTGCAATGTAATGTTCAAGGAAACCATCCTGGATATACTCTATGGACTCTTCCTCAAGGCAACCTTGGCCAATTTGACTTGTTCAATTAATATGAAGATTAAAACCGTCCATGATTATTGCCATTCCTTTTCAACAAGCCTCCATTCTTTCTTGAGTTATACTCCGTCCAACAGTGTAGCTATTGTTAGGGGGCTTGTAGACTACATCCACCGGTGACTTCTTTCCCTTATTATTCCTTATCTCCACCCAAACTGATTCTACATCTTGATCTTCTGAGCCAATATCATTCCTCACTACAGCACTGATTTCACTCATCCTTTATTAACAGTGCTACCCTACCCTCTTTTCCTTTCTGTCTATCCTGCCGAATTGTCAAACACCCCTGAATATTCAGTTCCCAGCCTTGGTCACCGTGCAACATTCCCTCAGTACTGCCTGTCATGTATGTAACCAGAATGTAACACCACTGTATTACTGTATACATTCAACCTAGATGCACACCTTGACCACAAGGGGTGAACTTGTGGGAGACACTCCTTGCCTGATCACACAGGTATAAAAAGGGAGGTCCCATGCAGGGCCATCGTCTTGGAGCCCTGTGAATAAAGAGTTAAGGTCAGAGAATGACCTTGTTCCCAGAATGTGCCTCATGTGGTTTCATGCTATAGAGTAAGGACTTTACATTGGCGACGAGAAACGGGAATTCATGACCCACGAGAATGGCCACCGGTAGCACAGAGGAACGGTACTGTGTTGGGGAATACTGGGACGATTTTGTCGACAGGCTTCAGCAAAGCTTCGTTATGAAAGAATGGCTGGGGGATGCAGCGGCCGACAAGCGAAGGGCTCACCTTTTGACCAGCTGCGGACCAAAGACTTATGCGCTCATGAAGGACTTAGTAACACCCGAAAAGCCGGCGGACAAAACTGCAAATTGATCGGGGAGCACTCAAACCGGCGAGTAGCATACATATGGCCCGACACAGATTCTATACCCACCGACGTCAGGAAGGACAGAGCATACCGGACTTCGTAGCGGACCTCTGGTGTTTGGCCAGCCTCTTTAAGCCTGCAGGGGGGAGAAGCTAAGGAACTTCTTTATCGAGGGCATCGGTCATGCGGGGATTTCCCGCAAATTAATTGAGACCAAGGATTTGACCTTGGAAGCGGCGGCGTTGATAGCTCAAACTTTCATGGCGGGGGAGGAAGAGTCGAAAATAATACACGCGCACAATTGTGTCTCTAACGTGGCGAGGGATCTGGGAGTTAACATCATCAATGCGATTCAGAGCCCCGCAGGCAGGCAGGGGCAGTCCGACATTCCCCAGGCAGCAATAGACCCCAGAGTAGGACTGCAACAGAGACAGTGGCAGGCTGAACGGACATTCACGCCATCACAGTGGACAATGCGGCCCGGGATTGTGCCATTGACACCCACTAATAGGGTACTTAAGAGTAGTCCAAGGGACAGTCAGTGCGGAATGCCTAGCCATAGTCCCTTTGTTCCCAACAATGGAAACTTTAACTCATGCTGGAGGTGTGGGGGAAACACCCAGCCAGATCTTGCAGATTTCAACAGTTTGTCTGCAGGAACTGCAATCTCAGTGGCCATTTAGCTCGAATGTGCAGGAAGCCTGCAACCAGACTGATATATGAGGCGGATGGACCAGAAGAGGGCCCTCTGAGACGGGATTGACTTTTGGGGCGAATCGATGAACGCCAAGGTTCAGCGGGTCCATGTGGAGAATATTCACAGTTCATACACCAAAACGCCACCCATGATGATGAAGGTTTTGTTAAATAGTATCCCTGTATGCATGGAGCTGGACACTGGGGCCAGACAGTCACTCATGGGCGTTCAGCAATTTGAGAAGCTACGGCCATTTAAAGCCAGTAGACCAAAATTAGAACGTGTTGAGACACAATTACGGACTTACACAAAATAAATCATTCTGGTGCTAGGCAGTGCAAGGTTGGCTGTCACACACAACGGGTTAGTGAATCGGCTGCCGCTTTGGATTGTCCCGGGCAATGGTCCCGCACTGTTGGGGAGGAGCTGGTTAGCCGAGATGAACTAGAAATGGGGGGATGTTCACGCAATGTCTTCTGTGGAGCGAAGTTCGTGCTCACAAGTTCTGCAACAATTCGATTCATTATTCCAAACTGGCGTCGGGACTTTCAAAGGCACTAAAGTAGTGATACACATCACCCCAGACACCAGGCCAGACCACCACAAAGCCAGAGCGGTGCCGTATGTAATGCGTGCAAAGATCGAGAGCGAATTGGACCGGCTGTTGAGAGAAGGCATCATCTCGCCTGTTGAATTCAGCGACTGGGTGAGCCCCATGATTCCCGTACTAATAGCGGATGGCTCTGTCAGGATCTGTGGCGACCACAAGGCCACCATCAATCGGATGTCCCTTCAAGATCAATACCCGCTCCCGAGAGCAGAGGACCTTTTCGCCACGCTGGCAGGCGGCAAGCTATTGACCAATTTGGACCTCACTTCAGCTTACATGACCCAGGAACTGGCCAACGAATCCAAACTACTGACCAGCATCATCACGCACAAGGGACTGTTCATTTATAACAGGTGCCCATTTGGCATTCGATCAGCGGCCGCGATTTTTCAACAAAACATGGAAAGCCTGCTTCAATCCATTCCTGGAACGATCGTATTCCAGGACGACATCCTCATCACGGGTCGAGACACCGAGGAACACCTCCACAACCTGGAGAAGGTGCTATGCCGACTAGACCGGGTAGGCCTGCGACTGAAGAAGTCCAAATACGTGTTTTTATCTCCTGAGGTTGAGTTTCTGGGCAGCAGGGTTGCTGCAGATGGGATTCGGCCCACCGAATCCAAAACTTAGGCGATTCGACGAGCACCCAGGCCCTGCAACATATCGGAGCTGCGTCCATTCCTCGGACTGTTGAACTATTTCGGGAACTTTCTGCCGAACTTGAGCACGTTGTTGGAGCTGCTACATGTGCTCCTGCGTAAGGGTTGCGATTGGTTTTGGAGGAACTGTCAAGAACGGGCTTTTGATCGGACACGAAACCTACCTTGTTCAAATAAGTTGTTGACCCTGTATGACCCCTGTAAAAAATTTTTTTTTACATGCGATGCATCGTCCTCTGGGGTTGGGTACGTGTTGCAGTGGGGCAATGCTAAGGGTCAACTACAACCTGTGGCTTATGTCTCCAGGTCAAGCAGAACGTGGATATGGCATGTTTGAGAAGGAAGCGCTTGCATGTGTCTATGGTGTAAAAAAAATGCTTCAGTACCTCTTTGGTAGGAAGTTTGAGTTAGAGACGGACCACAAGCCATTAGCCATTAACATCCCTGTTATCTGACAGCAAGGCTATCAATGCCAACGCATCAGCTCGCATACAGCGATGGGCTCTCACGCTGGCTGCTTATGACTACTCCATCCGGCACCAGCCCGGTACTGAAAATTGCGCTGATGCGCTCAGCAGGCTTCCAGTGGCCACCACTGAGGGGGCAGCGGAGCAAATCACTGAGATGGTCATGGCTGTCGATGCCTTTGACAGCGCAGGCTCCCCCATCACAGCCCGCCAGATCAAAATCTGGACAAACAGAGATCTCCTCCTATCCCTGATTAAGAAATGTGTCCTGACTGGGGATTGGGCGCCCGCACAAGGAGCATGCCCTGAAGAGGTCAGACCGTTCCACAGATGGATGGATGAGCTCTCCATCCAAGCCGACGTCTTACTATGGGGCAACCGGGTAGTTATGCCCCAGAAGGGCAGGGAGGCATTCATCCGGGTACTCCACAGCGAGCACCCAGGCATTGTGCTGATGAAGGCCATTGCCCGGTCACACGTATGGTGGCCTGGGATTGATTCAGACCTGGAGCACTGTGTTTGCAGGTGCATGACGTGTGCCCAGCTGAGCAATGTCCCCAGGGAGGCCCCGCTCAGTCCATGGCCCTGATCCACCAGGCCATGGTCACGCATTCATGTTGACTACGCGGACCCGTTCATGGGTAAGATGTTCCTTATTGTGGTAGATGCGTACTTGAAATGGATCGAGTGCATCATTCTGAATTCATGCATGTCATCCACCACTGTGGAAAGCCTCCATGCGATCTTTGCAACCCATGGCTTGTCGGACATCCTGGTTAGCGATAATAGCCCATGTTTCACAAGCTACGAATTCCGAGAGTTTATGTCAGGCAATGGCATCAACCAAGTCAGGACTGCGCCGTTCAAGCTGGCCTCCAATGGCCAGGCGGAACGTGCGGTCCAAGTCATTAAGCAAGGTTTGCTCAGAATTCAAGGACCCTCCCTACAATGCCACCTATCGCGCCTCCTGCTGGCCTATAGATACCGACTGCACTCGCTCACAGGGGTACCGCCCACAGAGCTACTAATGAAACAGACACTCAAAACTCGGTTGTCCCTCATTCACCCAGTCCTGACCGACATAGTTGAGGGCAAGCGCAAGTCACAAAACGAGTACCATGACCGTAATACGAGGGGGAGATGTATAGAAATAAATGATCCTGTATTCGTCCTCAATCACGCCACGGGGTCCAAATGGCTTGAGGGTACTATAATTGACAAAGAGGGGAATAGGTTCATCGTGGTAAAACTCAACAATGGTCAGATATGCCGTAAGCATCTGGACCAAGAAAAAAAAGGTTCAGCATCGACACAGAGGAACCTGAAGAACGACCATGAGATGGAGCTCACAACACCGCCAGTGAATGAGCAACAAGAGTAATCAGAGGAATGCACTGTCCCTGCGTTCAGCCCGGACAGGCCGGAATCACCACAGGTAACAGACACTCACGTCAGTGTCCAACAACCAAAGCCCCAACTGCGATGCTCCACGAGGGAGTGTAGACCACCTGAAAGACTAAACCTATGATCCCAATAAGACTTTGCGGGGGGGAAGGTGATGTCATGTATGTAACCACAATGTAACACCACTGTATTACTGTATACACTCAACCTAGATGCACACCTTGACCACAAGGGGTGAACTTGTGGGAGACACTCCTTGTCTGATCACACATGTATAAAAACAGAGTTCCCACGCAGGGCCATCACTTGGAGTCCTGTGAATAAAGAGTTAAGGTCAGAGAGTGACCTTGTTCCCAGAATGTGCCTCGTGTGGTTTCATGCTATAGAGTAAGGACTTTACACTGCCCCTCTGACAGTGCAGAACTCCCTTCGTCCTGACCCTCCGACAGTGCAACACTCCCTCAGTACTGACCCTCCGACAGTGCAGCACTCCCTCAGTACCGCTCCTCTGACAGCGCAGCACTCCCTCAGTACTAGATAGAGCCTTAGGGCTCAAGTTTCGGCCTGAGTTGCTCCTATTTTTTTTGGAGCAACTAGTTTAGAATGGAGCATCATAGAAATTGCAATTCTCAGCATTTAGTTTGCTCCAGTTCTAGTGAGTTAGAATAGTTTCATTTTAGAACAGATTTTTTTTTCAAAAGGGAGCGTGTCCAGCCACTTACGGCTGTTTTGCAAGTTTAGGCAGCAAAAACTTACTACAAACTAACTTAGAATGGAGTAAGTGTCGATTTTTGTACGCTCAGAAAAACCTTGCCTAAACTTATAAATCAGGCGTAGGTAACGAGAGATGGGGGGCGGGGGGTGGGGAAGGGGGTTTACAAATATTAAACACTTCACTTTTACAAATAAAGAACCATCATCAATAATAAATGATAAATAAATCAATAAATCAATCATTAAATCAATCAAAAAAAATTAAATAATAAAAAATAAAAAAATAATAAAAAATCAATCAATAAATAAAAGATTAAGTTTCTACTCACCTACTGCAGCACCGGGAGCCCTCCAAAAGTGTGCTGGGATGGGGCCTCCCCAGTGTCTCTCTCTCTCTCTGTCTGTGTCAGTGTCTCTCTATCTGTCTCTGTCAGTGAGTCTCTGTGTTTCTGACAGCGAGAGGTGGGGGAGCGAGGGGGGAGGGGGAGGAGGGGGGAGGGGGTGGAGGAGGGGGAGGGAGAGCAGGAGGGATGGGGTGGAGTGGGTCAAGGTGGGGGAGGGAGAGGAGGAGGGGGAGAGCAGGAGGGGAGAGTGAGGGGGGGAGGGAGGGGGAAGGGGGGTGGGAAGAGGAGGGGGGACAGGAGGGGGGAGAGGAGGGGAAGATGAGGGGGAATGAGAGTGGGAGGGAGGGGGGAGAGGAGCAGGGAGGGAGTGGAGAGAGGCGGGAGAGGAGGGGGGAGGGAGGAGGGGGGAGAGAAGGGGGGCGGGGCTGAACGGGAGGGGAGAGGGAGGGGGGAAAGGGCTGAATGGGAGGGACGGAGGGAGGAGGGGGGAGGTAGGGGGGTAAGGGCTGAACAGGAGGGAGGGAGGCTCAATGGGATGGGGGGGAGGATCAATGGGAGGGAGGGAGGCTGAATGGGAGGAGGGGGGGGAAGGCTGAACGGGAGGGAGGGGGGTGGATGAACGGGAGGGTTAGGGAGGCTGAACGGGAGGGGGAGAGCTGAACAGGAGGGACGGAGGGGGAGAGCTGAACGGGAGGGAGGGAGGCTGAACGGAGGGAGGGAGGGGGAGAGCTGAATGGGAGGGAGGGAGGGAGGCTGAGCAGGAGGGAGGGAGGAGGAGGAGCTGAACGGGAGGGAGGGAGGGGGGGGTGGAGATGAACAGGAGGGAAGCCCGAGTCCCGAAGTTCAATGCCCGGGGAGCCTATTCTGTCAGGGCGAGGGATGGCAATCTTCGGGCCTCTCCCACGCAGCCTGCAGAGCGTTGGGCTGCGAGGAGCCACTGCACATGCGTGCACACTCGAGCGCACATGTGTAGAGGTCCCGGCACTGTTTTCAGCGCCAGGACCTGGCTCCGCCCTCCACGCGTTCTGCTGCACTGCGCCAAGGGCCTGGATCGACCGGACGGCGGGGAGAATACCAAGGTAAAGAATAGGCGCCATTTCTGTTCTTAAAAAGTCGGTGCAACACACGGAAGTGTGCCGTTCTAACCCCGGGGGGTAAACTTGGGCCCATAGAATATAAAAGCAAAGAGATCATGATTGAAGCTTATAAATCATTGGCTAGGCCTCAGCTGGAGTTTGTGGACAATTCTGGGCACTGCAGTTCTGGAAATATGTAAAGGCCTTAGAGAGGGTAGCGAGGGGGTTTACCAGGATATTATCAGGGATGATGGATTCAGTTCTGGGAAGAGGTTGGAAAAATTTGGGTGTTCTCCTTGGAACAGAGAAGGATAATAGAGGTTTTCAAGATGATGAGGAGTTTTGATAGAGTTTTGATAGAGAAGATAGAGAAAAACTATTATTGCTGGTGTGTAGGTCCATAACCAGAGGTCATAGATTTAAAATCATTGGCAAAAGATCGAGAGGGCGATGAAGAGAATTGTTTTCACTCAGAGAGTTGTCGGGATCTGGAAGCTGATTCCATAAATAATTTTAAAAGGGAGTTGGACAGGTCCTTAAGGATGAGAAACATTATTATCTGCTCGTACTTAGCCTTAACCTTTCACCTCACTCCACACTCTTACACCAGGCAGACCAACAAGCTCATCCCCAGTCCTGGGCTTCAGACACTGAGCGACAAGGACAGAAAATCATTGCAGTCAAAACATCTCAACCTAAGGCTATTATAATCGCAAATTAAATCAGTCACCTTGAGAGGGCTGGAAGATGAAGGAATCAACCACTTAACACCCATTATGCTGAATCTCATAGATTCAGAGGGACTGCTACATGACAAGTTGGGGAACTAGTCAGCAATTGAATGTCCTGTTAATTGCTGCCAGTGATTAATGGAATCGCAGACAAGGTGTTTATTCCAAGGTCCATCTGATCATCATTCCATCAGATGATGGGTTTAAGCAGAGAGACGTCCCCATGACCCTCAGCACTCTCGTTCCCCAGTCACTGCCCAAAGAATGAAACTGAGGGACACTGTTTGTTATTAACGCAGTAGTGTAATCCCTATCACTGTAACCCCCTCCCTATCCCTGTAACCCCCTCCCTATCCCTGTAACCTCCTACCACCCTACACCCCTCCCTATCCCTGTCACCTCCACCCTATCTCTGTAACCTCCTCCCAATTTACACCCCTCCCTATCCCTGTAACCCCCTCCCACCCTACACCCCTCCCTATCCCTGTAACCTCCTCCCACCCTACACCCCTCCCTATCCCTGTAACCTCCTCTCACCCTACACCCCTCCCTATCTCTTTAACCCCCTCCCTATCTACACCCCTCCCTATCCCTTTAACCCCCCTCCCTATCCCTGTCACCTCCTCCCACCCTACACCCCTCCCTATCCCTGTAACCTCCTCCCACCCTACACCCCTCCCTATCTCTGAAACTTCCTCCAGCCCTACAACCCTCCGAGATCTCTGCGTCCCTCCAATTCAGGCCTCATGTCCATCCCCCACTCCCTTCGCTCCACCATTGATGCCTGTGCCTTCAGCTGGCTGGGCACAAGGCTCGGGAATTCCCTCGCTAAACCCCTACAGCTCTCTCTCCTCCTTTAAGACGCTCCTTGAAACCTACCTCAGAGACCAAGCTTTTGGTCACCTGTCCTAATATCTCCTTCCGTGTCTCAGTTACAAATATTGTCTGATTACACACCTATGAAGCGCCTTGGAAGGGTTTCCAAGAGAGGCGCTATATAAATGCAAGCTGTTGTTTAATGACATTAAACCGAGGCCCTGTCTGTTCTCTCAGGTGGATGAATAAAATCCCATGGCAATATTTTGAAGAAGAGCAGGGGAGCACTCCCATGTATCCTGGTCAATATTTATCCCTGAACAACATCACGTAAAATAGAGATTATCGACCATTATCACATTGCTGTTTGTGGGAGCTTACTGTGCTCAAATTGGCTGTTGCGTTTCCTACATTTCAACAGTGACTACACGTCAAAAAGTACTTCATTGGCTGTGAAGCGCTTTGGGACTTCCTGTGGTGGTGAAATGCGTTACATAAATCACATGTCTTTTGTAATGAGAGGATTTCCTTAAATCCACAAACCTCAGCAAATTCCCCAGTCTGCCATTCTCACATCAAACCCTTCACTTTATAACACTTCTGTGAATTGAAATGTATCTGTGGTGAAAATGCCATCTTGCTCATTGCCACATTTATTGCAGTATTTGTGAGCAGCGACTCTTGTGTTGAGAAACCTAAGGGACTGACTGGATTGTGTGAAGCTATTAAACCTGTGCTGACACAGTCTCTGAGCAGGTAATGATCACACAGACCATAATACCAGTCTGTGAGCATAGTCTCCTAAATAAACCTTCGCCTCACACTGGCTGTTAAATAATGTAAAGGTTCATCAGAAACTGGGAAATCAGGAAAAAGCAGCAATAATTTCCCCCAATGATTAAACGGACAATCGTGGCAATAAAATGAAAGATCGTGAGCTCACTCAGTGAGAAATGTAAAAGGCCGATCGCAGGAGAAAGTGAATCATCTGTGAGTCGCCTCACAATCTGCGCAGAGCTGCTGTCAGAGTCTGTCACAGTTTCATAGAATCACAGAATCAGACAGCACAGGGGGGGCTATTCGGTCCATCGGGCCTGTGCCGGCTCTTTAAAAGAGCTTCCAATTAGTCCCACTCCCCGCTCTTTCCCCATACCCTGCAAATCTCTCCACTTCAAGTATTTATCCAATTCCCTTTGAAAGTTACGATTGAATCTGCTCCCACCGCCCTTTCAGGCAGCGCATTCCAGATCACAACATTTCTCCTCATCTCCCCAACTGGGTCTTTAGCCAATGACCTTAGATCTGTGTCCTCTGGTTACCGAGCCTCCTGCCACTGGAAACAGTTCCTCCTTATTTACTCGATCAAAGCCACTGATAATTGTGAACACCTCTATTAAATCTCCCCTGTACCTTCTCCGCTCGAAGGAGATATTTGTTGTCGAGAAATAGCTTTCTTGGTGCAGATTGTGCTGAAAGCCTCTGAGTGTTTAATGCTCCTTCCTAACCTCGCATTCTCTGCTATAATTCTCCTCACTGGAACCAAACGGCTGAGAATCAATTACAGGGAATGAAGGCTCATTCCCAGAGGCTCCGGGCTTTGGAATGTGCTGCTGATCACTCACAGCTTATTCTAGTTAAAATCTTTCTGACACAACGTGAACCTTGTGAGAAGACAAGATTGTTTCCACAATCATCTCCCATCCCAGGGCATTACATCGTTCTGTGATCTCAGGGATTCACCTCCCTCGACAGATCTCTCCGCTCACCACAGAGACACTCTATACTCTAATAGTTGCTCAACAAATCCTTTCCCACAGGCCGACATTCTGAGCGTGTAACTGATGGAGTGCTGCACTGTCAGAGCGGCAGTACTGAGGGAATGCTGCACTGTCAGAGCGGCAGTACTGAGGGAGTGCTGCACTGTCAGAGGGGCAGTACTGAGGGAACACTGCAATGTCAGAGGGGGCAGTACTGAAGCAGTGCTCCACTGTCAGAGCAGCAGTACTGAGGGAACACTGCACTGTTGAAGCGACAGTACTGAGGGAACACTGCACTGTCAGAGCGGCAGAACTGAGGGAGTGCTGCACTGTCAGAGCGGCAGTACTGAGGGAGTGCTGGCCTGTAGAAGCGACAGAACTGAGTGAGTGCTGCCCCGTCAGAGCGGCAGTACTGATAGAGCGCTGCACTGTTGCAACAACAGTATTGAGGGAGTGCTGCACTGTCAGTGCGGCAGTACTGAGGGAGTGCTGCACTGTTCGAGTGGCAGTACTGAGTGAGTGCTGCATTGTCGGCGGGGCAGTACTAAGGGAAGACCTGCGAGAGAAAAGCTTCACAGGTCGTGATGCAAAAGAGCTGGAGTGGCATACCAATTCAACCTCCAGCGCGAGCTGCTCCAAGGATTTTGAGATGGGCGACTAGGTGACGTCATCAAAACCCTGGTTGCCGTTTTGCAGCGTGGGCAGGAACCTCGGCAGGTACAGAGGGGTGGGAAGGCCGGGGCGCATGAGCGGCGAGTGCTTGTGATGAGATGCGGTGAATGTTTATGGCGGAGGACCGGCGAGGAATTGTGGCGGAGGTGCGACAGATGATGGTACGGGGCCCAGAAGAGCCGAGGGCCCAGGGGCAGCACGGGCCAGCCCACACTGTGATATGTGCACGCTAGGTCCGTGCAGCAGAGCAGGTCTCCAGTCGTCTTGGTTAATCCTTGCCACTGGACTAAGATATAGCTCTGTCAAGCCCGTGTGGTGCCTGGTGTGCAACAGTCACAACATGTTTAAAAAATTCACGCACAGGCATCTTCCATCCCCTCAATTGGAGTTCAAGACTGGAATATCGGGTCCTTCATCGAAACACCTCTGAATTTGTGGAAGCAATTCATCCTCGTTCGAGGGACTGCCTATGACGATGATGACTGAGGGAGTGCTGCACTGTCGGAGGGGCAGTACTGAGGGACTGCTGCACTGTCAGGGGAGCAGTACTGAGGGAGTGCTGCACTGTCGGTTAGGTAATACTGAGGGAGTGCTGCACTTTCAGAGTGGCAGTACTGAGGGACTGCACACGCACACTCAGACTCACATGAATAACGACTCACACTAAAACAAACACACAAAGACGCTGCTCCATCTGACACACACACTCACTTACACACCCACACTCACACTCAGACACACAAACTCACACACACTCACACTCAGACACACACATTCACACACACCCACACCCACTCTCACACACCCACACTCAGACACACACCCACACTCAGACACACACACACATTCACACACACTCACACACACACACACACACACTCACACACACACACTCACGTCCACTCACAACGACTGACACACTTATACAAACACACAAAGACACAAACACACACACACAGCTATCTACAAATCGACACAGACACGCTCGCAGACACAATAAACTAACGGAGAATCAGGCTTAGTATTTCATGAATAAAGATGATTTGTCGCTCTCTGAACCTTCTGTAAACTCCCCGAAGCAGCTCATCCATCCCAGGAAATATTCATGAGGATCAGGTTGGGGTCCAGAAAGTCCATATCAGGTGGGATTGATTCTCACTTCCAATATCCTCTGTAAACAATTTTCCTTTTGCGATGCGCAGATTGAAATGTCACTCCCATCAATCTGTTTGTCTCAATATTGCTGCTGCTTTGATTTTGCTGATGTTGGGTTGTGGTGAGTTTGAGATGTCCCGGGGTAAAGATCGCCCCCTTTAGATGTGCCCGTGTCCCTCAGCTGGTCAGTAAACCCCAATACCTCAGGAAGATGATTGGGGAACACGGGAGGAGCAGGACGTGTGGAATGTCTCTATTCCCGTGTCGTGGTGTTCAGAGATACACAAATCTCACAGAACAGAAGGAGGCCTTTCGGCCCATCGGGCCTGTGCATGCTCTTTGAAAGATCTATCCAATTAGTCCCACTCTCCTGCTCTTTCCCCATAGCCTGGAAATTTTTCCTTTTCAAATATTTATCAAATGCCCTTTTGAAAGTTACTATTAAATCTGCTCCCACCGCCCTTTCAGGCAGTGCATTCCAGATCACATCAACTCTCTGCGTAAACAACATTCTCCTGATTTACTCTCCTATCAAAACCCCTCATGATTTTGAAAACCCCTATTAAATCACCTTTTTCTACTCTCAGGAGAACAATCCCAGCTTCTCCAGTCTTCACATAACTGAAGTTTCTCATCCCTGGTACCATTCCAGTAAATCTCCTCTTCACCCTCTCCAAGGCCTTGACATCCTCCCTAAAGTGTGGTGCCCAGAATTGGACACAATACTCCAGCTGGGGCCTAACCACTGATTAATGGCGTGTAACAGAAAGGCAGTGGATATTAATCCTGGATATTAATCCTGGATATTAACCCTGGATATTAACCCTGGATATTAATCCTGGATATTAAACCTGGATATTAACCCTGGATATTAACCCTGGATATTAACCCTGAATATTAACCCTGGATATTAACCTTGGATATTAACCTGGATAGTAACCCTGGATATTAACCCCTGGATGTTAACCCCTGGATATTAAGCCTGGAGCATCTGCGATGCTGACGATCTTGTGAATAGCATGTTTAGTGAGTTGGTCACACCGCAGGTAAAGTTTACACAGGCAGATAGGGAATGGGTGACCATCAGGAAGAGCAGTGGAAGGAAGGTAGTGCAGGGGTCCCCATCGGGCATCTTCCTCCAAAACAGATACACCACCTTGGGTATTGTTGGGGGAGATGACTCATCAGGGGAAGGCAGCAGCAGCCAAGTCCATGGCACCAGGGGTAGCTCTGCTGCACAGGAGGGCAGGAAAATGACAGGGAGAGCTATAGTGATAGGAGATTCTACTGTAAGGGGAATAGATAGGCTGCAAACGAGACTCCACGATGGTATGTTGCCTCCCTGGTGCAAGGGTCAAGGATGTCTCGGAGCGGCTGCAGCACATTCTGCAGGGGGTGGATGAACAGCCAGCTGTTGTAGTACATATAGGTACCAACAATATAGGTAAAAAATGGGATGAGGTCCTACAATCTGAGTTTAGGGAGCTAGGAGATAAATTAAAAAGTAGGACCTCAAAGGTAGTAATCTCAGGATTGTTACCAGTGCCACGTGCTAGTCAGAGTAGGAAATGCAGGATAGCTCAGAAGATTACGCGGCTTGAGGAATGGTGCAAGGGGGAGGGATTCAAATTTCTGGAATATTGGAAACGGATCTGGGGGAGGGGGGACCAGTACAAACTGGACAGTCTGCAACTGGGCAGGACCAGAACCGATGTCCTAGGCGGAGTGTTTGCTAGTGCTGTTGGGGAGGGTTTAATCTAAAATGGCAGGGGGATGGGAACCGATGTAAGGAGACAGAGGGAAGTAAAATGGGAGCAGAAGTAAAAGATAGAAACAACAAAAGTGAAAGTAGAGGGCAGAGATATCCAAGGCAAAAATCAAAAAGGGCCAAATGACAGCAAAATTCTAAAGGGGCCAAGAGTGTTAAAAAGACAAGCCTGACTCTGTGCCTCAATGCGAGGATTATTCGTAATAAGGTGGACGAATTAACTGCGCAGGCAGCTCTTAACGAATATGATATATTTGGGATTACAGAGACATGGCTCCAGGGTGGCCAAGGCTGGGAACTCTGCATCCAGTGGTATTCAACATTCAGGAAGGATAGACAGAAAGGAAAAGGAGGTGGGGTAGCATTGCTGGTTAAAGAGGAAATTAACGCACTAATAAGGAAGGACATTAGCTTGGATGATGTGGAATCTGTATGGTACAGCTGCGGAATACCAAAGGACAGAAAACGCGAGTGGAAGTTGTGTACAGACCACCAAACAGTAGTAGTGAGGTTGGGGACAGCATCAAACAAGAAATTAGGGATTTGCGCAATAAAGGTACAGCAGATATCATGGGCAACTTGAATCTACATATAGATTGGGCTAGCCAAACTGGTAGCAGTACGGTGGAGGAGGATTTCCTGGAGTGTATTAGGGATGGTTTTCTGGACAAATATGTCAAGGAACCAACTAGAGAGCTGGCCATCCTAGACTGGGTGATGTGCAATGAGAAAGGACTAATTAGCAATCTTGTTGTGCGAGGCCCCTTGGGGAAGAGTGACCATAATATGGTAGAATTCTTTATTAAGATGGAGAATGACACAGTTAATTCAGAGACAAGGGTCCTGAACTTAAGGAAAGGTAACTTCGATGGTATGAGACGTGAATTGGCTAGAATAAACTGGTGAATGATACTTAAAGAGTTGATGATGGATTGGCAATGGCAAACATTTCAAGATCACATGGATGAAATTCAACGATTGTACATCCCTGTCTGGAGTAAAAATAAAACGGGGAAGGTGATTCAACCGTGGCGAACAAGGGAAATTAGGGATAGTGTAAAATCCAAGGAAGAGGCATGTAAATTGGCCAGAGAAAGAAGCAACCCTGAGGCCTGGGAGAAATTTAGAATTCAGCAGAGGAGGACAAAGGGTTCAATTAGGAGGGGAAAATAGAATATGAGAGGAAGCTTGCTGGGAACATAAAAACCGACTGAAAAAGCTTCTATAGATATGTGAAGAGAAAAAGATTAATGAAGACAAATGTAGGTCCCTTGCAGTCAGAATCAGGTGAATTTATAATGGGGAAGAAAGAAACCGCAGACCAATTGAACGAATACTTTGGTTCTGTTTTCACGAAGTAAGAGACATATAACCTTTCGGAAATACGAGGGGACCGAAGGTCTGGTGAGAAGGAGGAACTGAAGGAAATCCTTATCAGTCAGGAAATTGTGTTAGGGAAATTGAAGGCCGATAAATGCCCGTGGCCTTATAGTCTGCATCCCAGAGTACTTAAGGAAGTGGTCCGAGAAATAGTGGATGCATTGGTGATCATTTTCCAACAGTCTATCAACTCTGATCAGTTCCTATGGACTGGAGGGTAGCTAATGGAACACCACTTTTTAAAAAAGGAGGGAGAGAGAAAATGGCATTATAGACCGGTTAGCCTGACATCAGTAGTGGGGAAAATGTTGGAATCAATTATTAAAGATGAAATAGCAGCGCATTTGGAAAGCAGTGACAGGATCAGTCCAAGTCAGCATGCTTGACAAATCTTCTAGAATTTTTTGAGGATGTAACCAGTCGAGTGGACAAGGGAGAACCAGTGGATGTGGTGTATTTGGACTTTCAAAAGGCTTTTGACAAGGTCCCGCACAAGAGATTAGGGTGCAAAATTAAAGCACATAGTATTGGGGTAATGTATTGATGTGGTTAGAGAACTGCTTGGCAGACAGGCAGCAGAGAGTAGGGATAAACGGGTCCTTCTCAGAATAGTAGGCAGTGACTAGTGGGGTGCCGCAGGGCTCAGTGCTGGGACCCCAGCTATTTACAATATACATCAATGATTTAGATGAAGTAATATCTCCAAGTTTGCAGACGACACTAAGCTGGGTAGCGGTGTGAGCTGTGAGGAGGATGTTAAGAGGCTGCAGGGTGACTTGGACAGGTTAGGTGAGTGGGCAAATGCATGGCAAATGCAGTATAATGTGGATAAATGTGAGGTTATCCAATTTGGGAGCAAAAACATGAAGGCAGAATATTATCTGAATGACGGCAGATTTGGAAAAAGGGAGGTGCACTGAGACCTGGGTGTCATGGTATTTCAGTCATTGAAAGTTGGCATGCAGGTACAGCAGGCGGTGAAGAAGGCAAATGGCATGTTGGCCTTCATTGCTAGGGTATTTGACTATTGGAGCTGGGAGGTCTTAATACAGTTGTACAGGCATTGCTGAGGCCTCACCTGAAATTTTGTGTTCAGTTTTGGTCTCCTAATCTGAGGAAGGACGTTCTTGCTATTGAGGGAGTGCAGCGACGGTTCACCAGACTGATTCCAGGGATGGCAGAACTGACATATGAGGAGAGAAAGGATCGACTGGGCCGGTATTCACTGGAGTTAGTAAGAATGAGAGGGAATCTCATCGAAACATATAAAATTCAGACGGGACTGGACAGGTTAGAGGCAGGAAGAATGTTCCCAATGGGGAAGTCCAGAACCAGGGGTAAGGGTAAGGGGTGAGCCATTTAGGACTGAGATGAGGAAAAACATCTTCACTCAGTGTTGTTAACCTGTGGAATTCTCTGCCGCAGAGAGTTGTTGAAGCCAGTTCATTAGATATATTCAAGAGGGAGATAGATATGGCCCTGACGGCTAAAGGGATCAAGGGGTATGGAGAGAAAGCTGGAAAGGGGTACTGAGGTGAATGATCAGCCATGATCTTATTGATTGGTGGTGCAGGCTCGAAGGGCCGAATGGCCTACTCTTGCACCTATTTTCTATGTTTCTATGTTTCTATGGATATTAACCCTGGATATTAACACTGAATATTAACCTTGGATATTAACCCTAACTATAGCAGTGCAATCACACAACACACAGAAGCCAGATAAACACATGAGGGAAAAAGGAATGGAAGGATATGCTGATAGGGTGAGATGAAGAGGGGTGGGAGGAGACTGAGTGGAGCATAAAGACCGGCATGGGCCGAATGGGCTGTTTCCGTGCTGTACATTCTACGTATATTTGAATGATTCCAACACACGACTCATTCCCTAAGGTGCCTCCAATCAGCGGCGGAGGACGATTGGAAGTGGATTTATTCACAAAGCTGACTGGAGAATGTGATCAGTTCACACAAACAGCGACTGAATATGGAAATATATTCACTGGGGAATGTGGAATAATCGTCAGCTGGTGAAAGAGAGATTACACTCAGTGTGTTCATTACAAACTCCAGACACACTCAACAGCCCATAATCAGTGCTCAGCGTGGTAACATTATCCTGTCAGTGTTATTACTTTATTACATGGTTTATTTTAATGGATAAAAGCAGCTTTTGAAACTGCACTCCCTGACTTGCTCAGTAAGGGGACTCAGAGCCACAGTGACTGGGCCAATAGGAGGCTCGTGTCCCTGATCTCAGTTCACCCGTAGCCCAGGCCCAAAGGGCTGGGGGAGGCCCATCATTTCCTGCTCCGTTTTCTGTCCAGAATCTTAGGGGTAGAAATTGCCCCCCGCCCAGAACCCCGATTCTGTGGTTTTTACCGCAGCTGCGATTCAGTTCGTCTGTTGAGCGACATTTGACTGGTTTTGTTTGTTTTGATCCGGAAGTCGGTCTTAGTGGGGGCAGTGATTACATCTGAGGGGCAAAGACATGGCGGTGACAGCAACTGAGGGGTGGAAGTTGGGGGCGGTGCGGAGTCACCACCGCGATGACATCATCATGGCGCTGCTTCACCACGATTTCAAAACTTCGACCCACTGGGCCACCAGGGAGGGTTTCAGCCGGGCCAGCGACCTGACACTCAAGAGGGTGTATCAGGCTGCCTGTTGGTGGCCCTGCTGAACCCGGGGACATAATTGTCGGGCCAACATGTTCGTCGGCTGACAAAAAAAACATGGCAGCAGTGGGCCCTCCCCTTTAACGGAAGCTGCACCGCCGCTGCAGAAGGCCACAGCCTCACTGGACCACTGGGAAAAGCTTGTTTTGTCACCATCAGGCAGGCCGAAGATTTTCCGAGGGGATTGTCGCTGTCGGGGAGGTTAGATCGGCGATGCACACGGTGATGACACGGTTAAGATGGATCGGCAGCAGCGGAGTGGTAAGTGGGGAATCGTGGCACTGCCAGGAAAACTCGGGAGGGCAATTGGGCTATCAGCGGCCATTCCACCAAAAGTCAGCGGACATTCCACTCCGCAGCCTGGCCGCTGATTTGCGGTGGTAACAGGCTTTAAGGAAAGGGGCAATTTCGTGCCCTTTGTGTTAAATCGATGGGCCTCAATCTCAGGCTTTGGGCCTGTGAAAAACAACAACTAACCCTCAATAGAAGCTGGTTGGAGCGAGCTGGAGACCAGGCCCACAGATAAAGGCGGCCACACTGAGATTTCATTCATTGAAATGTCAACAACATTGAGAAATATGAAATTACATGGCCAGACGCATTTTCTGAGAGCGAGTAAGATCTCGGATTTCCTTCTAATGGTCGGATTCAGTCACTTGCGGAAAGGAGAATCTGTTATTTAAGATTCTCCGTATCATTAACATCGACTCTTATCTCCTTTTTGGCCTTTAGATTCGCTAGTTGGTGAAAAGTCTCGTAATAGAATTGTAATGTAATATAATTGTAATGTAATAGAATCATAGAATGATACAGCTCAGGAGGAGGCCATTCACCTTCAATCTGTGTCCAATGGTTACCAACTCTCCACCGTTTCCGGGAGCTTTCTTGCGTCTTCTTCCGTGAACACAGATACAAATTATTTGTTTAATTTCTCTGCCATTTCCTTATTCCCCATTATAATTTCTCCTGTCTCAGCCTGCAAGGGACCCACATTAACTTTTGCTAATCTTTTAATTTTTACATACCTATAGAAGCTTTTACAGTCTGTTTTTTTGTCTCTTGCCAGTTTACTCTCATATTCTATTTTCCCTTTCTTTATCAATTCCTTTGTAGTCCTTTGCTGAATCCTAAAATTCTCCCAATCGTCAGGCTGACTACTCTTTTTGGCAACATTATAAGCATTATAAGCCTCCTCCTTTGAGCTAATACTATATTTAATTTCTCTTGTTAGGCACGGTTGGACTACTTATCCTGTGGGGTTTTTGTGTTTTAAAGGAATGTATATTTGTTGTAAATTATATATTAATTCTTTAAATTCTATCCATTGCATGTCTACCATCATACATTTTAATATAGTTTCCCCATTGACCTGAGCCAACTCACCCCTCATACCTATGTAGTTGCTTTGTTTAGATTTAAGAGCCGAGTTTCGGATTTAACGACATCACTTTCAAACTTACATAAAATTCTATCATATTATGGTCACTCTTCCTGAAGAGCCCCATTAATACAAGGTTATTAATGAACCATTTCTCAATGCACTATACGAGATGTAAAATACCCTGTTCCCTAATTGGTTCCTCAAGATACTGATCTGGAAAACTATCTTGTCCACATTCCATAAATTCGTCCTCCACATTATTACTACAAGTTTGGTTTGCTCAGTCTGTATGTAGATTGAAGTCCCCCTTGATTACGGTATTACCCTTGTTACAAGCGCCTCTAATTTCCTGATTTATACTCTGCCCTACATTACAACTACAGCATGGGGGCCTGCAAACAGCTCCCACCAATATTTTCTGCCCTTTGCTGTTTCTTAGCTCCACCCAAACTGATTCTACTTCTTGATTTTCCAAGCTAAGATCCTTTCTCTCTACTGTCTTTATCCCATCCTTTATTATCTTCGACAATTTTTTGAGGGTGTAACTGGTAGAGTGGACAAGGGAGAACCAGTGGATGTGGTGTATTTGGACTTTCAAAAGGCTTTTGACAAGGTCCCGCACAAGAGATTGTTGTGCAAAATTAAAGCACATGGTATTGGGGGTAATGTACTGACGTGGATAGAGAACTGGTTGGCAGACAGGAAGCAGAGAGTCGGGATAAATGGGTCCTTTTCAGAATGGCAGGCAGTGACTAGTGGGGTGCTGCAGGGCTCACTGCTGGCACCCCAGCTATTTATAATCTACATTAATGATTTAGATGAAGGAATTGAGTGTAATATCTCCAAGTTTGCAGCTGACACTAAGCTGGGTGGTAGTGTAAGCTCTGAGGAGGATGCTCAGAGGCTGCAGGGTGACTTGGACAAGTTAGATGAATGGGCAAACGCATGGCAGATGCAGTATAATATGGATAAATATGAGGTTATCCATTTTGGGGGCAAA
Organism: Pristiophorus japonicus; assembly: GCF_044704955.1. NCBI lineage: Eukaryota > Metazoa > Chordata > Chondrichthyes > Pristiophoridae > Pristiophorus > Pristiophorus japonicus. Next base: position 227,881,544 of record NC_091983.1, read on the forward strand.
AACACGAAGGCAGAATATTATCTGAATGGTGGCAGATTATGAAAAGGGGAGGTGCAACGAGATCTGGGTGTCACGATACATCAATCATTGAAAGTTGGCATGCAGGTACAGCAGGTGGTGAAGAAGGCAAATGGTTTGTTGGCCTTCATAGCTAGGGGATTTGAGTATAGAAACAGGGAGGTCTTACTGCAGTTGTACAGGGACTTAGCGAGGCCTCACCTGGAATATTGTGTTCAGTTTTGTTCTCCTAATCTGAGGAAGGACATTCTTGATATTGAGGGAGTGCAGCGAAGGTTCACTAGAATGATCCCCGGGATGGCGGGACTGACATATGAGGAGACACTGGATCGACTGGGTCTTTATTCACTGGAATTTAGAAGGATGAGAGGGGATCTCATAGAAACATATAAAGTTCTGATGGGACTGGACAGGTTAGATGCAGGAAGAATGTTCCCAATGTTGGGGAGGTCCAGAACCAGGGGACATAGTCTGAGGATAAGGGATAGGCCATTTAGGACTGAGATGAGGAGAAACATCTTCACTCAGAGAGTTGTTAACCTGTGGAATTCCCTGCCGCAGAGAGTTGTTGATGCCAGTTCATTGTATATGTTCAAGAGGGAGTTAGATATGGCACTTATGGCTAAAGGGATCAAGGGGTATGGAGAGAAAGCAGGAAAGGAGTACTGAGGGAATGATCAGCCATGATCTTATTGAATGGTGGTGCAGGCTCGAAGGACCGAATGGCCTACTTCTGCACCTATTTTCTATGTATGATTCAATGTATGTTTCTATGTATTATCAGGGCTCTCCATCCTTCTTTTCCATTTTCCCTATCTCTTCTAAAAATTAAGTATCCTGGAATATTTAATTCCTAATTTAAGTATCCTGGAATATTTAATTCCTAATTTAAGTATCCTGGAATATTTAGTTCCCAATTTAAGTATCCTTGAATATCCATCATCACTTCCTTGGTTTTGTATTCTATGCATCTATTGATGAAGCCCAGGATCACTTATGCTTTTTCAACGGCTTTCTCAACCTGCCCTGCCACCTTCAATGGTTTGTCGACATATACCCCCAGGTCTCTCCCATTTAGAATTGTACCCTATAGTTTATATTGCCTCTCATCGTTCTTCCTGCCAAAATGTCATCAGCCATGTGTCCACACATTGCAATTTACACAGACCATATCTATTATGTATGCAACCCTATGTAACCAGCATTCTACCGCCACCAGAGGGCATGTCTGTTGGAGTTCCAAGGGATCCCAGCATCCCTTGGGAGCACTGTATATAAGCAGGCCTCCCATGCTGTTCCAACACTCTGAAGTTAGAATAAAGAGACTTTGGTCACACTTACTCACGTCGACAGTACTCAATCACATTACTCTATTCTGGACATAACAAGATCCATTCTCAACCCACTGAAATTGGCTTTCTTCCAATTAAGTATTTTTACTCTAGATTGCTCCCTATCTAAACCTTATGATACTATGATCACTGTTCCCTATATCCTCCCCTACTGCCACTTGCTCTACTTGACCCACCTCATTCCCAGAACCAGATCCAGCAATGTCTCCTTCCTCATTGGGCCAGAAACGTACTGTTCAAGAAAGTTCTCCTGAACACACTTCAGAAATTCTTCGCCCTCTCTGCCCTTTACACTATTACTATCCCACCTATATTAGGATAGTTGAAGTCCCCTACTATCAGTACTCTATAGTTCTTGCACCTCTCTGTAATTTCCCTGCAGATTTGCTGCTCTATATCCTTCCCACTAGTTGGTGACTTATAGAATACACCTAGTAGTTTAATGGCACCTCGATTGTTTCTCAACTCTAACCAAATAGATTCTGTCCTTGACCCCTTCAAGACATCCTCTCTTCCAGCACTGTAATAATCTCCTTAATCAATACTGCCACCCCACCTCCTTTCTTTCCTTCCCTTTCTTTCCTGAACACCTTATTTCCAGGAATATTTAATACCCAATCCAGCCCTTTATTGAGCCAGATCTCTGTTATCGCCGCAACATCATATTCCCATCTGTCTATTTGTGCTTGCAGCTCACCAACCTCATTTACCACACTTCATGCATTCACACACATGCACTGTAAACCGCTCTTACACCTTCTTGTGTTCTTTCTTAGTCTGACCCTACCGAATATCGTACTATTTCTTACTCTAGTGCTATCTGTCTCCCCAATCCTTCGTGCACCTTGTTTCTCCTTTCTAATATAAGAAATAGGAGCAGGAGTAGGCCACTGGCCCCTCTTGCCTGCTCCGCCATTTAATAAGATCATGGCTGATCTGATCTTGGAATTAGCTCCACTTCCCTGCCCACTCCCCATAACCCTTCACTCCCTTGTCGTTCAAAATCTGTCTCTCTCCACCTTTAATATATTCAATGACCCGGCCTCCATGACTAATGATACATCCTGTTGCCCATCCCCAGCCTAATTAGTTGAAACCCTCCCCAACAGCGCTAGCAACCTGCCCCCTTCTCGGCCTTTTGGCTAAGATCATGCGTAACTGACCTGACAGGGGAGTAACCATGACCAGAAAGTGGTTCTCCCTGGATCAGGAAGGTGGTTCTCCTATGTTTTTTGGAAATAGGAGGTGGGTGGGGGGCTTGCCCCGTCCACCTCCATGGAGATGGGTGGGGGACGTCCCATTCAACTCCATGCACGAACCTGGTATTGCAGTACTTCCAGGAACGGTGCAGCCTTGGCTCTAGGCCTTTTGGCTAAGAGCAAAATCATTGGCGCAGAGTGATCTTTGTTTGGGCGTAAGGTGACCTTTGGCGTTTATGATCTGACAAGTTGATCTGACAAAGAATTGGAAAGATTGGCAATGAATAAAACATTAAAAAAAAATGTTTACAATTAAATACCAACCTTTTAATTCAATGTAAACTGCGCTGTAGGAGCAGTGACTGATGTTGCTGGGATGCTGAGATCAGGGCAGTCATTTCATTCATTGACATTCTCTGCAATTGTGGAGAAAATCGATGGTTTGTTCCTGACACCCACAGCAGGACAGAGACAGAGGGCAGGCAGGAGGGAGAACCATTTCGTTCATTCTCTGCATGTGGGCGTCGCTGGCAAGGCCGGCATTTATTGCCCATCCCAAGTCGCTCTTGAGAAGGTGGTGGTGAACCTTCTTAAACCACTGCGGTCCGTGTGGTGAAGGTTCTCTCACAGGGCTGTGAGGGAGGGAGTGTTTGAAGGGAAAAAGCCTTGGCGAGTTGCTGCAGTGCGTTTGTAGATGGTACACTCTGCAACCATGGTGCGCCGGTGGTGGAAATAGTGAGTTTGGCACTAATTAGATATCAGCCATGGCTCAGTGGGCAGCACCCTCGCCTCTGAGTCAGAAGGTCGTGGGTTAAAGTCCCACTCCAGATCCCATAATTAATGCTGACACTCCCAGTGCAATACTCCCAGCTGCACTATAGGAGGGTCAGTACTGAGGGAGTGCTGGATTCATAAGGGCAGTATTAAGGGAGCGCTGTACTGTCGGAGGGGCAGTACTAAGGGAGTGCTCGATTCAGCAGGGCAGTACTGCGGGAGCACTGCACTGTCAGAGGGGCAGTACCGAGGGAGAGCTGCACTGTCAGAGGAGCAGTACTGAAGGAGAGCTGCACTGTTGGAGGGGCAGTACTTAGGGAGCATTGTACTGTTGGAGGGGCAGTACTGAGGGAACGCTGCACTGTTGGAGAGGCAGTTTTGAGAGAATACTGAGAGGTGCCGTCATTGAGATAAGATGTTAAACCGAGGTCCCATCTGTCTTTTCAGTTAAATGTATAAGATCTCACTGCATTCTTGATGAAGATCTTAAAGTGTGCAGATTGGCTGCCACGTTTCCTAGATTACAACAGTGACTACACTTCAAAAATACTTCATTGTCTGTGAGGCACTTTTGGACGTCCTGAGGTGGTGAAAGGCGCTATAGAAATGCAAGTCCTTTCTTTCTTTACTGTCTGTGGCCCAGAGCTGGAGGGTTTCAGACCTGGTTCTCGCTCAGAGTGAAACGACTGCCTTTGTTCCCTGGGGACAGACAATAAATGACGGCAGATTTCAGATTACGCTCTGCCCCCGAGTCTCGGCCTCAGCTGATGTTTCCCGTCACGTTTCTCAATTCTCCTACTTTTTATTTTGATCGATCGGGCTGTCCATCGAGGATCGAATTCCATCGAGCTTTGCTCATTTATCTCGCCCTTTACACATTGGCCTTTATTGCAAGGGGGATGGAGTATAAAAGCAGAGATATCCTGCTACAACTATACAGGGTATTGGTGAGGTCACACCTGGAGTACTGCGTATAGTTTTGGTCTCCGTATTTAAGGAAGGATATACTTGCGTTGGAGGCAGTTCAGAGAAGGTTCACTAGGTTGATTCCAGAGATGAGGGGGTTCATTTATGAAGATAGGTTGAGTAGGTCAGGACTATGCTCATTGGAGTTCAGAAGAATGAGAGGTGATCTTAGCGAAACATATAAGATAATGAGGGGGCTCGACAAGGTGGATGCAGTGAGGATGTTTCCACTCATAGGGAAACTAAAACTAGGAGACATATTTTCAGAATAAGGGGCCGCCCATTTAAAACTGAGATGAGGAGAAATTTCTTCTCTCAGAGGGTTGTAAATCTGTGGAATTCTCTGCCCCAGAGAGCAGTAGAGGCTGAATCATTGAATATATTTAAGGTTGAGATAGACAGATTTTTGACGATAAGGGAATAAAGGGTTATGGGGAGCGGGCAGGGAAGTGAGCTGAGTCCATGATCAATTCAGTCATGATCTTATTAAATGGCGGAGCAGGATCGAGGGGCCAAATGGTCTATTCCTGCTCCTATTTCTTTTGTTCTTATGTTCTTAGTGTAGTGCTGTAAATCATGTGAAATGAGCAGAGCTGGGAGTTGGGGAATTGGGACTAATATCACACGGAGTGATTCAGGGAAATCACGGTGTGTGTAGTGGGAAATCAACAGACAATCATCGTTAATTCATTCTCAGGATGTGGATGTCGCTGGCCAGGCTGGCATTACTGCCCATCCCTAGTTACATAGCAACAGGAGGAGGCCACTCAGCCCCTCGAGCCTGTTTCACCATACTCTCCATGTAACCCGTGCTGTACCTGCCCTGGGAGTGTTTGATGGGACAGTGTAGAGGAAGTTTTACTCTGTATCTGTACTGTACTTTCCCTGGGAGTATTTGATGGGACAGTGTAGAGAGAGTTTTACTCTGTATCTATTCGTACTGTACTTTCCCTGGGAGTGTTTGATGGGACAGTGTAGAATGAGCTTTATTCTGTATCTAACCCGTGCTGTACCTGCCCTGTGAGTGTTTAATGGGACAGTGTAGAGGGAACTTTACTCTGTATCTAACCCGTGCTGTACCTGCCCTGGGAGTGTTTAATGGGACAGTGTGGAGGGAACTTTACTCTGTATCTAACCCGTGCTGTACCTGCCCTGGGAATGTTTGATGCCGACACTGGGTAATGAAATGGGGATATGTTTCTGTCCCAGCACCAACATCCTTCAACCTTCAGGAACATAAAATGAATGAAAAAAACTCCAGATTCTCATGTGATAAAAATGCAATGTGACTTTATTCAGTCCCAGACCATAAATAATTCATTCCTTTATCAGCAAATATTCATTGCTTGAGAGCTTGGCTTGTGACTGGAGCTCCGCAGATTGATGGTAACCTGGTTACTCTCGATCACTGACTGCAGATTGATGGTAACCTGGTTACTCTCGATCACTGACTGCAGAATGGAACTGTCACTGTAAGTGTTTAATCCTCTCACACTGCATTCTCCTGTGGGACACAGCCCAGTATCCCGGCACAGTCCCCCATTCCCCTGTGGGACACAGCCCAGTATCCCAGCACAGTCTCCCATTCCTCTGTGGGACACAGCCCAGTATCCCAGCACAGTCCCCCATTCCCCTGTGGGACACAGCCCAGTATCCCAGCACAGTCTCCTAGTCCCCTGTGGGTCACAGCCCAGTATCCCAGCACAGTCTCCTAGTCCCCTGTGGGACACAGCCCAGTATCCCAGCAAGTTCACCATTCCTCTGTGGGTCACAGCCCAGTATCTCAGCACAGTCCCCCATTCCCCTGTGGGACACAGCCCAGTATCCCAGCACAGTCCCACATTCCCCTGGAAGGTGCACGGCTGCACATGCACGGTATTTTGAAAAGGTCGCGCGACCCGGAATTTTTTTCACTGGTAACATGGAGGAGGTTACAGAGAAAGGGAGGGGTGTAGGGCTGGATGGGGTTACAGAGATAGGGAGGGGTGTATGATGGGAGTGGTTACAGAGATAGGGAGGGGTGTAGGACTGGATGGGGTTACAGAGATAGGGAGGGGTGTATGATGGGAGTGGTTACAGAGATAGGGAGGGGTGTAGGGCTGGAGAGGGTTACAGAGATTGGGAGGGGCGTGGCCCTGGAAGGATGAGAATTGTAAAATCGAGGCGTTGCATAGATCCCAGTTTTATTTCAGTGACAGCAGAGTATGGAATTTTGAAGCTCTGTTTATATTTGGATCGATTTCTTTGTCCTCAAATATCTTTTGAATCTAATCTAAGGATCAGTTTACCGAAGTCTCTCTAAATACCAATAAATCGCGAGCTATTGCTTGTGTTGTCCTGGGGTTTATCAAACGGACACATTGATTGTTGTACATTGTTCCTTGGGGGAACAGTGTGGAGCAGAGTTTGGGAGAGAATTCCTTTCACCGTATCTAACCGCACGGCCGAGGGTCTGATCGAGTCGATGGTCCAGCCAGCGATCCGAAGCAGCTCGATCTGGGTGTGTGGCGACGCTCTGATCCGGATTGACGGGCTGAGGAGTTGCCGCTGCAACAATTGAGATGCCTGAAGGACAGAAGTTTATTCGGCGAGTCTCTGAGGCTTCGGAGCGGGAAATCTGCGGATGGTCCCAGATCAGGAGGGGTGGGTAATGGTTCAGAAGGTCCAAGGGCCCGGCACAGGGACATTATGGGATGGGGAATGGCTGGACAGGGGCAGAGAGATATGGGATGGGGAATGGGCTGAACAGGGGCAGAGGTATATTATGGGATGGGGAATGGGCTGGACAGGGACAGATGGATATTATAGGATGGGGAGTGGGCTGGACAGGGGCAGAGGTATATTATGGGATGGGGAGTGGACTGGACAGGGACAGTGGGATATTATGGGATGGGGAATGGGCTGGACAGGGACAGAGGGATATTATGGGATTGGGAATGGGCTGGACAGGGACAGAGGGATATTATGGGATGGGGATTGGGCCGGACAGAGGCAGGGGGATATTATGGGATGGGGAATGGGTTGGACAGGGGCAGAGATATATTATGGGATGGGGAATGGGCTGGACAGGGACAGAGGGATATTATGGGATGGGGAATGGGCTGGACAGGGACAGAGGGATATTATGGGATGGGGAATGGGCCGAACAGGGGCAGGGGGATATTATGGGATGGGGAATGGGCTGGACAGGGATATTATGGGATGGGGAATGGGCTGGACAGGTATATTATGAGATGGGGAATGGGCTGGACAGGGGCAGAGAGATATTATGGGATGGGGAATGGGCTGGACAGGGACAGCTCCCTGTCAGCTCCCCTCCCCCATATTATTAAATCTCTCATTACCGCATTTCATGTGGATTTTTATATTTAAATAACAGCAGAACCACTTTTCCCAGCTCACAACCGAGCTGAATATCCGATTCGTTTTGATTGGGGCAGCCAAGTAATTGGACAGTGGAACTTGGCGGGCTTTAGGACCGCGCGGAATGCTGAGCTGGGGCGACGTTCCCAGTCTGAGCCCCTGGATTGAGATTTCAGTTTTCTCTCTCTGTGAGTCTCGGGATCGCGATTTCTCTCTCTCTCTCGTTTTCTTTCCCCTTTTCTCTTTCTCTGTTTCTCTCTCTCTCAGTCAAATTTTCTCTTTCGATTTCTCACTCCCTTACCTCACTTCGGTGTCTTTCTCTTTTGTTCCCATCCCTCTCTCCCCACTCCCGCTCTTTCTCCATCTCTCGCTCCTTCAATATCCCTCTCCCTCAATCTCTCTACTCTCTCTCCCTTTCTCACTCTCTTTCTCCCTCATCCTCTTTCCCTCCCCTCTCCCTTTCTCTCTCTCTCCCTCTCCCCTCTCCATCAATCTCTCTCGTCTCTCTTTCCCTCCCTCTCTCTCCCTCTCTCCCTTTCTCTCTCCCTCAATCTCTCCCTCTCCCTCAATCTCTCCTCTCTCTTTCCCTCCCTCTCTCGCTCCCTCTCCCTCCCGCTCTCTCCCTCCCTCTCGCTCAATCTCTCCTCTCTCTCTCTTTCCCTCTCTCTCTCTCTCTCAATCTCTCCCTCTCCCTCAATCTCTCCTCCCTCTCTCGCTCCCTCTCCCTCCCTCCCTCTCTCTCCCTCCCTCTCTCGCCATCTCCCTCCCTCTCTTTCCATCCCTCTCCCGAACTCTCTCTCCCTCTCCCTCCCTCTTTCCCCCCTCCCTCTCCCTCCCTCTTTCCCCCCTCCCTCTCCCTCCCTCTTTCCCCCCCTCTCCCTCTCTCTACCTCCCTCTGTTTCCCCCTCCCTCTCCCTCTCCCCTTCTCTCTCTTTCCCTCCCCTTGAGTGCGGATTCTGTGCTAAACTCCTCTGGTCCATTGAGGAGGCTCCTGGACTTGTTGCTGAGCAATGCGGAGCTGGCTCCGGGACCTCGCCGCGCCCGAAGCTCGCTGATCTCCCCCAGAGTGAGTCAGACTCTGTCCCGGGATCTCCCGGGATCGCCTTGCTGTTTCCAGCAGCGATTGGCGGCTTGGCGCGGGGATCAGACTGGTTCCTGTGTGGATTGTATCGGAGGGCTGGAGAATTGGAGAGGACGATTCTGTGTGCATTCTCGAGCAGCAATCTTCCATTGGATAAGAGTGTATTGTAGCTGAGGATTGCAGGCATTGTACAGGAGAGCTGTGCATTGTATCGGAGCGCTGCAGCAATCTGTACAATGAAGGAACGCATTGTATAACAACTTGCATTTATATAGCGCCTCAACCCAGTAAAATATCTCAAGGCGCTTCACAGGAGCGTAAATCAGCGTGACTGGAGACGGTGAGTGTGTGTTGGGGTTGTGACTGGAGATGGTGAGTGTGTGTTGGGGGTGTGACTGGAGATGGTGAGCGTGTGTTGGGGTTTGAGCAGGAGGAGTGACGTCAGGCCCAGAAGGTGACTGGATTGTGATGCTTGAGCTGAAGTGGAACAGCATTACGGGGGAGGAAGTGAGACATTCAGAGACTATTCCTGCTCGCGGTGGAGCAGTTTGTAAAAGCTCATTGAATTCATTGTAGAAAAAAGATTATAAATATCCCCGTTACTAGTCTGTATATCAGTCACAGCCCAGAGTAACACCTTGTGTCATAAAACAGGCCGTGGGAGGGTCACCAAACACAGAATCTGTCAGTGTTTAAAGGGGCAACTTTTTAAAGTGTAAGAACATAACATAAGAATTAGGAACAGGAGTAGGCCATCTAGCCCCTCGAGCCTGCTCCGCCATTCAACAAGATCATGGCTGATCTGGCCGTGGACTCAGCTCCACTTACCCGCCTGCTCCCCGTAACCCTTAATTCCCTTATTGGTTAAAAATCTATCTATCTGTGACTTGAATACATTCAATGAGCTAGCCTCAACTGCTTCCTTGGGCAGAGAATTCCTCAGATTCACAACCCTCTGGGAGAAGATGTTCCTTCTCAACTCGGTTTTAAATTGGCTCCCCCGTATTTTGAGGCTGTGCCCCCTAGTTCTAGTCTCCCCGACCAGTGGAAACAACCTCTCTGCCTCTATCTTGTCTATCCCTTTCATTATTTTAAATGTTTCTATAAGATCACCCCTCATCCTTCTGAACTCCAACAAGTAAAGACCCAGTCTACTCAATCTATCATCAGAAGGTAACCTCATCTCCGGAATCAGCCTAGTGAATTGTCTCTGTACCCCCTCCAAAGCTAGTATATCCTTCCTTAAGTAAGGTGACCAAAACTGCACGCAGTACTCTAGGTGCGGCCTCACCAATACCCTATACAGTTGCAGAAGGACCTCCCTGCTTTTGTACTCCATCCTTCTCGCAATGAAGGCCAACATTCCATTTGCTTTCCTGATTACCTGCTGCACCTGCAAACTAACTTTTTGGGATTCATGCACAAGGACCCCCAGGTCCCTCTGCACCGCAGCATGTTGTCATTTCTCCCCATTCAAATAATATTCCCTTATACTGTTTTTTTTCCCAAGGTGGATGACCTCACACTTTCCGACATTGTATTCCATCTGCCAAACCTTAGCCCATTTGCTTAACCTATCTAAATCTCTTTGCAGCCTCTCTGTGTCCTCTACACAACCCACTTTCCCACTAATCTTAGTGCCATCTGCAAATTTTGTTACACTACACTCTGTCCCCTCTTCCAGGTCATCTATGTATATTTTAAACAGTTGTGGTCCCAACACCGATCCCTGTGGCACACCACTAACCACCGATTTCCAACCCGAAAAGGATCCATTTATCCCGACTCTCTGCTTTCTGTTAGCCAGCCAATTCTCTATCCATGCTAATACATTTCCTCTGACTCCGCGTACCTTTATCTTCTGCAGTAATCTTTTGTGTGGCACCTTATCGAATGCCTTTTGAAAATCTAAATACACCACATCCATCGGTACACCTCTATCCACCATGCTCGTTATATCCTCAAAGAATTCTGGTAAATTAGTTAAACATGATTTCCCCTTCATGAATCCATGCTGCCTGCGTCTGCTTGATTGCACTAAGAAGTAGAATAATTTTGCTTTTCCAGTGAGAGCTCTGAGATTGAGGTGCGATAATGGAGGAAGGAGAATAGATTTTGCTGAAGGAGCTGACTCAATCCCACTCCAGAGACTCGAGCCCAGCATCCAGGTTGACACTCCCAGTGCAGTACTGAGAGAGCGCTGCACTATCGAAGGGGCAGTACTGAGGGAGTGCTGCACTGTCGGAGGGGCAGTACTGAGAGAGCGCTGCACAATCGAAGGGGCAGTACTGAGGGAGTGCTGCACTGTTGGAGGGGCAGTACTGAGGGAGCGCTGCAATGTCGGAGGGGCAGTACAGAGGGAGTGCACCACTGTTGGAGGGGCAGTACTGAGGGAGTGCACCACTGTTGGAGGGGCAGTACTGAGGGAGTGCTGCACTGTCGGAGGGGCTGTACTGAGGGAGTGCTGCACTGTCGGAGGGGCAGTACTGAGGGAGTGCTGCACTGTCGGAGGGGCAGTACTGAGGGAGTGCACCACTGTTGGAGGGGCAGTACTGAGGGAGTGCTGCAGTATCGGAGGGGCAGTACTGAAGGACTGAAGCAATGTCACAGAGGCAGTACTGAGAGAGTGCTGAACCCTTGGAGGGGCAGTACTGAGGGAGTGTTGCACTTTTGGAGGGACAGTACTGAGGGAATGCTGCACTTTCTGAGGGCAGTCTTGAGGGAGCACTGCACTGTCGAACAAGGCGGTAAATCGAGGCCCCGTCTGCCCTCTCAGCTTCACATCAAAGATCCCCTGGCTTTATTTCAAAGAAGAACAGGGGAGTTCTCCCCAGTATCCTGAGCAATATTTATCCCTCAACCAACATCACTAAAATAGGATAATTGTTCATTTGTCTCATTTGGTATATTAACAAAAGTTAGCCACCTCCTATTTGCTGCAGTGATTCCCAACTGGTGATTATTTCTGTGTAACGCTGCAGCTAATGGGAGGCGGTGTTGGAGGGTGGGGGTCGAAGGTCAGGAGCAGGACCTGTTCCGAAATGCATTGATTTTATTGCTCTCCTCACAGGGAACTGATGGGAGAAGGAAGAGATGATCGATGGGAAACAGACTCTGGTCAGGAGACAATCATCACATTGGGTCCCAATACTGACTGATCAGCCTATCAGAGCATCTGTCTGATACAGCGGGCAGCTGGGGGGAAAACAGTTGGGATCCCAACACCTGGAACATCTGTACCAACACTGGGAAAACAGCTGTAATCCCAACACCCAGAACATCTGTACCAGCACTGGGAAAACAGCTGGAATCCCAACACATGGAACATCTGTACCGACACTGGGAAACAGCTGGGATCCCAACACCTGGAACATCTGTACAACACTGGGAAAACAGTTGGAATCCTGACACCTGGAACATCTGCATCAACACCAGGAAAATAGCTGAAAGCTCAACACCTAAAAGATCTTCACCAACACTGGGAAAACAGCTGGAATCCCGATACCTGGAACACCGGCACCAACACTGGGAAAACATCCGCAATCCCAACACCTGTAACATTTGCACGCACCGAGATCGCCCCTCTGTGAGCACGTCCAGTCGGAGCGGGGACTCACTGAATCATCCACAGACGGACCGAGATGGCCCCTCTCTGAGCGTGGTCCAGTCGGAGCAATGCGTCTGTCCGGTTTGTTGCCCCTTCAGGCCCTTTGGGCAGCCCTGTCTCTCGCCGCGCAGCACTTCCCGTCCTGGGGTCACTACGACCTGTGTAAGGCCCAGCTTCACTGGGACCAGGCCATGAGTTGGGATTACATGGCCTGCCAGCCCGAGGTCACCCTGCTCACCAGGTCACTGAAGGTCAGCTTGGATCCCTCCGACAGTACGTGTGGAGAGACCCCCGAGATGTACTGCACGCTGGTGAGTAGAAGCCTTTCTGAGACAGCCTCTGTTGTGTGTCGCGCTGTGAATGGACGCTCACTGAACGGCCTTTATCAAAGTGAATTCCATCCAAACTCCTACATTTGCTTCATTAACAGAGGCATCGAGTGCAAAAGCAAGGGAGTCATGGTGAACCTTTATATATCATTGGTTAGGCCCCAGCTGGAGTATTGTGTCCAATTCTGGGCACCACACTTTAGGAAGGATGACAAGGCCTTGGAGAGGGTGCAGAGGAGATTTACTGGAATGTTTCCAGGGATGAGGGACTTCAGTTATGTGAAGAGACTGGAGAAGCTGGGATTGTTCTCCTCAGAGCAGAGAAGGTTAAGGGGAGATTTGATGAGGTGTTTAAAATCATGAAGGGTTTTGAAAGAGTAAATAAGGAGACACTGTTTCATGTGGCAGGAGAGCCAGTAACCAGAGGACACAGATTTCAGATAATTGGCAAAAAAGCCAAGGGGGGAGATGAGGAGAATGTTTTAATGCAGCGAGTTTTTATGATCAGGAATGTGCTGCCTGAAAGGGAGGTGGAAGGAGATTCAAGAATAACATTCAAAAGGGAATTGGATAAATACTGGGAAAGGAGAAATGTACAGGGCTATGGGGAAGGAGTAGGAGAGTGGGACTAACTGGACAGCTCTGAGCCAGTGGCAGAGACAGACGATATCACGGAGGTGAAAGTAGGCGGGCTTGGTGAAGGAGGAGATATGGGGATGGAATAACAATCTGATAAGTTGCATTTCGTGGAACTGTGAGGAGATGTAAAACTGCTGGGCTGAACAGGAAAGGTCAGGACACGAAAACCACAAAACTCGCTGCTTCCCAGTGACTCACCATAAGGGGTGGCAGTGTTTGTAAAATTAGACACGTAATAGATGTGAGGAGGGAGTTCGAATGTTTATAAACACTCCCTGGAGCTCCTGACCCCTGTGTCTGACCCCTGCCCAATATCCCCAGTGGGGAATATGTCCCATTTTGTCTGAGCCCTGCCCAATATCCCCAGTGGGGAATATGTCCCATTGTGTCTGAGCCCTGCCCAATATCCCCAGTGTGGAATATGTCCCATTGTGTCTGAGCCCTGCCCAATATCTCCAGTGTGGAATATGTCCCATTGTGTCTGAGCCCTGCCCAATATCCCCAGTGAGGAATATGTCCTTGAGATGTAAATTCAAGCCTGTTTCTAAATATTAATGATGCTCTTGTTGAGTGAATCATCTCCTCAGGATAATTGGTTCCTACATCATTGTTCGAGGGGAAACGCCTGGTTTAATAATCAGCCGTACGTTTCAGCAATAATTGAAAATGTATAATTTATTGCAGAACATGCAGTTCATCAGAGGGCATTATTCTCCAGCTCAATTAGTAATCTGTTGTAAAAATATTACGAGTCTTTGAGGTAAATCTTCCATCTGTCCCATATCCCACTGTGGGAGCTGTGTGTGAAACAGGGCCCGGACCCAGTGAGACCACACTAGATGTTACTGTCTCAGTTTCACACCTCAGGACGTCCCAAAGTGCTTCACAGACAATGAAGGACTTTTTGAAATCGCAATCATTTTTCTTTCACCGATAAAAACGCGGCTGAATTTATCGGCCGTTATCTCATAGTTTGCATTTTTTAATATGTAACAGTTTTTGACAGGTGTACTCGCTCCTTCTTTCCCGATGTGTCCCGACTCCTGAACTTGTGTTCCCTGATTGTGTGTTGACTGTGAGTGAGACGGAAAGACTCCAGGGTGAGAATGTATTCAGACTGTGGCTGTAACCTTGGTGCAAAGACACGAATTCCTGGTCATAAACTGCTGTGATCGAATGTACCGGGGCACGGTGGTGCAGGGCTTCTGTGATTGGACCAGTAATCCACAGAACCGCACTTCCAATCCCTCCATGGGCTTTGAGACTGGGCAGAGGGAGATACTGCCGGTCCTGCTGGGAGACTCAGTCCCAGGCACATCCTTCAGTTTTTTATTTGTTCCTGGGATGTGGGCGTCGCTGGCAAGGCCGGCATTTATTGCCCATCCCTAATTGCCCTTGCGAAGGTGGTGATGAGCCATCTTCTTGAACCGCTGCAGTCCGTGTGGTGAAGGTACTCCCACAGTGCTGTTAGGAAGGGAGTTCAGGATTTTGACCCAGTGACAATGAAGGAACATTGAATATATTTCCCAATCAGGATGCGGTGTAACTTGGAGGGGAACGTGGAGGTGGTGGTGTTCCCATGGAGGCCATGGGTTTGTGAGGTGCTGCCGAAGAAGTCTTGGTGAGTTGCTGCAGTGCATCTTGTAGATGGTAAACACTGAAGCCACGGTACACCGGTGGTGGAGGGAGTGAATGTTTAAGGTGGTGGATGGGCTGCTTTGTCCGGGATGGTGTGAAGCTTCTTGCGTATTGTTGGAGCTGCGGTCATCCAGGCAATTGGAGAGTATTCCATCACCCGCCTGACTTGTGCCTTGTAGGTGGTGGAAAGGCTTTGGGGAGTCAGGAGGTGAGACAGTTGCTGCAGAATACTCGCCTCTGACCTGCTCTTGTACCACAGTATTTATGTGGCTGGTCCAGTTAAGTTTCTGGTCAATGGCGATCCCCAGGATGCTGATAGTGGGGGATCCGACAATGGTAACGCCGTTGAATGTCATGGAGAGGTAGTTGGACTCTGGCTTGTTGGAGATGATTATTGCCTTCCACTTGTGGACCATTGTAGGGGCGAGATGGGACATGGGGCACAGGGACACAGTGTGACCGGGGGTGAGGGGAGAGAGAGATGGGACACGGGACACAGTGACACAGTGTGACCAGGGGTGAGGGGAGAGAGAGATGGGACATGGGGCACAGGGACACAGTGTGACCGGGGGTGAGGGGAGTAAGAAATGGGACACGGGGCACAGTGACACAGTGTGACCAGGGGTGAGGGGGTGAGGGACTGTGTTATGAGGTTAGCTCGAACAGTCGAATTAAAGGGAGAATCGTCACCACTTCTGTAGAAACACAGTCTGTGCCTTGCTCGGGTAAAATTCTGACAGCTAATTATTTCTGAATCCGATCACCAATTCTGGAAATCCCAGCGAGTGGTGACAGCTGGTGAATGTTAACGTGGAGTTTCTGGGTAATTTCTGTAAGCTGAGTTTGAACTGATTGTAAACTGGTGCCTGGAGATTGTGTCTGATCAATGTGATTTTAGTGCCCAAAAAAAAAAAAAAAAAAAGAAAAACACAAAAAAAACCCACAAAAAAGTAAATGTCTGGTGTGTCATCCAGGTCGGGTGGCACGGTTTAATGTTTTATGTTTTTCAGATAAACTCCAAAAAGAGTTTCCTCTCGGGATTGTTAACATCTGTATCCGTTCCCCTGCCAGCTGTTCACACAATCTCACAGCACAGCAGGATGCTATTGGCCCATCGTGCCTGTGCCGGCTCTTTGAGAGAGCGATCCAATTAGTCCCACTCCCTGCTCTTTCCCCATAGCCTTGCAAATTTATCCTTTTTCTCAAATTTATCAAGTATATTTTTCCCTGTTTTAAGGGAGTTTAGTTGAAGCAGGTTCAAACAGCTCCTCAAAGAGTGGGTACAGGCACGATGGGCCGAATGGCCTTCCGTGCTGTGAGATTCTGTGATATTTCCCCTGTTTTAAGGGAGTTTATTTTCAGCAGATGCGAGCAGCAGATGGGATTTCAGTCAGAACGAGCCAAACATTCTCTTTGTAATATCGCAGTCCATTCTATTGGGTCTGGGACTAAACCTTTATTACTCAGATGGGAAATCGAGGGTTTGGGAGAGGCCTACAGGAAGTGGAATAAACCTGAGGCCATAGACTTTATCCCCATGAATCCTCCGCCTGCCCAATATCTCACTCACTGCCCACTGTCCCCAGTAAACCGGCTGCACATTAAACTTTCCCAGTCTCTTGATTCCTGGATCAGAGCTCCCTCACTGCACTGCTCTCTGACAATGTTCCACTCACTTTAGCAGCTCAGACAGGAGAATGTTTGAAGAATAATTTACTGTTGTTGTGGCACTGACTGACTGACCCCTGACCCTGTCTATAAGGGCCGATCGACACAGGCCGGTCAATAATGTGGGATTACACCACAGCTGGTTGAAGATTTGCTGCAGATTCTCAATCTTTCCCCAGTCTGGTTTCTTTCTCTGAAACCTCCCTCTGGTCTTCTCATTGCTGAAATGTTTAGACACAAACACCAGGTGCAGAGTTCTGGGTTTCATTAACTTGAACAAACATTCATTTCTGCCGGCTCACGTTCTTTATAATTAAATTCCAAAGTGTAGAATCCTATTGAGCTCCCTGGCAAGATGTTGACTTAAAACCGCTGTTCCTTTATTAAATTAATTCTGGGGATTTGGGCATCGCTGATACGGCCGGCATTTATTGCCCATCCCCTGGTGCCCTGAGAAGGTGGGGGTGGGCCGCCTTCTTGATCCTCTGGAAGCGGGTTTGATACAAACTGAGTGTCTCGCTCGGCCACTTCAGAGGGTCATTAATAGTCAACCACGTTGGTGTGGGCCTGGAGTCACATATAGGCCCGGGCAGGTTACAGAGGCAGGTTTCCTTCCCTAAAGGACATTACTGAACCAGTTGGATTTCACGGCAATCTCCCTGAGCTGTGGGCCGTGGGGGGATGGACCCTCTCCCTGACCCACTGTGGGCCGTGGGGAGAGGACCCTCTCCCTGACCCACTGTGGGCCGTGGGGAGAGGAACCTCTCCCTGACCCACTGTGGGCTGTGGGGAGAGGAACCTCTCCCTGACCCACTGTGGGCCGTGGGGAGAGGAACCTCTCCCTGACCCACTGTGGGCCGTGGGGAGAGGAACCTCTCCCTGACCCACTGTGGGCTGTGGGGAGAGGAACCTCTCCCTGACCCACTGTGGGCCGTGGGGAGAGGAACCTCTCCCTGACCCACTGTGGGCCGTGGGGAGAGGAACCTCTCCCTGACCCACTGTGGGCCGTGGGGAGAGGAACCTCTCCCTGACCCATTGTGGGCCGTGGGGAGATGGACCCTCTCCCTGACCCACTGTGGGCCGTGGGGAGAGGACCCTCTCCCTGACCCACTGTGTGCCGTGGGGAGAGGACCCTCTCCCTGAGCTGTGGGCCGTGGGGAGAGGACCCTCTCCCTGACCCACTGTGTGCCGTGGGGAGAGGACCCTCTCCCTGACCCACTGTGGGCCGTGGGGAGATGGACCCTCTCCCTGACCCACTGTGGGCCGTGGGGAGATGGACCCTCTCCCTGACCCACTGTGGGCCGTGGGGAGAGGACCCTCTCCCTGACCCACTGTGGGCCGTGGGGAGATGGACCCTCTCCCTGACCCACTGTGGGCCGTGGGGAGATGGACCCTCTCCCTGACCCACTGTGGGCCGTGGGGAGATGGACCCTCTCCCTGACCCACTGTGGGCCGTGGGTAGAGGACTCTCTCCCTGACCCACTGTGGGCTGTGGGGAGAGGAACCTCTCCCTGACCCACTGTGGGCCGTGGGGAGAGGAACCTCTCCCTGACCCACTGTGGGCCGTGGGGAGAGGAACCTCTCCCTGACCCACTGTGGGCCGTGGGGAGATGGACCCTCTCCCTGACCCACTGTGGGCCGTGGGGAGATGGACACTCTCCCTGACCCACTGTGGGCTGTGGGAAGAGGAACCTCTCCCTGACCCACTGTGGGCTGTGGGGAGAGGAACCTCTCCCTGACCCACTGTGGGCCGTGGGGAGAGGACCCTCTCCCTGACCCACTGTGGGCCGTGGGGAGATGGACCCTCTCCCTGACCCACTGTGGGCCGTGGGGAGAGGACTCTCTCCCTGACCCACTGTGGGCCGTGGGGAGATGGACCCTCTCCCTGATCCACTGTGGGCCGTGGGGAAAGGACCCTCTCCCTGACCCAATGTGGGCCGTGGGGAGAGGACCCTCTCCCTGACCCACTGTGGGCCGTGGGGAGATGGACCCTCTCCCTGATCCACTGTGGGCCGTGGGGAGAAGACTCTCTCCCTGACCCACTGTGGGCCGTGGGGAGATGGACCCTCTCCCTGACCCACTGTGGGCCGTGGGGAGATGGATGATACCAGAAATGAGAGGGTATACATATTAGGAAAGGATGACCAGGCTGGGTCACTTTTCTCTTGAAAGGAGAATGCTGAGGGGTGATCTAATGAAGATCTTTGAAATTATGCAAGGTTTTGATAGAAACATAGAAACATAGAAAATAGGTGCAGGAGTAGGCTATTCGGCCCTTCGAGCCTGCACCGCCATTCAATGAGTTCATGGCTGAACATGCAACTTCAGTACCCCATTCCTGCCTTCTTGCCATACCCCTTGATCCCCCTAGTAGTAAGGACTTCATCTAACTCCTTTTTGAATATATTTAGTGAATTGGCCTCAACAACTTTCTGTGGTAGAGAATTCCACAGGTTCACCACTCTCTGGGTGAAGAAGTTTCTCCTCATCTCGGTCCTAAATGGCTTACCTCTTATCCTTCGACTGTGACCCCTGGTTCTGGACTTCCCCAACATTGGGAACATTCTTCCTGCATCTAACCTGTCTAAACCCATCAGAATTTTAAACGTTTCTATGAGGTCCCCTCTCATTCTTCTGAACTCCAGTGAATACAAGCCCAGTTGATCCAGTCTTTCTTGATAGGTCAGTCCCCGCCATCCCGGGAATCAGTCTGGTGAACCTTTGCTGCACTCCCTCAATAGCAAGAATGTCCTTCCTCAGGTTAGGAGACCAAAACTGTGCACAATACTCCAGGTGTGGCCTCACCAAGGCCCTGTACAACTGTAGCAACACCTCCCTGCCCCTGTACTCAAATCTCCTCGCTATGCAGGCCAACATGCCATTTGCTTTCTTATCCGTACCTGCGTACCTGCATGCCAACCTTGATAGAGTTGATACAGAGAAAACCAAGAAATCCAATAGGGAATTCAGAAGAAACGACTGTACCCAAAGAGTGGTGAGAATGTGGAACATGCTCCAACAGGGAGTGGTTAAAGCGAATAGTGTAGATGCATTAAGAGATGCTAGACAAGCGTATGAGGGAGACGGGAATAGAGGGTTGTGGATAGATTTAGATGAGGAAAGACGGGAGGAGGCTCGAGTGGAGCAGAAACACCGGCATGGACTGGTTGGGCCGAATGGCCTGTTTCCCTGCCGTATATTCTATGTAATCCTATGTGTAATCCTATATGTAATCTGACGTAATCTTTCAGCTCAGTACTGGCCCACTAAATGCTGTTAACTGAGCAACTCTGCTCAAACATTAACTCCAACAAAGGGCCTGATTACTGGGTGATGGGAAGTGACAGCAATCTGCGGGATTACACTTTATGGAGCTACTAACTTCTGTGCTCAATAATACACTAATTAACATCATTAACCAGGGGACTGAACCGTGCTGATAGTGAGTGGTTTAGTTAGTGATAACGACAGGCTCTTCGTCACACCACACAGTGTAAATCCGAGACAGCAACACTTAAAGCCTGAAATAAATGTCAAGGAATGAGTGGATTTGTAGAAGGAACAATGATTCATAAGATGCTCCGTTTATGCTCCAGTGTTGCAGGAGCAGTTTCTGTAATACATAATCCTTATATTGAAGTATCTTCCCTTCCTGCGTTGATGCAGCCACACACAGCAGGAGCCCGTTGTATCTCTCTCTCCCTGGGCTGTATGGTGAGGTTTAATTCTTCTCTTCTTCTTAGGCAGTCCCCCGGAGTTGAGGATGACTTGCTTCCACATTAAAATGAGTTGTCAGGTGACTGATGAGACCAATGTGAGATCCACAGTCTCTGTCACAGGTGGGGTAGATGGTGGTTAGAGGGACGGGTGGGTGGGGTGCTTGGGTTGTCGAACGTTCCTTCTGCTGTTTGTACTTGGCTTCCGCATCCTCCTGGCAAAGAGACTCGATGTGTTCGTCGCCTTCTCGGATGCTTCTCCTCCATTTTGAGCGGTCTGGATCCAAAGATCCAAGATACGGCCACTCACAACAACATCGAGCAGACAATAGGGGTGCTCAAGCAGCTTTTCCGAAGCCTGGACCACTCTGGAGGCAGCCTTCAATACTTCCCTCAACAGGTGTCGCTATTCATTGTGGTGTGCTGCATGTTGCACAACTTGGCCATCATGAGGGCCCAGGCCTTACCAGTGGGGAGTGCAGCCCCAACTCAGGAGGAGGAGAAAGAGGAACAGGAGCCTGGCGATGCCCCGACTGGCCAGCCAGAGGAGGAGGTGCAGCAGCCACGGAGGAGACACCGTGGCACTGCTCCCGATACAAGGGCCACATGTCAGCGGCTCATCATACATCGGTTCTCCAACAACACAACACAACCCCTGACCAGCAACTAATAAACATTTAACAACAGCCCCTTGAAACACCATAACACACAATCAACCTCAACAATATCTGTACACAGGCCCCTGCCATTTGTCATTCCACAACAGTACCCATGTGCCATATTAGGCACATACACTTACAACAATAGCAGGCCTCAAAAACTGCAACCAGATCGTGACAAACATATTTACAGGATGAGGCCATCAGTCCATTGTGGCCAAAGTTTTTATTGAGACTAGCTCTGGCATTTGCTACCCCTTACCTTAACCCCCTCCCACACCTCCTGCTCCTCCTCAATGTTGCCTCAGTGCCTGCAGCAAGGCTGCTTGAGGGCTGCTGTGTGTGTAACAGACACTACAGATGGCCGAGTAGGATACATTGGACCAGCTCTGGGCCTGGAAGGCCCGGCTGCAGACTGCACCACCTCAGCATCGGCGGCAGCAGTCTAGGTTGGCTGGTGTGTAGACCGCAGCAGGTGCAAAGGCAGAGTGGCAGCGGTGGGAGCCAGAATGCTGTCATCTTGTGCAAAGACAACACGTTCCATTTCCCACAGCCCACTGCCACTCCCCCAGGGCGGAGCCTCAACATCTGGAGCAATATGTGGGAGCGCAGATTACTGGCCTGCTTCGGCACCGTTACCTCCCCGTTGGACTGTGGGGAACAGAGAGGATGGCAGCAGTCAGTGTTTGCATGGCATCACTCTGCGAGTGACTCAGGACAGCCTGAGTCTCAAACGCAGCGTTCTGAGAGTTGTTGCCACAATCATTGACAGTATCACATCACAAAGACCTTGCGTGGCTTGGGTCTGTGATGCGATAGCTGCTGCCACATCAACCATGGCACGTGCTCTCCCCTCTGCGACTCCACTGTCACTGGTTGAGTCCATCTCCCTCTGTAAATGGGCAAGGATGGGTTCATTGAACTGCTGAGAGGCAGGGACAATGCTTGAGGCGGTCTCCCCCAACCTCAGGGCAGGTGTATCCATGCTCTGCGGGACCTTCTCTAATACACCCATTGGCTCGCAGTGCATTTGCATGGACTCTCTGGACATAGCCTCCAAGTCCAGGTCCACGTCTGACTGTCTCTGAGCAGGATTGATGGGTCGACTCACTGTCCGGGGAGATGGCCCCCGAGCTTCCCCTCGCTCTGGGCGCTGCTACAGGCTACTGGATTCAGGAGCCTCAGGCTCTTCAAAGCCCAGGAATGTTGGCTCTTCCACCAAGGTGGTGTCCCCACTCGGTGCAACTGATGAGGGTCCCTCATAGGCACCACACTTTCCTCACCTTCCTCATCATCTTCCCCGTCAGTCGAAGTGGACGGCGTTTGCTGTCAAGGGTCAAGGATCTCACAGAAATGCCAAAGGGCATTCACATACCGTCACGGTCCACAGGGGGCACTGCTACTCCGGCCACTACCGCACCAACTGGTGTGCCCATGGGGATGGACACTCGCTCCTCCATGTCACTGAGGGCTTCTATGTCAGGCTCCCCTCCACCGGTGCACTGCTGCTCTCTCCTGTTTGAGCTAGTTTCACCTGCAGTAAGAAGCACAAGAAGGTGTGAGTGAGTGTGCAGCTCATCGTGTGCCACATGTGTCTTCCATAGTTGAATAGTTGCTGCTGTGTGGATGTGTGTAAACGTGCATTTGAATCTGCGTGGCTGCTCACAGTGCATGTGTGAACGGTGGGATGAGGTGAGAAGGGCCTCAGATTAGGGATGAGGCTGAAGTCTTGTGAAAGGGTAGTGTGAGGAGGGGTGAGGCTGAGTCGGGAACCAGAAGGTGAGTGAGGTTTGGATGGGCCGGGCATGGCTGGTGACCTGAGCCTGAACATTTATGGTGCCTTCACCAACAAAGACCACGGCCTGGGACACACAGTGACGGAGCAGTCGGAGGTCAGTTGTAGCGCTGGGGCACGGTGCTGTTAATTATGTCCCGAGGACACGGCAATTCAGGAGCACGTCACATCTGCACCGTTCCTTTATTCATTACACAGCTTTAGGATTGTGGTACTAATGTTACCCCATTCCTTCTACATCGAGTATTAAAAATAACCAATCCAATATGCGGCTTTAGTCACTGCCTTTAGTCGATGCTGTGACGGTTGTAGATTCATTAATTTCTATGATCTCTGTATATTGCCGCGCTCTCCATCTTTATCACACACATTAGTTTTATTGATTGCTGCAACAGCCACTTGCTGGGGATGAGGATGTTACAGGTGAGCTGTCTGATTATTTGGAAAAGGATGTCGGGCTGATTCTGTGTTGCCGATGTCAGGTAGAGTCGCAGTGTGTCCGATCCACAGGATGCACTGCAGCAACTCGCCAAGGCTTCTTCAGCAGCACCTCCCAAACCCGCCACCTCCAGCATCTAGAAGGATGAGGGCAGCAGATGCCTGGGAACACCATCACCTCCAAGTTCCCCTCGAGTCACACAGTGTCCCGACTGAGAATCACAGCATCATAGAATGATACAGCACAGAAGGAGTCCATTCGGCCCATCGTGCCTGTGTCGGCTCTTTGAAAGTGTTACCCAATTAACCCCACTCCCCGCTCTTTCCCCACAGCCCTGTAAATCTTTCCCCTACAGGTATTTCTCCAATTCCCGATTGAATCTGCTGTCATCGCCCTTTCAGGCAGCGCATTCCAGATCACAACATGTGGAGCTGCCACTGTGTCCATCGCTGCTTCACCGCGGAAGGTCAATGACCTGAAGTGACCCCGAGGGAGCCCTGCCACCTCCGACTGCTCCCTCACAAACCAGCCTGAGGTAAAGCATCATTCGGCCCACAGGCTGGGCGAGGGTCCGACACACAGAGCCCAGGGGTAAGGCCTGAGCACAAATAAGGGATTGTTTTAACAATAGACGATAAAAAGACAAGTTCCCGTCAATCATTCCGCTCACAAAACTCGTCGTTTCTCTCTCTCTCTCTAACCCAAACAGACAGCTGCAGTGAGACTCATTTCCCATCTCTGAAGGTCGGAGGTCGGAGATTCTTTCACTGAACATGAACTTTGGAAAATCTAAACAAAGAAAACGTCCAAAATGTCGTCATGTCAGAAATCTGTCCAAATATCAGCTCCCTGGTCTCTTTACAGTCCATTTTATTTTGCTCATAACGATTCCCAAGAATGATTGGGGAACTGAGAGGATCTAATTTTGGGGAAAGGCTGAACAGGCTGGGGCTCGTTCCTGGTCCCAGGGATGGGGGTTTCAGTTCCAGGGAGAGACTGGAGAAGCTGGGATTGTTCTCCTTACAGCAGAGAAGGTTAAGGGGAGATTTAATACAGGTGTTCATGGTCATGAGCGGTTTAGACAGAGTAGATAGAGAGAAACTGTTCCCATTGACGGAAGGCTCGAGAACCAGAGGACACATATTTAAGGTGATTGACAAAAGAACCAAAGGCGACATGAGGAAAATTGTTTTTGCGCAGTGAGTGGTTAGGATCTGGAATGCACTGCCTGAAAGGGTGGTGGAGGCAGAGCCCAGCGGGAGAATTGTGTCTAATTCTGGGCACCACACTTTAGGAAGGATGTCAAGGCCTTGGAGAGGGAGCAGACGAGATTTACTGGAATGGTCCCAGGGATGAGGGACTTCAGTTATGTGGAGACTCTGGAGAAGCTGCGATTTTCTCCTCAGAGCAGAAAAGGTGAAGGGGAGATTTAATACAGGTGTTCAAAATCATGAAGGGTTTTTGATTGAGTCAATAAGGAGACACTGTTTCCAGTGGCAGGAGGGTCGGTAACCAGAGGGCACAGATTGAAGGTGATTGGTGAAAGTACCAGAGGGGAGATGAGGAGATCCCACTTTCTACCTTCTGACATTCTGAATAGCTGCCCTTTACCCCTACTCTCTGCTTTATGTCCTGAAGCCAGCGAGCTATCCATTCTGCTACTGGCTCCCTGACTCTGCATTCTCTGACCTTATTCATTAGTCTATTATGTGGTCCCTTATCGAAGCTCTTTTGGAAATCTGGATAAATTATATCTACTGCATTACCCTTGTCTGCTCTCTCTGTTACCTCTTCAGAGAATGCAATGAGGTTGGTCAAGCAAGACTTTCCCTTTTGAACTCCATGCTGACTATTCATTATTATACTTTTGCTCTCTAAATGTTCTTCTATATTCTCCTTTAGTAAGGATTCCATTATTTCTCCTACCACCGATATTAAGTTGACAGGTTTACAGTTCTCTGGACATGTTCTATCTCCCTTCTTAAATATAAGTATTACGTTAGCTATCTTCCAGTCCTCGGGTATGACACCTTTTTCTAACTAATTAATAAATATGTGCCTCTGCTATTTCTTCCCCAGATTCATTTAAAAAGCACAAAGTGTTCCGTCCAGACCTGTGGTTTTATTTAACCCGTGCTGTACCTATCCTGGGAGTGTTTGATTGGACAGTGTAGAGGGAGCTTTACTCTGTATCTAACCTGTACTGTACCTGCCCTGGGAATGTTTGATGGGACAGTGTAGAGGGAGCTTTACTCTGTATCAAACCTGTACTGTACCTGCCCTGGGAGTGTTTGATGGGACAGTGCAGAGCTTTATTCTGTCTCTAACCCGTGTTGTACCTGCCCTGGGAGTGTTTGATGGGACAGTGTAGAGGGAGCTTTACTCTGTATCTAACCCGTGCTGTACCTGCCCTGGGAGTGTTTGATGGGACAGTGCAGAGCTTTATTCTGTCTCTAACCCGTGTTGTACCTGCCCTGGGAGTGTTTGATGGGACAGTGTAGAGGGAGCTTTACTCTGTATCTAACCCGTGCTGTACCTGCCCTGGGAGTGTTTGATGGGACAGTGTAGAGGGAGCTTTACTCTGTATCTAACCCATGTTGTTCCGTCTCTGTTTCCAGGAGAACCCGTACATGTGCAACAACGAGTGTGATGCTCACACGCGCGAGCTCGCACACCCGCCCGAGCTGATGCTGGATGACGAGGGGCGGATTCCCAACACCTTTTGGCAAAGCGTCTCCTGGAGGAGTTTCCCCGAGCCCCTCCTGATCAACATCACTCTGTCCTGGGGCAAGACCATTGAGCTGACCGAGGACATAGTCATCACCTTCGAGTCGGGCCGGCCGGAGCAGATGGTCCTGGAGAAGTCTCTGGACCACGGCCGGACGTGGCAACCCTACCAGTTCTACGCGGCCGACTGCCTCACCTCCTTCGGGATGGAGCCGAGAAGCGCCCGGGATCTGAGCCCGGCCTCGATGCTGGACATCATCTGCACGGAGGAGTATTCCAGGGGCTACGTGTGGAAGGTGGACAAGATGGTCCGCTTCGAGATCCAGGAGCGTTTTGCCCTGTTCGGGGGGCCCCGTCTCCAGGACATGGCCTCGCTGTACGGCCAGCTGGACACCACCAAGGAGCTGAGGGACTTCTTCACCCTGACCGACCTGCGGGTCAGGCTGCTCCGGCCGGCCACTGGGGCCACCAGTGTTAACCAGCACAACCTCTCCAAATACTTCTACGCCATCTCCAACCTGGACATTCGTGGCCGGTGAGAGCTCCTTGCCCCTTCTGGCCAGAGTCGCAGACCCCACACTTCACACCCGGGGGGTGCCGTGTCAGGCCAACATCTGGGGCACTCACAGGAACAACATCTGGGGCAATCACACGGCCACGTTCTGGGGGCACTCACAGGGACAACATCTGGGGGCACTCACACGGCCAACATCTGGGGTACTCACAGGGACAACATCTGGGGGCACTCACATGGCCAACATCTGGGGCACTCAGGACCAACATCTGGGGGTAACTCACAGGGACTACATCTGGGGTTAACTCATTGGGACAACATCTGGGGGGGCACTTACAGGGCCAACATCTGGGGCATTCATGGTCACCATCTGGGGGTAACTCACGCGACCAACATCTGGGAGGGCACTCACAGGGTCAACATCTGGGGGAGCTCAGTGTCAACATCTGGGGGCACTGTATCAGAACCAACATGTGGGAGCATTCGCAGGGCCACCATCTGGGGGATAGTCTATCAACTTGGTGATACTCCATCAGGGCAAATATCTGGTGTTCCCTATCAGAGCTTACATCTGGGATACTTTATCAGGGATAACATCTGGCATGGCACTCTTATCAGTTCTCATCTGGAGGGCACTATATCGGAGTTAACATCTGACACACAATCTCAATGAACACCTGAAGTGCAGTCCATCAGGGCCAACATCTAATTACGAGGAGCGATTACACAAACTAGGGTTCCTTCGTGTTGGATCTATATTCAGTCTGGGTTGGTGAGTTCCCATTTTCACATTACACAATCTCCAGGGCTCGGAGCCATTCCCTCATTATTCCACACTCAGCTTCTGGGAGGCTTGATCCAGCTTTTAGCCGAGGACAATCTTCAGACACTAATTGGAGAACAGGAGCAGTAAAATGTTTACACTGCCGTTAATGTGACTCCAAGGAACTGTCTGGGTATCTGCTTAGTTCAGCAAACAGTGCCCAGAACTGACAATTTGCTGAATGTGCAACGTACAATCTGCGGATTGTGAAGCTTCACCCTCGCAGTGAGTTAAACAGCGGCTCGATGCTGTTAGCACAGAGTCACCGAGACCAGCGTTCTCACGCTTCATGGCACAGAGACCGTCACAGCACTTTGGGCCTTTTCAAATCGCATTTACTGAACCACAACAACAACAAAATCTCATCCTTGTCTAAAAATCCCTCCATGGCCTCTCCCCCTCCCTATCTCTGTAACCACCTCCCACCCTACAGCCCTCCGAGATCTCTGCTCTCCTCCAACACCAGGAACAGCCCTCCGAGATCTCTGCTCTCCTCCACCACAGGCCTCTTGTCCATCCCCCACTCCCTTCGCCCCACCATTGGTGGCCATGCCTTCAGCTGCCTGGGCCCTGAGCTCTAGAATTCCCTCCCTGAACATCTCCCTCTCTACCTCTCTCTCCTCCTTTAAGACGCTCCTAAAACCGACCTCTTAGACTAAGCTTTTGGTCACCTGTCCAAATATCTCCTTTTGTCGCTCGTGTCAGTTTATCTGATTTATGCTCCTGTGAAGCACCTTGGGACGTTTTACTAGTTAAAGGCGCTTTATAAATGCAAGTTGTTGTTGCAGTTGCAGGTGTTGTTGTAAAGAAATAACTTGTGAGAGGCACTCTATAAATGCAAGCTCTTCCTTTGAGGGGCCTGGAAGGCTGGAGCTGATCAGAAACTCTCTCCTAACGTGTTCTTGTTGCTGCCCAGAATCTGATCGTCAATCAGCGGAAACACACCCAGAAACTGACCCGCCGCCTGGGTTGAAAGGCAATAAGTGGGAGAAAAATGTTGCTGTTTGCAGAGCGAAGCTGGGAAAGGGAGAGCGGACTCGCGGAGCGGCCAGTCCCCAGTCTAACCCGGCTGCTCAGCTTATTTGAAACCAGCCTGCTGTTGTTTTTTGCCAGGTGTAAGTGCAATCTTCACGCCAACAACTGTATCTGGGAGAAGAGGAAGCTGAGTTGCGAGTGTGAGCACAACACGACGGGGCCGGACTGCGGGAGATGCAAGAAAGGCTTTCAAGGCCGAGCGTGGAGAGCGGGCTCGTACCTCCCAATCCCCAAAGGGACGGCCAATGTCTGTGAGTAACCAGAGCTGCTCCGGCCCGGCCCAGTGCCGGCACCAGATTCCCTTCACATTTCATTCTCAGCCCAACTCCCGGCAATGTACCGACTCCAAAATACAACCCACCCATCTTTGTCATTGTGTTCATGTGGGAACAGAGACTCACAGCGGGAGATTGGACAGAGCCAGGGACAGAGATAGGGTCCGTGCCCACAGCTCCACACTGAGAGGGGCGGGGGAGGGGGGGTGGGGAGAGAGAGAGGGAGAGGGGAGAGAGGAAGAGGGGAGAGAGAGAGAGCAGGGCAGAGGGAGGGAGCGAAAAAGGGGGGAGAGAAAGAGAGACGGAGGGAGAGAGAGAGGGGTGTGTAGACAGAGAAAGAGAGAAATAAAGAATGAAAGAGAACAAACAAAAAGTGAGAAAGTGGGAAACAGAGAAATAGAGAATGTGAGAAAGAGGGAGAGAGAGAAGCAGAGTAAGTAACTGAGAATGAGAGATGGAAAGTAAGGGAGAAGAAAAGAGAGAGAAAAGGAAAGTGAGAAAGAGAATGGAAGAAATCTAGAAAAGGAAATAAAAATGAAAGAAAGATTATCCAATTAGTCCCACTCCCCGCTCTTTCCCCATGGACCTGCAAATGTTGCCTTTTCAAGTATTTATCCTACTCCCTTTTGAAAGTTATGATTGAATCTGCTCCCACCGCCCTTTCAGGCAGCGCATTCCAGACCACAACAACTCGCTGCGTAAAAATAATCCTCATCTCCCTCTGGGTCTTTGGCCAATCACCTTCAATCTGTGTCCTTGGGTTCCCCACCCTCCTGCCCCTGCAAACAGTTTCTCCTTATTCACTCCATCAAAACCCTTCCTCATTTTGAAGCCCTCTATCAATGTAATGTCGGGGTCAGTGAGCGAGGGGGATCGCTGGCATTATGTAGAGGGTGAGGTTGTAATAGCAGGGGTTGAATTTGCTGAAACCTCACTCCGGACACCCACACATACAGAGCCAGCAGTGAGGTGCAGACTGATGTGAGAATGGAATGTTCACAGCTGGGTGAACATCTGGGGAACAGCTGGGGAGGGTGAGAGGAGAATAAGCCTCTGTGTAATCAATATCTGAAGCAGATCAGGAAGTGAAGGTTGTGAGGGACATCTGTGGCCTGCTGTGTGTGGAATGTCCCGAGATCAATATCCAGATAGTGAGCTGACTGGGCAGTGGGGGAGGGGTGTGTGTGACCACTGATGGCCTTACGTATTAACCCTGCGTACTTACACACTAATCGCACGTAGTGGGAGCGTCCCCATGTACTACCTTCCGGGAGCACTTTTGCAACTCCACCTGGTCTCACACAGGGCTGGTGTGAGCGCTCAGAGGATGCAGCACGCCAATCCCCCATCAGTTCCTTGTTCGTGAGTTTGACTGACATCGATCTGATGAACATTCCGTGTGATGGGTTGTGGTAATGTGTTTATCGATAAAGATTGTTAATCAGACGTCTCTATAATTCTGTTTCCGTTTCCCTCTCCAGGCCTCCCTGACCCCGTGGCGAGTGGCCGTAAGTAGGACCTATGCTCTCTGACCTGTGACCTGCTGACCCAGAGCCCATTTCTGTATCGGGAATGATCCGCTTCCCTCAAACCTCCCTCATCACTCACTGAGCGAGGAACAGGTGTAGGTGTGAGCAGAGGCCGAGTGTGAGCGGGGGCTGGGTATGAGCAGGGGCTGAGTGTGAGCAGGTGAAGGTGTGAACAGGTGAAGGTGTGAGGAGGTGTATGTGTGAGCAGGGCTGGGATCAGGATTCTGCTTGTCCGTGCATCTATGCAGTAAAGTATAATCTCCTCGAGCGGTGCAGCAGATATGAAGCAGGGAAGATGTAATATATATGACCCACATCTCAGCTGAGATGAAAATGCTTCTTAACACTGTCTCAGTGAGAATGTTCAGTGAGAAGTGGAGGGAAGATTTGTAGAAAGCCATATGGTGGCTGAGGCCGAGATCAATGGGGACCTGTTGTAATCCCGTTATCCCAGATACAGGAATGGGAACTGGGTGAGTGTCTCGGCCTCAATCTGTTCCCCTTTGTTCCTGGATCTTACATCAACTTGTTCCCATTTATTTAACCCTTCGCATGCTGCCCATGTCATTCCAAACCATCCGCCATATCGCAACCCCGAACCAACACCCAGACTGACCGGGAGCAGAGTGACCATAACTCCCCATACTGACTGGGAGTGAACATAACTCCCCACACTGACCGGGAGTGACCATAACTCCCCACACTGACCGGGAGTGACCATAACTCTCCACACTGACCGGGAGTGACCATAACTCCCCACACTGACTGGGAGTGACCATAACTCCCACACTGACCAGGAGCAGAGTGACCATAACACCCCACACTGACCGGGAGCAACCATAACTCCCCACACTGAAAGGGAGTGACCATAACTCTCCACACTGACCGGAAGTGACCATAACCCACCACACTGACCGGGAGTGACCATAACCCACCACACTGACCGGGAGTGACCATAACCCACCACACTGACCGGGAGTGACCATAACTCTCCACACTGACCGAGAGTGACCATAACTCTCCACACTGACCAGGAGTGACCATAACCCACCACACTGACCGGGAGTGACCATAACTCTCCACACTGACCGGGAGTGACCATAACTCCCCACACTGACCGGGAGTGACCATAACTCTCCACACTGACCGGGAGTGACCATAACCCACCACACTGACCGAGAGTGACCATAACTCTCCACACTGACCGGGAATGACCATAACTCCCCACACTGACCGGGAGTGACCATAACTCTCCATACTGACCTGGAGTGACCATAACTCTCCACACTGACCGGGAGTGACCATAACTCCCCACACTGACCGGGAGTGACCATAACCCACCACACTGACCGGGAGTGACCATAACTCCCCACACTGACCGGGAGTGACCATAACTCCCCACACTGACCAGGAGTGACCATAACTCTCCACACTGACCGGGAGTGACCATAACTCCCCACACTGACCAGGAGTGACCATAACTCTCCACACTGACCGGGAGTGACCATAACTCTCCACACTGACCGGGAGTGACCATAACCCACCACACTGACCGGGAGTGACCATAACTCCCCACACTGACCGGGAGTGACCATAACTCCCCACACTGGCCGGGAGTGACCATAACTCCCCACACTGACCGGGTGTGACCATAACCCACCACACTGACCGGGAGTGACCATAACTCTCCACAATGACCAGGAGTGACCATAACTCCCCACACTGACCAAGAGTGACCATAACTCCCCACACTGACCGGGAGTGAGCATAACTCTCCACACTGACCGGGAGTGACCATAACCCACCACACTGACCGAGACTGGGGGTCTATGAAACGTTACACTTTGACCCCAAACCTGCTCCTTTCCTGCCCAGGTACAGCCAGAACCGATACTCAAAACCTTAATCACCGACACAAACTGAACTAAAGACAAACTAGTTCCAATGTCTGGCGATGAATCTCCATTTTCTGCTGAATTATTGAGTGAGTTGTGGCTGGATTCAGTTACACTGAATAATAACAGGGAGACTCCATCACATCCGGCATTACACAGTTTGCCTTTCAAACCCTCAACCCACTCGAATGTACCGAAATCCCACAATAACAGCCTGTCACGGCCTCACCCCATTTAATCATCTCTCCGCGGACCAGATTCCCACTAATTATCCATCGATCCACTTCGAGCGACAGCCCGGGCAGTGAGTAGACCCGGGGGAGTGATTGATTGATCCGACATTGGTTCCCGGTCCAGCAACGCCTCCAATTTATAATTCTCATCCTCGCGTTCAAATCCCTCCGTGGCCCCACCCCTTCCTATCTCAGTCAACCCTTCCCACCCTACACCCCTCCCTCTCAGTAAACACTCCCACCCTGCAGCCCTCCCTATCTCAATAAATCCCTCTCACCCTACACCCCTCCCTATCTCTATAACCTCCCTCCAGCCCTACACCCCTCCCTATCTAGTAACCCCCTCCCACCCTACAACCCTCCCTATCTCTATAACCCCCTCCCACCCTACAACCCTCCCTATCTCTGTAACCTCCTCCATCCCTAACGCCTTCCCAAGCCTCCAGCTGCCTGGGCCCGAAGCTCTGGAATTCCCTCCCTAAACCTCTCCACACCATCTCTCTCTGCTCCTTTAAGAATCTCCTTAAAACCTATCACTTTGACCGAGCTTTTGGTCACCTGTCCTAATATCTCCTCCCGAGTCTCGGTGTGAGTTTCTGTCTGATTGGCGGTGTAGCGGAGATGGAAATGTCTGTTTGCTTGTCTCTCGGACACTCCTGCCATCCCGGACAGTGTCCACTCGATGTGTGTGCACACAGTACAGATGTTCTCCAGCTGGGATTAATAATTGCTGATTTCTCCTGACACATGCAGCTGACCCAAAGCTCGGTCGCACACGGCCAAGAATCTCATCACTAGAGGTCACGACCCCAGAGCAAGGTAGGAACTCTCAAACACCGCGACTGGCTCAGAGCACAACAGAAAGCAAGGATTTGCATTTATATATTGTTCCTTCAGGACTGCCCCTCCGGCAGGGCAGTAATCCCTCA
Organism: Pristiophorus japonicus; assembly: GCF_044704955.1. Classification (NCBI taxonomy): domain Eukaryota; kingdom Metazoa; phylum Chordata; class Chondrichthyes; family Pristiophoridae; genus Pristiophorus; species Pristiophorus japonicus. The sequence continues at coordinate 227,914,747 of NC_091983.1, forward strand.
GTACTGCCCCTCAAACAGTGCAGTACTCCCTCAGTTCTGCCCCTCTGGCAGTGCAGCATTCCCTTAGTACAGCCCCCCCCACAGTGCAGCACTCCTTCAGTACTGCCCCTCCAACAGTGCAGTGCTCCCTCGGAACTGCCCCTCCGACACTGCAGCGCTCCCTCAGTACTGCACTGGGAGCGTCAGTCTGGATTATGGGCTCAAATCTCTGGAATGGGACTTGAACCGATGACCTTCGGACTCAGAGGCGCGCGTGCTGCCAACTGAACCACTGTTGAAAGGCCCCTAACTTGGCAGTGCTGTGTAAAACCCGGCACAGACTCTATAAACCTGGGATTGGGACCATCCATTGCCATCTGCCTGATTCAATGCAAACCGTAACTAGCCAGGAGTCTGATGTTTTCCCCTCACTGCTAAAAGCCTCAGTGTTCCCTCCCTCCCTCCCTCCCATTCCAGCCATTTCCTCCCCACCTCTCATTCCTGCAGCATGTGACCCTCTCACAGTCTGCAAACTGTCTGTGTCCCGTCTACACTCTCTGTCTTTTCCCTGCAAGCCTGCGAATGCTTCGGCCATTCGAACCGGTGCAGTTACCTCGAGCTGCTCACCACCACCATTTGCGTGAGCTGTAAGCACAACACTAGAGGCCGACACTGCCAGTTATGTCGGCTGGGCTACCACCGAAACCCTTCAGCACAGCTGGACCACCACAACGTTTGCCTAGGTCAGTTCCTGTTACAATCTCTGCTCTCTCCTTCTTTCACCCTTCTGCTTTCAGCCCAAAACAAGATAAAGAAACAAAGAAAATACCTTCGATAGGGCTGAGCAAAGCGCGTCGGAAATCAGCTCCTCTTTCCCCAGTGACCAGCCTCAATCCAACCTTTCCCCAGTGACTAGACCCTGACCCAACCTTTCCCCAGTGACCAGCCTCAATCCAACCTTTCCCCAGTGACTAGACCCCGACCCAACCTTTCCCCAGTGACTAGACCCCAACCCAACCTTTCCCCAGCGACTAGACCCCGACCCAATCTTTCCCTAGTGACCAGCCTCAATCCAACCTTTCCCCAGCGACCAGGCCCCGACCCAATCTTTCCCCAGTGACTAGACCCCAACCCAACCTTTCCCCAGCGACTAGGCCCCGACCCAACCTTTCCCCAGTGACTAGGCCCCAACCCAACCTTTCCCCAGTGTCTAGGCCCCAACCCAACCTTTCCCCAGTGACTAGGCCCCAACCCAACCTTTCCCCAGTGACTAGGCCCCAACCCAACCTTTCCCCAGTGACCAGGCCCCAACCCAACCTTTCCCCAGTGACTAGGCCCCAACCCAACCTTTGCCCAGCGACCAGGCCCCGACCCAACCTTTCTCCAGTAACCAGGCCCCGACCCAACCTTTCTCCAGCGACCAGGCCCCGACCCAACCTTTCCCCAGTGACTAGGCCCCAACCCAACCTTTCCCCAGTGACTCGGCCCTGAACCAACCTTTTCCCAGCAACTCGGCCTCAACCCACCCTTTCCCCAGCAATGAGGCCCTGATCCAACCCATCAATGAGGGTTTGGTGTAGGCTTTCCCTAGCGATGAGGCCTGGCCAAGGCTTTCCGTAGCGATGAGGCCTGTCCCAGGCTTTGTTGAGTTATAGCGAAAGCTCTGTGTTTTGACGATATACTCATCGTCTCCCTGTCTCCATTGTTTTTCAGGAATTTGTATGTTGTTTGTACTCTCAGTAAACGACCATCCTGCATTGTAGCAGCGTCGCTTCCCTCTGCTCAATGTTACCCCTCCCCCCCAGTGTCCACCAACAATCCTCTCTCTCCATTTCCTCATCTCCTCCCATTCTCCACACACACAATTACACAGAATGTGCAGCACTTAAACAGGCCATTCGGCCCAACCGCTCCATGCCGGTGTTTATGCTCCACACGAGCCTCCTTCCACACCTCTTCATCTCACCCAATCAGCATATCCTTCTATTCCTTTTGCCCTCATGTGTTTATCTCGCTTCCCCTTAAATGCATCGATACTATTCGCCTCAATCACTCCCTGTGGTAGTGAGTTCCATTCTCTGGATAAAGAAGTTTCTCCTCCATTCCCTATCGGATTTATTAGTGACTAGCTTATATTTTTGACCCAAGTTTTTGACTCCCCACAAGTGGAATCATCTTCTCTACGTCCACCCTATCAAACCTCTTCACAATTTTAAAGACCTCGATCAGGTCACCCCTCAGTCTTCTCTTTCCCAGCAAAGAGCCCCAGCCTGGTCAGCCTTTCCTGATAGGTACAACATCTCAGTTCTGGTATCATCCTTGTAAATCTACTTTGTACCTTCTCCAGTGCCTCTATGTCCTTTTTATAATACGGAGACCAGAACTGTGCACAGTGCTCCAAGTGCGGTCTAACCAAGGTTCGATACAAGTTTAACATCACTTCTGTGCTTGTGCATTCTATCCTCTATTGATGAACCTGGCTTGTTTTTTCTGGCCTTGTTAACCTGCGTTAATTCTGTGCAGTTGCCCCAGGGAGTGGAACACGGGCCGTGTGCAGTCAGTGTGTGGAGGATTGAAGCTGTTTGTAAAGTGTTGGAGACTTGTTTCACCCCCACAGTCTGAGCCTCCCTTGTCCCGGCTCGCACTCATTCCTGTCGCTGAGATTGTGTCGCTGTGTTTATTGGGAACAGCCGTGTGTAGTGTGTGTGTTGTCTTGTTTCTGCAGACTGTGAGTGTCACCCTGATGGCTCGCTCCACCATCGCTGTAATGACACGGGATATTGTGACTGTAAGGAGGGGGCGACAGGGCCCAAGTGTGACAGGTGCCTGCCTGGATACTACTGGCACAGGGGCTGTCGAGGTAAGTAACCGTTCCAGCACCAGCCCCTCCCCTCACTCCGCCCCGGCTTCTGGGTGTCAGGGTCAGCAGAGTATCCGATAGCAGAGGTAACGTGGGGGGAAACACAGAGGCTTTTAGTGAGTGAATCCCCCTGGACTCTCCCATCACCTGCCACACAATTAGTGGCACAGCTCCTCGCAAAGGGAGGCCTGGAGTTCAGTGAGGGCGGGTCATAGAATCAGACAGCACAGAAGGAGGCCATTCGGCCCATCGGGCCTGTGCTGGCTCTTTGAAAGAGCGATCCAATTACTCCCACTCCCTGCTCTTTCCCAATAGACCTGCACATCTTTCCTTTTCAAATATTTATCCAATTCCCTTTTGAAAGTTACGATTGAATCTGCTCTCACCGCCCTTTCAGGCAGCGCATTCCAGATCACAACAACTCGCTGCATAAATAAACTCTTCCCATCTCCCCTCTGGTCCTTTGCCAGTTACCTTCAACCTGTGACCTCTGGTCCCTGACCCTCCTGCTCCTGGAAACATCTTCTACTTATTTACTCGATCAAAAACCTTTCACAATTGTGAACACCACTATTAAATCTCCCTTTAACCTTCTCTGCTCGAAGGAGAAGAATCCCAGCTTTTCCAGTCTCTCCACATAACTGAAGTCCCACATCCCCAGTATCATTCCTGTAAATCTTCTCTGCTCCCTCTCTAAGGCCTTGACATCCTTCCTAATGTGCCCAGAATTAGACAGAATAATTGGACACAGAATTTAATCCTCAGTCTCTGCCTCAATATTTAATCCCATCCTAACTTGCACCAAGTCCCGTTCACCCATCCCCCCTGTGCTCGCTGATCCTCATTGGCTCCCAGTCTGGCAATGCCTCAAATTTAAAATTATCATGTTTGTGTTCAAATCCTTCCATGGCCTCATACCTACCTATCTCTGTAACCTCCCTCCAGCCCTACACCCCTCCCTATCTCTGTAACCCCCTCCAGCCCGACACCCCTCCCTATCTCTGTAACCTGCTCCAACCCTACACCCCTCCCTATCTCTGTAACCCCCCCTCCAGCTCTACACCCCTCCCTATCTCTGTAACCTCCTCCAGCCCTACATCCCTCCCTATCTCTGTAATCCCCTCCAGCCCTACACCCCTCCCTATCTCTGTAACCCCCTCCAGCCCCACATCCTTCCCTATCTCTGTAACCCCCTCCAGCCCTACACCCCTCCCTATTTCTGTAACCTCCTCCAGCCCGACACCCCTCCCTATCTCTGTAACCTGCTCCAGCCCTACACCCCTCCCTATCTCTGTAACCCCCTCCAGCTCTACACCCCTCCCTATCTCTGTTACCTCCTCCAGCCCTACACCCCTCCCTATCTCTGTAACCCCCTCCAGCCCTACACCCCTCCCTATCTCTATAACCCCTCCAGCTGCATAACCCTCCACGATCTCTGTGCTCCTCTAGTTCTGGCCTCTTGCATATCCCCGACTCTAATCGCTCAACCATTGGGGGCCGTGCCTTCAGCTGCCTGGGCCCGAAGCTCTGGAGTTCACTCCATAAACCTCTCCACCTCTCGCTCCTCCTATACGACAATCCTTAAACCCGACTTCTTGGGCCAAGCTTTTGGTCCCCTGTCCTAATATCTCCTTTTGTGTCTCGGTGTTAAATTTTGTCTGATAACCTGTGAAGCACCTTGGGACGTTTTAGTACATTTAAGATGCTATATAAATGCAAGTTGTTGTAAAAGTGAGAGAGAGTTGGAACAATCTGTAACGTGGGAGAGTTTCTATGACCTGACCTTTCTTTTCTCTGACCTCTTGCAGCGGGCGTGTGCGATAACTTTCTGACGCGGTGTGAGAACGGAGGAGTGTGTGAGGACAATGGGAGGTGTGTGTGCCCCACTCCCTACACCGGGCTCCTGTGTGAGAAAGGCCAGTGTGGGGAGGAAGTGGGAGGGTGTGTCTCCCAATCCCCGCGGGACCCCACCTTACACCGGGTGCTGCTGTCGCTGACTGCGCTGCTAACCACCGCTAACGGCCGCCCACCGCTCTGACCGGCTTCCAGCGCCATGGCCGCTCACGGGAAGGTACGAAGAGTGCAGGAGAATCCAGCGTTTACTGCGTCGCCGGTAAAACACGCTCCCCTCACCCGCTCCCACCCCTGGGAAAGGCAAAGTGGAACCGAGGCCGGAGCCCACCCAGCCCGACTGGATGTGAGAGGCCGGACGGAATTGGCAGTCAGTGGGGACTGGACTCTCGGACTCCCCGCGGGGCCCAGGCAGCTGCTAATATTCATTCTGCAATCGCCAGCCGCTCGGCCCATGTCCAGCTTTGGGACAAAGAAAGAAAGAAAGGACTTGCATTTCTACATCGCCTTTCGCCCCCTCAGGACGGCCCAAAGCACCTCACAGACAATGAAGGACTTTCTCAACAAACAGCAATGTGATAATGACCAGACAACCTGTTTTCATGATGTTGGTCAAGGGATAAATATTGGCCAGGACACCGGGGATAATTCCCCCGCTCTTCTTCGAAATCTTGAAATGGGATCTTTTACACCCACCTGAGAGGGCAGATGGAGCCTCGGTTTAACGTTTCATCCTAAAGATGGTACCTCCGATAGTGCAGCACTCACTCACACTTGTTAATGTTTTGTCTATAATGCACTTATAAATGACTCCACAAGGCAATGTGTTGTACTCAAACTGTAGTGACCTTGGTCCTTTATTTGTAACTCCAGAGTCAGGCACAAGCTTGGTGGGCAGCCTTTTATACTGGGCCCTGCACACCTATGCAGGTGACCCTCAGTTCTCCCACCGCAGTGCCCTCTGGTGGACAGCCTCTGCCACAGGAGCAGGAAACCCCGGTCTCCACCAGTTGCACCCTCTAGTGGCGCCAGCATAGTTTATACACAGTATAAACCTTATTGCTGGTACATCAGTTAACAAGTCTCCATCTTATGTAACTATACAGTGACTACACAGAGAGTATATCTATGGTCTGCATATATAACAGTTACACTCCATCACTCTCAGTCCATCCACTCCCTCCTTTCCTCACTCCCTCCCTCACTCCATTTGGCAGTGCAGCACTCCCTCAGTACTTCCCCCTCTGACAGTGCATGGATGAGATGACATCACTCACTCGGTACTGCACTGGGAGTATCTGCCTGGATTATGGGCTCAATTCTTTTGGGGCCAACTTGAACCCACGACCTTCTGACTCAGAGGTGAAGTGCTGCCACTGAACCGCAGCTCATACCTAAAGTTCAACTTTCCTTTAAAAAAAACTCTGAAATTTCTCCGAACCTGTTTCTCATCAACTGTCAGGAAGAAACCTGAGCAAACAATGATATCAACAGACTTCCTCAATGAAATATTTACTGCCTCTGTTGACAGGATGTCGAATGAGAGTTAAAACAAGTTGAAATATACAGGTTGGAAAGATCAATAATTCAAAGATGTGTTTCTTATTTCTGACTGAAGTCAGCTGAAATATAAATCTCAGGCACGGACACACGGGACAGGGAGAGTCTGTGGAAAGTATTTTGGTTTCTGTATGTTCACTTTCCAGCGACCTTTTTATCAGTGTCGATGTTTATTTGTAAACTTCTCACTTCTTCCTCCTTCATTGTTACAACCATTCCATCTTCCCTTTCCCTCCCTCTCACTGCCCAACATTGACTGGATGGGAGGGTGGGCTTGTAACTCCCTCCCAGGTCTCTGACACAGCTGCTGCAACATCTGGGGAAGGACCTTAGACTCAAACAACAACATCCTTTAAAGAAAGACCTTGCCTTGATATAAATGGTGCTCAGGAGATAGAAAGTCCTTGAATATAGAAATATTTCTCAAACCTCCAATTGGGATTTAAACTAATGGAGGGTGGATGGGAGATTTCAGGAAAGAGTAAATTTAAAAGCAGCAAGAGAAATATCAAGGCACTGGAGCAGAATAGAGTTTTGGGTAAAAATAAGCAGACTGGGTCAGGAAGAGACGGAGAAAGTAACAAAGTTAATAAGGCATTAGTGACTAAGGTGACATCAGGGAAGAATATAAATAAGTCAAAGCTAAAAGCACTATATCTGAATGCGTGAAGCATTCACCATAAAATAGATGAATTAATAGCGCAGATAGAAATTAATAGTTTTGAACTAATAGCCATTCCAGAGACGTGGTTGCAAAGTGGCGAAGGTTGGGAACTAAATATTACAGGATACTTACCTTTTAAAAGAGATAGGCAACATGGAAAAGGTGGAGGGGTAGCCCTGATAATAAAGGATGGGATAAAGACAGTCGAGAGAAAGGACCTTAGCTCCGAAAATCCAGAAATAGAATCAGTTTGATTGGAGCTAAGAAATAGCATGGGGCTGAAAACTTTGGTGGGAGTTGTTTTTTGGCCCCCGAACAGGAGTTGTAATGTAGGGCAGAGTATAAATCATGAGAATTTGGAAGCACATGTAATAAGGGTAATACAGTAATCATGGGGAACTTTAATCTACATATAGACTGGGCAAACCAAATTTTCAGTAATAGTGTAGAGGACAAATTCATGGAATGTATACAAAATATGTTGAGGAACCTACTGGAGAACAGGCTATTTTAGATCTAGTATTGTGCAATGAGGAAAGATTCATTAATAAGCTGTAGTAAAGGGGCCTTTAGGGAAGAGTGACCCTAATATGATAGAATTTTACATAAGTTTGAAAGTGATTTAGTTAAATCCGAAACTAGGGTCTTAAATCTAAATAAAGCAAACTACGTAGGTGTGTGGGGTGAATTGGCTAAGTTGGAAATTACATTAAAAGGTATGATGGTGGACAGGCAATGGATAGCATTTAAAGAATTAATACATCATTTATAACAAAAATACATTCCTTTAAGGTACCAAAACCCCACAGGAAATATGGTTCAACCGTGGCTAATGAGAATAGTAAAAATAGTATTAGATCAAAGGAAGAGGCTTATAATGTTGCCATAAAAAGTAGCAAGCCAGAGGATTGGGAGGATTTTAGAATTCAGCAAAGGAGGACCAAGAAATTGATAAAGAAAGAGAAATTAGAATATGAGAGTACAAACAGACTAAAAGCTTCTATAGATATGTAAAATGGTATAGGTATAGAAACAGGAAAAAATTAGTGAAAGTAAATGTGACTCCCTGACAGGCTGAAATAGGAGATATTATAATGTGGAATATGGAAATAGCAGAGAAATTAAACAGATATTTTGTGTTTGTCTGTCTTCACCGAAGAAGACGCAAACAACTTAGCAGAAATAGTAGAGAACCAAGTGTCTGGAGAGAATGAGGAACTGAAAGAAATTAATATTAGTCAAAAAATGGTACTGGAGAAATTAATGGCACTGAAAGCCTATAAATCCCCTGGACCTGATGGCCTACATCCTTGGGTTTTGAAAGAGGTGGCTATAGAAATAGTGGATGCATTGGTTATCATCTTCCAAAATTCTATAGATTATAGGATGGTTCCCGCAGATTGGAAGATAGCAAATGTAACCCCACTATTTAAGAAAGGAGGGAGAGAGAAAACTGGGAACTACAGTCCAGTTAGCCTGGCGTCAGTTGCAGGGAGAATTCTAGAATCTATTATTAAGGGCACATAGAAAATAATAATAAGATTGGATTTATGAAAGGGCAATCTGTCTGTCTGTACAATACAAGGGACATAGGTTGAGAATACTAATCCTCAAATAATTAAATCTTGTTCACTCTTGTTAACTATCTATCATTTCTTGCAAATTAACGTAATTCCTTATGAAAATGACTGATCCAATCCCCCTCCAATATCTAATCCTTTCTGATATCACCATTATAAAAACCTGATCCTCTTTCCACAAATATGAAATCTCAGCAATAGGTTCAGTCTCGAAGGCCGCAATCTTTACTCTTTTGTCTCCTGTCTGGGCTCAGATGCTGCAATGTGGTTTCTGTTTCATTTCTCCTGGTATTTGTCAAAGAAAGATTTCTCCCCTCACTAAACTAATGATGTGCCTGAGATCAGACAGCTCCAGCATTCAAACCCAGCGACCTTTCCCCATATCCACCTCACATCACAGCGGCTCCCACACTTTCTCATTTTACTCCTTGGGTTTTGCAGCTTGTGACCTCCTTCCACCAATCTCCCGTCATTAGAAAATGGTTACATTGATTTCTGTAACTGCAGGGAGCAGAGTTCAGGATTCCGCCCCTCTCTAAATGTAAAAAGAAATCAGATTCTAATCGTGGGTTCAGTATCCAGGGTCAGTGTGAGCAAAGTATAAATCAGGACATTGCTGGCACAGGATAATAAGCAGCAATCATCCAAATCCCAACCCCAACCAGACCCCAAACCCCAATAATAATATAATATAATCCCTGAAAAGTCCACACCCATTAGTTCAAGGGTCAATCTGATGGTCACCACTCGGTCCAAGGGTCAGTCTGAGGTCACACTCGGTCCAAGGGTCAGTCTGACAGACACCACTCGGTCCAGGGATCAAGGGTCAGTCTGATGGACATCACTTGGCTCAGGGGTCAAGGGTCTGATGGACCCCAGGGTCAATCAAGTTGATTGGACCGGGAATTGTTGAAAGGAAAGTTGCTGTTATATCACAGTTTAATAACGGGAGTGAAATAAAATTGAAATCCAGAGACTAGAAGCAGGATGAGAATCTCAATACCCCATCAGATTGCAAACACTGAAATCTCTGCTCCTTTGTGTGTAGGAAGCACTTTATAGAATAATCCCAGGGTTTACAGAAATTAAACGGACATGATCCCTCCTCGGCCACATTTCTTTCTTCAATCTCCACACTGACCTCGTTTCCTCATTCGATGCATCAGCGAAAAAACAATTTCAACCAACAGCTCAGTGTCAGGCGTGGCTCAGTGGGCAGCACTCTCGCCTCTGGGTCAGAAGGTCGTGGGTTCAAATCTCACTCCAGAGACTCAAGCACAGAATCCAGGCTGACACTCCCAGTGCAGTACTGAGGGAGCGCTGCACTGTTGGAGGGTCAATACTGAGGGAGTGCTGCAATGTTGGAGGTGCAGTACTGAGGGAGTGCTGCACTGTCAGAGGTTCAGTACTGAGGGAGCGCTGCACTGTTGGAGGGTCAATACTGAGGGAGTGCTGCAATGTTGGAGGTGCAGTACTGAGGGAGTGCTGCACTGTCAGAGGTTCAGTACTGAGGGAGCGCTGCACTGTTGGAGGGTCAATACTGAGGGAGTGCTGCAGTGTCGGAGGCACAGTACTGAGGGAGTTTTGCATGGTTTATATCGCTCATTATACAGCACAGTGTGTGGGATATGCTGTAATTGGGAATAATTGTCTAGTACTTGGGATAATATAAATGAAAGATTTGTCATGGAATTCTGGGAAACAGTGAGGATTATCCGATGGTTAATGATTGTAATAAATCGAGGCCAACACACACTATAACTGAACGTTACTGTTGGAAATTCTCGATCTGCACCAGGCCATTACTGCGAGAGATGGGACTAGACCACTCAGTGAGAGCATTGAGCGAGACTTAACCTTGTCTTAATCCAGTAATTCTCTGTAATTTTATTGCCTGTGTAATGTTACTGATGTTCTCAGTATTGATATTGTGTTAACACAATCTGTAAGGGTTATGGGTCAGGTTATTGATACTATTAGCGCTCCCAGTAATACCAGGAGATCTGAGTATCAATATAATCACAGGAAGAGTCACAGAGAGCCCGCCCTCAACACACTGCCTCAATCCACGAGGCCAGGAGGCACTCACTGATTCCTGGAGAGTTTGGGCTCAATTCAGGCCATCGTTAATTAACTCTGCGCTCTCTCACAATTAATTCTTCATTCATCACTATGGTAACAGTATCATGGGATGTATCAGAGGGGTACGGTTGGTGTAGTGGCCATCCTATAACATCATCAATTTGCATTTATATAGCACCTTTAATGTAGTAAAACGTCTCAAGGCACTTCACAGGAGCGTAAATCTGACAAAATATGACACCGAGCCACATAACGATATATTAGGGCAGGTGACCAAAAGCTTGGTCAAAGAGGTAGGTTTTAAGGAGCATCTTAAAGGAGGAGAGAGATAGAGAGATGGATTGGTTTCGGGAGGGAATTCCAGAGCTTCGGGCCCAGGCAGCTGAAGGCACGACCACCAATGGCAGGGTGATATAATTTAGAGATTCACAAGAGGCCAGAATTGGAGGAACACAGAGAGCTCAGAGGGTTGGAGGGTGGGAGGAGCTAACAGAAATAGGGAGGGGCAATGCCATGGAGGGATGTGAAAATAAGGATGAGAAGTTAACATTGAGGTGTTGCCAATGTAAGTCAGCGAGCATAGGTGTGATGGATGAACGGGACTTGGTGCGAGTTAGGGCTCGGGCAGCAGAGTTTTTGATGAGCTGTAGTTTACGGAGGGTGAAAGATGGAAGGCCGACCAGGGGAGCTTTGGAATAGTGGAGTCCAGAGATAACAAAGGCAAGGATGAGGGTTTCAGCAGCAGATGAGCTGAGTCAGGTGCGGAGACGGGTGATGTTACGGGGATGGATATAGACGGTCTTGGTGGGAAGGATTTGGGGTGGGAAGCTCAGCTCACGGTTAAACAGGATTCCAAGGGTGTGGACGGTCTGGTTCAGCCTCAGACAGTGGTCAGCGATGGGGTCGGTGGTCAGGGAATTGAGTTTGTGGTGGGGACTGAAGACAATGGCTCTGGGCTTCTCAATATGTAAAGGTCTTGTTTCAGTGTAAATTCTGTTCTGCAACAACGGACCTGGTGCTGGGATATTTACCACTCACACAAAATAACAATCGGAAAAATCCCAATGGATATTCAACAGAAATTATCCTTCACAAACCTTGTGAATATTTGCCGGTACTCTGCCAGTTTCTGAGCTGGACCTTTAACTCTTTCCCAGTTCACAGTGGGAATCCCGAGACAGACGGTCCCTGGGCTGTGAGTCTGTTCCAGCAAATTATCACATTGTTCACAATAATGATCCATGTACATCCCAACCTTGTTTCTGAAATGAACAAATGTGTGAAGCACAAAAAACAAAAGTAATATGTCCTTACTATACAGTATAAATGCACATGAGGCCCATACTTGAGAGAAGGTCACTCTGTGAACAGTAACTTTTATTAGCCAGCACTGACGTGATGAAGGTGGGTGGAGCTTCCCCTTTTGTACCTGAAAGTCCAGGTTAGGAGTGTTTCCCACAGGTTCACCACCTAGTGGTCAATGTTCTCACGGTGTACAACTTGGGTCAGTTTATCCATGGGTTACAATGGCAGTTGAATACATGACATCACCTCCCCCAAAGTCTTATTGGGATCACAGGTTAAGTCTCTCTTGTGGTTTATGCTCCCTTGCAGAGCACCTGAGTTGGGGCTCTGGTTGTTGGGCGCTGAACTGAGTGTCTGCTGTTTGTGGTGCCTCAGCCTGTTCAGTCACCGGTGGTGGAGTGAAGTCTACATCGTGTTCTTCCTCTGCTTCTTCTTTGGTATTGCTGAACCTCCTTTTTGTTTGATCCACGTGTTTGCGGCAGATTTGTCCATTGGTAAGTTTAATTACTAGAATCCTATTCCCCTCTTTGGCAATCACAGTGCCTGTGAGCCATTTGGGCCCTGCAGCGTAGTTGAGGAGAAAGACAGGGTCATTGACATCAATACATCGCACCCGTGCATCCTGTCATGGTAGTCACATTGTGGCTGGTGCCTGCTCTCAACAATTTCTTTCATGCTGGTGTGTATAAGGGATAACCCGGTTTTGAGTATCCTTTTCATTAGCAGCTCTGCGGGTGGAACCCCTGTGAGCGAGAGTGGTCGGGATCTATTGGCCAACAGGAGGCGTGATAAGCGGCTTTGTAGGGAACCCACTTGGATTCTGAGCATCCCCGTTTGATTATCTGCACTGCTCATTCCGCCTGGCCTTTGAGTTCTGACATGGTTGATACCATTGCCTGCCATGAAGTCCTGGAATTCAATGCTTGTAAAGCACGGGCCATTGTCACTGACCAAGACATCCAGTAGACCATGGGCGGTAAACGTTGCCCGTAGACTTTTTACCGTGGCAGAGGATGTGCTTGAATTTAGAATGTCACACTTGATCCATTTGGAGTAGGCGTCTACTACAACCAAAAACATTTTTTCATGAAAGAACCTGCATAGTCCACATGGATGCGTGACCATGGCTTGACGGGCCAGGACCAGGGGCTAAGGGGGGCTTCCCTGGGCGCATTGCCCAGCTGGGCACACGTGTTGCACCTGCGAACACAAAGTTCCACGTCTGCATCTATCCCTGGCCACCAAACGTGTGACTTGGCAATTGCCATCATCATGACAATGCCCGGGTGCTCATTGTGGAGTTCTCTGATGAACACCTCTCTGCCCATCTGGGGCATGACTACTCGGTTTTCCCATAGTAGGCAATCGGCCTGAATCGAGAGTTCATCCTTGTGCCTGTGAAATGGTTTAAATTCCTCAGGGCATGCTCCGTACGTGGCTGCCCAGTCCCCATTGAGGACACATTTCTTGACTAAAGATAGTAGCGGGTCTCTATTTTTCCAGACTTTGATCTGACGGGCTGTCACGGGTGACCTTCGCTTTCAAAAGCTTCAACAGCCATGAGCATCTCAGCAGCATGCTCAGTTGGTGGCTAGTGGGAGCCTGCTGAGTGCATCGGCGCAGTTTTCTGTGCCGAATGGTATAGTCATAGGCGGCTACCGTAAGTGCCCACCTCTGTATGCGGGCCGATGCATTAGCATTTATGGCCTTGTTGTTGGCCAAAAGGGACGTGAGGAGTTTGTGATCTGTTTCCAGCTCAAATTTCCTGCCAAACAGGTAATGGTGCATTTTTTTTTTACTGCATATATACATGCAAGCGCTACCTTTTCTACCATCCCGTAGCCCCTTTCTGCCTGGGACAGACTTCTGGAGGCATAAGCTACTGGCTGTAACTGACCCTTGGCATTAACATGCTGCAACACACACCCGACCCCATAGGACGACGCATCGCACGTTAAAACAAGTTTCTTACATGGATCATATAGCGTTAACAGATTGTTGGAACATAATAAATTGCGTACTCTATCAAAAGCCCTTTCCTGGCTATCCCCCCAGACCCAATCGCGACCTTTGCATAGGAGCACGTGTAGCGGCTCTAACAGCGTGTTCAATTTTGGAAGAAAGTTACCAAAATAGTTCAGGAACCCCAGGAATGAACGCAGCTCCATCTTGTTGCAGGGTCTGGGTGCTCTCTGGATCACTTCCGTTTTGGACGCAGTAGATCTGATCCCATCTGCTGCTACCCTCACCCCCAGGAATTCTAACTCTGGAGCTAGGAAGACACACTTCGCCTTTTTCAGTCGCAGCCCTACCCGGTCCAGTCTGCGCAGCACCTCCTCCAGGTTGTGGAGGTGTTCTTCAGTGTTGCAACCTGTGATGAGGATGTCGTCTTGAAAAACCACCGTCCTTGGAATTGACTTGAGGAGGCTTTCCCTATTTCGCTGATAGATCGCGGCGGTCGAGCGAATCCCGAACGGACATCTGTTGTACTCAAACAACCCCTTGTGTGTCATGATGGTGGTCAGCTTCTTTGACTCACTCGCCAGCTCCTGGGTCATGTAAGCTGAGGTCAGGTCCAATTTTGAAAAAAATTTGCCAACGGATAGCGTCGCAAAGAGGTCCTCCACTCTCGGTAGCAGGTACTGGTCTCGGAGTGACACACGATTGATGGTGGCCTTGTAATCACCACATATCCTGACCGACCCATCCGCCTTGAGCACCGGCACAATCGGGCTTGCCCAGTCACTGAATTCGACTGGTGAGATGATGCCTTCCCTCAACAGGCGGTCCAATTCGCCTTCTATCTTTTCCCGCATCACGTACGGCACCGCTCTGGCCTTGTGGTGTACTGGCCTGGCATCCGGGTTTATGTGAATCACTACTTTTGTCCCCATGAAAGTGCCAATGCCGGGTTGAAAGAATGAGTTAAATTTGTCCAGGACCTGTGAGCATGATACTCACTGCACAGAAGAAATTGCATTGACATCGCCCCATTTCCAGTTCATGACAGCGAGCCAACTCCTCCCCTGTAGTGCGGGACCGTCCCCGGGGACAATCCAGAGTGGCAATCTGTTCTCCGAACCTTTGTAGGTGATGACTACCGTGGCGCTGCCTAGCACCGGAATCATCTCCTTTGTATATGTCCGTATCTGTGCGTCAATGGGCAATAATTTTGGCCTCCTGGCGTTGGACGACCAAAACTTGTCGAACTGTTTGATACTCATCAGGGACTGGCTGGCCCCTGTGTCTAGCTCCATTGATACTGGTATGACATTGAAGAGCACTTTCATCATTATCGGTAGCGTCCTGGTGTATGAACTGTATATGTGCTACACATGAACTCGCTGAACTTCAGCTTCCAGCGATTTCCCCCAGTGTTCATCTGGCCTCATCGGGCTTACATCGGGCCCATCCACCTTGTACTTCAACCTGGCTACAGGCTTCGTGCACATACGTGCCAAGTGACCGGAGATGTTGCCGTTTCTGCAGGTATATTGCTGATACCTGCAAGCTCCATGAGCCGTTGTTGGAAACAAAAGATTCATTACCAGTCGATCGTCTCCGACTGTCTCTGTAACTGTTCTTAAGCACACCATTGACAGGTGTTCATGGCCCCATTCGTGGCCGCATTGTCCCTTGCGATGGCATGAATCGCCGTTCAGCTAGCCATTGTCTCTGTTGAATTCCCCCTTTGGATTCGCCTACATGCTGGGGCATGTCTGATTACCACTGCCTGCCTGGAGAACTGTGTCCCATGTTAACAATGTTGACTCCCTATCCATTTGCTGCATTTAAACCAAGATTTTTGTCAAACATCATTCTGGTCTCTTCCTCCGCTGAGATAAATGTCTGGGCTATCAGAGCCACCGCTTCCAAGGTCAAGTCTTTGGTCTCAATCAGTTTCCTGAAAACCCCAGCGTACCCGATGCCTTCAATAAAAACGTCTCGCAGCATTGCCGCTCTGCATGCATCTGTGAACTTACATAGGCTCGCCGGTCGCCGGAGGTCTGCCACGAAGTCTGGAACGATTTGCCCTTCTCGCCGCCAGTGCGTGTAAACCCGATATCTTGCCATGTGCATGCTGCTTGCCGGTTTAAAGTGTTCCCTGATCAACTTACTGAGCTCTTCAAAAGTTTTGACTGCCGGCTTCTCTGGCGCTAGAAGGTCCTTCATCAGGGAGTACGTCCCGGATCCACAAACTGTCAGGAGATGAGTCCAGTGTTTGTCGGCCGAATCCTGTCCCAACCATTCCTTGGTGACGAAACTTTGCTGGAGTCTCTCAATAAAATCATCCCAATCATCACCAACACAGTACCTCTGGTCTGTGCTGCTAGTGGCCATGCTCACGTGGTTTAAATCCCAGTTTCTCGTCGCCAATAATATGTCCTTACTATACAGTATAAATGCACACGAGGCCCATACTTGAGAGAAGTCACTCTGTGACCAGTAACCTTTATTAGCCAGCACTGAAGAGATGAAGGTGGGTGGAGCTTCCCCTTTTGTACCTGCAAGAACAGGTTAGGAGTGTCTCCCACAGGTTCACCACCTAGTGGTCAATGTTCTCACAGTGTACAACCTGGGTCAGTTTATACATGGGTTACAATGGCAGTTGAATACATGACAAAAAGGATCATCAGGAGATAAAGCAATCTTATTTCAAGTAAAGCTGGTCATTGATAATGGGAATGGTTGGAATGTCTCCCAGGCTGGTTGTCCCCTCTCAGAATCTGGGTCCTGTTCAGGGTTATGGTTACACAGGGAGGGGCAGTGGGCCCAGACACTTCCTTTGGGATTCTGGGGGAGAGATTTTCTGGAAGGAGGATGTGGTAGAATTAATTAGAAATGGGATTGGCACCAACACTCTGAGCCGTGACTCTCCCTCTGGGAATGAGCAGTGAAGTTTAAAGCTTGGGGAGGAGGGCTGATGGGAGCCAATTGAGGACTGAATCTCCGTCTTTAAAGAGTCTCGGGAGAGACAGTCTGAAGATGAAGTTATAAAGCACAGAATAGGGAGAGATTCCTCGGAGGAGCAGTTTCAGTTCAATGAGACTCTGACTGAGATCCTGGAGTAATATGGGAGTAAAGGGCGATGTAAAACAGGACACAGGCTCAGGCTCCCAGTGCAGGCAGTGTGGGAATACTGGAGTAATATGGGAGTAAAGGCCGATGTAAAACAGGACACAGGGACAGGCTCCCAGTGCAGGCACAGTGTGGGAATACTGGAGACAAATATGGGAGTAAAGGCCAATGTAAAACAGGACACAGGGTCAGGCTCCCAGTGCAGGCACAGTGTGGGAACACTGGAGTAATATGGGAGTAAAGGCCGATGTAAAACAGGATACAGGGACAGGCTCCCAGTGCAGGTACAGTGTGGGAACACTGGAGTAATATGGGAGTAAAGGCCGATGTAAAACAGGACACAAGGACAGGCTCCCAGTGCAGGCACAGTGTGGGAACACTGGAGCCTTGTCTCAATTTAAAGGGTTGGGATTTACTGGCGACCAGAATCTACCTGCTCTAGGATTCCAATCCCAAGGAGATTGGGAAGAAGTGAGAAGAATTATATTTTTAAATGAACTTAAAACTTGTGACAGAGATTTGCAAAATTCACAGGAGGATATGTCACAGTCATCAGGAACCGCTGCACTATTAGAGGGGCCATACTGATGGAGTGCTGCACTGTCAGAAGAGCAGTACTGAGCGAGTGCTGCACAATCGGAGGGGCAGTACTGAGGGAGCACTGCACTGTCAGAGGGGCAGTACTGAGGGAGTGCTGCACTGTCGGAGGGGCAGTACTGAGGGTGCGCTGCACTGTTGGAGGGGCAATACTGAGGGAGCGCTGCACTGTCAGAGGGGCAGTACTGAGGGAGTGCTGCACTGTCAGGGGGACAGTACTGCGGGAGCTGTTAGGGACGGTGTTGCAGGATTTTGACCCAGCGACGATGAAGGAATGGCCGATATATTTCCAAGTCAGGATGATGTATGTGACTCAAAGGAGAACTTGCAGGTGGTGATGTCCCATGGGCCCGCTGCCCTTGTCCTTCTAGATGGTGGAGTTGGTGGGTTGGGAGGTCCTGTTGAAGAAACCTTGGCGAGTTGCTGCAGTGCATCCTGTGGATGGTACACACTGCAGCCACGGTGCGGTGCGGGTGGAGGGAGTGGGTTTGGGAGGTGCTGTTGAAGAAGCTTTGACGAGTTGCTGCAGACACTAAGGTAGAGAAGAGCAGCAGTGAGGAGCCGGCTGCAGAGAGATCGGGGGTTAAATACGTTCACCCCCATTTCTGGTCACGATGCGATCTACTGCTCCCGCTGTATCCGCCCCTCCAGTGAAATGAAACGCCCCGTGTTCACCAGCTGATATATCACAGCTCCCACACACTTCAATGTTATTAGATTGTTTCATCTGACACCCGCTGAGCCTCAATAATCTGTTTAAAGATTCTGGTTAAACACAACAACACTGAACATCTGAACATTGTCTTTAAGTGCGATCTTTCACAAAGATTTCTGCCTCTGGCAGCGAATGAAAGCTGACCTCCCAAACAGCCCATAATCCGGGGGCTCCGCTCTCTCGTTTTGATGCTCAGTTCTGATTCTGGGCCACATTTGACTAATAGTGATCTGTTCATCGCTCTAATTAATGTCTCATTATGTTAACCCGGGTCCCACAGTCCATGGGATTTAGTGCAACACTCGCTCATATCTCCGATCCTCAAACACAGCTCAGTGTGTGAACGGGAACATCTGAGAGAACATTTAACTGCACAGAAATCCAACCCCCTATTACTGCCTCCTTCTGGCCTTCTCCCTCCGCCTGATATTTCTGGTGATCAATCGATGTGATTAACACCAGGGCAGGTCAGGAGACTAAGGACACAATTGGGGCCAACAATCTATCAATCAGCCTCGCTAATTGATATCAAACGGCTCACTGTTAGAATAGAATAGAAGTGAATAGTAAAAATATTGATATATCATTCCCCCTCCCCACCTCAGAGTAAACACACTGACATATCACTCCCCCTCCGCACCTCAGAGTACAAACATTGATATATCGGATCTCACAGCTCTCTGTATAATTATTACCTCAGGGGTATAATCAAGCCTGAAGGCTCTGTGCCTCAATGCGAGGAGTATTCGGAATAAAGTGGATGAATTAACTGCGTAGATAGCAGTTAACGGATATGATGTGATTGGCATCACAGAGACATGGCTTCAGGGAGACCAAGGCTGGGAACTCAACATCCAAGGGTAGTCAGCATTTAGGAAGGACAGACAGAAAGGAAAAGGAGGCAGGGTGGTGTTGCTGGTTAAAGATGAAATCAGTGCAATTGTAAGGAAGGACATTAGCCTGGATGATGTGGAATCGGTATGGGTGGAGCTACTTAATTCCAAAGGGCAGAAAACGCTAGTGGGAGTTGTGTACAGACCACCAAATAGTAGTAGTGAGGTCGGGGACAGCATCTAACATGAAATAAGGGATGTGTGCAATAAAGGTACAGCAGTAATAATGGGCGACTTTAATCTTCACATTGATTGGGCTAACCTTACTGGTAGCAATGCGGTGGAGGAGGATTTCCTGGAGTGTATTAGGGATGGTTTTCTAGACCAATACGTAGAGGAACCAACCAGGGAGCTGGCCATCCTAGACTGGGTATTGTGTAATGAGAAGGGACTAATTAGCAATCTTGTTGTGTGAGGCCCCTTGGGGAAAAGTGACCATAACATGGTAGAATTCCTTATTAAGATGGAGAGTGACAAAGTTAATTCGGAAACTAGGGTCCTGAACTTAAGGAAAGGTAACTTCGACGGTATGAGGCGTGAATTGGTTAGAATAGACTGGCAAATGATACTCAAAGGGTTGACGGTGGATAAGCAATGGCAAACATTTAAAGATCACATGGATGAACTTCAGCAAATGTGCATCCCTGTCTGGAGTAAAAATAAAACTGGGAAGGTGGCTCAACCATGGCTAACAAAGGAAATTAAGGATAGTGTTAAAGCCAAGGAAGAGGCATATAAATTGGCTAGAAAAAGCAACAAACCTGAGGACTGGGAGAATTTTAGGATTCAACAGAGGAGGACGAAGGGTTTAATTAAGAGGAGGAAAATAGAGTATGAGACGGGGCTTGCAGGAAATATAAAAACTGACTGCAAAAGCTTTTATAAATATGTGAAGAGAAAAAGATTAGTAAAGACAAACGTAGGTCCCTTGCAGTCGGACTCAGGTGAATTTATAATGGGGAACAAAGAAATGGCAGAACAATTGAACAAATACTTTGGTTCTGTCTTCACGAAGGAAGATATAAATAACCTTCTGAAGGTATTAGTTGACAGTGGGTCTCGTGAGAAGGAGGAACTGAAGGATATCCTTATTAGGCGGGAAATTGTGTTCGGGAAATTGATGGGATTGAAGGCCGATAAATCCCCGGGGCCTGATAGCACAAGGAAGTGGCCCTAGAAATAGTGGATGCATTGGTGATCATTTTCCAACAGTCTATCGACTCTGGATCAGTTCCCATGGACTGGAGGGTAGCTAATGTAACACCACTTTTTTAAAAAGGAGGGAGAGATAAAACGGGTAATTATAGACCGGTTAGCCTGACATCGGTAGGGGGAAAAAGTTGGAATCGATCATGAAGGATGAAATAGCAGCGCATTTGGAAAGCGGTGACAGGATCGGACCAAGTCAGTGTGGATTTATGAAAGGGAAATCATGCTTGACGAATCTTCTGAAATTTTTTGAGGATGTAACTAGCAGAGTGGACAAGGGAGAACCAGTGGATGTGATGTATTTGGATTTTCAGAAGGCTTTTGACAAGGTCCCGCACAAGACATTGTTGTGCAAAATCAAAGCACATGGTATTGGGGGTAATATACGTGGATAGGGAACTGGTTGGCAGACAGGAAGCAGAGAGTCGGGATAAACGGGTCCTTTTCAGAATGGCAGACAGTGACTAGTGGAGTGCCGCAGAGCTCAGTGCTGGGACCCCAGCTCTTTACAATATACATTAACGATTTGGATGAAGGGATAGAGTGTAATATCTCCAAGTTTGCAGATGACACTAAACTGGGTGGTAGTGTGAGCTGTGAGGAGGACGCTAAGAGGCTGCAGGGTGACTTGGACAGGTTTGGTGAGTGGGTAAATGCATGGAAGATGCAGTATAATGTGGATAATTGTGAGGTTATCCATTTTGGGGGAAAATACACAAAGGCAGAATATTATCTGAATGGCGGCAGACTAGCAAAAGGGGAGGTGCAACAAGACCGAGGTGTCATGGTTCATCAATCACTGCAGGTACAGCAGGTGGTAAAGAAGGCAAATGGTATGTTGGTCTTCATAGCTAGGAAATTTGAATATAGAAATTGGGAGGTCTTACTGCAGTTGTACAGGGCCTTAGTGAGGCCTCACCTGGAATATTGTGTTCAGTTTTGGTCTCCTAGTCTGAGGAAAGACGTTCTTGCTATTGAGGGAGTGCAGCGAAGGTTCACCAGACTGATTCCAGAGATGGCTGGACTGCCATATGAGGAGAGACTGGATCAACTGGGCCTTTATTCACTGGAGTTGAGAAGGATGTGAGGGGATCTCATAGAAACGTACAAGATTCTGACGGGACTGGACAGGTTAGGTGCGGGAAGAATGTTCCCGATGTTGGAGAAGTCCAGAACCAGGGGACATAGTCTTAGGATAAGGGGTAGGCCATTTCGGACTGAGATTAGGAGAAACTTCTTCACTCAGAGAGTTGTTAACCTGTGGAATTCCCTGCCGCAGAGTGTTGTTGATGCCAGTTGGCTGGATATATTCAAGAGAGCGTTAGATATGGCTCTTGCGGTTAAGGGGATCAAGGGGTATGGAGAGAAAGCAGGAATGGGGTACTGAAGGAATGATCAGCCATGATCTTATTGAATGGTGGTGCAGGCTTGAAGGGCTGAATGGCCTACTCCTGCACCTATTTTCCATGTTTCTATGTTTCTATGCCACGACATAGCTATTTGTACTACAAAATGCTCTGATTGGCTCTCCTTGATCACATGGCCTGATTGTTGATTGGTCCCCTTGCAGTGTAAGACACACCCAGACGTTTCTCTGGAATGTGTAATTGGAACTGCCCAGCCCAAGTTCTGAGTGAATTTGAAAAATGTAATTCAAACCATTCTGACTTCAGAGCCCAGACAGGATAAAGCTCCCCATCCCAGCCCAAATTCCCGCTCCATCCAAGCCCAAGTTCCTGCCCCATCCTAGCCCAAGTTTCCGCTCCATCCCAGTCCAATTTCCTGCCCCATCCCAGCCCAAGGTCCTTCCCCATCCCAGCCCAAGTTCCTGCCCCATCCCCACCATAGATGGGGCATTGTGTGTATGTAGTATATAACCATCATGCAACAGTAACCTTCATGTAACTGGACACTTTATGCAACTCCTCTACACTGTACTTATACCCTAGAAATGCACACCCTGACCACAGGGGGTGAACTTGTGGGAGACACTCCTCATCTGGGTTTCCAGGTATAAAAGGGGAGGTCCCACCCAGGTTTAAAACTCCTTGGTCCTGGGAATAAAGATTAAGGTCACGCAGTGACTGTGTCTGCAGTACATGCCTCGTGTGATTTTGTAGCAAGGTGCAGGGACACCACATTGGGCAACGAGAAACGGGAATCACCGAACCAAGAGGATGACCACTGGTAGCACAGGAATGCTACTGTGTAGCTGAGGACTGGGACGACTTCATGGAGAGACTCCAGCAGAGCATTGTCACGAAGGACTGGCTGGGAGCGGCAGTGGTTGACAAGCGGAGGGCGCATCTACTGACCAGCTGCGGACCACAGACGTATGTGCTGATGAAAGACCTGCTCGCACCCCAAAAGCCAGCGGACAAGTCCTTCAAAGAGCTCAGCCAGCTGATCAGTGAGCATCTCAAGCCGGCGAGTAGCATACACATGGCCCGGGACCGGTTGTACACACACCGGCATCAGGAAGGGCAAAACATCTCGGACTTCGTTGCGGACCTGCGGCGCTTGGCCTGTCTCTGTAAGTCCACAGATGCTTGCAGAGGGGAGGTGTTAAAGGATTTCTTCATTGAGGGCATTAATCATGCCGGGATTTTCGGGAAGCTCATAAATACCAAGGACTTGACTTTAGAATGGACCGCGTTGATAGCTCAGTCCTTCATGGCAGGGGAAGAGGAGACCAAGCTAATTTACGCGCGCAGCCCTGGTCCCAACGTGGCAACGGACCAGGGAGTTAACATGGTGAATGCGGCTCGGGACCCCGCAGGCAGGCAAGGGCATTTTGAAACCGCCCAGGCAGCAACAGACTCTAGGGTGGGCCCGCAACAGGGACAATGGAAAGGGGATCAGAAATTCACGCCATCTCGAGGAACAATGCGTCCCGCGATGGGACCATTAACACCCACCATCAGAGTGCTTAGAAACAACCAAATGGGCAATCAGAGAGGAATGCCTAGTAACAGTCCTTTTGTTAACAACAATCTCAGCTCATGCTGGAGGTGCGGGGGTAGACATACTGCGAAAAGCTGCAGGTTTCAGCAATATACCTGTAGGATTTGTAATGTCAGTGGACACTTGGCCAGGATGTGCAAAAAGGCTGTAGCGAGGCTAATCTGTGAGACAGAGGAACCAGATGAGGGGTCTGCAATGCAAATGATGCCTGGGGAAAAACCATCGATGCTGAAGTTCAGCGGGTTCATGTGACTGACATCCACAGCCCATACATTAAAACGCCACCCATGATGATTAAAGTTTTATTGAATGACATTCCGGTTCACATGGAGCTGGATACTGGAGCTAGCCAGTCACTTATCAGCGCCCAACAATTTGAGAGACTATGGCCACACAGAGCTAGCAGGCCCAAACTGGAACGCATTGACACGCAGCTACGGACGTACACCAAAGAGATCATCCAAGTGCTAGGCAGTGCAAACTTGGTGTCAACACATAATGGATCACAGAACCGGCTGCCATTCTGGATCATCCCGGGAAATGGCCCCGCGTTTTTGTGGAGGAGTTGGCTAGCTGAGATGAATTGGAAATGGGGGCATGTGCACGCCATTTCATCTGTGGAGCGAAGTTCATACTCACAGGTCCTTCAAAAATTCAGGTCACTGTTTCAACCCGGTGTCGGAACTTTGAAGGGCACCAAAGTAGTGATACATATCACCCCGGACGCCAGACCAGTGCACCACAAAGCCAGAGCGGTGCCGTATGTGATGCAGGAGAAAATTGAAAGTGAATTGGACAGGCTACTCAGAGAGGGCATCATTTCGCCCGTGGAATTCAGTGACTGGGCAAGTCCCATCGTTCCTGTCCTTAAAGCAGATGGCTTGGTCAGGATTTGTGGCGACGACAAAGCCACCATCAACCAAGTGCCGCTGCAAGACCAATACCCGCTCCCAAGAGCGGAGGACCTTTTTGCCACGCTGGCAGGTGGCAAGCTGTTCATGAAGTTGGATCTCACTTCGGCCTACATGACTCAGGAACTGGCTGAAGAATCCAAGCTTCTGACCACCATCATGACGCACAAGGGATTATTTATCTACAACAGGTGTCCGTTTGGCTTTCGTTCGGCAGCAGCTATCTTTCAGAGAAACATGGAAAGCTTGCTCAAATCCATTCCTGGAACAATCGTATTCCAAGACGACATTCTCATAACGAGTAGAGACACCGAAGAACACCTCCATAACCTGGAGGAGGTGCTACGCCGACTGGATCGGGTAGGCTTGCAGCTTAAAAAGACCAAGTGTGTGTTTTTGGCCCCAGAGGTCGAGTTTTTGGGCAGGAGGGTTGCCGCAGACGGGATCCGGCCCACTGGATCAAAAGCAGAGGCGATCTGCCGGGCACCCAGGCCCGGCAAAACATAGGAGCTGTGATCATTCCTGGGACTTTTGAACTATTTCGGGAACTTACTGCCGAACCTAAGCACATTGTTGGAGCCGCGACGCATGCTCCTGCGTAAAGGTTGTGAATGGCTTTGAGGGGACTGTCAAGAACGGGCTTTCAATAAGGCGAGGAATCTGCTGTGTTGTAACAAACTGTTGACTTTGTATGACCCCTGTAAAAAACTGGTCTTAACATGCGATGCATCATCCTGCGGGGTTGGGTGTGTGTTGCAGCAGGGCAATGATGATGGCCAACTCCAACCGGTGGCTTATGCCTCCAGGTCACTCTCCCAGGCAGAGCGTGGATACGGCATGGTCGAAAAGGAAGCTTGTGTTTACGGTGTGAAAAAGATGCATCAGTACCTTTTCGGTAGACGGTTCGAGCTAGAAACGGACCACAAGCCATTAACATCCCTGTTGTCTGACAGCAAGGCTGTCAATGCCAATGCGTCAGTTCGCATACAGCGATGGGCTCTCACGCTGGCTGCGTATGATTACATCATAGGGCACCAACCAGGCACCGAAAATTGCGTTGACGCGCTCAGCAGGCTCCCACTGGTCACCACTGAGGGTCCGTCGGAGCAAAGCGCTGAGATGGTCATGGCCATTGAGGCTTTTGACACCGCAGGCTCCCCCATCACAGCTCACCAGATCAAACTCTGGACCAACAGAGACACCGTCCTATCCAGGATAAAGTAATGTGTTCTGACTGGGGATTGGGTGCCCGCACACGGGGCGTGCCCTGAGGAGGTCAGACTGTTTCAGAGACGGATGGATGAGCTCTCCATCCAAGCCAACTGCCTGCTATGGGGCAGCTGGGTAGTCATGCACAAGAAAGGAGGGGAAGCGTTCATCAGGGAACTCCACAGCGAGCACCCTAGCATCGTGTTAATGAAGGCCATTGCTCGGTCACATGTATGGTGGCCAGGGATTGACTCAGACCTGGAACACTGGGTTCGCAGGTGCACGACGTGTGTCCAGCTGGGCAATGCCCCCAGGGAGGCCCCACTCAGCCCGTGGCCCTTGCCCACCAGACCATGGTCACGTATTCACGTAGACTATGCGGGCCCGTTCATGAGGAAAATGTACCTGATCGTTGTCGATGCATAGTCGAAATGGATCGGGTACATCATATTAAACTTGTGCACGACATCCATCACCGCGGAGAGTCTGCGTATGGTTTTCGCGACCCCCGGCTTGCCGAACATCCTGGTCAGCAACAATGGCCCGTGTTTCACCAGCCATGAATTCCAGGAGTTTACGTCAGGCAATGGTATCAAACACGTCCGGACAGCGCAGTTCAACCCGGCTTTCAATGGCCAGGTGGAACGTGCGGTCCAAGTCATAAAACAGGGCATGCTACGCATCCAAGGACCCTCCCTTCAGTACCACCTATTGCGCCTCCTGCTGGCCTACAGGTCCCGCCCGCACTCGCTCACGGGAGTCCCACCAGCGGAACTCCTCATGAAACGCACACTTAAAACGCGGCTGTCCCACATTCACCCAGCCCTGGCAAACATTGTTGAGGGCAAGCGCCAGTCCAAAACCGAGCTCCATGATCGAAACTCAAGTAGGAGGTGTATAGAAATGGATGACCCGGTATTTGTTCTTAACCATGCTTTGGGACCCAAGTGGCTTGAGGGCACAGTAATTGGCAAAGAAGGGAATAGGATCATAGTGGTCAGACTAAACAATGGGCAGATATGCCGCAAACATTTGGACCAAGTAAAGAAAAGGTTCAGCATAGACACGGAGTAACCTGAAGAAGAGCATAAGTTGTCACCCACACCACTGCCAGTGGACGAGCAATAAGGACAGTCCACAGCATACACAGTCCCCGCGGCCAGCCTGGACGGGCCGGAATCACTTCAGGTGACAGAGACGCATGCCAAGGTTCAGGTCACACAGTGACTGTGTCTGCAGTACATGCTTCATGTGATTTTGTAGTAAGGTGCAGGGACACCACAGATCACATGGCCTAATTGCTGATTGGTCCCTTTGGAGGATAATACACACCCAGACGTTTCTCTGGAATGTGTAATTGGAACTGCCCAGCCCAAGTTCTGAGTGACTTTGAAAAATGTAATTCAAGCCATTCTGACTTCAGAACCCAGACAGGATAAAGCTCCCCCATCCCAGACCAAGTTCCTGCCCCATCCCAACCCAAGTTCCTGCCCCATCCCAACCCAAGTTGCTGCCCCATCCCAGCCCAAGTTCCTGCCCCATCCCAACCCAAGTTCCTGCCCCATCCCAGACCAAGTTCCTGCCCCATCCCAACCCAAGTTGCTGCCCCATCCCAGCCCAAGTTCCTGCCCCATCCCAGCCCAAGTTCCTGCCCCATCCCAACCCAAGTTCCTGCCCCATTCCCACCATAGATGGGTATTGTACGTGGGTCACTGATTGTTAACAGGTTTATTGGGTATGAAGTGAATAGTGACAGTGTCGTGACTCCGCATTTTATCCGCTCCAATGATGTCCCAAGTCACACACGCACTGAGCTTTCTGAGAAATAGGGTGTGGGTGTAAAATTGGATGGAAGAACGTGATCCGTCTTCCCTGAGTACCCACTCTCCCCTGCGATCCAGTCTCCCGCTTTCCCTCTCTCTCCCCCAGTCTCTGTCTCTCTACCCCCCAGTCTCTCTCCTACGTCAGGCTCTCACTCCCTCCCCCCACCCAGTCTTTCTCTCACTTCCCCCACTCCCAGTCTCCCTCTCTCTCTCCACCAGTATATCTCTCTCACCTCCCCAGTCTCTCTCTCTCCCACCCCCAGTCTCTCTCTCCCACCCCCAGTGTCTCTCTCTCTCCCACCCCCAGTCTCTCTCTCCCACCCCCAGTCTCTCTCTCTCTCCCACCCCCAGTCTCTCTCTCTCTCCCACCCCCAGTCTCTCTCTCTCCCACCCCCAGTCTCTCTCTCTCCCACCCCCAGTCTCTTTCTCTCCCACCCCCAGTCTCTCTCTCTCTCCAACCCCCAGTCTCTCTCTCCCACCCCCAGTCTCTCTCTCTCTCTCCCACTCCCACCCCCAGTCTCTCTCTTTCTCTCCCCGTTTCCCTCTCCCTCCCCCAGTCTCCCTCTCCCTCCCCCAGTCTCCCTCTCCCTCCCCCAGTCTATCTCTCTCTCTCCCTCTCCCTTCCCAGTCTCTCTCTCTCTCTCTTTCCCTCCCCAGTCTCTCTCTCTCTCCCTCCCCAGTCTCTATCTCCCCCTCCCCAATCGTTCTCTTCTCCCCTTCCTCAGTCTCTCTCTCTCTATCTCCCTCTCCCTCCCCAGTCTCTCTCGCTCTCTCTCTCTCCCCAGTGTCTTTCTCTCTCCCTCCCCAGACTCTCTCTCTCTCTCCCTCCCCAGTCTCTCTCTCTCTCTCCCTCCCCAATCTCTCGCTCTCTCGCTCACTCCCCAGTCTCTCTCTCTCTCTCTCCCTCCCCAGTCTCTCTCTCTCTCCCTCCCCAGTCTCTCTCTCTCTCTCTCCCTCCCCAGTCTCTCTCTCTCTCCCTCCCCAGTCTCTCTCTCTCTCTCTCTCCCTCCCCAGTCTCTCTCTCTCTCCCACCCCAGTCTCTCTCTCTCTCCCTCCCCAGTCTCTCTCTCTCTCTCTCCCTCCCCAGTCTCTCTCTCTCTCCCTCCCCAGTCTCTCTCTCTCTCTCTCCCTCCCCAGTCTCTCTCTCTCTCTCCCTCCCTTCCCAGTCTCTCCCTCTCTCTCCCTCCCTCCCCAGTCTGTCTCTCTCTCCCTCCCTCCCCAGTCTCTCTCTCTCCCTCCCTCCCCAGTCTCTCTCTCTCCCTCCCTCCCCAGTCTCTCGCTCTCTCCCTCCCTCACCAGTCTCTCTTTCTCTCCCTCCCCAGTCTCTCTCTCTCTCTCTCTCTCTCTCCCCCTCCCCAGTCTCTCTCTCTCTCTGCCACTGCTCCGATGTTTTCTCTCCCACAAAAGGCTGCGAAAATGTTCCAAATAATCCAAAAGCTAGAAGCAGCTCCAGCTCCAGCTCCAGTGGCTGTCTCTCTGTCTCGCGCCCCACTTCCGACTTCCTCATATGTCGTACTGCGCATGCACGCCCGAGTCGAGGGCCCATGCTCAAAAAGCGAGCGGAGTCCAATGCGCATGCTCAGAAGGACACTGAAAAACCGAGTGCAAATAGTCACTCTGAGGATTTAACCCGCACTCCCATAGTTCCCAAGGCAATGGCACCCTCTAGTGTTGGATTGTTGAATATAGAAATCAATCCAATAACCAGACATTAACCACATGTTGTATTAATCATTCTGCTACTTCTGCCCTGACTCCACATTCTCTGGCCTTGTTCATCAGTCTATTATGGGCTACCTTATCGAAGGCCTTTTGAAAATCCAGATAAATTACATTTATTGTATTACTATTGTCTACTCACTCTGTTACCTCTTCAAAAAATTCAATGAAGTTGGTCAAGTAAGACTTTCCCTTTTGAAATCCATGCTGACTATTCATTATTATATTTTTGGTTTCTAGATGTTCTTCTATTTTCTCCTTTAATAGGGGTTCCATTACTTTTCCAACCACCGATGTTAAGTGACTGGTCTAAAATTCCCTGGACATGTTCTATCCCCCTTAAATATAGGTATTATGCTTAGATGGAGGGTAGAATTTTTTACACAGAAAAAGAATGTAAAAAGTTATATATAGAGACAGGACATGGAATTGGGATTAGAGTAGATTACTCCAGTTTAATCGCTAAATATGTTGAAGGAAAGGCTTCTATCTGTGCTGCAATTTCTTTGATTCTATAAAGGCAAACAAACTATAAATGAATCTTCAATTGTTACATCATTCTTTCAATGTACTTGCAAGCCACACATGGAAACAAGTTGAAACATTACCCAGTTTTTTCTGTGTAAAAGGCATGTGAATGAATGCACCATTGAAATAAATCTCTTTCTGTAAATGGAGGAGGTGGCGATATAATTGAGAGAGGGACCATTTAAAGAAAGAAGAAAAACATTAATGAATGTACAATCATAAAATGAAACTTTCTTCAAATAGTGATGAAAGTCATATTTGGAGACAATTATAACATTCTCCCGTTACTCAATCTGGAAAATGAAAAATGTGTGAATGGATTTGTGGCAGATGTTACCAAAACTACTGGGCAGCCAACCATTAGAATGGGTACAAGAGCCGTTCATTAGGTTTCCAATAATTTGTCCCATCTTCTGATCTGACAGGTATGTTCATTCTCATAATCTGTTCACACTTGGAGGTAGTCCCTAACCACATACAAATCCATTTACGAGCAATATAATATGCAAAGAGCTGTCTGCTTATATACTGATTATATCCCATCTGCTGGAGGAAAACCAAACATCTTTCAGATGACAGCAGAAGAGGAGCGAGGTCAGGGAGAAGGAACGGCGAGGTCGGGGTGAAGGAGCGGCGAGGTCGGGGTGAAGGAGCAGTGAGGTCGGGGAGAAGGAGCGGCGAGGTCGGGGTGAAGGAGCGGCGAGGTCGGGGTGAAGGAGCAGTGAGGTCGGGGAGAAGGAGCGGCAAGGTCGGGGTGAAGGAGCGGCGAGGTCGGGGCAAAGGAGCGGTGAGGTCGGGGCGAGGTCGGGGCGAAGGAGCGGCGAGGTCGGGGCGAAGGAGCGGCGAGGTCGGGGCGAGGTCGGGGCAAAGGAGCGGTGAGGTCGGGGCGAGGTCGGGGCGAAGGAGCGGCAAGGTCGGGGCGAAGGAGCGGTGAGGTCGGGGCGAGGTCGGGGCGAAGGAGCGGCAAGGTCGGGGCGAAGGAGCGGTCGGGGCGAAGGAGCGGCGAGGTCAGGGCGAAGGAGCGGTGAGGTCGGGGCGAAGGAGCGGCGAGGTCGGGGCGAAGGTGCGGTGAGGTCGGGGCGAAGGAGCGGTGAGGTCGGGGCGAAGGAGCGGTGAGGTCGGGGCGAGGTCGGGGCGAAGGAGCAGTGAGGTCGGGGTGAAGGAGCGGCAAGGTCAGGGCGAGGTCGGGGCGAAGGAGCGGCGAGGTCGGGGTGAAGGAGCGGTGAGGTCGGGGCGAGGTCGGGGCGAAGGAGCAGTGAGGTCGGGGTGAAGGAGCGGCAAGGTCAGGGCGAGGTCGGGGCGAAGGAGCGGCGAGGTCGGGGCGAGGTCGGGGTGAAGGAGCGGCGAGGTCGGGGTGAGGTCGGGGCGAAGGAGCGGCGAGGTCGGGGCGAGGTCGGGGTGAAGGAGCGGCGAGGTCGGGGCGAGGTCGGGGCGAAGGAGCGGCGAGGTCAGGGTGAAGGAGCGGCGAGGTCGGGGCGAAGGAGAGGTCGGGGCGAAGGAGCGGCGAGGTCGGGGCGAAGGAGCGGTGAGGTCAGGGAAGGAGCGGCGAGGTCGGGGCGAAGGAACAGCGATGTCGGGGCGAAGGAGCGGTGAGGTCAGGGCGAGTTCGGGGCGAAGGAACGGCGAGGTCAGGGTGAAGGAGCGGCGAGGTCGGGGCGAAGGTCGGGGCGAAGGAGCGGAGAGGTCGGGGCAAAGGAGCGGCGAGGTCGGGGCAAGGTCGGGGGGAAGGAGTGGTAAGAGATCATAGAGGGACATGATCGGGCCCAGGAGAGGCGACAGTTCGGGGCCCAGAAGAGGCAAGGGCCCAGGGACAGCACGGACCAGCCCACACTGCGATATGTGTGCGCACTAGATCCATGCAGCAGAACTGGTCACCAGTCGTCTTGGTTAATCCTTGCCAGTGGACCAAGACCTAGCTCTGTCAAGCCCGTGTGGTGGCTGGTGTTCAACGGCCACCACACGTTAAAAAAATCCACGCAAAGGCATCTTCCACCCTTCAAGATGTAGTTCGGGACCTGGAATATTAGATTCTTTATTGAAACTCCTGGGTACTCATCCCTTTTTGGCGTGGAAGCAAGTCATCTTCGTTTTGAGGCACCACCTATGATGATGATGATGATAATCATGCTCAGAAACCAGAAACCCCGATATACAGCAAGTCTATTCATGAATAAGTTAAGAGCACAAGCCTGAGACGTTTGATGGTGCATTTCACCCAACCAATACCAACAGTAATAATAACAATGAAATATTGTTAAAAAGTGCATGTTGTCATTGGGGTCTGCAAGCCCCGGTGATATTACATTCTCAAACATTCCCACATCACAGGATCACAGGATCGATGCTAAATGTCATTGTCAATGGGTCATCTCACACATAGCTTCAGAGAAGGTTCACTCGGTTGATTCTGGAGATGAGGGGATTGACTTATGAAGATAGGTTGAGTAGGTTGGGCTTAGACACATTGGACTTCAGAAGAATGAGAGGTGATCTTATCGAAACATGTAAGATAATAAGGGAGCTCGACAAGGTGGACGCAGAGAGGATATTTCCACTCATAGGGGAAACTAAAACTAGGGGACATAGTCTCAGAATAAGGAGCCGCCCATTTAAAACTGAGATGAGGAGGAATTTCTTCTCTCAGAGGGTTGTAAATCTGTGGAATTCTCTGCCCCAGAGAGCTGTGGAGATTGGGTCATTGAATATATTTAAGGTGGAGATAGTCAGATTTTTGGTCAATAAGGGAATAAAGGGTTATGGGGAACAGGCAGTGAAGTGGAGCTGAGTCCATGATCAGATCAGCCATGATCTTATTAAATGGTGGAGCAGTCTCGAGGGGCCAGGTGGTCTACTCCTGCTCCAATTTCTGATGTTCTTATGTTCTTATATAGAATGCTGAACTATTTGGCCAAAACAATACAGTAAATCGGAGGATGTGGTGCTACACTGTTTCCGTGCTGGGGCCACGCCATATCTTGAGCACTGGGCCCTGTTCTGGTCAGCAAGGCAACATGGGAGATTTTCAGTACCATGATGCACTGCACGCGACTGATCCCTGGGGAAAGGGACTGAATTATCAGCAAACACAGCAGAAACCTGGGCTTTCTCGCTGGGAAAGGAAGTATTTAGAATAGTAAATGGTCTAGAAAAGATAAATCCGGAAAACTAAAGTGTGCAGGTTGAGTAAGTGAGGGAAATGGGGTCTCTGGGTCAAAGTGGAAAAGGGCAAATTAACTTTCATGTCAGGAAGTTTGTGATGAGAAAAAGAATGGCAGACTTTGTTGCTTCTAATCGTAGATGTTAAAGGGCAGAGTTCGGAGTCCGAGTCCATGGTGGGGAATATAACCTGTGCAAGCTCGGGTAGAAAATGGTCATCAGCGGGCTCGCCATTCGCTCATCCTCACTCACACCCCGGGCAACAAACAAGCCTCAGTCAGGACCCAGCATTCCAGTGGTAGCCAGTACACCGACAGACATGAAGTGTATCGGCCAACACAAGGGTGCACCTGGACTCCGACAGTGGGCTCCAGGCCTAGTCTATAGCACCAAAGACAACTCAAGGGTCGATTGGAGCCATGGCTGGTCTTGGGGTTGGGGGCGTGAGATTGACATCCCAACCCCCCCATGTGTGGGCAGCCTCTCCAGATTCTGGGCACACAAGGCCTGTGAGCACCAAAGAAGTAGCCCATGTGGCACTTTAGCCCACCAGCAACATGTGAATGAGGAGCCCTCCCACTGATCTCACAAACTGGACCTAATAGAGGTCTTTAAAATCATGAAAAGTTTTGATAGAACGGATATTGAGAAAGAAGAGGCCCAGTCCCCGCAGGAGAAGGAGAGGCTCAGTTCCCGCAGGAGGAGGAGAGGCCCAGGTTGTCGATGGAGGAGGAGAGGCCCAGTTCCCGCAGGAGGAGGAGAGGCCCAGACCCCGCAGGAGGAGGAGAGGCCCAGTTCCCGCAGGAGGAGGAGAGGCCCAGTTCCCGCAGGAGGAGGAGAGGCCAGTTCCCGCAGGAGGAGGAGAGGCCCAGTCCCCGCAGGAGGAGGAGAGTCCCAGTCCCCGCAGGAGGAGGAGAGGCCCAGTCCCCGCAGGAGGAGGAGAGGCCCAGGTTGTCGATGGAGGGGGAGAGTCCCAGGTTGTCGATGGAGGAGGAGAGGCCCAGGTTGTCGATGGAGAGGCAGAGGTCCAGGTTGTCGATGGAGGAGGAGAGGCCCAGGTTGTCGATGGAGGAGGAGAGGCCCAGGTTGTCGATGGAGGAGGAGAGGCCCAGGTTGTCGATGGAGGAGGAGAGGCCCAGGTTGTCGATGGAGGAGGAGAGGCCCAGGTTGTCGATGGAGGGGGAGAGGCCCAGGTTGTCGATGGAGGAGGAGAGGCCCAGGTTGTCGATGGAGGAGGAGAGGCCCAGGTTGTCGATGGAGGGGGAGAGGCCCAGGTTGTTGATGGAGGAGGAGAGGCCCAGGTTGTCGATGGAGGAGGAGAGGCCCAGGTTGTCGATGGAGGAGGAGAGGCCCAGTTTGTCGATGGAGAGGCAGAGGTCCAGGTTGTCGATGGAGGAGGGGTGGCCCAGGTTGTCGATGGAGGAGGAGAGGCCCAGGTTGTCGATGGAGGAGGAGAGGCCCAGGTTGTCGATGTAGGAGGAGAGGCCCAGGTTGTCGATGTAGGAGGAGAGGCCCAGGTTGTCGATGGAGGAGGAGAGGCCCAGGTTGTCGATGGAGGAGGAGAGGCCCAGGATGTCGATGGAGGGGGAGAGGCCCAGGTTGTCGATGGAGGAGGGGAGGCCCAGGTTGTCGATGGAGGGGGAGAGGCCCAGGTTGTCGATGGAGGGGGAGAGGCCCAGGTTGTCGATGGAGGGGGAGAGGCCCAGGTTGTCGATGGAGGGGGAGAGGCCCAGGTTGTCGATGGAGGAGGGGAGGCCCAGGTTGTCGATGGAGGAGGAGAGGCCCAGGTTGTCGATGGAGGAGGGGAGGCCCAGGTTGTTGATGGAGGAGGAGAGGCCCAGGTTGTCGATGGAGGAGGGGAGGCCCAGGTTGTCGATGGAGGAGGGGAGGCCCAGGTTATCGATGGAGGAGGGGAGGCCCAGGTTGTCGATGGAGGAGGAGAGGCGCAGGTTGTCGATGGAGGAGGGGAGGCCCAGGTTGTCGCAGGTAATTTACTTCCACACATCGATGGAAACGCAGGCCTAATCAGCACAGCTCTAATTGGTTGAATAATTAAAGCTCCCGTTAAATCACTGGGCTAAAAATTTGAAAGCACCCAAAAACGCAGGTGGGGGATCGCATTAACCAGCACCCATTTAAATTAATTCAGGCAGAACGCAAACTTTGTGCTGCCTACTATTTTAAATGATGGTGGCAACAGCCCAGTGCTAAATGCGCTGTTAACATTTGTGGGGAAGCGCGTAACTATAGGCCATCAATATAAGATCGGCACCAAGAAACCGAACAGGGAATTCAGAAGAAACTTCTTTCCCCAAAGAGTGGTGAGAATGTGGAACCCACTACCACACGGAGTGGTTGAAGCGAACACTACAGATGCATTTAAGGCGGGGGGCTAGACAAACAAATGGGGGAGAAGGGAATAGAGGGTGATGCTGATAGATTTAGATGAGGAAAGACAGGAGGAGGCTCCAGTGGTGTAAAAACGCCGGCATGGACTGGTTGGGCAGAATGGCCTGTTTCTGCGCTGTATATTCTATGTAATCCGATGTAAAAACTTTATCTGGGTCAGTTATGGAGGGCACAATGGGCACAATCCTGGCACAACCGCTGGGATTGACAATGGTGAAATTATTTGACCAGTGTGTCTCTTTATACAGGTTCAAATGTGACAGGTCAAACAGTGAAAGTTTGTTTTATATGACGTTGTTACATTGAAGGAACAAATAATTCACCCGGAGCATTCGAAAAATGTGCAAGTTTCAAAAGATTGTCCAGGCCAGTCGTTACTGCAATCTTCATATACATTCCATTAACTTCCCTTTCCATCCAACTGAGGGCTGGATATTCTATCACTTCATAATTCTCAGGTAACAAGTTAAACGATATTGCAACACGGCACATCTGTACAGTTACTGACACACATCTGTGTTGAGGGGACTGTCCTAGGTGGCCAGGTGTGGTGACAGTATTCATGTCCTGGGATTTGAAGAAAGTTAGGAGGTTTTGATGGGACTCTTAGCATCAGCACTTTCTGGTTCATCTTCCTTTCTCTCTCATGTTTTCACCCTTGGTGGTGTCCTGCACTATGGGCCTTTGTTCTTCCCCTTGAGTTTTCAATAAAAAATATGGAGAACATTAATAAAAGCCTCCCGCACTGAATGAACCCTATGACCCCATGACCAGGTACTGTGTTTCTCTGTGAGTCCTGTACCACGTTATCAAAACAGAGGAATTTCAAATGGGTAGAATTTGGTCCTCGTTGTTTCCGGGCAGGAAACTGGGACAAAAAGAACAAATTCCGGAGCACGTCCCGCACCAGATCAGTGCCTGTTTTAAGGGCTCCGCCATATTAATAAAGGCGGCTTTGCTGTCATCCCGAGCAGCGTCTAAAACAGGCGTAAGGCCTCTTGCGATGTAATTGAGGGATCTATTACTTGTTTTCTGCCTCCTTGCAGAAATTGTCTGGGATTGAACAGAGTCAGGAGAAGCAGGAGTGTTCCCCGACTCCACAGTCCCTGCGATCGCTCCCATGTCACCGCTCCAACACCCCTTCCAGGTCTTCGATTCAGGCCGCTGTCGGTGAGACAAGATTCCCGATATCCCTCTCACTAAAATGTGCCACTGCCTGTAGAAACCAAACAGACAATGGCAGCTCATGTATAAAATGTTAATGAGGGCCGAGGACCAATTTCAGGCAGGCCTCAGGCTTTGGCGCACCGCTGGTTATGGACCCAAAATAGGCCGTAAATAATTCCCACCCCAATATTTCTGAGCATCAGCCTCTGGGGACCAGTGTTGAAGCTTTGACTTGCCTGAGATGAGTGAGCTCAGCTGTGGAACGAGTGGTAAAGTGAACAGCAAACTATCCTTTCCTCTCAAAGGATGGCTCTAACTGTTCACACATTGATAATGTGACTCAGGGTGGGGAAAGATCAAGTGGTGAGGGAAATGGAAGTGTCCCACTGGTGGAGGAGTGATTTACTCTCTGCCTCGATTTATAAAGCCAAGGATCCCTTTGATTTTCCAGCAGTCTGATTAACTTGTTCGGCCACCTACAAAGATTTTTGTTCATAAACCCTCAGGTCTCTCTGCACCTGAACTCCCTTTTCCAATTGCACCATTGAGTTTATATTGCCTCACCTCATTCTTCCTTCCACAATATATCACTTCCCACGTCTCTACTCTAACACCTGCCGTGTGTCGGCCCACTTCACCAGTCTGTGTCATTCCTCCTGATGTCTGCTACTGTTTTATTTGTTCCGGGATGTGGAAGGCCAGCATTTATTGCCCATCGTAATCGCCCTTGCGAAGGTGGTGGTGAGTCGCCTTCTTTAACCGCTGCAGTCCTTGTGGCGATGGAACTCCCTCAGTGCTGTTAGGGAGGGAGTTCCTCCTCAGTGTACAGGAGTTTGATGTCATCTGCACAATATGAAAGTATACCCTTTATATCCAATTTCAGGTCCTTGATATCTATCAAAATGAGCAGTGGTCTGAATACTGACCCCTGGGGACATCACTGGAAAACACCCGTTCACCACTGCTCTCTGCTTTCTGTCCCGCAGCCAATTTTATATCCACACTGCCGCTGGCCCTGGAATCCCAGGGCCTTCCATGTTATGTTCACAGAACTGATTCATATACTTCCCACAACACATTTATATATCCAACACACATTTATATATCCAGCACACAATAATATATTCCGCGCACATTCATGCACCCAGACCAGATTAATCTACCTGGAACACACCATGTATTTCCCAGAACAGATTCCTACACTCCCCAGATATACAGGGTGTTCACAGGCACAAAGTTTTGAAGGTGGCAGACAAGGTTAATAAAGCTGTTATAAAAGTGTACAGGATCCTTGGTTTTATAAACAGTGGCATAGTGTACAATGTTATGCTAAACCTCAATAAATCAACGTTTGGACCTCAGCGAGAGTATTGTTCACAAATCTGGGCACCACGGTGTAGAAAGAGGTCAAGGCCTTGGAAAGGGTCCGGAGGAGATTAACGTGAATGGTTCCAGGGATGAGGGGTTTCAGTAACCTGGATAGACTGGAGAAGCTGGGATTGTTCTTCTTAGATAAGAGAATGTTAAATGGAGATTAAATGAAGGTTTTTATGAGGGGATTTGATAGAATAGAGAGGACAAAACTGTTTTCACTGGTCGGACAGACAGGAGCCAAAGAACACAGGTTTTAAATAATCGTCAAAAAAAGCCTGGAGAGATGGGGAGAATTATTTTTACTCTGAGAGTTGTTATGATCTGGAATGCATTGCCTGAAAGGTGGTGAAGCAGATTCAATAGTAACTTTTAAATTGGATACAGGATCTCAAGTTAAAAAGGAAACATTTGCTGGGCTATGGGCACAGAGCGGAGAGTGGTACTAATTGGTAGATTTTTCAGAGGCTGCACCGGCTCGATGGGCCAGCTGGCCTCTGTAGGGTGTTTTGTGTGCCCTGTATCTCTAGACTCTTCCTTGAGTTGACCCGTGCTTTAAAACTCCCCAGTTCATGTTGTTTCCCTTTGGACAGCAGGAGCTTTTGCCAATAGTTCCTGCCTAGCCCGTTGATTAGCGGGTAATCCCACACAGAGAGAGACCAAGGTCAGATAGGTCTTCTCCTATGCCTGATGCGCAGCATCCCCAGCGGGATTACTGTGTAACCCGGCCGTGAGCGGATGCCACCCGGTTGGTCTTCCGAATTATACCGCGAACCAGAAGCCCCACAACCCCCAAGTTTGGACCCAAGGAGTTACTATGGATAGATTATAATTGACTCAGACAAAATGAAACAGTTCAGGTTGGTCAAAGATCGATTCCTTTTAATACACTCACAAAACGACAATCCCCTACTCCTCTCGCTTACGGCTTAAAGAGCAGGTGACTGTGGACACTAGCTTAAAACCTTGAACTAAACACCCAGCCTGTCGGTTATGCCGAACCAACCCTCTTCCTAGAATTTAAGTCTAGATAATAGAAACCCTTCTAACTAAAGCCCTCTCCTGGTTTGGTCAGGACCCACACTTGGAAGCCTCCTCACACACACACACACAAGTGTTAGCCTGCATCTTGGACACTTGCAGTTCCTCAGCATCTAAACACGCTGGTTGTCTTGGGGAATTCC
Source organism: Pristiophorus japonicus (assembly GCF_044704955.1). Classification (NCBI taxonomy): domain Eukaryota; kingdom Metazoa; phylum Chordata; class Chondrichthyes; family Pristiophoridae; genus Pristiophorus; species Pristiophorus japonicus. The sequence goes on from NC_091983.1 coordinate 227,953,562, forward strand.
AGAGGTGTATGCTGGATATAATTACCAGCCCTTGTCATTGATTCATGTGGTCCCGGGTCCATTCGACTATAAAGACAAAACCGTGCCTAACAGAGGCATGCGATGAGGACTAGAGAGGTATGGCGAGGCACTCACTTCGGGCGTTCCTGGAGAGTTGACAGATGCGTAGCTACGCGGGGAAAAGTAAGCACTGAATCCCCCAAAGTTCAGTATCTTTATACCCCGTATAGTACACAAAACTGACTGGGCAGTTCCTGGTTACCATGGTCGCAGAGATGCTAGTTGGTCTTCCTGGTGACGTCTCTGTCCTGGATTGGTCAACTTGATGAAAACAATGGTAGGCCATTTCTGTAGATGAGCAGTTCTCGAAGTGCTAACTGTTTGTTGAGTTCTTGACTGCTTCTTCATTGAAAGAGTCCAGAGGTATTACATTTGGCCTGCAAACCTCATTGTCCATCCAGACATACCGGCCCCGTGGACAAAAGGTGTTTTTCCATAAATCACACAAAGTTCGAAATGAAAAGGCCTCTGCCTTTTATGACGTCAGCGTTGAGACTGGTCCCATGACAACCCGAAAGACAGACAGCTCCTGCTCTACTTCACAGAAGCCAAAAATCAGTCCTTTTAAAGTCCAAAAGTCCCAACTCCATTTTGAAATGCAGCCCAAGTGCGTCTCCATTTTAAAAGGGTACAGATCCATTTTAAAAGTTCAAAAATCCATCCGGCCCATACACACACTGATGTTGGCACTGGTCAAATCCTACACCTCCTGCTGTTCTGCACGATTCAATGATTCTATAACACATTCACATACTTCCCAGAATGCATTCATGTACTTCAACAACAGCAACAACTGCCATTCAAGGGGCTGCAGGAGATTACAGAGATAGGGAGGGGCAAGCCATGGAGGGATTTGAAAACAAGGATGACAACTTTAAAATGGCGAATTTGCCAGACTGGGAGCCAATGTCGGTCAGCGAGTACAGAGGTGATGGGTGAACAGAACTCGGTGTGAGTAAGGATAGAGGCAGTGAGCATAGGGGTGATGGGTGAACAGAACTCGGTGTGAGATTTGTTTGAGCTCAAGTTTATGGAGGGTGGAAGATGGGAGGCCGGCCAGGAGCACATTGCAATAGTCAAGTCTAGATGTAACAAGGCTTTGGATGAGGGTGTCTGCAGCAGCTAAGGTGAAGCAGGGGTGGAGACGGGTGATGTTATGGAGGTGGAAGTAGGCTGTCTGTGTGGTGGGGTGGACAAGGGTCAGAATATCATCTCACGGTCAAATAGGAAGCCAAGATTACAAACGGTCTGGTTCGGCCTCTGACAGAACAAAAGATGAAGTTTTACTGTGTAGTAAGCTGTCCTGTGTTGTGGAACTGAACCATACAGACCAGGAAGGACCCAATGGGTGAAACTGGTCTTGGGCGGCAGAGCAAATCGGGCGATAGCAGATCAGCCGCCCGTTTTACACTCCGCCCGGTTCCATTGAATTCAATAGAAAAGAAAATCGAGCTCCCGCCCAGGACGGGTTTCATCCCCTGGTGTAATCTGCAGTCTGTGCTGAGTTATCGGATCTCAGACAGGTCAAACGGGCGGCCGATGCACCATCGCACGTTTTGTGCTGCCGCCCAAGATGGATTTATACCTCTGTCTGTGCTGAGTTCTCCAATCTCAGCCAGGTGGCAGTCGGGGCACAACAGGTAGTCTCTTGTCTGGGAAGGGATAAAAATCAGCATTGTTCCTGCTGAGGGGATTACCCAGCGAGCCCTGCTGATAAATGTACGTATGTGGGTGTTGGGGGAGGACAGGACTGGTTCAGTTGTGATGCTGTCTGTGGTCCACTACACGCTGAATTTCATCGGGTCATTACCATATTAGGGGTGGGTAACCCCCCAGTGGTGGTGTTACAGGGGCACCCACCTTGATGACCAGGTGGAATATGTGTAAAATTTTCTCTCTCTGGCATTAAATTGATAGCAAAACCAATTTGGAAGAAGTTTATTGAACACACACACATGCACGTAGCCTATCAGACAAAACAAAAACCTACTTGTATCCTATTGGTTCTACTTAATTACAACATGTGAGGTAATGAGTTACAGATTTAAACAGAACTTACACTTCCCTCTGAGTCAAGCAAGGCTCGTGGTCTTCTTCCTTGCTCCTTGGTCTGCTCTGTAGAGGGAGGCTTCCTGTTTTTTCGTGTGGTCATCAAGAGAGAGTGAGCTGGCTTTGGGTTCCTTTTTTACATCTTTTTAGTCCATTGTTTCTTGGCATAAGTTGGATTGATCTTAGTTTCATGGCAGGTCTTTAATTGCCTTTGCTCACACATGTGACTGTCTGCAGAAACTGGTGCTATTTCTTGATCAGGTTCATCGTTTCCGTATTAACACCTTCTAATGGTCCTGATAGTCTGGTGAGTTTCGATGGGTTTGTTTACCCCGAAAGTCAGGCTATCTTTTGTTCCTTAAGCCACAAAAGCTGTGAACTTGATGTCTTTTCTCTGTTAAGAGACATTTTGTATCCATTTTGTCTTTGTGAGGTCATAGATACACATCAAATTCATCTCTATTACATACATTCCATATCAATAGTCTCGAGTCCAACACACATCATAATTACTATCACTATCATACACTTTTATTCTTACACATTGAACAGCTCCTTGCTGGTCTATGTATAACAGACTCGTGTACCTGACGACCTTGGTACGTCAATGACTTTCTGAATGCTGGTCCCAGAATAAAATGATTATATCAGTGGAACCCAAAGGAAGACAGGAAGGCGCCTCACCAGCTTTCTGCAGTGTAAGTAAATACAGCTATCTGATGGGGTTTTCAGGCTGCCTGGGAAAACTAACGTCAGATTGCGGGATGGAGGTTGAAGAAGCATCCGAGCCCCCGCCACTGGAATTTGCCGTTCCCACTTCCATGGAGTGGAAACAGATTTTGCCCCAACTTCTGGTACCTCTTTATTGATCTTTTTGTCCAATGTCTTGTCCATCAGAGCCTGGTCATGTGACCCTGTAATGCCTAGAGTGGGAGGGGCTTGAGCTGCATTGTGACATGGTTCCTGACTCCTTTGTGATGCCACCTGGAGACAGGTTTCCGCCCCTGGTTACACAGCATCAGTGGGAGTCACTGTGGGAGGAGCTGCACTTGGCAGCTGACACTGCGAGTGAGTTTAGTCCATATAAATAGGGCAAAGGAAAGAGCAATTTAATATTAAGGTAAGGTCAACCAAATGTCATTAATTACCAATATATTCACATTACATATAATCATAGTCACAAAAATAGTCCCACTGTATTCCAATTACAGATTCTAGAATTACTATTAGTTTTTATATTAAAATGTTCATGGAGTGAACAGTATCTCAGGAAGGTGGAGAGAGGATTCGAATCATCATCACACTAACTGGGACTGGAGAAATGTCGCTGGATTCACAGAGCAGATCTGGTGGGACCCTCAATGTCAAAGATGGGATGAAACAAGAAGCCTCAACAATGATTGCAAAGGTGAGGAACTTTACTGAGGATCCAATCAGACCAGGATTTTGCCAAGGTGAGAGTCTAACCATCTACTGGGAGCTTCTTCGATAGATGCCATAAGGGTCCACCTTTGATGCAGCAAATCCAACAGAGCTTAACTCATATGTAAAGCTGGCCCATACCTGGGACTGTTTGACATTTACATGTAGATGGATTTATATTCTCGATTCATCCCATGCTGTACCTGAGCTGGTGTGCTTCATTGGATAGTGTCAGAGGAGCTGTACGCTGAATTTAACACATGCTGTGTATCTCAGTTAGCTGTGTTTGATGAACCAATTTAGGGAGAGCTTTGCACTGCATCTAACTCGTGTTGTATCTGGCCTGGGATCGTTTGATGGTAATGTATAGTGCAAGGCTATATTCTGTATCTAATCCTATACCGGGCCTGGGAGTGTTTGATAGGACAGTGTATAGGGAGCTTTACTCTTTACCAAACTGTGCTCCACCTACCTTGAGAGTGTTTGATGGGACAGTGCAGGGGGAGATTTACTCTGTATTTAACCTGTGCTCTACCTGCCCTGGGAGTGTTTGACGAGACAGTTTAGAGGGAGCTTTACTCTGTATCTAACCTATGCTGTACCTGCCCTGGGAGTGTTTGATGAGACAGTTTAGAGGGTGCTTTACTCTGCATTTAACTGAGACTGGCTGATACTTTCATTGACTATTTCTATCATATACCCAGTACTGGCCTGAACTCAGATATATTCCGTATACTCACAGAGATCAGCATGAGAGCAGAAAAGATCCCAGTCACAGGAGCTGACCCTGGGATGGTGCGACACTACCTCTGCAGGTAAATCAGCAACCTCGAGAGAGGAACCCCTGTTCGCGCCCAGCCTAATTTATCATTTTCTTGTCTCATTGGACAAATGACAGGAGAGTGACATCAAAGAGGTAGGACATGTACAGTGACACTCGGCAACATCCACCTTGCCCAGACCTGGTGCTGGGCTGTGGCAGATCGAGAAATGCTGGAGATCCCCTGTGGAGGGAGGCAACGGCAGCTCTGCTGCAAAAGACATTCAGTCACTCGACACAAGAGACGGTGAAGGAAAGAATCAGGGAGCACAGCCTCAAAATACGGGGGAGCCAATTTAAAACCGAGTTGAGAAGGAATTTCTTCTCCCAGAGGGTTGTGAATCTGTGGAATTCTCTGCCCAAGGAAGCAGTTGAGGCTAGCGCATTGAATGCATTCAAATCACAGATAGATAGATTTTTAACCAATAAGGGAATTAAGGGTTATGGTGAGCGGGCGGATAAGTGGAGCTGAGTCCATGGCCAGATCAGCCATGATCTTGTTGAATGGCAGAGCAGGCTCGAGGGGCTAGATGGCCTACTCCTGTTCCTAATTCTTATGTTCTCATGTTCTTAAATGTAAAGCTTTGAGGAACTGGATTCTGAACAAAATGAGGTTGACCAGATCATGGCGGATTCAGTCAAGATACAAGTGTCAGAAATGTTTGTTGTCCACAATTCATCCTGAATGCTGCAGCTCAAGAGGAGTAACAGTCAATTCCAGACTAACACATATGAGGCCTGTTACACAGGGATTGGAAACCAAACAGGACAAAGATAAATAGCACTGAAGTATTGATCAATGGGACGATCTGAATTATAGACAGATTAAATGTGACCCTGCAGGAAGGCAGGGGAAACAGAATGAAGGAAGGTGTTAATCTCTAATAACCGGGACATTGAAGCACTGACGTGCTGTGCCATGGACTGAATTGGAGGACCAACATTTCCCCTTTCATACACTTTCCCACTGCTGATTGTGGACTGGGTCGGCCCCATTAGATGGGCTTACACTCAATCTCAACATTTGTTTCTAACATCCAATTTGTTTCAATTCAGTTTATTGTTATGCTTCCTGTCCAAAGGCTGATGGTACAGAGCTGACCAATGTACAGACTCTGGCCAACGCTGAATCACAGGGGAAATTATAGAGATCATTTTCTCATCTTTTATCTCACCCATAACTCTTTGGGTGGGAACTTCTGGCTCCCTTAGTCACCATTCCTGTTCATGCTGGGCCAGATTGGGGACACAAGGCCCTGTCCCTCTGAAGAACTTATGACATCCCCATAGCCATGGAAAGCTTCATCTGACTGATGTAGAATCCAGTCTGTGGCCCTTCATGAGTGGGAGGAGGATCCCCTCGAATGGCACCAACACTGTCCCTGGGTCTTTTTCTCCCATCAGCAGCATAACCTGCCTTTACCATCTCCTGCATCAAACACTCGGGTTGACCTTACTGGTCTTCCTCTGATTCCTTTCCTTATTTTACAGACTTTCCTGCCGTCTATTTTCTGTAATTGTGAACCCAGGTGTCAGGCCAGACCCAGTAGAAGCAGAGTGTGATTTGTTGGAAGAAATCTCTGGGACCTGGGAATGGAATGACTGTGGAGGCTAAAAAATAAACAGCAAAAGAGGACAAGAGAGCAGGAAAAAGTTGAAGCAAAATTAATTCACAATTAAGAAAAACAAGGAGCACAACATATAAAAAAATTTGCTTTTATTTTTTACTTATTCATTCTCGAGAGTTGGGCATCACTTGCAAGGCCAGCATTTATTGCCCATCCCTAGTTGCCTTTGGGAAGGTGGTGAGCCGCCGCCTTGAACCGCTGCAATCCGTGTCATGAAGGTACTCCCAACATGCTGTTAGGTCGGGAGTTCCAGAATTCTGTGAGACTTGGAGGGTAACTTGGTGGTGGCGGTGTTCCTATGCACCTGCTGCCCTTGTCCTTTTAGGTGGTAGAGGTCGCGGGTTTGGGAGGTGATGTCGAGGAAGCCTTGGCGAGTTGCTGCAGTGCATCTTGTAGATTGAACAAACTGCAGCCACGGTGCGCCGATGGTGGAGGGAGTGAATGTTTAAGGTGGTGTATGGGGTGGCAATCAGGTGGCCTGCTTTATTCAGGATCGTGTCGAGCTTCTTGAGTGGGGGCTGAGATGATTGCCCTCCAACAACCACAGCAATCTTCTTTTGTGCTCGATATAACACCATCCACTGGAGAGTTTCCACCTGAGCCCCCATTCACTTCAGTTTTAATAGGACTCCTTGGTGCCACATTTGGTCAAAGGCTGCCTTTATGTTGAGCACAGTCACTCTCACCTCACCTCTGGAATTCAGCTCTTTATCCATGTTTGGACCAAGGCTTCAATGAGGCTGTAATGAGGTCACTCACGTGCTGTTCTCCACCATCATTGAGGATGGGATATTCAAGGAGCCACCTCCTCCCATTAGTTGTTTTATTATCCATCACCATTCATGGGTGAGAGTGAGAGACTGGGTAAGAATGGGTTGGAGTGAGAGAGTGGGTAAGAATGGGTTAGAGTGAGAGACTGGGTAAGAATGGGTTAGAGTGAGAGAGTGGGTAAGAATGGGTTGGAGTGAGAGACTGGGTAAGAATGGGTTGGAGTGAGAGACTGCGTAAGAATGGGTTGGAGTGAGAGACTGGGTAAGAATGGGTTAGAGTGAGAGACTGGGTAAGAATGGGTTGGAGTGAGAGACTGCGTAAGAATGGGTTAGAGTGAGAGACTGCGTAAGAATGGGTTAGAGTGAGAGACTGCGTAAGAATGGGTTCGAGTGAGAGACTGGGTAAGAATGGGTTCGAGTGAGAGACTGGGTAAGAATAGGTTCGAGTGAGAGACTGAGTAAGAATGGGTTAGAGTGAGAGACTGCGTAAGAATGGATTGGAGTGAGAGACTGCATAAGAATGGGTTGGAGTGAGAGACTGGGTAAGAATGGGTTGGAGTGTGAGACTGCATAAGAATGGGTTGGAGTGAGAGACTGGGTAAGAATGGGTTGGAGTGAGAGACTGCATAAGAATGGGTTAGAGTGAGAGACTGGGTAAGAATGGGTTGGAGTGAGAGACTGCATAAGAATGAGTTAGAGTGAGAGACTTGGTAAAAATGGGTTGGAGTGAGAGACTGCATAAGAATGGGTTGGAGTGAGAGACTGGGTAAGAATGGGTTAGAGTGAGAGACTGGGTAAGAATGGGTTTGAGTGAGAGACTGGGTAAGAATGGGTTAGAGTGAGAGACTGGGTAAGAATGGGTTAGAGTGAGAGACTGGGTAAGAATGGGTTAGAGTAAGAGACTGAGTAAGAATGGGCAAGATGTGGCAGACTGCAGAGCTTTGAACTGATCCATTGGGTGTGGGATCACTTAGCTCTGTCTGCAGCATGCTGCCTCTGCTGGTTAACATGCCTAGAGTCCTGTATTGTAGCTTCGCCAAGTTGGTATCTGATTTTCAGGTACACATGGTGCGGTTCCTGGCATGCTCTTCAACACTCCTCATTGAACCAGGTTTGCTTTGATGGAAACGGAAGAGTGAGGGATATGCCAGGTTACAGATTATGCTGGAATACAATTCTGCTGCTGCTGATAGCGAACAGCACCTCATGGATGCCCAGGTTTGTGCTACTAGATGTGTTCTAATCTATTCCATTTAGCACGGTGCTAGTGTACATAACACGTTGAGGCATGTTCTCAGTCGCTCGGGAGTAGCACCATTGCCCGATCTGGCCGAGTCCTGAAGGACAGATCTGCCAGACTGGGTTCACGTCAGATGGTGAGAAAACAAACACAAACCATTACTGAGCCACTTTTGATGATGGACATTGAAGTCCCCCACCCAGAGTACATCCTGTGCCTTAGCAGCCACAGTGTGCTGGTGGTGGAGGGAGAAAATGTTTAAGATGGAGGATGGGGAGCTGATCATGCGGACTGCATTCTCCTGGATTGTGTCAAGCTTCTTGAGTATTGTTCGAGCTGCAACCATACAGGCAAGGGAGAATATTCCATCACACTCCTATCTAGTGCCTTGCAGGTGGTGCCAAGATTTTGGGGAGTCAGGAGGTGAGTCACTTGCTGCAGAATACTCAGTGTCTGACTAGCTCTTATAGTCATAGTATTTATTTGTCCAGTCTAGTTAGATTTCTAGTCAATGGTGACCCTCAGGATGTTGATGGTGGAGTGGGGCGGGAGGTTAAATGATGGTTAAATGTCAGGGGAGGTGGTTAGACTCTCTCTTGTTGGAGATTGTGATTGGCTGGCACATGTGTGCTATAAATGTTTCTTATCATCACCCAACCTGAATGTTGTCCAGGTCTTGCTGTTTGAGATCACAAACTACCTCATTATCTGAAGAAATGTGAATGTAACTTAACACTGTGCAATCAGCAGCAAACTTGCACAATTCTGAAACTCTTTAATAAAACAGTTGAAAGTGTTGTGCTGAGGACACTGTCCTGACTAACTGCTGCAGCAATGACCTAGGGCTGAAATAATTGGCCTCCAAAAACCACAACTGTCTTCCTTGTCCTATATATGACACCATTCAATAGAGAGTTTTCCCCCTGATCCCCACTGACTTCAATTTACTAGTGCTCTTGATGCGCCACACGGTCAAATGCTGCCTTGATTTTGAGGACAGTCACTCTTTCCTCACCGCTGGAATTCAGCTCCTTTTGTCCAAGGTTTGGACCAAGGTTGTAATGAGGTCAGGAGTCAAATGGTCCTGACGGAAACCAAACTGGGCATCGGTGAGCATGTTGTTTCAGAGTAAGTGCTGCTTGAGAGCATTGTCGATGACATATTCCATCATATTGCTGATGTTTGAGAGATGGCTGATCAGGCGGTAATTTGTTTTTGGATTGACCAGCTTTTTGTAGGCAAGGCATACCTGGGCAACTTTCCACTTTTTCGGGTAGATGCCAGTATTGTAGCTACACGAGAACAGCTTGGATAAAGATACGGCTTGTTATGTTGCATAAGTCTTCAGGGAACATAAAAACTGACTGCAAAAGCTTCTATAGCTATGTGAAGAGAAAAAGATTAATGAAGACTAATATAGGTCCCTTGCAGTCAGAATCAGGTGAATTCATCATGGGGAACAAGGAAATGGCAGACCAATTGAACAAATACTTTGGTCCTGTCTTCACGAAGGAAGACAGAAATAACCTCCCGAAAATACTAGAGGACCGAGGATCTATCGAGAAGGAGGAACTGAGGGGACTGAGGGAAATCCTTATTAGTCAGGAATGGTGTTAGAAAAATTGATGGGATCGAAGGCCGATAAATCCCGAAGGCCTGATAGTCTCAGAGTAATTAAGGAAGTGGCCCTAGCAATGGTAGATGCATTGGTGGTCATTTTCTAACATTCCATGGACTCTGGATCAGTACCTAATGATTGGAGGGTAGCTAAGGTAACACCACTTTTTTAAAAAAGGAGGGAGAGAGAAATCATGGAATTATAGACCGGTTAGCCTGACATCGGTCGTAGGGAAAATGATGAAATCAATTAATAAAGATGTAATAGCAGCGCATTTGGAAAGCAGTGACAGGATCGGTCCAAGTCAGCATGGATTTATGAAAGGAAAATCATGCTTGACATATCTTCGAGAATTTTTTGAGGATGGAACTAACAGAGTGGATAAGGGAGAACCAGTGGATGTGGTGTATTTGGACTTTCAAAAGGCTTTTGATAAGGTCCCACACAAGAGATTGGTGTGCAAAATTAATGCCCATGGGATTGGGGCTAATGTATTGACGTGGATAGAGAACTGCTTGGCAGACAGGAAGCAAAGAGTGGGAATAAATGGGTCCTTTTCAGAATGGCAGGCAGACAGTGACTAGTGGGGTACCGCAAGGTTCAGTGCTGGGACCCCAGCTATTTACAATATATATTAATGATTTAGATGAGGAATTGAATGCAATATCTCCAAGTTTACATATGACACAAAGCTGGGTGGCAGTGTGAGCTGTGAGGAGGATGCTAAGAGGCAATGTGAGCTGTGAGGAGGATGCTAAGAGGCTGTCGGGTGACTTGGACAGGTTAGGTGAGTGGGAAAATGCATGGCAGATGCAGTATAATGTGGATAAGTGTGAGGTTATCCACTTCCGTGGCGAAAACAGGAAGGCAGGATATTATCTGAAAGGTGACAGATTAGTAAAAGGGGAGGTGCAACGAGACCTGGGTCTCATGGTACATCAGTTATTGAAAGTAGGCATGCAGGTGCAGCAGGCAGTTGAGAAAGCAAATGGCATGTTGGCCTTCATGGCGAGAGGATTTGAGTATAGGAGCAGGGAGGTCTTGCTGCAGTTGTACAGGGCCTTGGTGAGACCACACCTTGAGTATTGGGTGCAGTTTTGGTCTCCTAATCTGAGGAAGGACATAAGACCATAAACATAAGAACATAAGAACATGAGAATTAGGAACAGGAGTAGGCTATCTAGCCCCTCGAGCCTGCTCCGCCATTCAACAAGATCATGGCTGATCTGGCCGTGGACTCAGCTCCACTTACCCGCCTGCTCCCCATAACCCTTAACTCCCTTATTGGTTAAAAATCTATCTATCTGTGATTTGAATAAATTCAATGAGCTAGCCTCAACTGCTTCCTTGTGCAGAGAATTCCACAGATTCACAACCCTCTGGGAGAAGAAATTCCTTCTCAACTCGTTTTAAATTGGCTCCCCCGTATTTTGAGGCTGTGCCCCCTAGTTCTAGTCTCCCCGACCATTGGAAACAACCTCTCTGCCTCTATCTTGTCTATCCCTTTCATTATTTTAAATGTTTCGATAAGATCACCCCTCATCCTTCTGAACTCCAACGAGTAAAGACCCAGTCTACTCAATCTATCATCATAAGGTAACCCCATCATCTCCGGAATCAGCCTAGTGAATCGTCTCTGTACCCCCTCCAAAGCTAGTATATCCTTCCTTAAGTAAGGTGACCAAAACTGCACGCAATACTCCAGGTGCAGCCTCACCAATACCCTGTACAGTTGCAGCAGGACCTCCCTGCTTTTGTACTCCATCCCTCTCGCAATGAAGGCCAACATTCCATTCGCCTTCCTGATTACCTGCTGCACCTGCAAACAAACTTTTTGGGATTCATGCACAAGGACCCCCAGGTCCCTCTGCACCGCAGCATGTTGTAATTTCTCCCCATTCAAATATTATTCCCTTTTACTGTTTTGTTTTCCCAAGGTGAATGACCTCACATTTTCCTACATTGTATTACATCTGCCAAACCTTAGCCCATTTGCTTAACCTATCTAAATCTCTTTGCAGCCTCTCTGTGTACTCTACACAACCCGCTTTCCCACTAATCTTTGTGTCATCTGCAAATTTTATTACACTACACTCTGTCCCCTCTTCCAGGTCATCTATGTATATTGTAAACAGTTGTGGTCCCAGCGCCGATCCCTGTGGCACCTCACTAACCACCGATTTCCAACCCGAAAAGGACCCATTTATCCCGACTCTCTGCTTTCTGTTAGCCAGCCAATTCTCTATCCATGCTAATACATTTCCTCTGACTCCGCGTACCTTTATCTTCTGCAGTAACCTTTTGTGTGGCACCTTATCGAATGCCTTTTGGAAATCTAAATACAACACATCCATCGGTACACCTCTATCCACCATGCTCGTTATATCCTCAAAGAATTAGTTAAACATGATTTCCCCTTCATGAATCCATGTTGCGTCTGCTTGATTGCACTATTCCTATCTAGATGTCCCGCTATTTCTTCCTCAGTGATAGCTTCAAGCATTTTCCCCACTACAGATGTTAAACTAACCGGTCTATAGTTACCTGCCTTTTGTCAGCCCCCTTTTTTAAACAGAGGCGTTACATTAGCTGCTTTCCAATCCGCTGGTACCTCCCCAGAGTCCAGAGAATTTTGGTAGATTATAACGAATTCATCTGCTATAACTTCCGCCATCTCTTTTAATACCCTTTTAATTTCATCAGGACCAGGGGACTTGTCTACCTTGAGTCCCATTAGCCTGTCCAGCACTACCCCCCTAGTGATAGTGATTATCTCAAGGTCCTCCCTTCCCACATTCCCGTGACCAGCAATTTTTGGCATGGTTTTTGTGTCTTCCACTGTGAAGACTGAAGCAAAATAATTGTTTAAGGTCTCAGCCATTTCCACATTTCCCATTTTTGCTATTGAGGGAGTGTCGCGAAGGTTCACCAGACTGATTCTCGGGATGGCAGGACTGACATATGAAGAAAGACTGGATCGACTAGGCTTATATTCACTGGAATTTCGAAGAATGCTTGGAGATCTCATAGAAGCATGTAAAATTCTGACGGGATTGGACAGGTTAGATGCAGGAAGAATGTTGCTGATGTTGGGGAAGTTCAGAACCAGGGGTCACAGTCTAAGGATAAGGGATAAGCCATATAGGACTGAGATGAGGAGAAACTTTTTCACCCAGCGAGTTGGGAACCAATGGCATTCTCTACCACAGAAAGTTGTTGAGTCCGGTTCGTTGGATATATTCAAAAGGGACTTAGATGTGGCCCTTACAGCTAAAGGGATCAGGGGGTATGGTGAGAAGGCAGGAGTGGAGTACTGAACTTGCATGATCAGCCATGATCATATTGAATGGTGGTGCAGGCTCGAAGGGCTGAATGGCCGACTCCCGCACCTATTTTCCATGTTTCTATATTTACAGCCAGGATGGTGATGGGGACCATAGCCTTTGCTGTATCCAGTGCACTCTGCCATTTCTTCATATCACGTGGTGTGAATTGAATTGTCTGAAGACTGGCATCTGTGATGGTGGGGACCTCAGGCGGAAGTCAGGATGACTTCAGGATGATTCCACTTGGCACTTCTGGCCACTTGGCCTTGGCTTTTGCACTCACGTGCTGTTCTCCACCATCGTTGAGGATGGGAATATTCAATTAGCCACTTCCTCCCATTAGTTGTTTTATTGTCCGTCACCATTCACGACTGGATGTGGCAGGACTGCAGAGCTTTGATCTGATCCATTTGGTGTGCGATCACTTAGCTCTGTCTGCAGCATGCTGCTTTCACTGTTTAACATGCCTAGAGTCCTGTGTTGTAGATTCAAAAAGTCGGTATCTGATTTTCATGGTGCAGCTCCTGGCATGCTTTTCAACCCTGCTCTTTGAACCAGGTTTGGTTTGATGGAAACAGAAGAGTGAGGGATATGCCAGCCCATGAGGTTGGAATACAATTCTGTTTCTGCTGATGGCCCAAGCGCCTCATGGCTGCTCAGTTTTGAGCTTCTGGATGAGTTCTTCATCTATCCTATTTAGCACGGTGGTAGTGCTATACAACACGATGAAGGGGTGTTCTCAGTGTGAAGACAGGGCTTTGTCTCCACAAGGTCTGTGTGGTGATCACTGCTACCAGTACTGTCATGGACAGATGCATCTGCATCAGGTAGATTGGTGAAGATGAGATCAAGAAGGTATTTCCCTCGTGTTTATTCTCTCACCATCTGCCATGAGTCCAGTCTGGCAGCTATGTCTTTCAGGAATCAGCCGATCAGTCAATGTTGGTACTACCGAGCCACTCTTGCTGATGGACATTGAACAACCAGAGTAGATTGTGTGTCCTAGCAGCCACTGTGCGCCGGTGGTGGAGGGAATCAATGTTTAAGATGGTGGCTAGTGTGCCAATCAGGTGGGCTGCTTTGTCGTGGATGGTGTCGAGCTTCTTGAGTGGGGGCTGAGATGAATGCCCTCCAATAACCACAACAATCTTCCTTTGTGTTAGATATGACACCATCCAGTGGAGAGTTTTCACCCTGATCCGCAATGACTTCAGTTTTACTCGCACTCCTAACCTGGACTTTCAGGTATAAAAGGGGAAGCTATACCCATCTTCATCACTTGAGTGCTAGCAAATAAAGGTTACTGGTTACAGAGTGACCTTCTCTCTAGCATGGGCCTCGTGTGCATTTATACTATATAATAAGGACATATTATTGGCGACAAGAAACTGGGATTTAAACCACTAGCAGCACAGACAAGAGGTACTGTGTTGGTGATGATTGGGACGATTTTATTGAGAGACTACAGCAAAGTTTCATCACTAAGGAATGGTTGGGACAGGAGTCGGCCGACAAACGCACGGCTCATCTCCTGACTGTTTGTGGATCCAAGACGTACTCCCTGATGAAGGACCTTCTAGTGCCAGAGAAGCCGGCGGACAAGACATTTGAAGAGCTCAGTAAATTGATCGGGGAACACCTTAAACCAGCGAGCAGCATGCACATGGCGAGACACCGGTTTTATACGCACCGGCGGCGAGAAGGGCAAAGCGTTCCAGACTTCGTGGCAGATCTCCGGCGCCTGGCGAGCCTATGTAAGTTCCCAGATGCATGCAGAGCGGAAATGCTCCGAGACTTTTTTATTGAGGGCATCGGGCAAGCTGGGGTTTTCAGGAAACTGATTGAGACTAAAGATTTGACCTTGGAAACGGCGGCCTTGATGGCCCAGACTTTTATCTCGGGGGAGGAAGAGACCAGAATGATGTTTGACAAAATTCTAGACTCAAATGCAGCAAATGGACAGGGAATCAATATTGTTAAAGCGGCACACAGTTGTCCAAGCAGACAAGGGCAATCGGACATGCCTCAACATGTAGTCGAACCCAGAGGGGGAATTCAACAGAGACAATGGCTAACTGAACGGCGATTCACGCCATCGCAAGGGACAATGCGGCCAGTATTGGGGCCATCAACACCTGTTAATGGTGTACTTAAGGACAGTCACAGAGACAGTCAGAGACGATCGACTGGTAATGGACCTTTTGTTTCTAACAATGGCTCATGTTGGAGGTGTGGAGGCACACACCCAGCCAGAGTTTGCAGGTATCAGCAATATACATGCAGAAATTGCAACATCAACGGTCACTTGGCGCGTATGTGCAGGAAGCCTGCAGCCAGGCTGATTTACGAGGAGGACGGGCCCGATGTAAGCCCTACGAGGCCAAATGTACACTGGGGGAAATCGCTGGAAGCTGAAGTTCAGCGAGTTCAGGTGGAGCACATATACAGTTCATACACCAGGACGCCACCGATAATGATGAAAGTGCTCCTCAATGGCATCCCAGTATCAATGGAGCTAGATACGGGGGCCAGCCAGTCCCTGATGAGTATCAAACATTTCGAAAATTTGTGGGCGTCCAAGGCCAGGTGGCCAAAATTATCACTGATTGACGCACAGCTACGGAAATACACAAAGGAGATCATTCCGGTGCTAGGCAGCGCCACGGTAGTCGTGACCCACAAAGATTCGGAGAACAGGTTGCCACTCTGGATTGTCCCGGGGGACAGTCCCGCACTACAGGGGAGGAGTTGGCTTGCTGTCATGAACTGGAAATGGGGCGATGTCAATGCAATTTCTTCTGTGGAGCGAGTATCATGCTCACAGGTCCTGGACAAATTTGACTCGTTATTTCAACCCGGCATTGTCACTTTCATGGGGACCAAGGTCGTGATTCACATGAACCCGGACGCCAGGCCAGTACACCACAAGGCCAGAGCGGTGCCGTACGTGATGTGGGAAAAGATAGAAGGCGAATTGGACCGCCTGCTGAGGGAAGGCATCATCTCGCCAGTCGAATTCAGAGACTGGGCGAGCTCGATTGTGCCGGTGCTCAAGGCGGATGGGTCGGTCAGGATTTGTGGTGATTACAAGGCCACCATCAATCGGGTGTCACTTCACGACCAGTACCTGCTACCGAGAGCGGAGGACCTCTTTGCAACGCTATCCAGTGGCAAACTTTTTTCAAAATTGGACCTGACCTCAGCTTACATGACCCAGGAGCTGGCGAATGAGTTGAAGAAGCTGACCACTATCACAACACACAAGGGGTTGTTTGAGTACAACAGATGCCCGTTCGGGATTCGTTCGGCCGCCGCGATCTTTCAACGAAACATGGGAAGCCTCCTCAAGTCGATTCCAGGGACGGTGGTTTTTCAAGACGACATCCTCATCACGGGTCGCGATACCGAAGAACGCCTCCACAACCTGGAGGAGGTGCTACGCAGACTGGACCGGGTAGGGCTGCGACTGAAAAAGGCGAAGTGCATCTTCCCAGCTCCAGAAGTAGAATTCCTGGGTATGAGGGTAGCAGCAGATGGGATCAGCCCTACTGCGTCCAAGACGGAAGCGATCCAGAGAGCACCCAAACCCCGAAACACGACGGAGCTGTGTTCGTTCCTGGGGTTCCTGAACTATTTTGGTAACTTTCTTCCCAAATTGAGCACGCTGTTAGAGCCACTACATGTGCTCCTACGCAAAGGCCAGGAATGGGTCTGGGGGGACAGCGAGGAAAGGGCTTTTGATAGAGCACGCAATTTGTTATGCTCCAACAATCTGCTAACGCAATATGACCCATGTAAGAAACTTGTTTTAATATGGTGTCGGGTGTGTACTGCAGCATGTTAATGCCAAGGTTCAGTTACAGCCGGTAGCTTATGCCTCCAGAAGTCTGTCCCAGGCAGAAAGGGGCTACGGGATGGTAGAAAAGGAGGTGTATATGCAGTGAAGAAAATGCACCAGTACCGGTTTGGCAGGAAATTTGAGCTGGAGATCACAAACCCCTAATGTCCCTTTAGGGCCAACAAGGCCATAAATGCTAACACATCGGCCCACATATAGAGGTGGGCACTCACGTTAGCCGCCTATGACTATACAATTCGTCATAGACCGGGCACCGAAAACTGCGCCGATGCACTCAGCAGGCTCCCACTGAGGGGGCTACCAAGCATGCTGCTGAGATGGTCATGGCTGTTGAAGCTTTCGGAAGCGAAGGGTCACCCGTGACAGCCAGTCAGATCAAAGTCTGGACAAATAGAGACCCGCTACTGTCTTTAATTAAGAAATGTGTCCTGAATGGGGACTGGGCAGCCACGTATGGGCATGCCCTGAGGAATTTAAACAATTTCACAGGCGTAGGGATGAACTCTTGATTCAGGCCGATTGCCTACTATGGGGAAACCATGTTGTCATGCCCCAGATGGGCAGAGAGGTGTTCATCAGAGAACTCCACAATGAGCACCCGGGCATTGTCATGATGAAGGCAATTGCCAGGTCACACGTTTGGTGGCCAGGGATAGACGCAGACCTGGAACTTTGTGTTCGCAGGTGCAACACGTATGCCCAGCTGGGAAATGCGCCCAAGGAAGCCCCCCTTAGTCCCTGGACCAGGCCTGCCAAGCCTTGGTCACGCATCCATGTGGACTACGCGGGTCCTTTCATGGGAAAAATGTTTTCGGTTGTAGTAGACACCTACTCCAAATGGATCGAGTGTGACATTTTAAATTCAAGCACATCCTCTGCCACGGTAAAAAGTCTACGGTCAATGTTCGCCGCCCATGGTCTACCAGATGTCTTGGTCAGTGACAATGGCCTGTGCTTCACAAGCACTGAATTCCAGTGCTTCATGGCAGGCAATGGAATTAACCATGTCAGAACGGCACTGTTCAAGCCGGCCTCAAACGGCCAGGCGGAATGAGCAGTGCAGATAATCAAACAGGGGATGCTCAGAATCCAAGGGGGTTCCCTACAAAGCCACTTATCACGCCTCCTGTTGGCCTACAGATCCTGACCACACTCGCTCACAGGGGTTCCACCCGCAGAGCTGCTAATGAAAATGACGCTCATAACCAAGTTATCCTTTATACACCCCACTATGAAAGAAATTGTTGAGAGCAGGCGTCAGTCACAATGTGACTACCATGACAGGAATGCAAGGGCGCGAGATATCGATGTCAATGATGCTGTATTTGTCCTCAACTACGTTGCAGGGCCCAAATGGCTCGCAGGCACAGTGATTGCCAAAGAGGGGAGTAGGATTCTGGTAGTTAAACTTAACAATGGACAAATCTGCTGCAAACATGTGGATCAAACAAAAAGGAGGTTCAGCAATCCCATAGAAGAAGCAGAGGAATAACACGATGTAGAGTTTACTCCACACAGGTGACGGAACACCGGAACCAAGTGGAGGAGAGCCCAATCACTGTGGGCAGTCTGGATAGGCCTGAGGCACCACAAACAGCAGACACTCAGGCCAGCACCCAACAACCAGAGCCCCAACTCAGGCGCTCCACAAGGGAGCATAAACCACCAGAGAGACTCAACCTGTGATCCTTAAAGACTTTGTGGGGGAGATAATGTCATGTATTCAACCATCATTGTAACCCATGTATAAACTGACCTAAGTTATACACTGTGAGAACAATGACCATTAGGTCACTAGTCCTAGCCTGGACTTTCAGGTATAAAAGGGTAAGCTCCATGCACCTTCATCACTTGAGTGCTAGCAAATAAAGGTTACTGGTCACAGAGTGACCTTCTCTCCAGCATGGGCCTCGTGTGCATTTATATTGTATAGTAAGGACATATTACTTTATATCATGTGGAGTGAACTGAATTGACTGAAGACTGGCATCGTCGATGGTGTGGACCTCAGGAGGAGGCCGAGATCGGTCATCCACTCAGTACTTCTGGCTGAAGAGAGTAGCGAAGGCTTCAGCCTTGTCTTTTACACTCACATGCTGTTCTCCGTAATCGTTGCGGATGGGAATATTCTTGGAGCCTCTTCCTCCTGTTATTGTTTAAGTGTCCATCACTATTCATGACTGGATGTGGCAGGACTGTAGAGCTTTGATCTGATCCATTGGGTATGGGATCACTTAGCTCTGTCTGCAGCATGCTGCCTCCACTGGTTAACATGCCTAGAGTCCTGTGTTGTAGCTTCACCAAGTTGGTATCTGATTTTCAGGTACACATGG
Organism: Pristiophorus japonicus; assembly: GCF_044704955.1. NCBI lineage: Eukaryota > Metazoa > Chordata > Chondrichthyes > Pristiophoridae > Pristiophorus > Pristiophorus japonicus. The sequence continues at coordinate 227,972,687 of NC_091983.1, forward strand.
TGCAGCTTCTGGCATGCTCTTCAACACTCCTCATTGAACAAGGGTCGGTTTAATCGAGACAAAAGGGGAGGGATATGCCAGCCCAGGAGGTTACAGATTATGGTGGAATACAATTCTGTTTCTGTTGATGGCCCACAGTGCCTCATGGTGCCCAGTTGTGAGCTTCTAATTATGTTCTTAATCTATCCCATTTAGCACGGTGGTAGTGCACACAACACGTTGAAGGCCTGTCCTCAGTGACTCGGTAGTATCACCATTTAGCTCGGTGTTAGTGCCACACAACACAATGATGGGGTGTCATCAGTGTGAAGATAGGGCTTCTTCTGCACAAGGTCTGTGTGGTGATCATTGCTACAATACTGTCATGGACAGATTTTTTAAAATTTCAAAATATATACTTTATTCATATAAAAATCTGCACGATACATTGGAAGGCAGTTCAATATATTTGGATGCGGTCAGAAATTCCATACAATACATTTGGATGCTGACGGCAGTTCCGTTCAATACATTTGCTTGCTTGACATTTCAGGGTACAATTCAGTACAATCCAGGATACATTGTAATACAGTCATCAAATTACATTACCTGTGGCACTATACGGTACACGGAATGGGTGAGGATACAGTTACATTTCTTTGCAACATACATTACTAAACAGAACTTGCATTATACATGGCACTACATAGGTGTTTTCAGATCATGGTGCTCTATGTATACAAAGGTTTACAAGTACAGCCCGAGGGGAGTTTTATACTGATTCCAGCCCCTGGGTTTATCGTGGCAGAAGGACTTTAAACTGTGGCTCTTCACCACCGTGCCTTTGCGGCGACTGCACCAATTTTTAGTGCGTCCCTCAGCACATACTCCTGGATCTTGGATTGCGCCAGTCTGCAACACGCAGACGTGGACATCTCCTTGCTCTGGAAGACCAGCAAGTTTCGGTAAGACCAAAGTGCGTCTTTCACTGAGTTGATGGCCCTCCAGCAGCAGATAATGTCTGTCTCGGTGTGTATCCCTGGAAACAGTCTGTAGAGCACAGAGTCCTGTGTTACGGAGCTGTTTGGGATGAACCTCGACAGCAACCACTGCATCTCCTTCCAGACCTGCCTTGCAAAGGGGCAGTCCCAAAGGAGAAGGATGACAGTCTCGTCATGGACAGATACATCTGTAACAGGTAGATTGGTGAGGACGAGATCAAGTAAGTTTTCCCTCGTGTTTGTTCTCTCACCACCTGCTGTGAGCCCAGTCTGGCAGCTATGTCCTTCAGGAATCGGCTGCTCAGTCAATGTGGTACTTCCGAGTCACTCTTGGTGATGGACATTGAACACCCCAGCCAGAGTACATTGTGTGCCCTATCTTCCACAGTGCACCGGTGGTGGAGGGAGTGAATACTTAAGATGATGGATGGTGTGCCAAACAAGTGGGCTGCATTGTCCTGGATGGTGTCAAGCTTCTTGAGTGGGGGCTGAGATGATTGCCTTCCAACAACCACAACAATCTTCCTTTGTGCTCGATATGACACCATCCAGTGGAGAATTTCTCCCCTTAGCCTCATTAACATCAGTTTTGCTCAGGCTCCTTGGTGCTACACTCGGTCAAATGCTGCCTTGATGTCAAGGGCAGTCACTTTCACCTCACCTCTGGAATTCAGCTCCTTTGGCCGTGTTTGGACCACGGCTGTAATCAGGTCAGGAGCAATGTGGTCCTGGCAGAAACCAAACTGAGCATCGGTACACAGGTTATTTGTGCATAAGTACATGGGTGGTCATTGGCTGTTAGATTAGTCCGGCTTTTTGCCAGCAGAAAATACCTGTCAAATTTTCCATTTGTCGGGTAAATGCCAGTACAGGAACAACTTGGCTAAAGATACGGCTAGTTCTAGAACCGGCATGTTGTTGGGGCCCATAGCCTTTGCTGTATCCAATTTGCTCCACCGTTCTTTATATCACGTGGAGTGAAGTGAGTTTACTGGAAACTGGCATCTTCGACGGTGGGTGGAAGAATACAGCATTTTTTTTGTTATTTTCAGCTAATATCTGTGCTTGAAAACTGCTCCAAGATGGCTGAACCTGGCTTGACCATGTTTTAATGACCCACAAGACTTTACAAATTCAAAGGCTTTCTTATGAGTTTTAAACACCTCACAGCTGCAAAACACTTGTCTAAGAATTGTGGAAAACACTGTCCAGGAGATAAGAGAACGAAAGACCTATTCATTGTGAGAGAGTGTCCCTTTATTTTGAACCTAGACAATTGTGTACACAGTGGACAGACATACAGGAAAACAGCATAAAATTGCTGTAACACATGAGGTCAGGGGTGGCAGTCAAGAGAATTGGTAACCTGGTCAGTTACGAAGGGAATCAGGGAGTTAATTTCTGATTGTTGACCACGTCTGAAATTAACCCTGTGTGAGTGACTTTGCTTTCGATTAATCACTTAGGGGACAGTCAATTTTAACCATTATGGGATAGATTGGTGCGGGCTAATGATTATAAATTCTTATGCATTTGATGCTATCGTAAATTGCTTGTACTTCTTTTGATTATTCTAAATAAAGATAACCCCTGGATAGGGGTGAGAAAAGAAACATCCTGAATCTGTGTGTGTTGGTTTTTTTATCTCACAAGTCTGAACTTTGTAAAGTGTAGATAAATCTTACAGGCTAAAATCTGTCTTAATTAAAATAAGTCTTACAGTTTTGGTACCTGATCAGGGACTTGTGATAGACAAACAATGTCAAGGACTATGGAAGAGTCAGTTCCAAAGTATGTGATGAAGAAGTTGCCCCACCAGAGAGGGGTGGGTGTGGGTCATTATAGATGGTGATGATCCGGTGGTGGAGGCTGATATATGGACCCAAGGGTCCACTTGTTGGCTGAGGTTGTAGAAAGCCATCTGGTTGTTGGCCAATCGAAGCCAGGTTAAGTTCATGGAATGTGCAAACATTAAGTTACAAAAGGAGATAGAAGATAGAGAAACAGAATTAAACCGGCTTCTAAAGGAGTTGGAGGGAGAAATTTGCATTTGTCCACTCACCTAACCTGTCCAAGTCACCCTGCAGCCTTTTAGCATCCTCCTCACAACTCACACCGCCACCCAGCTTAGTGTCGTCTGCAAACTTGGAGATATTACACTCAATTCCTTCATCTAAATCATTAATGTATATTGTAACTAGCTGGGGTCCCAGCACTAAGGCTTGCGGTACTACACTAACTTTAATTTTGCACAACAATCTCTTGTGTGGGACCTTGTCAAAAGCCTTCTGAAAGTCCAAATACACCACATCCACTGATTCTCCCTTGTCCACTCTGCTAGTTTCATCCTCAAAAAATTCAAGAAGATCTGTCAAGCATGATTTCCCTTTCATAAATCCATGCTGACTTGGACCTATCCTGTCACTGCTTTCCAAATGCGCTGCTATTTCATCGTTAATGATTGATTCCAACATTTTCCCCACTACTGATGCCAGGCTAATTCCCCGTTTTCTCTTTCCCTCCTTTTTTAAACAGTGGTGTTAAATTAGCTGCCCTCCAGTCCATAGGAACTGATCCACAGTCGACAGACTGTTGGAAAATGATCACTAATGCATCCACTATTTCTATGGCCACTTCCTTATGTACTCTGAGATGCAGACTATCAGGCCCCGGGGATTTATCGGCCTTCAATCTCTTCAATTTCCTGAACACAATTTCCCACTTTATTAGGATATCCTTCAGTTCCTCCTTCTCACTACACCCTCGGTTCCCTAATATTTCCGGAAGGTTATTTGTGTCTTCCTTCGTGAAAACAGAACGAAAGTATTTGTTTCACTGGTACCGCCATTTCTGTTCCCCATTATAAATTCACCTGAATCTGACTGCAAGGAACCTACGTTTGTTTTCCTTAATTTTTTTCTCTTCTTATAAATATAGAAGCTTTTGCAGTCAGTTGTTCTTTGTCCTCCTCTGCTGTATTACAAATTTCTCCCAGGCCTCAGGTTTGCTGCTTTTTCTGGCCAATTTATATGCCTCTTCCTTGGATTTAACACTATCCTTAATTCCCGTGTTAGCCATGGTTGAGCCACCTTCCCCGTTATATTTTTACTCCAGACAGGGATGTACAATTGTTGAAGTTCATCCATGTGATCTTTAAATGTTTGCCACTGCCTATCCACCGTCAACCCTTTAAGTATCACTCGCCAGTCTATTCTAGCCAAGTCACTCATACCATCGAAGTTACCTTTCCACAAATTCAGGACTTGAGTCTCTGAATTAACTGTGTCACTCTCCATCTTAATAAAGAATTCTACCATATCATGGTTACTCTTCCCCAAGGGGCCTCGCACAACAAGATTGCTAATTAGTCCTTTCTCATTACACATCACCCAGTCTCGGATGGCCAGCTCTGTAGTTGGTTCCTTGACATATTGGTCTAGAAAACCATTCCTAATACACTCCAGAAAATCCTCCTCCACTGCATTGTTACCAGTTTGGTTAGCCCAGTCAATATGTAGATTAAAGTCACCCATGATAACAGCTGTACCTTTATTGCACGCATCCCTAATTTCTTGATTGATGCTGTCCCCATCCTCATTACTACTGTTTGGTGGTCTGTACACAACTCCCACTAGCGTTTTCTGCCCTTTGATATTCCATAGCTCCACCCATACAGATTCCACATCATCTAAGATAACGTTCTTCCTTACTATTGCATTAATTTCCTCTGTAACAAGCAACGCCACCCCACCTCCTTTTCCTTTCTGTCTCTTCTTCCTAAATGTTGAATACCCCTGGAAGTTGAGTTCCCAGCCTTGGTCACCCTAGAGCCATGTCTCCGTGATGCCAATTACATCATATCCGTTGGAAACATAGAAACATAGAAACATACAAAATAGGTGCAGAAGTAGGCCATTCGGCCCTTCGAGCCTGCACCACCATTCAATAAGATCATGGCTGGTCATTCCCTCAGTACCCCTTTCCTGCTTTCTCTCCATACCCCTTGATCCCTTTAGCCGTAAAGGCCATATCTAACTCCCTCTTGAATATATCCAATGAACTGGCATCAACAACTCTCTGCAGCAGGAAATTCTACAGGTTAACAACTCTCCGAGTGAAGAAGTTTCTCCTCATCTCAGTCCTAAATGGCCTACCCCTTATCCTTAGACTGTATCCCCTGATTCTGGATTTTCCCAACATCAGGAACATTCTTCCTGCATCGAACCTGTCCAGTCCCGTTAGAACGTTATATGTTTCTATGAGATCCCCTCTCATCCTTCTAAACTCCAGTGTATAAAGGCTCAGTTGATCCAATCTCTCCTCATATGTCAGTCCAGCCTTCCCTGGAATCAGTCTGGTGAACCTTCGCTGCACTCCGTCAATAGCAAGAATGTCTTGCCTCAGATTAGGAGACCAAAACTGAACACAATATTCCAGGTGAGGCATCACCAAGGCCCTGTACAACTGCAATAAGACTTCCCTGCTCCTTTACTCAAATCCCCTAGCCAGGAATGCCAACATAGCATTTGCCTTCTTCAATGCCTGCTGTATCTGCATGCCAACTTTCACCTCCCCTTTTCCAAATCTGCCGCCATTCAGATAATATTCTGCCTTTGTGTTTTTGCCCACAAAGTGGATAACTTCATATTTATCCACATTATACTGCATCTGCCATGCATTTGCCCTCTCACCTACCCTGTCAAAGTCACCCTGCAGCCTCTTAGCATCCTCCACACGGCTCACACCATCACCCAGTTTAGTGTCATCTGCAAACTTTAAGATATTACACTCAATTCCTTCATCTAAATCATTAATGTATATTGTAAAGAGCTGGGGTCCTAGCACTGAGTCCTGCGGCACCCCACTAGTCACTGCCTGCCATTCTGAAAAGGACCCGTTTGTCCTGACTCTCTGCTTCCTGTCTGCCAACCAGTTCTCTATCCACATGAGTACATTACCCCAAAACCATTTGCTTTGATTTTGCACACCAATCTCTTGTGTGGGACCTTGTCAAAAGCCTTTTGAAAGTCCAAATACACCACATCCACTGGTTCTCCCTTGTCCACTCTGCTAGTTACATCCTGAGAAAATTTCAGAAGATTTGTCAAGCATGAATTCCCTTTCATAAATCCATGCTGAATTGGACCGATCCTGTCACTGCTTTCCAAATGCGTTGCTCTTTCATCGTTAATGATTGATTCCAACATTTTCCCCACTGCTGATGTCAGGCTTATTGGTCTATACTTACCCATTTTCTCTCTCCCTCCTTTTTTAAAAAGTGGTGTTGCATTAGCTACCCTCCAGTCCATGGGAACTGATCCAGATTCGATAGACTGTTGGGAAATAATCACCAATGCATCCACTATTTCTAGGGCCACTTCCTTAAGTACTTTGTGATGCAGACTATCAAGCCTCGTGGATTTATCGGCCTTCAATCCCATCAATTTCCTGAACAGAACTTCCCGTTTAATAAGGATATCCTTCAGTTCCTCCTTCTCACTAGACCCTCGGTCCCCTAGTACATCCGGAAGGTTAATTGTGTCTTCCTTCGTGAAGACAGAACCGAAGTATTTGTTCAATTGGTCATTTCATTGTTCCCCATTATAAATTCACCTGAATTCAACTGCAAGGGATCTACATTTGTCTTCACTAATCTTTTTCTCTTCACATATCTATAGAAGCTTTTGCATTCAGTTTTTATGTTCCCTGCAAGCTTCCTCTCATACTCTATTTTCCCTCTCTTAATTAAACCCTTTGTCCCCCTCTGCTGAATTCTAAATTTCTCCCAGTTCTCAGGTTTGCTGCTTTTTCTAACCAATTTATATGTCTCTTCCTTGGATTTAACACTATCCTTAGTTTCCCTTGTTAGCCATGGTTGAGCGATCTTCCCAGTTTTATTTTTACTCCAGACAGGGATGTACAATTATTGAAGTTCATCCATGTGATCTTTAAATGTTTGCCATTGCCTCTCCACCTATCTGCGCAGTTAATTAGTCCATTTTATTCTGAATACTCCTCGCATTGAGGCACAGCCTTCAGGCTTGTCTTTTTAACACACTTTGACCCTTTAAGATATTTGCTCTAATGTGGCCCTTTTTGCTTTTTGCCTTGGGTTTCTCTGCCCTCCACTTTTACTTTTCTTCTTTCTATCTTTTACTTCTGCCCCCATTCTACTTCCCTCTGTCTCCCTGCATAGGTTCCCATCCCCCTGCCATTTTAGTTTAACCCTTCCCCAACAGCAAGAGCAAACACTCCCCTCTGACATTGGTTCCAGTCCTGCGCAGGTGCAGACCATCCGGTTAGTACTGGTACCCTCTCCCCCAGAACCGGTTCCAATAACCCAGGAATTTGAGTCCCTCCCTTCTGCACCACTCCTCAAGCCACATAGTCATCTGAGCTATCCTGCGATTCCTAGTCTGACTAGCACGTGGCACTGGTAGCTATCCTGAGATTACTACTTTTGAGGTCCTACTTTTTAATTTAGTTCCTAGCTCCCTAAATTCGTCTTGTAGGATCTCATCCCATTTTTTACCTATGTCGTTGGTACCTATATGCACCATGACAACTGGCTGTTTACCCACCCCCTTCAAAATGTCCTGCACCTGCTCCGAGACATCCTTGACCCTTGCACCAGGAGGCAACATACCATCCTGGAGTCTCGGTTGCAGCCACAGAAACGTCTATCTATTCCCCCTACAATAGAATCCCCTGTCATTATAGCTCTCCCACTCTTCTTTCTGCCCTCCTGTGCAGCAGAGCCACCCACGGTGCCATGGATTTGGCTTCTGCTGCTCTCCCCTGATGAGTCATCCCCTTCAACAGTACCCAAAGCAGTGTATCTGTTTTGCAGGGGGAGGACCACAGGGGACCCCTGCACTACCTTCCTTCCACTGCTCTTCCTGTTGGTCACCCATCCCCGATCTGGCTGTGTACCCTTTACCTGCGGTAATTGTTATTGGTTGGGTGAAACGCACCACCAAACTTCTCAGGCATGTGCTCTTAGCTGATTCATGGTTAACACATGAATAGACTTGCTGTATATTGGGGTTTCTGGTTTCTGAGTATGATTAATACAAGCTATGGTTAATGGCTGGTTGTTGGATTGATTTTTATATTCAACAGTCCAACACTAGAGGGAGCCATTGCCTTGGAAACTATGGGAATGCAGGTTAAATCTTGGGAATGAACTGCAGCTCCTCAATCCCTGTAAAATGGGAGACTCCCTGAACTTATCTTAGAAGTGAAGCAATGACACCATCCTATCCGATGTCTTCACCACTGATGTGTTGTTGATATTGCTGGGACGGTGTAGTGGGGGTGGGGGGTGTATGGGAGGGTATAGTGGGGGTGGGGGGGGTGTGGGAGGGTATAGTGGGGGTGGGGGGTGTGTGGGAGGGTATAGTGGGGGTCGGGGAGTGTGTGGGAGGTGCAAGACTTATCTTTTATAAAAGAGGTTTTTATCCTTGTCAAACTTTTCCGACCTGTCCTTGAGTTTTTTAGCCCGTGCCCTGTCTACATCTAGCTCCTTAAGGAGTCGCTTCTTTTTCACTCCTTTCTGTTTGTAATTTATCATTTGTACCTTCACAGATTTTAACTGACAACCAAACGGCTTTCATCGACTCAGGCCGACACAGGGACCTGGTCCAGTGTCCAACCCCCAAAACCGGATCAGCACCGTCTGTAATGACCCGTATCCACCCTCTCTAAGGGCAGCTTTTCAGTCACATACCTTGTAACTGACCCATCCGTTGTCGACATTGTTTGTTATCACAAGTCTCTTGTTCAGGCGCCATTCTGTAAGACTTATCTTTTATAAAACTGTTTTTTACCCGGTAAGATCTTGCCTTGATTCTACACTTTACAGGGTTCGGATTTGTGAGACAGAACAATACGGACACAGGATATCTCGTTTCCCCTCACAGGGTAACCTTTACATAAAATTCAATAACAGAGTACAAGTAACCCTCCAGTAACATCAATACACAACAGTTCCTGTCCAGACCTGCCCCGTGAGACCTACTTTTCTTACAGTTCATTTACTTTTGTTTAAAATTGCTTAAATATAAACTCACAGGTAACTAATACTGCCGGTGGTCACGCGCCCAGTAATTAGTCCGCGGTCCTTTGCTTGCCAACTGACCAAGTTGCCCTCTCTCCGACTGCAGTGTCCAACGAGAGACTTCGCTCTGTAATTATACTAAGAACATTGGCTATCGGCCCACTGGGTACGTGTCCCAAACTATCCTGACTATCATAAAGGTTTATGTTCAAGTTCAATGTAACACCTGTGAGCTTGGCTGGTTCTCGAATCAATCCGTGGGACAGGAACTTCACTTGTCTGCATTTCTGTAAGTTCAACAAAAGGTCTCTTGATCTGCAAGGTATTCTGGGTTATAAGAATTTAGTCCATTTTTAGGTTTGGCCATACAAAAACTGTAGTCTTGTAGACGGTATAGTGGGGGTGGGCCGTGTGTGGAGGGTATAGTGGGGGTGGGGGTGTGTGGGAGGGTATAGTGGGTGTGGGGGAGGGGTTTGGGAGGGTATAATGGGGGGGTGTGTATGAAGGTATAGTGGGGGTGGGGGTGTGTGGGAGGGTATAGTGGGTGTGGGGGAGGGGTTTGGGAGGGTATAGTGGTGTGGGTGTGTGGGAGGGTATAGTAGGGGTTGGGGGAGTGTGGGAGGGTATAGTGCGGGTGGTGGGTGTGTGGGAGGGTATAGTGGGGGTGGGGGTGTGTGGGAGGGTATAGTGGGGGTGGGGGTGTGTGGGAGGGTATAGTGGGGTGGGCCGTGTGTGGAGGGTATAGTGAGGGTGGGGGTGTGTGGGAGGGTATAGTGGGTGTGGGGGAGGGGTTTGGGAGGGTATAATGGGGGGGTGTGTATGAAGGTATAGTGGGGGTGGGGGTGTGTGGGAGGGTATAGTGGGTGTGGGGGGTGTGGGAGGGTATAGTGGGGGTGGGCCGTGTGTGGAGGGTATAGTGGGGGTGGGGGGGTGTGGGAGGGTATAGTGGGGGTGGGGGGGTGTGGGAGGGTATAGTGGGTGTGGGGGAGGGGTTTGGGAGGGTATAGTGGTGTGGGTGTGTGGGAGGGTATAGTAGGGGTTGGGGGAGTGTGGGAGGATATAGTGCGGGTGGTGGGTGTGTGGGAGGGTATAGTGGGGGTGGGGGTGTGTGGGAGGGTATAGTGGGGGTGGGCCGTGTGTGGAGGGTATAGTGGGGGTGATGGTGTGTGGGAGGGTATAGTGGGTGTGGGGGAGGGGTTTGGGAGGGTATAGTGGGGAGGGTGTGTGGGAGGGTATAGTGGGGGTGGGGGTTTGTGGGAGGGTATAGTGGGGTGGGGGTGTGTGGGAGGGTGGGGTGGGGGTGTGTGGGAGGGTATAGTGGGGGTGGGGGTGTGTGGGAGGGTATAGTGGGGGTGGGGGGTGTGTGGGAGGGTATAGTGGGGGTGGGGGGTGTGTGGGAGGGTATAGTGGGGGTGGGGGGTGTGTGGGAGGGTATAGTGGGGGTGGGGGGTGTGTGGGAGGGTATAGTGGGGGTGGGGGGTGTGTGGGAGGGTATAGTGGGGGTGGGGGGTGTGTGGGAGGGTATAGTGGGGGTGGGGGTGTGTGGGAGGGTATAGTGGGGGTGGGGGTGTGTGGGAGGGTATAGTGGGGGTGGGGGGTGTGTGGGAGGGTATAGTGGGGGTGGGGGGTGTGTGGGAGGGTATAGTGGGGGTGGTGGTGTGTGGGAGGGTATAGTGGGGGTGGGGGGTGTGTGGGAGGGTATAGTTGGGGTGGGGGGTGTGTGGGACGGTATAATGGGGTTGGGGGGTGTGTGGGAGGGTATAGTGGGGGTGGGGGGTGTGTGGGACGGTTTGAGTTCTGTAAACTTATTGCCCTTCCTTTCACAGGTGCCTCAATTTAAAAAATGAGTCCTACACGGCCCAATCTCCAGTCCTCCGGCCCTCACCCATCCTCAATAGAGGCCTGAAATATATTATCTGGGGCCTGGGCAATTTCCTCCCGTTTCCCGCTGACCTCTGGCTCGGCCCACCCATGGGGCCACTGGATTTTTGGCCCTCCCAGTTCGGTGAGCGACCCGTTAGCACACATTGAGCACAGGGCAGCTTGCTGACTGTATGTTAATGAGGCCCGAACCCAACACTGGTTTGGGGCCTCCCCCTCAATCTATTGAGGGGACACACCGCCGACTTCACTCCCGTTTGAGTGAAAACCGCGCCCCTAGTTTTATCCCACACTCCGGCTATTTCCCCAGACTTTAATATTCCTCTTTATTCCAGAGACTAACTCTGTAATAAAAACATTCGTGGACTTTGCTTCAACACCGTGTTGTTTCAGAGAATTCCAGATTCTGACCACACTCTGTATTGGAGGAGAAATTCAACTCACGCCCATCTGTTTCGAGTGTGAGGGAGAGGGTGGGCAGGAGTGGGGGCATCGATTGTGAGGGAGGGAGTGGGCAGGAGAAGGGGGAATGATCGTGAGGGAGGGGTCTAGGTACGAAGGATGGGATAACTGATGGATGGGAGGGAGGAGGCCAAACGGAGGCCAGTAATGGTCTTCAGCACTGCAGTGTGTCTGGTGGGGGGAACTCCTGCACCGATTTGCCCGGCCTGTATCAGTCCTCTGGACGCCTTTTTTTTTGCTTTTTTCCATGTGGAAGGCAACGCACCTCCAGCATGTAACGCGCACATCCACCCCACCCCCATATTGGTTCCGGAGAATTTAGCCGTCCTGACACCAGAGGCGTCCGGTACAATTTACTAAAGGCATGAGGCCTCCTATTGGCATATGGAGGGTCCACTGATGGGACTGCAGCAAGGGTTTATTGTGTGAAAATTCTGCTGTTCCTCCTCCTCCATAGGACAGCACAGAGAGCTGTGTCCAAGGTGAACCCCATACCTTCTCCAGTTGTTCTGAGTATGTGGGGAGTCCGGGAGGACTAATATGAAACTAGTGATGTGATCAGTGACCAGTTCTGTTTCTGAGTAAGAATCTAACATGAGACCAAGTGTTTGATGCATCACCCTCTTTATTTCACAGTGAGAATACATTCCCAGCAGTTTGAAAAACAAAAGACAATCAAAGGCTAGAAGACAACGGCTTATTTACTGAACAAGAGAAGCCTGTGAATGGGCCGCCTGTTAACAGGAGCAATATCTGAATAGATCATTTTCTCAATCACAGATTCAGTCCGTGTATATTCCAAGTGTGAGCGCCCAGTATAGGTGTGAGGAGATCTGAATCTGAACTTTCGTCCATCTTCAGTCCCTGGATCCTAATTTTGGATTGGGATTCATTCTCCATTTTAAGAAGCAGTTTTAAGCAGCTTAACACCTGTGCTCCCAAAACCTTCCGCTTCACTCTCCTCACCTGGGCCCATCTGTTTTCTGAACCTGTGCTGATCTGAGTGAGGCCAAACTGGATTGAGAAGCAACCTTTCTGCTCATCCCCAACACAATGTCCAGTGTTTGATTATCAGGAATGGCAGGAAAAGGGAATACTTTACTTCCCACACAGGGTGTCCCCATTAGCAGGTTTCTCCAGTGAATGTGTTGCTCTTCCTACAGTGCACAGCGTGCAGTCGACACAGTCTGTTATACAGTCCATTCCCAGTATATTTCAGGGTACAGGGGACAGAACAATTTAAACACAGAAGGACATTCTTCAAGGTGATGTGATGAAAGGCTCAACATTTTACAAATGGTGAACACACTGGGTCTTACAGTTTAAACATTCCCTTGTAATGAAACGATTCAATGTGGAACTAACTCAGAGTGTGAGAGCCCAGGTACGATCCCACATCTGACCACTCCATGATTTCACATGTAACAACTTCAACGCTCTGTGCTCGGCAACACTTCCCATTTTCTATTTGCTCTTTTCACATCACCTTTAAATGTTCTGGTCAGCATGACTGGGATAAACATAAACATAATCCATCTCTGTGTGAAGATAGAACATCCTGGAACTATATCTGGCAACAGAACCATCTCAATCTCAGTCTGTGCACCATTCATTTAAAGAAAGTTTACAGAAAAGGGAAATTACTGCAGTGATTAATCCCTTTTGCCCCAAGGAGTGCCCACCACCCTTGTACAACTGGGTTTACCCTGCGTCTGTGCAGTATGGGGACTTTAAACTAATATCTTTGTGACTTGATGGCTCTGTTTCTAAACCCCAGGTTTCTAACCAGAAATGTTTAAATGTGGATCTTCCTATTCCTGGCTGAGTAATTCTCCTTTATCCTTCAGTGCAGTTTCTCCACACTTAACACAACTGCTCGATCACCAAAGCTACCCCTCAGAGGTGGTCGGTTAGCAATGAATCTGGGACATTGGCAAATAACTTGGAATTGAAGGGGGCACCTAATTATAAACAATATTAAAAGGAACAACAGCAGCCAGGACCCCTCTGCCAGGGACAGTCAGCTCTGCCAGGGCCAGAGCCCAATGTCTGGTTAACGTGTGGGTGGAAGACCACGTGGCTCCCCAACATATTACATCTGGGAATGACAAGGAGGTCGGCCCCCTGGTGATAACCCGGGACTCTCTGCCACAGGACGATAAGTGGTGGTACATTGAACTGGGCACCTGGAAAGAGCTGTTGTTTAGATTCATCGCACAAAACCAAATAATGTGAACACTGAATGTAAAATACAAACCAGGAACTGGCAAAGAAAAGCTCAGTGTTGGAGTTAATGTAGCTGAATAATTCTGAGTAAAGAAGCTCCACCTCACAATGCAGCATTGTGGGTGGGAGACAAACACTGGCAACTGCCAGTAGGGGGCAGTATTTATAAACAGGGTCACCATGCACAGGGCTCTGGAGATGGGGCATGGGGGGAATCGTTCAATATCCCAATACTGGCACATGCTCAGGGTTAAATCCAATGTGTACTAGGTGGGAGGTCAAAGGAGGTTAAGAATAGAGTTAAGCACATCTCACTGTTTGATGTCTGATAAGGTAACAGAACCTTCAGAAAAGTTTCAATGTTCTATGTTTTTAAAGAACATTTCCGTCAGATCTGTTTTATAGTAAGCGATGTAAAAGGTACTCCTATCGAAGGATTGCTTGTCTTTTTCCAAGTCATTGAAGAATTCAATGACACGTCCTTCGTATTGTTGGTCGTCAACTTTGGTGTCGAAAGTCCTGCAACAGAATTCAGAATGATGACTTTTTTCTTCCTGGCAGATCCAGTCTGGAAACTAATCAGATTGAAAGGAAGATCGGAACAGGAGTAGGCCATTCAGCCCCTCGAGTGTCCTCCGCCATTCAGTTTGATCCTGGCTGATCTGTACCTCAGCCCCATTTACCCGCCTTAGCTCCATATCCCTTGATACCGTTACCCAACAACAATCTCTCGATCTCAGTCTTGAACCCTCCAATTGACCCAGCATCCACAGCCTTTTAGGGGGGAGAGAGTTCCACATTTTGTGTGAAAAAGTGCTTCCTCATTTTGTTGCTGAATGGCCGAGCTCTAATTTTAACATGATGTCGCCTCGTTCTAGATTCTCCCATCAGAGGGAATAGTTTCTCTGTATCTAACCGATTGAATCCTTTTAACATTGCAAACCCCTCACTCTGGTCACCCCTCAATCTCCTATACTCAGGAAAAGACAAGTTGATGCAACCTGTCCTCAGAATTTAACCCTCTAACCCGCGGTATAATTCTGGTGAATCTGCCCTGAATCCACCCCGAGGTTAATTTATCCTTGCTGAGGTATTCCAGACAGGATCTGACCAAGTCTCTGTAAAATCGAAGGCTGACATTCCATTTGTCATTTTGATTGTTTTTTGTACCTGTTGACTCGCTTTAAATGATTTGTGAGCTGGGATTCCCAAATTTTTTAGTTCCTCTAAAATAATCCGATTTTTCTTAGGTCCAAACAAAATACTTTTCTTTCCTTTCTTTCTATCTCTCTTTCTTTCTTGCTTTTTTTCCCTCCCTTTTCCTGCTCCCATCCATATAACGTACTGGGGGCGATTTGCGGCAGTGCGTTCAGGCACTAACGATGCTACGAGGTAACCAAGGTGGGGTCTTGAGCTGAGACACCATCTTGGTAAAGGAGTTGAAGCCAGCTCTAGGAACGGCTGCCCAGAGGCTCGTTAACAACTGATTGCCACTTAAAAAATCCTGCTCGCACTCATTAAAGAGGCTGCACGGCATTTTGGTGGCTAATGCTTCAACTAACGCCTTCTCCTAACAGCAACCAGCTGTTTGGGAGTAAACACGGCGTTGATGTCGATTTCAAGCACTACTTAAAGGCTAGGTAGAGCGGCACCAGCTGCTGTAGAAGAAATGGACAAGAGGGTGAGGTGATGTCCTTCCCCTCTGTGGGTACAGGACATCCCTCCTCCTCTCGACCTCCTCCACCCCAGTCTCCAGTACCACATCCGAGAACCTGTGCACCCTCTCCCTCGGTCCTTGAGCCATCCTGCAATGTGCCGCTGTGTACCAGCCAGAGCACTCCACACCTTCAGTGGAAGTGGGTGCGAGAAGCCCACATATACTGCTCCACGAAAATGGTGTCTAATCAGCACTTGAGTGTTAAACCTGCAGGTTTGTGTTGTACCATCTCCAGCAAGTTCAAATTTTGGTAATCAGCAATTAGGACCCACATTGTGTGCTAAATCCAGACTTTCAAATAGGTTAGTCTTATTAGCACTGCACCCATTTAGCGCCTGTTTTCACCCTTTGGCCAAAATAACCCGCAGAATGTGGTGTAGGTGAGAATGTCTGAAAACAGGAGCCAGCCCCATTATTGTTACAATGAGGAAGTCTATACTCCTGGGACATTCCAGCAGGGAAAAGCCCAACTACTTTAGTTACATTGGTATTCACATCCTGGGATTGCGTCCCGAGGAATTGTGACTCAGCCATGTCCAGTGCTCGATATGAACCTGAGTGATGTGAGTGTGGAGGTCCAGCCGTGTCCTCAGAGGAAGGAACTGAAGGTTGTGAGACACGAAACAACTTATTACACGATTAATGTTGGCCAACGACCCACCTGACTGGACCAGCCCATTAATCACAGGCTTGTTACAGGTTAAATAATGTTGGCTAAATATCTGATGTAAAGAAATATCAATCACAATATATCACCAACTAAACTCACCTGACATAGAGCCAGCCGGTATGTGACATTCCTATTTTAATGGTTGGATCTGTGGGTTCAGGTGGGCTGGTGAGTTCAGGAACTAGTACAACAAATACCCCGAATTTCTGTTGTATTGTGCCATTTACCAAGTATCCCTGAAGTCCCCAAGGTGCAGAGACAGGAACAATTGTATCTGCAGACAGAGAAAACACTGTTACAGCATTCTACTAGAAGGTCACCTGTGGCATTGCTCATGGTGAGTCTGAAGTTACAGGTTGGGGCAGGGAGACGTGCTGGGGTGTGGAAGACACTCATGTGATACACTGAATCACAGAATGATAGAATGATACTGCACAGAAAGTGGCTCGCTCTTTGTAGAGCTTTCTAACTAATCCACTCCCATGTTCTTTCTCCACAGACCTGCACTCTATTCCCTTCAGCTATTTCCACAATTCTCTTTTGAATGTTACTATTGCATCTGCTTTCACTCAGCTTTCAGGCAATGCATTCTTGATTGCAACAAATCACTGTGCATAGAAACATAGAAAATAGGTGCAGGAGTAGGCCATTCGGCTCTTCGAGCCTGCAACACCATTCAATATGACCATGGCTGATCATGCACTTCAGTACCCCATTCCTGCTTTCTCTCCATACCCCTTGATCCCTTTAGCCGTAAGGGCCACATCTAACTCCATTTTGAATATATCTAACGAACTGGCCTCAAAAACTTTCTGTGGTAGAGAATTCCACAGGTTGACAATTCTCTGAATGAAGAAGTTTCTCTTCATCTCAGTCCTAAATTGCTTACCCTTTATCCTTAGACTGTGACCACTGGTTCTGGACTTCCCCAACATCGGGAACATACTTCCTGCATCTAACCTGTCCAATCCCATCAGAATTTTATATGTTTCCATGAGATCCCCTCTCATTCTTCTAAATTCCATTGAATATAAGCCTTGTCAATCCAGTCTTTCTTGATATGTCAGTCCTGTCATCCTGGGAATCAGTCTGGTGAACCTTCGCTGCACTCCCTCAAATGCAAGAATGTCCTTCCTCAGATGAGGAGTCCAAAACTGTGCACAATATTCAAGATGTTGCCTCACCAAGGCCCTGTAGTATGACCTCGCTGCTCCTATACTCAAATCCTCTCGCAATAAAGGCCAACATGCCATTTGCATTCTTCACCGCCTGCTGTATCTGTATGCCAACTTTCAGTGACTGATGTACCATGACACCTAGGTCTCATTGCATCTCTCCTTTTACTAATCTTTCACCATTCAGATAATAATCTGCCTTCCTGTTTTTACCACCAAAGTGGATAACCTCACATTTATCTACATTATACCACAGCTGCCATGTATTGCCCAATCACCTAACCTGTCCAAGGCACCCTGCAACCTCTTAGCATCCTCCTCACAGCTCACATTACAACCAAGCTGAGTGTCATCTGCAAACTTGGGAGATATTACATTCAATTCCTTTGTCTAAATCATTAATGTATATTGTAAATAGCTGAGGTTCCAGCACTGAACCTTGTAGTATCCCACTAGTCACTGCCTGCCATTTGGAAAAGGACCCATTTATTCCTACTCTTTGCTTCGTCTCTGCCAACCAGTTCTCTTGCCACGTCAGTACATTATCCCCAATACCATGTGCTTTAATTTTGCACACTAATCTCTTGTGTGGGACCTTGTCAAAAGCCTTTTGAAAGTCTCAATACACCACATCCAATGGCTCCTCCTTGTCCACTCTACTAGTTACATCTTCAAAAAATTCCAGAAGATTTGTCAAGCATGATTTCCCTTTCATAAATCCATGCTGACTTGGACCGATCCTGTCACTGCTTTCCAAATGTGCTGCTATTACCTCTTTAATAATTGATTTCAACATTTTCACCACCACCGATGTCAGGCTGACCAGCCTATAATTCCCTGTTTTCTCTCTCCCTCCTTTTTTAAAAAGTGGGGTTACATTAGCTACCCTCCAGTCCATAGGAACTGATCCAGAGTCTATAGAATGTTGGAACATGGCCACCATTGCATCCACTATTTCTAGGGCCACTTCCTTAAGTACTCTGGGATGCAGCCTATCAGGCCCTAGGGATTTATCGGCCTTCAATCCTATCAATTTTTCTAACACAATTTCCTGACTAATAAGGATTTCCTTTAGTTCCTCCTTCTTGCTAGACCCTCGGTCCCCGAGTATTTCCGGAAGATTATTTGTGTCTTCCTTCGTGAAGACAGAACCAAAGTATTTGTTCAATTGGTCTGCCATTTCTTTGTTCCCCATTATAAATTCACCTGATTCTGACTGTAAGGGACCTACATTTGTCTTCACTAATCTTTCTCTCTTCACTAATCTTTCTCTCTTCACGTATCTGTAGAAGTTTTTGTAGTCAGTTTTTATGTTCACTGAAAGCTTACTCTCATATTCTATTTTCCCCCTCCTAGTGAAGAGAAAAACATTAGCGAAGAATACTTTTGGTCCCTTGCAGTCAGAATCAGGTGAATTCATAATGGGGAACAAAGAAATGGCAGACCAATTGAACAAATACTTTGGTTCTGTCTTCACTAAGGAAGACACAAATAACCTCCTGAAAATACTAGGGAACCGAGAGTCTAATGAGGAGGAGGAACTGAGGGAAATCCTTATTAGCCAGGAAATGGTGTTAGCGAAACCGATGGGACTGAAGGCCGATAAATCGCCAGGGTCTGATAGTCTGCATCCTAGAGTACTTAAGGGAGTGGCCCTAAAAATAGTAGATGCATTGGTGGTCATTTTACAAAATTCCATGGACTCTGGCTCAGTACCTGTGGATTGGAGGGTAGCTAATGTAACCCCACTTTTTAAAAAAGGGAGAGAGAAAACAGGGAATTATAGACCGGTTAGCCTGACATCGGTGGTGGGGAAAATGCTGGAATCAATTATTAAAGATGTAATAGCAACACATTTGGAAAGCAGTGACAGGATTGGTCCAACTCAGCACGGATTTATGAAAGGGAAATCATGCTTGACAAATCTTCTTGAGTTTGACAATGTAATTAGTAGAGTGGATAAGGGAAAATCAGTGGATGTGGTGCATTTGGACTTTCAAAAGACTTTTGACAAGGTTCCACATGAGATCACTTCGCTCCGCGATCACACGCCATACATGGAGTGATATGATCGGGCCCAGGAGTGGCAGGAGTTCAGGACGCAGAAGAGGCGAGGGCCCAGAGGCAGCACAGGCCAACCCACAATGCAATATGTGTGCGTACTAGGTCCATGCAGCAGAGCTGGTCTCCAGTTGTCATGGTTAATCCTTGCACTGGACGAAGACCTAGCTCTGTCAAGCCCGTGTGTTAGCTGGTGTGCAACGACCACCACATTTTTTTTTTAATCCACGCACAGCCATCTTCCACCCTTCAACGTGCAGTTCTGGACCTGGAATATTTGGTCCTTCATTGAAACACCTGTGAAGTCATCAGTTTTTGGCATGGAAGCAAGTCATCCTCAATATAAGGGACTGCCTATGGTGACACAAGAGATTAGTGTGCAAAATTAAGGGACATGGTGTTGGGGGTAATGTATTAATGTGGATAGAGAACTAGTTGGCAGACAGGAAGGAAAGAGTGGGAATAAACGTGTCCTTTTCGGAATGGCAGGCAGTGACTAATGGGATGCTGCAAGGTTCAGTGCTGGGACCCCAGCTATTTACAATGTACATTAATGATTTGCACGAAGGAATTGAATGTAATATCTCCAAGTTTGCAGATGACACTAAGCTGGGTGGCGGTGTGAGCTGTGAGGAGGATGCCAAGAGGCTGCAGGGTGACTGGACAGGTTAGGTGAATGGGCAAATGCATGGCAGAAGCAGTATAATGTGGATAAATGTGAGGTTATCCATTTTTGGTGGCAAAAACAGGAAGGCAGATTATTATCTGAATGGTGGCAGATTAGTAAAAGGGGAGCTGCAACGAGACCTGGGTGTCATGGTACATCAGTCACTGAAGGTAGGCATGCAGGTACAGCAGGCAGAAAAGAAGGCAAATGGCATGCTGACCTTCATAGCGAGAAGATTTGAGTATAGGAGCAGGGAGGTCTTACTGCAGTTGTACAGGGCCTTGGTGAGACCACACCTTGAGTGTCGTGTGCAGTTTTGGTCTCCTATTCTGAGGAAGGACGTGCTTGCTATTCAGGGAGTGCAGCGAAGGTTCACCAGACTAATTTCCGGGATGGCAGGACTGACATATGAAGAAAGATTGGTTCGGCTATGCTTATACCCACTGGGATTTAGAAGAATGAGAGGGGATCTCACAGAAATCTATACAATTATGACGGGACTGGACAGGTTAGATGCAGGAAGAATGTTCCCGATGTTGGGGAGGTCCAGAACTCGGGATCACAGTCTAAGGATAAGGGGTAAGCCATATAGGACCGAGATGAGGAGAAACTTTTTCATCCAGAGAGTGGTGAACCTGTGGAATTCTCTACAGAAGGTTGTTGAGTGCAGTTCGTTGGATATATTCAAAAGGGAGTTAGATGTGGCCCTTACAGCTAAAGGGATCAGTGGGTATGGAGATAAGGTGGGAGTGGGGTACTGAAGCTGCATGATCAGCCATGATCATATTAAATGGTGCTGCAGGCTCGAAGGGCTGAATGGCCTACTCCTGCACCTATTTTCTATGTTTCTAATTAAACCCGTTGTCCTCCTTTGCTGAATTCTAAATTTCTCCCAGTCCTCAAGTTTGCTGCTTGTTTTAGCCACTTTATATGCCTCTTCCTTGGATTTAACACAGTCCCTAATTTCCCTTGTAAGCCATGATTGAGCCACCTTCCCCATTGTATTTTTACGCCAGACAAGGATGTACAATTGTTGAAGTTCATCTATGTGATCTTTAACTGTCTGCCATTGCCTATCCACCGTCAACCCTTTAAGTATCATTTGCCAGTCTATCCTCGCCAATTTACGTCTCATACCATCGAAGTTACCTTTCTTTAAGTTTCCTCGTGTCGCCTCTGTTTCTGTTGCCAATCACCTGAAATCTGCCTCCTCTGGTTACCGACCCTTCTGCCACTGGAAACTGTTTCTCCTTATTAATTCTATCAAAACCTTTCATGATTTTGAACATCTCTATCAAATCTGCTCTTAACCTTCTCTAAACAGAACTGAGCCTCAGCCAGGACCCGCATTCCAGTAGCAGCCAGTGAGCTGAGAGAAATGAAAGAGTCTGGGCTTCCACAAGGGTGTATGTGGACTCTAGTTCAGGCCTGGCAAAGAACCTTTATTAACCAGAGACAATTCAAGGGCCACGGCTTGAGTTGGAACGTGAGCTTGGCATCCCAAACTCCCATGTGTGGGCAGCCTTGTCAGATTCTGGGCACACAGGGTCTGCGAGCACCAAAGAAGTAGCCCATGTGGCACTTCTGCTCACCAGCAACATGTCAATGATCTCACAAACTGAGGCTGGGTCAGTTATGGAGGGCACAATGGGCACAATCCTGGCACAACCTCTGGGATTGACAATGGTGGCATTCTTTGGCCAGTGTGTCTCTCTATACAGGAAGTTTCAAAGAAGATAGGTCAAACAGCGAAGGGTTGTTTTATATTCTGTTATTACATTGAAGGAACATCCAATGTACCTGCAGCATTCGAAAACCATGAATAATTCTTTAGTTTGTCCAGACCAGTCGCGAGTGCACTCTT
Source organism: Pristiophorus japonicus (assembly GCF_044704955.1). NCBI lineage: Eukaryota > Metazoa > Chordata > Chondrichthyes > Pristiophoridae > Pristiophorus > Pristiophorus japonicus. Next base: position 227,994,449 of record NC_091983.1, read on the forward strand.
GATATCCGTTCCAGTAACTTCTGTTTCAATCCCTTGAATGGCTAAATGTTCTATCTCTTCATAATTCTAAGGCAACAAGAGAAAAGATATTACCACATGGCACAACTGTACAGTTACTGAAACACATCTGTGCTGAGAGGACTGTCCGAGGTGCCACGGTGTGGCAGTAGTATTCATGTCCTGATGGACTGGGCTTTAAAGAGAGTTAGGATTTTATGTTGGACTCTTGGCCTCAGCTTCCTGTCTCTCTCACTCTTTCACCCTTGGTGATGTCCTGCACTATGGGCCTGGGTCCTTACCCATGGGTTTTCAATAAGAAAATATGGAGAACATTAATAAAAGCCTCCCACACTGAATCAGTGCTAATGACCCCATGTCCAGGTACCGTGTTTCCCTGTGAGTCTTTTACCACTTTAGATAAACAGGGAAATTCCACTGGGTTGGAAATTGGTCCGCGTTTCTGTGAAGAAGATTAGGACAAAAAGGACCAATTTCAAAGGCAAAGCCTCCATGCCCGATCTGTGCCTGCATTAAAGGTGTCACCATATTAATATGGCTTTGCGGGCATCCTGGGCGGCTGCCCAAATCATAAGAAATATTTGGCCCCTCGAGCCTGCTCCACCTTTCAATAAGATCATAGCTGATCTGATCTTGGGTTCAGCTGCACTTCCCTGCCCACTCCCCATATTCCTTCACTCACTTATCATTCAAAAATCTGTCTATCTCCACCTTGAAATTATTCGATGACCCAGCCTCGACAGCTCTCTGGGTAAGAGAATTCCACAGATTACAACGCTCTGAGAGAAGAAATTCCTCCTCATCTCTGTTTTAAATGGGCGACCCCTTATTCTGAAACTGTGCCCCCTAGTTCTAGAGTCCCCCTCGAGGGGAAACTTCCTCTCTGCATCCACCTTGTCGAGCCCCCTCAGTATCTTATATTTTTCAATAAGATCACCTCTCATTCTTCTAAATTCCAATGAGTATAGGCCCATTTTGCTCAACCTTTCTTCATATGTCAACCCCTCATGAAAGTAAACTAGCACGGAATATAAAAACAGATGGTAAGAGTTTCTACAGGTACATAAAAAGAGGAGCTAAACTAATGTTGGTCCCCTAGAGGATGAGACTGGAGAATTAATGATGGAGAACAGGGAAATGGCAGAGACGTTGAACAAATATTTTGTATCGCTCTTCACGGTTGAAGACACTAAAAACATCCCAATAGTGGATAATCAATGGACTATAGGGAGGAAAGAACTTAATACAATCACAGTCACTAATGAAGTAGTACTCGGTAAAATAATAGGACTAAAGGTGGACAAGGCTCCTGGAGCTGATGGCTTGCATCCTAGGGTCCTAAAATAAGTGACTGCAGAGATAAAAGATGCATTGGTTGCAATCTCCCAAAATTCCCTGCATTCTGGGACGGTCCCAGTGGATCGGAAAACCGCAAATGTAACACTCAAATTTTAAAAAGGAGGCAGACAAAAAGCAGGAAACATAATAAGAACATAAGAAATAGGAACAGGAGTAGGCCATATGGCCCCTCAAGCCTGCTCCGCCATTCAATAAGATTATGGCTGATCTGATCATGGACTCAGCTCCACTTCCCCACCCGCTCCCCAGAACCCCTTATCCCCTTATCGTTTAAGAAACTGTCTATTTCTGTCTTAAATTTATTCAATGTCCCAGTTTCCACAGCTCTCTGAGGCAGTGAATTCAACAGATTTACAACCCTCTGAGAGAAGAAATTTCTCCTCATCTCTGTTTTAAATGGGCGATCCCTGATTCTAAAACCGTGCCCTCTAGTTCTAGTCTCCCCCATCTATGGAAACATCCTCTCTGCATCCACCTTGTCAAGCCCCCTCATAATCTTATACGTTTCGATAAGATCACCTGTCATTCTTCTGAATTCCAATAAGTAGAGGCCCAACCTACTTAACCTTACCTTATAAATCAACACCCTCATCCGCTGAATCAACCTAGTGAACCTTCTCTGAACTGCCTCCAAAGCAAGTATATCCTTTTGCAAATATGGAAACCAAAACTGCACGCAATATTCCAGGTGTGGCCTCACCAATACCTTATATAGCTGTAGTAAGACTTCCCTGTTTTTATACTCCATCCCCTTTGCAATAAAGGCCAAGATACCATTGACCTTCCTGATCACTTGCTGTACCTGTATACTATCCTTTTGTGTTTCATGCACAAATACCCACAGGTCCCACTGGACTGCAGCACTTTGCAATCTTTCTCCATTTAAATAATAACTTGCTCTTTGATTTTTTTTGCTGCCAAAGTGCATGACCTCACACTTTCCAACATTATACTCCACCTGCCAAATTTTTGCCCACTCACTTAGCCTGTCTATGTCCTTTTGCAGACACTGCTTTTCCTCCCATCTTTATATCATCAGCAAACTTGGCTACGTTACACTCAGTCCCTTCTTCCAAGTCGTTAATATAGATTGTAAATAGCTGGGGTCCCAGCACTGATCCCTGCAGCACCCAACTAGTTACTGGTTGCCAACCGGAGAATGAACCATTTATCCCAACTCTCTGTTCTCTGTTAGATAGCCAATCCTCTATCCATGCTAAATTATTACCCCCAACCCAGTGAACTTTTATCTTGTGCAGTAACCTTTTATGTGGCACCTTGCCAAATGCCTACTGGAAGTCCAAATACACCACATCCACTGGTTCCCCTTTATCCACCCTGTTCGTTACATCCTCAAAGAATGCCAGCAAATTTGTCAAACATGGCTTCCCTTCATAAATCCATGCTGACTCTGCCTGACCGAATTATGCTTTTCCAAATGTCCTGCCACTGATTCTTTAATAATGGACTCCAACATTTTGCCAACCACAGATGTTAGGCTAACTGGTCTATAGTTTCCTGCTTTTTGTATGCCTCATTTTTTAAATAGGGACATTACATTTGCAGTTTTCCAATCTGCTGGGACCTCCCCAGAATCTAGGGAATTTTGGTAAATTCTAACCAATGCATCCACAATCCCTGCTACTACTTATCTTAAGACCCTAGGATGCAAGCCATCAGGTCCAGGGGATTTATCTGCCTTTAGTCCCATTATCTTACTGAGTACCACCTCCTTAGTGATTGTGACTGTGTTAAGTTCCTGCCCCGCTATAGCCCCTTGACTATCCACTATTGGAATATTGTTAATGTCCTCTACCATAAAGACTGATACAAAATATTTGTTCAGTGTTTCTGCCATCTCCATGTTCCCCATTACTAATTCCCCGGTCTCGTCCTCTAAGGGACCATATAGACCAATTAGCCTAACATCTGTCGTTGGAAAAATGCTGGAGTCCATTATTAAGGAAGCAGCAGCAAGACATTTGGATAAACATAATTCAATCAAGTAGAGTCAGCATGGTTTTCTGAAAGAGACTTGCGACGAGTGATCAGGGCAGAGGACTGATGAGGGATCGTGGCTGAGATTTGATGAGTGATCGTGACGGAGGTTCGGCGAATGTTTGGTGCGGAGGTGCAGCGGGAGATCGTGGCGGAGGTGCGGCGATTGTTTTTGTGGCGGAGGGGCGCTGTGGGATCGTGGCAGAGTTGCGGCGAATGTTTGTGCGGGGGAGCGGCGAGAGATCATGGCAGAGGTGCAGCGAATGAGGGTACGGAGTTTGGAAAAACTGAGGGCCCAGGGGCAGCACGGGCCTGCCCACATTGCGATATGTGTGCGCACTAGATCCGTGCAGTAGAGCAGGTCTCCAGTCATTCGGGTTAATCCTTGCCACTGGATGAAGTCCTAGCTCTGTTGAGCCCGTGTGGTGGCTGATGTACAACCGTCACCACACGTTAAAAAAATCCATGCACAGTCATCGTCCACCCCCTCAATTGGAGTTCAGGACTGGAACATCGGGTCCCACATTGAAACATCTGTGAACTCATATGGAAGCAAGTCATCCTCATTCGAGGGACTGCCTATGATGATGATGAAAGTGAAATCATGTTTGACAAATTTGCTGGTGTCCTTTGCGGGTGTAACGCGTAGGGTGGACAAGGGGACCCAGTGGATGTGGCATAATTGGATTTCCAGAAGGCATTTGATAAGGTGCCACATAAAAGGTTACTGGACAAGATAAAAGTTTTGATCTGCCTCCAATGCAAGTATATCCCTCCTTAAATAAGGAGACCAAAACTGTACGCAGTACTCTCGGTGTGTCTCGCCAATGCCCTGTACAGTTGTAGCAGGACTTCCTTGTTTTTATACTCTATCCCCCTTGCAATAAAAGCCAACATTCCATTTGCCTTCCTGATTACTTGCTGTATCTGCATACAATGTTTTGTGTTTCGTGCACAAGGTCCCCGAGGACCCTCTGTACTGGAGCATTTTGCAATCTCCATTTAAATAATAATTTTAATAAAAACATGTGTTGTGTCCCTTACATATGTAAAGTAGGTGCCTTATGCTTGTTACAAGCTTCCTTTCAGAAACCGACTTGGATTGAGTGGAGCCAGGAGAAGCAGGAGTGCTCCCCGACTCCACAGTCCCTGCCATCGCCCCAATGCCCCCTCTCTGTGGCCACACCAACCCCCCACTCCCAGGGTTTAGCTTACAGCCGCTGCTGGAGAGACAAGTGGCCCGATATTCTTCTTAGTAAAATGAACAAGCTGCCCGTGGAGACACAGCAGGGGGTGACAGAAACCCATAAAATGTTAATGAGGCCCGAGGACCAATTTCGGGTCGACCTCAGGCCTCTCGGTTGGGACACGTGCTGTCGGCGCATCGCTCGTTATGGACTAAAAAACGGGCCATAAACCATTCCCACAGGTACAAACATAGAACGCAGTGAACTGCTAACTATACTCACGTTGAACTGAATCACTTCTATGGACTGAGGGCAGTCATAGTCACCACAGAAATCGTTCAACTTTTGATATTCTTCCTTTCCAGCGATCTGACGTCCGAAGAGGACAGACACAGTTAAGCAGAGTCTCAGCATCTTGGTGTCCGCTCCGATCACTGTCGAACACACTGAATGTCTCTCAGTCCCTTCTGGTGTTTGAGCAGCGAGTTCACATCTTTTTATAGTGTTTTATAAAGACGGTTTTGAATACAGTTTAGCTGCAGGTAGGAGCGTTGTGTTGAAGAAATACCATCGCTGACTGATTATGGAAATGTTACTTTGTTCCATCCATGTGATGGATTTAGAAATATTAACTCTCTGAGAGTCGGTTCCCGGGAAATCTGAACACCCGGGGCAACCATTTTGCAATAATTCCAGCTCACACCCTTCGGGTTGCCAACCCTCCCTGTTTGGGATCGAGGGGAATGGAAGATTGATCTCCCGGGAGCTGCTGCCAGTGACCCAAGAGAAAACAACTTCACATTCACACCTCGCGCCTGCGCTCTTTCATTTCTCGGCCCACCTCCAGCTTTGCCTGCAGGAAGTCAGAGCACAGTGGTCATGCTGCACTCCAACCACGGGACAGACCATGACTTCATCACCGAGTAGGTGAGGCTGGTTTGGGTCTCGCTGCCCAATGCTTTGTACATCGACACACCATTCCTGAACCTCACCAGGGCAGTGCTGACTTCCCCGGGACTCGGAGACGAGAGGGGATTCCTGGGGCTGGGGTGAATTAGGGGCTTTCCCAGGGAGCCCCGAAACCCCCGCCAGATAGCTGTATTTACTTACACACCTGCAGGAAGTTGGTATGGTGCCTTTCTGGGCTTCCTCGGGGGCCCATTGAGGAAATCATTGGATTCTGGGCCTACCATTGATGTACCAAGGTCTTCAGCCACACCAGTCTGTTACACTCCTCATAGACCAACAAGGAGCTGTTCCCATATGAGGGGAGGGCAGGAAAGAAAGAGGTGCCTGCGAGAAGGAGGATAATGTATGTGATTACCAGCATCTTGTATCCGTTCTGCACTGGCATTGGCCAATGGCTTAGCCATGCTGCTATCAAGAATGGCCCGCACCGTCTCTTCCCAGATGGTGAGGTGAGGCTAGGAATGGGAGCTGTGCCTTGTGATTGGTGCAGATTGCTGCAGGTGAGTGATCAGCATGGCCGGAGTCGTGCATTGAGCAGTGTGTGAGGCTGGTGAATCAGTTGGTAGGAAATGGCTTTTGAAGATGGAGTCACTGACCTTGACCCCTGGTCTGAGGCCATGAAGCTTCTTTTGGCACTGGAGCCAGGTGGTGTGGGCGACACTGCTGGCAGTGACGGCCTCGGTGATGTGGTCCCACATCGTTCTTTCTGGAGGGCCTCCTGGCCCCTGTGGGCGGAGGACCTCTCCTGCAGTGTTGACCCCCTGCACAAAGCTGGAGTGCTGCGTGCGAGACCCTGGGTGCCCTTCCCTGGCTTGCTCACCCATTTGTATTAGTGCTGAAGCACTTTTCCCATTTTTTGAGGTGTGGAAGGGAATTCAGCTTTAGGAGCTAAATACTCCGATTCGGGAGTTTTTTTTAATGTTCATTTTTTTTTAAAGGCAGTCAGGGCTGAAAATTGCATTTTCTTTCATCATTTTTAGTTTGATCAGTTCAGAAGATATTGGCCTTTTAATGTCCGACAATTCCTAGTGAATTTATTGCCTTGCTTCCAGAGACTGTTGGAAGATGGAACGCTGCTTCTGGACATCAACTTTGCCTCGAATGCCTGCACTAACTCCACCAGGAGGGTGTTACACAGTGAGTTAGTGCAGGGCTAAAAATCTTTCATCCCCAGCACGAATCTTTCTCTCTGACCGCCACGACCATTTTCAGTGACCGTTAACCCGAGACAGCCCGTTACTAAGGCAACTCTCGTGGTGGACACGAATTTCTGGGCCCTGGAGTTTTATGAATGGAAATCTTCGAAGGTGGAAGACAAGTTTTTAAGAATGTTAAAAAAGCATACAGTGTCCTTGGCTTTATAAACAGAGGAATTGATTAAAAAAACAAGGAAGTTAGTGTAAAGTATTTACCAGGGAGACTAACAATGTGGACATGAAATTAGAAGAAGAGATCAAAAAAGATATAAAGACATTTAAGACAGAAGGAGAGGAGATAATTGATAAATTAATCAAACGAATCAAACTTTGGGAGCATAAACCCCTGGTCCAGATGGATTGTATCTGTGAATATTAAAACAAGCAAAGGGAGAGAAAGCAGAGACACTATTATATATTGATAAATATATAAAAGGGAATAGTGCCAGAGGACTGGCACACAACTAATGTGATTCCTATATTTAAAATGGGAGATAGAACAAGTCCAAGGAGCTAAAGACCACTTAGCTAAACGTCAGAGCAGGAAAGTTCATGGGGTCTTTACTGATTTGCTCGATAAGTGCGGTATAATTGTGGATTATGATCGATTGTGTTTCGGAAAAAGAAATTTTCATGGCAGAGGGGTCCCGGCTGTTTCTGCGATTGAGGAGCCCGAGATATACGAGATAGTTACACACACACGCAGACCTGAACACACAAGCTCTGTTAGCTCAATATTAGGCCGCGATCACTGCTCAAAAGCACGATTGTGGGCGCTCGATAGAGGAGGTGATTAACGGGCCGGCCCATGTTAACTTAAAACAGTATCCCGTTCCTGCTGAGAGTCAGTTAGCGCTACAAACCACAATGGACACATTGATACAGCAGGGCGTTATATGGCGGGACACTTTTGCGAATAATTTACCAATTTGGCCAGTCAAGAAACCAGATGGGAGCTGGCGGCTCACGATCAATTACCAAACCTTGAACACGGTAACACTGGCATATTCCCACATGCAGGGGGCACTGCAGCAAGTCGCTGGGACTTCTCCTGCAGCTCCTCCCAAACCCACGACCTCCACCACCGAGAAGGAAAAGAGCAGCAGGTGCATGAGAACACCAGCACCTCCAAGTTCCTCACCAAGACATATATCGCCATTCTTCATCGTCACTGGGTCAAGATCCTGGAACTTCCTGCCTAACAACAATGTGGGCATACCTTCACCACCGGACTGCAGCGGTTCAAGAAGAATGCTCACTAATGTTCCCTGTAAGCCCCGTGGCCGCGCAGCCGCATGTCTGCACAGTGCTCCAGGGGTCCCACGCAGTCGGCTTTTCAATAGATAAACACACATGCACGGTATTTTAAATGGGCCGCGGAGCCCCTTAAAGGAGACGCAGGGCCCGAAAAAATATCACAGGAACTTTGATGCTCACCGTCATCTTCTCAAGGGCACCTGGGGATGGGCAATAAATGCTGGCCTTGCCAGCGACACCCATAACCCAAGGAGGAATAAACAATACAGTGAGCTCAATGTGTAATGATCCAGCTAAATATGTCCCCGGTTAAAGTTTGTACAGCTTCATTTTTTGCTACGTGACTGAAGAGCACTTTAACAATTTACAAATGTAAAATCAGCTCCACGTATTGCTCTGAAATGCCGACCCTGTAAATGTCGGGATGGAGAATTGGGATTTGGCTTCAGATCTGCCTTTGGAGGTCAGCTTTACTTCAGTGAACTTTGGGTGGTCCAGATCTCTCCGACATTTACAATGACCCTGTTTTTGAGCGAGGTGTTGAGCTGATTTTACTACTTTGCAATAAGAGACACGCAAGTCCTCAGTAACATTTACATGGGGTTTTACATCTTTTTATGTTGAACGAATGAGAGATGAAGAAAAACATGTTACAGTTGGTAAAGTGACTTCATCTGCCCCTGTTCCTTTGGACAAACCAAATATCTGTATTTTACTAATTGAGGATTTTATAACATGAGACACAAAATGTTCCTGCAATTCTCTCTGACTCTTTATTCTTGTCAGTCCAGGGAATTTACCCACATAATCATCATCATAGGCACGCCCTCGGAATCGAGGAAGACTTGCTTCCACTCTTAGCATGAGTTCTTAGGTGGCTGTACAGTCCAATACGAGAACCACAGTCTCTGTCACAGATTGGGCAGATAGTCGTTGACGGAAAGGGTGGGGCAGGGAGCCTGGTTTGCCGCACGCTCCTTCCGCTGCCTGAGCTTGCTTTCTGCATGCTCTCGGCGATGATACTCGAGGAGCTCAGCGCCTTCCTGAATGCAGTTCCTCCACTTAGGGCGGTCTATGGTCAAGGACTCACAGGTGTCAGTGGGGATGTCGCACTTTATCAGGGAGTCTTTGAGGGTGTCCTTGTAACGCTTCCTCTGCCCACCTTTGGCTCATTTGCTGTGGACGAGTTCCAAATAGAGCGCTTGCTTTGGGAGTCTCGTGTCTGGCATGTGAACTATGTGGCCTGCCCAGCAGAGCTGATCAAGTGTGGTCAGTGCTTCAATGCTGGGGATGTTGGCCTGGACGAGGACGCTAATGTTTATGCGTCTGTCCTCCCAGGGGATTTGCAGGATTTTGCGGCAATATCACTGGTGGTATTTCTCCAGCGACGAGATGTCTACTGAGCCATACAGGAGGGCAGGTATTACCACATAAGCACAGACTCGATAACAACATGAATTAGATTGGGCAACCCTGCAGGATACATTTGGCCCTCACCGAGTGGTCAATGAATGGCCCTCTAATGGGACTCCGTTACCTCCATGCACCCATGCGGAGCAAACAGAGGTGATGGGGACAGAGCAGCCTTGCTGTTTCACCGAGTACTGGGGGAGTCTGTATCAATAGTGTGTGTCCCACCACAGCTGGCGGAGGATTCCTTCCACATGTTTCATTCCCATCCAACAGGGGTCACTATTCAGCCGAGGTTACATCTCAAAATGTGTGTAAGGCGCTTGCTGGCCCGGTATAAAAGATGAAATTACAAAATGCTGTCAACAATGTTTAGTTTGTTTACAACATAACCTTTCTCTGCTCACTAATCGCGCTTTTCTCCGGTCTGCCCCACCTCCTGAGGGGCCATGGACACACCTTCAAATGGATTTGATTGGATCACTACAAAGGTCCAATGCAGAGCATCAATACTGCCTGGTGATTATCAACAACTTCAGCAAGTGGATTGAGACCTTCCCATGTAAAACTGACGGGGCAATTACTGTAGGGCGCTTGGTGCTGAGTGAGGTGATCAGCAGGTGGGGATTATCCATACAGGTAGAAAGTGACCAACCACACACTTCACCGCACAAGATTTCACACAATTGCAAAAATCGATTCCCCCCAATATTTCTGAGCGTCAACCATTGGGGAACAGAGATGAAGCTTTGACTTGCCACAACACATTCACATATCATAATACATTGATATGCTTCACAATACATACTCCTAGAATAGATTCATATATTTCTGAGAGCAGATTCCCATAACACATTCAAATATATCCCATAACATATTCATTTAATTCCAAGAACATATTCATGTACGTCGCAGATTGTATTTATATACCGAGAACACACAAGAACAAAAGAACATAAGTAATAGGAGCAGGAGTAGGCCATACGGCCCCTCGAGCCTGCTCCGCCATTCAATAAGATCATGGCTGATCTGATCATGAACTCAGCTCCACTTCCCCGCCCATTCCCATAATCCCTTATCCCCTTATCGTTGAAGAAACTGTCTATTTCGGTCTTAAATTTTTTCAATGTCCCAGCTTCAACAGCTCGCTCAGGCAGCGAATTCCACAGATTTACAACCCGCAGAGAAAAAATTCCTCCTCATCTGTTTTAAATGGGCGGTCCCTTATTCTAAGATCATGCCCTCTAGTTCTAGTCTCCCCCATCAGTGGAAACATCCTCTTTGCATCTACCTTGACAAGCCCCCTCATAATCTTACACATTTTGATAAGATCACCTCTCATTCTTCTGAATTCCAATGAGTAGAGGCCCAACCTACTCAACCTTTCCTCATAAGTCAATCCCCGGAATCAACCTAGTGAACCTTCTCTGAACTTCCTCCAAAGCAAGTATATCCTTTCGCAAATATGAAAACCAAAACTGCACGCAGTATTCCAAGTGTGGCCTCACCAATACCTTGTATAGCTGTAGCAAGACTTCCGTGCATTTTACTCCATCCCCTTTGCAATAAAGGCCAAGATATCATTGGCATTCCCGAACACTTGCTGTACCTGCATATTATTCTTTTGTGTTTCATGCACAAGTGCCCCCAGGTTCTGCTGTACTGCAGCACTTTGCAATCTTTCGCCATTTAAATAATAACTTTGTCTTTGACTTTTTTTCTATACTTCCCATACACATCCCAGCATACATTCCTAGAACAGAATCAAACACCCACCCTGAACATATCTGAAGGAATGCAAAATTCACAAGAAACTCCACCTGTGTTTGGGCTTGGAAATTTAAGTTGGGATTATCTACCGAAAAATTTGGAACTCTAAAGTACTTATGGAAGAAACTACAAACTTTAATAGAATTTTGGATTTTAAAAGACAAACTCAAGGCTGTGGGCGGATCTACGGAACTAGCAAGAGACAGTCTAATTTAAGTGAAGCTACCTGTGTGTGAGGACTAAGTTAACCTGTCTAGAAGAATGAATATTCGAAAATCCTTCCCCCACAAGAGACATTAACATCACAAAATCACCCAGAGGTAGCTACCCATCAACATGGGTCTGGACAACCATTTCAGCATATACATCACAAAGAGGCCCAATCCAGACAGTATGCGAAAGACGAAGCACAAAAGGACATTGCAATTACCAAACTAATATTTCCATCAGGAAACAGTTTTCGAACATCAACCCACCCAAGACATATCAACTTTTAACGAGCCCGACAGAATATTACAAAGAAGAACCAAGCCCGCCAAAATTATACAAAGAATTTTGAACAGATTTGACGGCAAGATTAGAACACTGAAATCGAATAACTGACCCCGGTTTTCAACAGAGGTTAGGTGGTTGCTAGGTAGCTACAAGGCTGCTACCACCTCAGATGACACTTTGACTGACAGACTAGTACCACAGTATGCTGTGTCATCAAGACAAGGAGAGAAACCAACGCAACAGTTGTAAACTAACTTCTCCAGCCTTGAAGTCCTGAAGGAAGGAAGAACATCACCATTGGAGCAGCGACCGACCACAGTCAACGTGGTATCAAGGGAAAAACAACCGCGATCTACCGTTAACGATCAAAAGCTTTGGTAAGCATAGTCCCTACATGCCCTGGAGTCTAACCTAGCCAGAATTAGGTATTGGGAGGTGGGAGGTATAATTTACGGTGACCCCCTTTGATTGTGTAATGCATGGTTCTTTATTAGAGTGATTTGTGATTTTAAGTTTGACCTTGTACCTTTCCTTGTATTGTTCTTTATTAGAGTGATTGTAAGTTTGGCCTTGTATTTTCTTATTGGAGTAATAAGCTTGTATTACCTTGACTGTAATAAAACCAAAGTGCTTTGCATCAAACCAGTGTCCTTTGCACTTTTGTCACACCCCCCAAAAAAATCCAGAGTCTAGAACCCAAGGGAGTGGGAGCGATTCGAACCGCTCAAGTTGGTCAGAAGGGAACCTGACCCCCTCATAGAGACCACCCCCCTTACATATTACACTCCCCCACAATACAGAGACCCCCGGGTCGACCCCAGTACCGGACCCATGCCCGGGGTCAGGTTTCGGACCGCCCCGGATCGGACCCCTCAAGGTCAAACTCCGCCAGAGTCATGGATCGGATCTACCTGGTCCTGCCACCTGGTCTGGAGTGCTCCCCACCCGACTGGAAGCCAAGCCTGTCAATCAGGCAAACCTCCGGGGGGGAACCTGTCAGGGCCAATAGACGCCGCTGTGAGTTAAATCTCCAATGCATGCTGGGAAACCCAGACTTCAGGTTACCTGTCCGAAACTCCACCTCCCCCGTCTACATAACTGCCCCAGTAAATAGCCAGGCCAATGTATTCCCCGAAAACCATGCACCCGGAGCGGATGCAAGATATTTTGAAGAGGGAGGGTGAAGAGCCAGTTGTCGTGGTGCATATAGGTACCAATGATATAGGTAAAAAACAGGATGAGGTCCGACAAGATGAATTTAAAGAGCTAGGAGCTAAATTAAAAAGTAGGACCTCAGAATTAATAATCTCAGGATTGCTACCAGTGCCACGTGCTAGTCAGAGTAGGAATCGCAGGATAGCTCAGATGAATACGTGGCTTGAGGAGTGGTGCAGAATGGAGGGATTCAAATTCCTGGGGCATTGGAACCAGTTCTGGGGGAGGTGGGACCAGTACAAACTGGGCAGGACCGGAACCAATGTCCTCGGGGGAGTAATTGCTAGTGCTGTTGGGGAGGGGTTAAACTAATATAGAAACATAGAAACATAGAAATTAGGTGCAGAAGTAGGCCATTTGGCCCTTCGAGCCGGAATTCGATATTGCAGGGGGATGGGAACCTATGCAGCGAGACAGAGGGAAGCAGAATGGGGGCAGAAGCTAAAGATAGAAAGAAGAAAAGTAAAAGTGGAGGGCAGAGAAACCCAAAGCAAAAAGCAAAACGGGCCACATTACAGCAAAATCCTAAAGGGGCAAAGGGTAATAAAAAAGGCAAGCCTGAAGGCTCTGTGCCTCAATGTGAGGAGTATTCGCAATAAGGTGGATGAATTAACTGCGCAGATAGCAGTTAACGGATATGATGTAATTGGCATTACGGAGACATGGCTCCAGGGTGACCAAGTCTGGAAACTCAACATTCAGGGGTATTCAACATTTAGGAAGGATAGACAGAAAGGAAAAGGAGGTGGGGTGTCGTTGCTGGTTAAAGAGGAAATTAATACAATAGTGAGGAAGCTTGGATGATGTGGAATCTGTATGGGTGGAGCTATGGAATACCAAAGGGCAGAAAACATGAGTGGGGGTTATGTACAGACCACCAAACAGTAGTAATGAGGAAGGGGACAGCATCAAACAAGAAATTATGAATGCGTGCAATAAAGGTACAGCAGTTATCATGGGCGACTTTAATATACATGGAAAGAGCAGCAGAACATTAAAGGGCAAAAAACGTTAGTGGGAGTTGTGTACAGACCTCCAAACAGTAGTAGTGATGTTGGAGAGGGCATCAAACAGTAAATTAGGGGTGCATGCAATAAAGGTGCAGCAGTTATCATGGGTGACTTTAATATGCATATAGATTGGGCTAACCAAACTGGAAGCAATACAGTGGAGGAGGATTTCCTGGAGTGCATAAGGGATGGTTTTCGAGACCAATATGTCGAGGAACCAACTAGGGGGGAGGCCATCGTCGACTGGGTGTTGTGTAATGAGAGAGGATTAATTAGCAATCTCGTTGTGCGAGGCCCCTTGGGGAAGAGTGACCATAATATGGTGGAATTCTACATTAGGATGGAGAATGAAACAGTTAATTCAGAGACCATGGTCCAGAACTTAAAAAAGGGTAACTTTGAAGGTATGAGGCAAGAATTGGCTAGGATAGATTGGCAAATGATACTGAAGGGGTTTACAGGGAATGGGCAATGGCAGGCATGGATGACCTACAACAATTGTACATCCCTGTCTGGCGTAAAAATAAAAAAGGGAAGGTGGCTCAACCGTGGCTATAAAGGGAAATCAGGGATAGAATTAAAGCCAAGGAAGTGGCATACAAATTGGCCAGAAATAGCAGCGAATCCGGGGACTGGGAAAAATTTAGAACTCAGCAGAGGAGGACAAAGGGTTTGATTAGGGCAGGGAAAATATAGTATGAGAGGAAGCCTGCAGGGAACATTAAGATGGACTGCAAAAGCTTCTATAGATATGTAAAGAGAAAAAGGTTAGGAAAGACAAACATAGGTCCCCTGCAGTCAGAATCAGGGGAAGTCATAAGTGGGAACAAAGAAATGGCAGACCAATTGAACAAGTACTTTAGTTCAGTATTCACTAAGGAGGAGATAAACAACCTTCTGGATATAAAAGGGGTCAGAGGGTCCAATAAGAAGGAGGAACTGAAGGAAATCCTTATTAGTCGGGAAATTGTGTTGGGGAAATTGATGGGATTGAAGGCCGATAAATCCCCAGGGCCTGATGGTCTTTATCCCAGAGTAATTAAGGAGGTGGCCTTGGAAATAGCGGATGCATTGACAGTCATTTTCCAACATTCCATAGACTCTGGATCAGTTCCTATCGAGTGGAGGGTAGCCAATGTAACCCCACTTTTTAAAAAAGGAGGGAGAGAGAAAACAGGGAATTATAGACCGGTCAGCCTGACATCGGTAGTGGGTTAAATAATGCAATCAATTATTAAGGATGTCACAGCAGTGCATTTGGAAAGTGGTGACATGATAGGTCCAAGTCAGCATGGATTTGTGAAAGGGAAATCATGCTTGACAAATCTTCTGGAATTTTTTGAGGATGTTTCCAGTAGAGTGGACAAGGGAGAACCAGTTGATGTGGTGTATTTGGATTTCAGAAGGCTTTCGACAAAGTCCCACACAAGTGATTAATGTGCAAAGTTAAAGCACATGGGATTGGGGGTAGTGTGCTGACATGGATTGAGAACTGGTTGGCAGATCGGAAGCAAAGAGTAGGAGTAAATGGGTACTTTTCAGAATGGCAGGCAGTGACTAGTGTGTTACCGCAAGGTTCTGTGCTGGGGCCCCAGCTGTTTACATTGTACATTAATGATTTAGACAAGGGGATTAAATGTAGTATCTCCAAATCTGCGGATGACACTAAGTTGGGTGGCAGTGTGAGCTGCGAGGAGGATGCTGTGAGGCTGCAGAGTGACTTGGATCGGTTAGGTGAGTGGGCAAATGCATGGCAGATGAAGTATAATGTGGATAAATGTGAGGTTATCCACTTTGGTGGGAAAAACTGAAAGACAGACTATTATCTGAATGGTGACAGATTAGGAAAAGGGGAGGTGGAACAAGACCTGGGTGTCATGGTACATCAGTCATTGAAGGTTGGCATGCAGGTACAGCAGGCGGTTAAGAAAGCAAATGGCATGTTGGCCTTCATAGCGAGGGGATTTGAGTACAGGGGCAGGGAGGTGTTGCTACAGTTGTACAGGGCCTTGGTGAGGCCACACTTGGAGTATTGTGTACAGTTTTGGTCTCCTAACTTGAGGAAGGACATTCTTGCTATTGAGGGAGTGCAGCGAAGGTTCACCAGACTGATTCCCGGGATGGCGGACTGACATATCAAGAAAGACTGGATCAACTGGGCTTGTATTCACTGGAGTTCAGAAGAATGAGAGGGGATATCATAGAAACGTTTAAAATTCTGATGGATTTAGACAGGTTAGATGCAGGAAGAATGTTCCCAATGTTGGGGAAGTCCAGAACCAGGAGTCACAGTCTAAGGATAAGGGGTAACCCATTTAAGACCGAGATGAGGAGAAACTTCTTCACCCAGAGAGAGTGGTGAACCTGTGGAATTCTCTACCACAGAAAGTTGTTGAGGCCAATTCACTAAATATGTTCAAAAAGGAGTTGGATGTAGTCCTTACTATTAGGGTGATCAAGGGGTATGGCGAGAAAGCAGGAATGGGGTACTGAAATTGCATGTTCAGCCATGAACTCATTGAATGGCGGTGCAGGCTCGAAGGGCTGAATGGCCTACTCCTGCACTTATTTTCTATGTTTCTATGTTACATATTGACTGGGCTAACCAAACTGGTAGCAATGCAGTGGAGGAGGAATTCCTGGAGTGTATTAGGAATGTTTTTCTAGACCAATATGTCAAGGAACCAACTGGAGGGCTGGCAATCCTAGACTGGGTGATGTGTAATGAGAAAGGACGAATTAACAATCTTGTTGTGAGAGGCCCCTTGGGGAAGAGTGACCATGATATGATAGAATTCTTTATTAAGATGGAGAGTGACACTGTTAATTCAGAGACAAGGGTCCTGAACTTAAGGAAAGGTAACTTCGGTAGTATGAGACGTGGATTGGCTAGAATAGACTGGCGAGTGATACTTAAAGGGTTGACGCTGGATAGGCAATGGAAACATTTAAAGATCCCATGGATGAACTTCAACCATTGTACATCCCTGTCTGGAGTAAAATAAAACAGGGAAGGTGGCTCAACCGTCGTTAACAAGAGAAATTAAGGATAGTGTTAAATCCAAGGAAGAGGCATATAAATTGGCCAGGAAAAGCAGCAAACCTGGGGACTGGGAGAAATTTAGAATACAGCAGAGGAGGACAAATGGTTTAATTAGGAGGGGGAATATAGAGTAGGAGAGGAAACTTGCTGGGAACATAAAAACTGACTGTAACAGCTTCAAGAGATATGTGAAGAGAAAAAGATTAGTGAAAACAAACTTACGTCCCTTGCAGTCAGATTCAGGTGAATTTATAATGGGTAACAAAGAAATGGCGGACCAGTTAAACAAATACTTTGGTTCAGTTTTCACAAAGAAATATACAAATAACCTTCCAGAAATATTTGAGGACCGAGGGTCTAGTGAGAAGGTGGATTTGAAGGATATCCTTTTCAAGTGGGAAATTGTGTTAGGGAAATTGATGGGATTGAAGGCCGATAAATCCCCGGGGCCTGATAATCTGCATCCCAGAGTACTTAAGGAAGTGGCCATAGAAGTAGTGGATGCATTGATGATCATTTTCCAACAGTCTATCGACTCTGGATCAGCTCCTATGGACTGGAGAGGAGCTAATGTAACACCACTGTTTAAAAAAGGAGGGAGAGAGAAAACGGGTAATTGTAGACTGTTTAGCCTGACATCAGTAGTGGGGAAAATGTTGGAATCAATTATCAAAGATGAAATATCAGCGCATTTGGATCGGTCCAAGTCAGCATGGATTTGTGAAAGGGAAATCATGCTTGACAAATCTTCTAGAATTTTTTGAGGATGTAACTAGTAGAGTGGACAAGGGAGAACCAGTGGATGTGGTGTATTTGGACTTTCAAAAGGCTTTTGACAAGGTCCCACACAAGAGATTGTTATGCAAAATCAAAGCACATGGAATTGAGGGTAATATACTGACATGGATAGAGACCTTGTTGGCAGACAGGAAGCAGAAAGTCAGGATAAACGGGTCCTTTTCAGAATGGCAGGCAGTGACTAGTGGAGTGCCACAGGCTCAGTGCTGGGACCCCAGCTCTTTATAATATGCCTCAATGATTTGGATGAAGGAATTGAGTATAATATCTCCAAGTTTGCAGATGACACTAAACTGAGTGGCGGTGTGAGCTGTGAGGAGGACGCTAAGAGGCTGCAGGGTGAATTGGATAGGTTCGGTGAGTGGGCAAATGCATGACAGATGCAGTATAATGTGGATAAATGTGAGGTTATCCACTTTGGGGACAAAAACACGAAGGCAGATTATTATCTGAATGGCGGCAGATTATGAAAGGGGGAGGTGCAACGAGACCTGGGTGTCATGGTTCATCAGTCATTGAAAGTTGGCATGCAGGTACAGCAGGCAGTGAAGAAGGCAAATGGTATGTTGGCCATCATAGCTTGGGGATTTGAGTATAGGAGCAGGGAAGTCTTACTGCAGTTATACAGGGCCTTGGTGAGGCTTCACCTGCAATAATGTGTTCAGTTTTGGTCTCCTAATCTGAGGAAGGACGTTCTTGCTATTGAGGGCGTGCAGCGAAGGTTCACCAGACTGATTCCCAGGATTGCGGGACTGACATATGAGGAGAGACAAGATCAACTGGGCCTTTATACACTGGAGTTTAGAAGGATGAGAGGGGATCTCATTGAAACGTATAAGATTCTGATGGGACCGAACAGGTTAGATGCGGGAAGAATGTTCCCGATGATGGGGAATTCCAGAACCAGGGGACAAAGTCTAGGATAAGGGGTAGGACATTTAGGTCCGAGATGAGGAGAAACTTCTTCACTCAGAGAGTTGTTAACCTGTGGAATTCCCTACCGCAGAGAGTTGTTGATGCCAGTTCATTGGATATATTCAAGAGGGAGTTAGATATGGCCCTTGTGGCTAAAGGGATCAAGGGGCATGGAGTTAAAGCAGGAAAGGGGTACTGAGGTGAATGATCAGCCATAATCATATTGAATGGTGGTGCAGGCTCGAGGGGCCAAATGGTCTACTCCTGCACCTATTTTCTATGTTTCTATACCCAGAACATATTAATAGACCACAACTCAACCTATACCGTCACACATACATATACTTCCCAGAATGCATTCCTAGAACAGATTCATATACTTCCCTGGACAGATCAGTTTATTTATTTAAGAGTCAGCTGTGGCTCAATTGGTCGTACCCTCACCTCTGAGTCAGAAGGTGATGGGTTCAAGTCTCACTCCAGAACCTTGAGCACAAATATCTGGGCTGACACTCCAGTACAGTGCTGAGGGAGTGCTGCACTGTTCTGGAGTCAGATGAAACGTTAAACCGAGGCTTCCTCAGGTGGACATATAAGGTCCCATAGCATCATTTCAAAGAAGATTAGGGCAGTTATCCATGGCCAAATTTATTCCTCAATCAACATCACGAAAACAAATTAACTGGTCATTATCACAAATTGCGGTCGGAGTTTCCCGTTGTTCCGAACTGAAAAATGTCTATGAATCTACCTGGTGGTCCCGGAGGTTCAGAGACTTCTGATCCTGGCCCTCTACCCGAAGGCCTTCGTAGACCCACATGTATCCCAGGATTGTAAGGATTTCACATGATTCAATGATATCATGTAGGCCGGAACAACCTATCAGAGTCGGGGGTTCCCCATTCATACTGATGCTACATATGGAATCAACATAAGTATGAATTGGAATACCCACAAAAACACTAAAAATAACTTTTAAAACAACATCACATATTTCAAATTAATAAAAATGGAATTTAATTAATTATTTAAAACAAAAATGTAACTTTTTGAAAAATAAATTTACATATTTTAAAGCGTCTAAAAATAAACGTATTTTATTTAACAGGATTTTAAATATTTAAATTATGTTTAATAAATGGATTTTTCTGTACTTTAAAAGTCTTACGTTGATAACAACAAGCCTTACGCTTGCTTTTTTCATTTGTAATAATCTGAAGAACATTCGCTTGGCAGGATTTGGGCAAATCGCCCAACTCTCCGCCCGAGGAGATCTTTTAGTTTCACATACGGCGATCTGTCAATAGAACCTTTGACAGATCGCAAGTGACGGGTTTAGGCGCATAAGCTTCACATGTCCAAACCCGGTACTTGCGGGGACCCCCACGGATGAGTACACACCTCGTATGCGCCCATGGGGAGTGCGATTTCAGGCCCATTGCTGTTTGTTAGAGCTTGCTGTGAGAAGTGGTTGCCGTGATTCTGACATTGCAACAGTGACTACACTTCATTGTCCAGTGAGTGTGAAAGGCATTATATAAATGCCATTGTCTCTTTCTTCCCTGAGCACTTTCTGTAGCCAGAACCCATTCATCATAATTGGAGCATGAAATTCACTGACACTAGGAGTTGTTTTGGCAAATAGCATAGGTGCATTTCAAGGGAAGCTACATAAATAGATGAGAGAGAAAGGAGGCAAAGGTTATGCTGATAGGGTTCGATGACGAGGGATAGGAGGGGGTTCGTGTGGAGGATAAACACTGGCATAGACCGGTTGGGCTGAATGGACTGTTTCTGTGCTTTACCTGCTTTGTAATTCTATATCATGTAATATAAACCTTCATAAATACTGGTTCGGTGTCAGCCTGGGCAAAGTCTCTCACACTTTCGGGATGATGTCACAGCCTTAGAGAGGGTGCATGGGAGATTTACTAGAATGGTACCAGGGATGAGGGCAGACTGGTCACGAAAGTAAAAGTCCATGGGATTCAGGGCAAAGTGGCAAGTTGGATCCATATTTGGCTTAGAGGTAGGAAGCAAAGGGTAATGGTTGATGGATGTTTTTGTGACTGGAAGGATGTTTCCAGTGGGGTTCCGCAGGGCTCAGTACTGGTTCCCTTGCATTTTGTGGTATATATCAATGATCTAGATTTGAATACAGGGGGTATGATTAAGAAGTTTGCAGATGAGATTAAAATTGGCTGTATGGTTGATACTGAAGAGGAAAGTCGTGGACTGCAGGAGGATATCAATCTACTGGTCAGGTGGGCAGAACAGTGGCAAATGGAATTTAAGTTGGAGAAGTGTGAGTTAATGCAGTTGGGAAGGGTAAATAAGGAAAGGGTATACCACTAGGCCACTTAGAAATGTAGATGAACAATGGGACCTTGGAATGCTTGTCCACAGAACTCTTTTTGGGAGGAAACTAAAACATTAAATCGTGTCCCCCTGATCTGGGGGACACACCAAACATTTTCAAGCCCTTTTATTTCTGTTTTTTTTTGTGTTTTTGTTCTTTTTTTTTGGTTTTTTTTTGGGCACTAAAATCGTATTTTTTTTTCTCTTTCTCCAAGTGCCCCCTATAAAAGGGGAGGGGGACACTAAAAACACCAGCAATTAAAACAAATTAAACTTTAAAACATAAAATCAAATTAAAATTTGGTTGCCGGGCGTGATGATGCACTCCAGTCCCTCCGGTGCCCACCTCTCGCGGAAGGCCGCAAGCGTACCGGTGGACACCGTGTGCTCCATCTCCAAGGACACCCTGGTGCGGATGTACGCACGGAAGAGAGGCAAGCAGTCAGGCTGAACAACCCCATCGACCGCCCGCTGCCTGGACCGGCTGAGGGCACCCTTGGCCGTGCCCAGGAGCAGTCCTACGAGGAGGGCCTTGGACCTACCCGCTCCCCTCCGCGCAGGGTGCCCAAAGATCAGAGTGTGGGACTGAAATGCAGCCCGAATTTCAGGAGCAGCCCCTTTAAATAATAAAACAGGGGCTGCAACCTCGTGCATTCGATAAAAACATGGAACACGGACTCTTCCAGACCGCAGAAATTGCAGGCGGCCTGGGAGCCCGTGAACCGGCTTAAAAATTTATTGCACAGCACTGCTCCGTGCACCACCCTCCAGGCCAAGTCGCTGATAAGTAATGGGAGGACTCCCGCATAGAGTGCCCTCCATCGGAGAACCCCGCCTCCTCCGGACGGCAAGATGGTACGCCATGGCGTGTCCGGACGGCAGGCGAGGATGGCAAAGTTGAGAGTGTGCAGGAGCAGCCCGTACAGGAAACCCCTCCGCGCGGAACTGAAAGGCACGGAGGGGATTTCCCTGAGGCGGCTCAAGTTGTGAGGCGCCGGCTCCCGAGGGAGGTTCCAGGGTTTGGCGCCGATGAGGAATTCCGTCCGGACGGGGGTCAGTTTGGACGGGATCTCCCCACGTGCTTGAGCCTCATCGATGCACCTAACGGAGTCAGGGCCCAGAGCTGTTTTTAGCGACTCGATGGCATCGGCCGCACGGCGGACGTCGGCCGAATTTAGGCGCCGCGCCAGCGTGTCTGGCGCCATCCAGCCCGCTCCTCCGCCATCGAGCAGGTCCCTGACCCTGGTCACCTCACCAGCCACAGACCTCTCGTCCGACTGCCACCTAAAACTTCGGTCGTGGAGGTACGGATTCCCGAGCAGCGGCTCCTGCAGGATGGCCACCACTCCAGCCGGTGGAGAGCTGCGCTTGGTGGAGACTTTGTTCCAGACCCTGGTGAGTTCCTTGTAAAAGACAGGCAGCTCCTGGAAGGTGGTCCTGACGCCCCCCAAGCTGCGTGTCGTAGTTGAGGCCGTGCTGCTGGCGGAAGAAATACGTCGCCAGAGCACGCCACCTAGGAGGGGGCTCGACGTAAAGGTATCTCTGCAGGGTCTGAAGACGGAAAGTCGCGAGCTGGGTGCTGACGCACACCAACGACTGACCGCCCTCCCCAAGCGGGAGACTCAAGACCGCGGCAGAGACACAGTGCTTCCTGTTGTTCCAGAAGAAGTCCACCAGCTTCTTCTGTATCTTGGTGACAAACGCAGAGGGAGGGGTCAAAGTGACCAGCCGGTACCACAGCATGGCGGCCACCAGCTGGTTTATGACTAGCGTTCGACCCCTGTAGGACAGCACTTGGAGCAGTCCTGTCCAGCGCCCTAGGCAAGCGGCGACCTTGGCCTCCAGTTCGCCGGCCAGGCTTCCTCTCGGGGCTAAGGTAGACTCCCAGATAGAGGAGATGGGTCGTGCTCCAGGCAAAAGGCCTGAGCTCCTCTGGCAGAGAGTCCACCCGCCACTGACCCACCAGGAGTCCGGAACATTTCTCCCAGTTGATCCTGGCGGAGGATGCGGCCGAGTAAATCTCCTGGCACTCACGCATCCTCCGCAGGTCAGCGGGATCCTCTACCGCGAAGAGCACGTGATCGGCGGAAGCCGAGGGGACAACCTCCACGCCCTGCCCTTGCAGAGCCAGTCCCGTCAACCTCGTCCGCAGGAGGCGCAGGAAAGGCTCCACCAGATGGCATATAACTGGCTGGACATGGGGCATCCCTGGCGCACCCCTCTCCCAAAGCGAAGGGGCGCCGTCAAGGACCCGTTAACCTTAATCAGACACTCCGCGGCGGCGTACAAAAGTCGGATCCGGGCGATGAAATGGGTCCTGAACCCGAAAGCGCGCAGAGTTCCGAGCAGATAGTCGTGATCCACCCTGTCGAACGCCTTCTCTTGGTCGAGAGATAGGAAGGCGACCGACAGACCAGCCTCCTGGGAATGATGGATGAGGTCCCGGACCAGATGGATGTTATTGTGTAGGACTGGTCGGGGTGGATCATGTGGTCCAGCACGGCGCCAAGGCGAGCAGACATCGCCCTGGCGAAGATTTTGTAGTTCGTGCTGAGGAGGGAGACCGGGCGCCAGTTCTTAAGGAGGCGGAGATCGCCCTTCTTAGGCAGCAGGACGATGACTGCCCTGCGCCAAGAGAGGGGCATCTCCCCGGTCGCCAGACTTTCCCCCAGGACCCGCGCGTAGTCGCCCCCCAGGACGTCGCATAACGCCCTGTGGAACTCCACGGTCAGCCCGTCCAGCCCCGGGGATTTTCCCCTCGAGAGCCGGTCGAGGGCACCGGTCAGCTTCGCCAGGCTTAGCGGAGCTTGCAGATTTTCGGCGCCCTCCGGGCTGACCTTTAGCAGGTCCTCCCACAAAACTCTACGCGCTTCCTCGCTGGACGGTTCCAGAGAGAACAGGGCCCCATAATATTCACGGGCTCTGTTGTTGACGCCCTCCGGATCCGAGACGAGAGAGCCGTCGTCGGCCAGCAGCGTCAAGAGCTGCTTACGGACACTCTGTCTTTTTTCCAGCGAGTAGAAGAAGGGGGAGCCGCGGTCCAGATCCCGCAGGAACCGGATGCAGAACCTCACGAACGCATCCTCGGGACCCGAGGAGCTGCAGGTCCCTCAGCGCGGCCTTCATCGCTTCGTACACCGTCCGCAGGGCCGGGTCCTCGACGACTTGACCGAGACGGGACTCCAGGTCGAGCACCTCTTTTTCTAGGCGCCCGACCCTGGCCGCCCGCCTCTTGGTCGACCCCCTCGCGTACTCTTGACAGAAGACGCGGACGTGAGCCTTGCCCACGTCCCACTGTAGCCTCAAGGAGGGGAAGCCCCCCTGCTTCCTTCTCCAGTCGGCCCAGAAACGACGGAACGAGTCCTGGAACCGCACGTCCTCCAGCAGCTGGTTGTTAAAGTGCCAGTACGCGGACCCCGTCCTCGCGCGGAGTGAAGCGAGCTCTGCCCACACCAGGTGGTGGTCCGAACATGGCACCGGCCGCATGGAGGCCGCCGGGACGCAGGAAACGTACGCCCGAGACACGTAAAGGCGGTCGATTCTGGACCATCCTACTCCAGGCTTCACCCAAGTAAAGGCGCTGGAGTCGGGTGGAGATTTCGCCAGACGTCCACCAAGTCGAAGGACCCGACCAGGTCCCTCAACTTCTCCATCGCCGTCATGCTCTGCGGGGCACCGGAGCGGTTCCTTGCCTCGAGGGTGCAGTTAAAATCCCCACCGAGGACAATGCAGTCGCCGACATCGACGGAGCCAAGAAGAGCGGACACTTCTTCAAAGAAGCGCGTTTGTTGCGGGCCGGGCTGAGGGGCGTACACGTTCACGAGGTGGAGCGGCACATCCCCCAGGCGAACCGTGACATGCAGCAAGCGGCCTGGCACGGGCTCCTTGACCCCCAAGATCTCCGGCTGAAAATGCGGGGCCAGCAAGATGGCCACCCCACAAGAAGTGGCGGTGAGGTGGCTCATGCGGACCTCTCCTTGCCATTCCAGGAGCCACGTGGCTTCGTCTCCCGGAACGGTGTGGATTTCTTGCAGGAAGCACACCGCATATTTCCCCTCCCGCAGGAGCAAAAAATTGTTAAATCTATGCCGTGCCCCTCTGCCGCCGTTGATGTTGAGGCTGGCTATGGTTATCTTCATGACAAAAGCATAGTGCAATCTCTACCTAACCTATTGTGTGGGGGGGGGGAGTGGAGTCGTTTGTTGACCTCCACTCCTTCAGCAGCCCAGCGAGGAACCTTTTGAGCCGGCGCAGCTCAAGGCTTTGTGCCTTTGGTAAGGGCCCACCCGCGGCCATGGTTTTAGCGGCGGCGCGGACGGACGCGATGAGCAGCCCCGGCTCGGACCATTTTTCCAGGGCCAGATGGGTTCGGTTGCGGCGACCCTGGCTCTGGACCAAAAAGTCCCGGAGTTCCTTTTCAGGAATGAGGGGGGACTCAGCGGCGGGCATGAGGAGATCCACCGCCTCACTGGCGATGGACTCGAGATCTTCTCCCGCGTCCTCCACCGAGTCCCCGTTCCCCTCCGGGAGGTCGCCGCCAGCAGCCGGCCCGTCGACCGCACGAGGTACGGCAAACGGCCCGGCCGCTCCATCTGGCCCTGGCTCTGCCCCGATCCCACCCCCAGGATCGTCGGCAGAGGAGTCCCCACTGGGCTCTTTTAAAAGTGGTGCTGGGTCGGGAAGCGACAGCGGAAGGGGTTCCTCCTCAGCCCCAGAAACCGGGGAAACCGGAGAGACCTGGCCAAAGAAATTCTCCAGGTCCTCCAAGTACCCCAGCTCCAAAGTAGGGGGCGAGGGCTGGTGTTCTTCCCCCTCCCCGCCCCCACCCCCCGGCCCAGCGTGTGGATGTATATTAAAAAAATTTAAATTTTCATTTTCTGCTGAGTCGTGCAAGTCCCGGGGGAAGTTGGTTAATAGCTGGACGGGCTCAGGTTCGGCCTTTTCGGCCCCGCCCGCCTCAGTCCCCGGGACACTCGACCCGGCGGCAACGCATTCCTCCGCTGGCCCCACGCCCCCCACGACAGGCAGATCTTCCACGCCATCCCCGGGAGGCAGAGGCTGGGCAGCCTCGACTGCCCCACCCTCCCCGGGGACAGATTCCTCTCGCCTACAGCGCAGCTTGGGGACGCTGGTGGGGGACGCGGGACACGCGGCGGGCCCTGATTCCTCCGCGGAGGGATGTTGTTCCCCCTCCGCCTCATTGGAGTGGCACCTCCTTTTGTTCCTGGGGGGGCGCGGAGGCAGGGAGACCTCCATATCTGCCAAGGCCTCCTGCTCCACTCCCCCCTTTTCCTTTTCTTGCCCGCGCCCGAACCCCTCTGAGATATTGGTCAAGGGCTCGGGCACGGGCTCAGGGCACCCCGCGCTCGCCGGTGACAGGGTTGGGCTGAGCGCGGTGATCAAATTGTTTGGCGCACTGAGGGGACCCGCCTCGAGGTGTTTCGCCTTCCTCCGCGCCTTCTTTCCGGTCGGACGCTCTCCCTCCCCCCTGAATACAAAGGCCCCCGACGATGCCCGCGCACCCACGGCTCCCGGTACGCGGATGCAACTAGGGGGAGGGGTGGCGGCAGCGCCAGCCTTGGCCGCCTTCGGTGGTTTGGCTGCCTTGGAGGCGGGGCAGTTCTTGCGAACGTGCCCCACCTCTCTACAGGCATGGCACCGCACGTCCGACGTCCAGAAGACGCGGTAGGCAGTCTCCTCGTGCACCACATTAAATTATCCCTCTGTTGTCTCCTCCCGCGCCAGTCGGACAAAGAGCTGGCGGCAGAAGGAGAACACGTGATGCAGGCTATTCCCTGAGGCCGAGCGGTATGGGGTTAATCCCTGACCTTACCTCCCCCAGTTGGTGTAGGTGAGGGAGGAGGAGGCCAGCGGGAACAAAGGGCGGGACGTTTGAAAGGATGACCCTCTGCGCGGTGGCCTCGAGAGGGTCCACCGGCAGGAACGTCCCGCCCACCGTGAGCCCCTTTTCAAGGGCCAGGGACACCGCCCGCTCCGACCCCAGGAAGAACACTGCCTTCCCTGACATCTTGGAGGCTGCGACAATGGCCGAGGGGCCGACTACCCCAGCCATTGCCCGCACGCACTCCTCAATGCTCATTGTGGGGTGAGTATAGCTCTTGACCCCGTGTTTCTTTGTTATTAGTCTGAAAGGTGGCAGGGCAGCAGGAGGCGCAGGAGGTGCCGTGGATGTGGACGCCGCCTGCGCTTATGTCTTTGCTGGCCCTGCCACCGGCGTGGATGGGGTCGCCTTCACGGGGTCCCTTTAAGGACTACACCCACCCCAAAGTCACAGGCCTTAATGGTCTCGTTGGTGTTTGAACAGAGGGAGCTCTGAAAGAGGCACAGCTCTCCCCTAGTTGACGATTGGGGAGGGGCCTTGCTCCCTCTGCTCAGTTGTCTTGTAATTGGTTTTTCCAATTAGGAGAAAGGGGCTCTCAGAGAGAGAGGGGAGAGACAGAGAGAGTGACAGAGAAAGAGGAAAGCTGTGAGGGCAGGTCTCCCCTCACAGTGATGGGTGGGTGCACCCCCCAGATGGTAAGCAAAAAAAAAACAGTCTTTGGGATGGTCTTCGGGTGGGGGGAGAAGATGTCTTCACCTGGGGCAGCTGGAGCCACCCAGGCACAGCACTCCCAACGATGTTAAATAGGGTGATTAATCAGTCTTCAGCCAGGTAGCTCCAGCTATCCCAGGCTAGGCAATGGGGGAGGGGTGCTTCAGTGGTGTGTGGGGCCGAGTTATTTAGCAAGACCCCCACACACACTTCCACACACACACATCCCCCGCGATGTTCCGGCCCTCAAAATGGTCTTCTTTCCTCCCCCCACCGATACAACAAAGTCTTTAGGGGAATGCACCAAAATACACCCACCTTTGGATGATGAAGTCTTTCCCTCCTTCCACACTGGATAGTTGTTGTTCTTTTCCTCCTCTCTCCAACTATTTGTAAAAGTAATAATGATGTTGAATTTTTGCTCTCCTCCTCTCCCTCTGGATGAATTGGAATTGTAGTAAGCCCCTTCTTCCTCTTCCTGGGCTGTTTCACAGGGCTCAGAAAGGCCTTCCAGACAGGAGCAACAGCAGGGAGCTCCTTCTCTCACTACAGCACAGCTCCAAGTGAATAGGCCACACCTCCAACAGCTCCACCATTGGTCCACAGCTCCCTGAAAGTAGCAGGCCAGGTGGATAAGATGGTTAAGAAGGCATATGGAATGCTTGCCTTCATTGGCCAAGGCATAGAATACAAGAGCAGGGAGGTTATGCTTAAATTGTATAATACTCTGGTTAGGCCACAGCTGGACTACTGCGTGCAGTTCTGGTCGCCATATTATAGGAAGGACTGATTGCATTGGAAAGGATGCAGAGGAGATTTACTTGGATGTTGACTGGAATGGAGAATATTAGCTATGGCGACAAATTGGATTGGCTGGTTTGTTCTGTGTGGAACACTGAGAGGAGACCTCATTGACGTATACAAAATTTTGAAGGGCCTGTATATAATGGATAATAAGGGTCTGTTTCCCTTGGTGAAAGGGTCAATTTCGAGGGTGCATAGTTTTATGGTGGTTGGTGGAAGGTTTAGGGGGGATTTGAGGGGAAGCTTCTTCACGCAGACAGTTGTGGGGGTTTGGAACTCACTGCCTGGAAGGGTGGTAGAGGCAGAAACCCTCACCACATTTAAAAGGTGCTTGGATGGGTACTTGAAGGTTACGGACCGAGAGCTGGTAAGTGGGATTAGGCTGGATAACCTCTTGTTGGCTGGTGCAGATATGATGGTAAGTATTACATGGAATCAAATACAGCCAGCGTGATCTCCTGGACTAGTTTCGATCACCTGGATGGGTCGGAGAGGAATTTCGCAGATTTTTCTCCCAATTGGCCTGGGTTTATATATCTCTGCTTTTTTTGCGTCTCCCAGGAGATCGTATGGCTCCAGGTGGGGTGGAGTGTAACATGTTGCGATGCATGGAGTGTCGCAGTTGTGTGGGGCGGAGTGGTTGGGGCTAGATGCTCTTCACCTTTCCACCATTGTTCATTGTTCATAGGTTTATATAGAAACATAGAAACATAGAAAATAGGTGCAGGAGTAGGCCATTCGGCCCTTCTAGCCTGCACCGCCATTCAATGAGTTCATGGCTGAACATGCAACTTCAGTACCCCATTCCTGCTTTCTCACCATACTCCTTGAACCCCTAGTAGTAAGGACTTCATCTAACTCCTTTTTGAATATATTTAGTGAATTGGCCTCAACAACTTTCTGTGGTAGAGAATTCCACAGGTTCACCACTCTCTGGGTAAAGAAGTTTCTCCTCATCTCGGTCCTAAATGGCTTCCCCCTTATCCTTAGACTGTGACCCTTGGTTCTGGAATTCCCCAACATTGGGAACATTCTTCCTGCATCTAACCTGTCTGAACCCATCAGAATTTTAAAAGTTTCTATGAGGTCCCCTCTCATTCTTCTGAACTCCAGTGAATACAAGCCCAGTTGATCCAGTCTTTCTTGATAGGTCAGTCCCGCCATCCCGGGAATCAGTCTGGTGAACCTTCTCTGCACTCCCTCAATAGCAAGAATGTCCTTCCTCAAGTTAGGAGACCAAAACTGTACACAATACTCCAGGTGTGGCCTCACCAAGGCCCTGTACAACTGTAGCAACACCTCCCTGCCCCTGTACTCAAATCCCCTCGCTATGAAGGCCAACATGCCATTTGCTTTCTTAACCGCCTGCTGTACCTGCATGCCAACCTTTAATGACTGATGTACCATGACACCCAGGTCTCGTTGCACCTCCCCTTTTCCTAATCTGTCACCATTCAGATAATAGTCTGACTCTCTGTTTTTACCACCATAGTGGATAACCTCACATTTATCCACATTATACTTCATCTGCCATGCATTTGCCCACTCACGTAACCTATCCAAGTCACTCTGCAGCCTCATAGCATCCTCCTCGCAGCTCACACTGCCACCCAACTTAGTGTCATCCGCAAATTTGGAGATACTACATTTAATCCCCTCATCTAAATCATTAATGTACAGTACAAACAGCTGGGGCCCCAGCACAGAACCTTGCGGTACCCCACTAGTCACTGCCTGCCATTCTGAAAAGTATCCATTTACTCCTACTCTTTGCTTCCTGTCTGACAACCAGTTCTCAATCCATGTCAGCACACTACCCCCAATCCCATGTGCTTTAACTTTGCACATTAATCTCTTGTGTGAGACCTTGTCGAAAGCCTTCTGAAAGTCCAAATATACCATATCAACTGGTTCTCCCTTGTCCACTCTACTGGAAACATCCTCAAAAAATTCCAGAAGATTTGTCAAGCATGATTTCCCTTTCACAAATCCATGCTGACTTGGACCTATCATGTCACCTCTTTCCAACAAGCGCTGCTATGACATCCTTAATATGTAACTTTCAGGGCTGCTGACCGAGGGCCGTGTGGCTCTTTGTCGGCCGGTGCAGACACAATGGGTCGAAATGGCCTCCTCCTGCGCTGTAGGTTTCTATGTTTCTATGAGCAACTTCGGTTATGTGCAGAGATGAGAGAAACTGGAATTGTTCAAATTAGAGCAGAGAAAGTTAAGGGGAGGTTAAATAGAGACGTTCAAAATCATGAAGGGTTTTGATAAAGTAAGTAAAGAGCAATTGTTTCCACTTGCAGACGTGTCGAGAACCAAAGGCCTCAAATTTAAGGAAATTGCCAAAAGAGACAGAGGTGAGATGAAAATGTTTTTTAAGCAGCGAGTTATTATGATCTGGAATGCACAGCCTGCAATGATGGTGGAAGCAGATTCAATTGTAACTTACAAAAAGAGTTGGTTCAATAATTGAAGGGGAGAAAATTGCCAGACTATGGGGAAAGTGCAGCGCAGTGGGAGAGCTCTGTCAAAGAACTTGCTGGAGAGATGGAAGAAGGCAGAGAGTGAGCTCATTTAAAGGCAGCCTGCACTCAAAGAGAAGAGTCCTCATTCCTGAACTGGACGTGGCAGAAGCAAGTGGGAGGAAGAGAAGAGCAGCTAATTCCAGGGTAGGAATTGGTTATGGCCCTTGTTCGGGGAATGACAGGTGGGTGAAGATGTCACTGGTAGGGCAGAGGTAGAAGACCACTTGTATCTTTCTTACTCCTCCCCACAGCAGCACCTAATTAAGGTGATCTAAAGCAATAACACAGGTAGAGATGGTATATCCTCTGTAATTTAAGTAGGTGCCTGATCGTGTTGTACCTTTGTTTACGCTCCCAAACCTTTACACAGACAAGCTGCAGATGATCCAGAATAAGCTGCAGCAGCCACTGGCCCCGGAATATCCGTGTCCCCAACAGGTTCGGCTGCATGGCTGCTCAGGATCACCAAGTCTTCTTCCCCATGAGGGGTCAGCTGTCTATTCCCAGAGGGACCACAACTCAGGACCTGAGATTCCGGGTGGTTATGGGACACTTCCTCCTGTGAGAGAGAAGAGAAGAAGACATGAGTTCTGCAGCGAAGGCTGGACTGGTGTTCTGATTGAGCCATGTGCCCCACAGTATTTATATCCGGCTGCTTTTCCCCACATAACACCATTGTGGGAGCACCATCAACACAAGGACAGCAGCAATTCAAGAAGAGGGCCCACCACCACCTTCTGAGGGCTACTGGGGATGAGCAATAAATACGGCTTTGCCAGCGATTCTAAAATCTCAACAATTGTTTGAAAAGGTCCTCCTCACTCCCACCTCATCAGCAGAATCTCTTCTTTTCCATCACTCAGACAGGGGGCTTGGGAGAAGCAACAGCCCATCAGTTGCCCACACACCATCTCTATAATAGACTCAGATTTGAAGCACAGCAAGTTACAGAGCTTCTTGGACAGAGCAGGACGGTGCGATTAGGTTTGGATTGCTCGAGCAAGGACACAGCACAAACACAAGTAGTTGAGGGAGTTGTTGAGGAGAATAGCATCGATACATTCAAGGGGAAGCTAGATAGGCCCAAGGTTAAAGGAATAGAAGGATATGTTTCTGGGGTTAGATGAATAGGGGTGGGAGGAGGCTCATGTGGACCATAAACACCTGTTGGGCCGAATGGTCTGTTTCTGTGCTGTACGTGTTATGTAATTCCAGGGAAGCAGGAATGGTGCATTTCATTGCAGTGGGCTTGGGTGTTTCTTCCCACTACCCCCCTCACCCCACCACCCTCCCCCCCCCGGGCCATATCCTGACATTAGTTTGTGCTGAATCTGGGGGTTTCCCCAGGCGGCCCGGATATCCCGCCAGAGAGCTGTATTTACATACGCTGCATTAAGCTGGTTAGATGCTTTTTTGGGCCCCACCGAGGAAATCATTTAATTCTGGACCCACCATTGAGGGACCTGCATTCACAAAGACATTGACAGACCAAGTTCTTCAGCCACACCAGGCTGTTACACTCCTCATAGACCAGTAAGGAGCTGTTCCCATATTCCACCTGGTCACCAGGGTGGGTGCCCCTGTAACACCACCACTGGGTCACTGCATCGGCCGCCCGTTTTACCTGTCTGAGATCCGATAACTCAGCACAGACTGCAGGTTACACCAGGGGGTGAAACCCGTCCTGGGCGGGAGCTCGACTTTCTTTTCTATTGATATCAATGGAATCGGGCGGATTGTAAAATGGACAGCTGATCCTGTAATGTCCTTACACACGACTATAAATTCACATGAGGCACATTCTGCAGACAAGGTCACTCTGTGACCTGAACCTTTATTCACAGGACCAAGAAGTGATGACCCTGTGTGGGACCTCCCTTTATATACCTGGATGACCAAGTGAGGAGTGTCTCCCACAAGTTCAAAGTGTGCATTTCTTAGGTGTATACAGTATGCAGTGTTGTTATGAAGGTTACAGTTACATGAAGGTTACATACATGACATCCCCTCCCCCCCCAACATCTTATGGGGTCAAAGATGAAGTCTTTCAGGCGATCGACGCTCTCTCGTGGATCACAGCAGTTGGGGCTCTGGTTGTTGAGCCTTGATATGCGTCTCTGTCACTTGTGGTGATTCCGGCTTGTCCGGGCTGGCCGCAGGGACTGTGCATGCTGCTGAATGTTCTTGTTGCTCGTTCACTGGCGGTGGTGTGGGCAACATCTCATGATCTTCCTCAGGTTCCTCAGTGTCCATGCTGAACCTTTTTTTTACTTGGTCCAGGTGCATGCGGCATATCTGTCCATTGTTAAGTCTGACCACTATGACCCTATTCCCCTCGTTGCCAATTACAGCACCCTCAAGCCACTTGGGCTCCAAAGCGTGATTAAGAACAAATACAGGGTCATCGATTTCTATACATCTCCCCTTTGAGTTACGGTCATGGCACTCATTTTGGGACTGGCGCTTACCCTCAACAGGACAGGATGAATGAGGGACAGCCGAGTTTTAAGTGTACATTTCATGAGTAGTTCCACGGGTGGGACTCCCGTGAGCGAATGCAGTCGGGACCTATAGGCCAGCAGGAGGCGCGATAGGCGGCATTGAAGGGAGGGTCCTTGAATCCTTGATTTGGACCGCACGTTCCACCTGGCCATTGGAAGCCGGCTTGAACGGTGCCGTCCTGACATGTTTGATGCCATTACCCGACATGAACTCCCGGAATTCATAGCTAGTGAAACACGAGCCATTGTCGCTAACCAGGATGTCCGGCAAGCCGTGGGTCGCAAAGACCGCACGCAGACTCTCCACAGTGGTGGTGGATGTCGTGTACGAATTCAATATGATGCACTCGATCCATCAACCTGCCTTGTAGACCCCTCTTCTGGTTCATCTGCCTCGTAAATTAGCCTCGCTGTGGGCTCCCTGCACATTCTGACTAAATGTCCACTGAAGTTACAATTTCTACAGATAAATTGTTGAAACCGACAGGTTTTTGCACATGTCTGCCCCCGCACCTCCAGCATGAGCTGAGATCGTTGTGAACTAAAGGGCTGTTACCAGGCATTCCTCTCTGATTGTCTCTTTGATTACTCTTGAGCACTCTGTTAATGGGTGTCAATGGCCCCATTCCGGGACGCATTGTCCACCGTGATGGTGTAAATGTCCATTCAACCTGCCATTGTCTCTGTTGAGTACCCACTCTAGAGTCTGTTGCTGCCTGGGTGGTGTCGAATTGCCCTTGCCTGCCTGTGGGGTTCTGAGTTGCGTTTACAATGTTAACTCCCTGATCCATCGCCACGTTGGAAGCAGAGTTGCACACGTATATTATCTTGGTTTCCTCCTCCCCTGCCATGAAGGTCTGAGCCATCAACGCTGCCGCTTCCAAGGTCAAGTCCTTGGTCTCAATTAGCTTTCTGAAAATCCCGGCATGACCAATGCCCTCAATAAAGAAATCCCTTAACATCTCCCCACTGCAGGCGTCTGTGAACTTACAGAGGCTGGCCAGGCGCCGAAGATCCGCAACGAAGTCCGGCATGCTCTGTCCTTCCCGACGTCGGTGTGTATAGAATCGGTGTTGGGCCATGTGTATACTGCTCGCCAGTTTGAGGTGCTCACCGATCAGTTTGCTGAGCTCTTCAAAAGTTTTGTCCGCCGGCTTCTCGGGTGCGAGCAGGGTCTTTCATCAGCACGTACGTCTTAGGTCCACAGCTGGTCAGTAGATGCGCCCTTCGCTTGTCAGCCGCTGCATCTCCCAGCCAGTCCTTCGTGACAAAGCTCTGCTGGAGTCTCTCAACGAAATCGTCCCAGTCTTCACCAACATAGTACCGTTCCTCTGTGCTTCCAGTGGCCATTCTCATGAGTCGTTGATTCCCGGTTCTCGTCAACAAATGTAATGTCCTCACACTCCTATAAGTTCACACGAGGCACATTCTGCAGACAAGGTCACTCTGTGACCTGAAACTTTATTCACAGGACCAAGAAGTGTTGACCCTGCCTGGGAGCTCCCTTTATATATCTGGATGACCAGGTGAGGAGTGTCTCCCACAAGTTCACCCACTGTGGTCAAGGCGTGCATTTCTTAGGTGTATACAGTATGCAGTGTTATGAAGGTTACAGTTACATGAAGGTTACATACATGACAGATCCACTATCACCCGATTTGCTCTGCCACTCAAGACAAGTTTAACCCATTGGGCCCTTCCTGGTCTGTATGGTTCAGTTCCACAACACAGGACAACTTACCCACTGAGACAACCGCCGATTATCAGAGACACATATTTAAACGAGGGGAGATATTTTTTATTCATTCATAGGTTGAGGGCATTGCTGGCAAGGCCAGCATTTATTGGCCATCCCTAATTGCCCTTGAGAATGTGGTGGTGAGCCCCTTCTTGAACCGCTGTAGTCCGTGTGGAGAAGTTGCTCCCACAGTGCTGTTAGGGAGAGAGTTCCAGAATTTTGACCCAACAACGATAAAGTAGCGCTGATATATTTCCTGGCCAGGATGGTGTGTGACTCGGAGGGGATCTTGGAGGTGATGATAGTCCCATGCACCTGCTGCCCTTGTCCTTCTAGGTGGTAGAGGTTGTGGGTTTGGAGCTACTGGGTCATTGCTTAACTCTGTCTGTCCTACTCAGGCTTGTGATTGTGGGAAGAGGAGCAGATCAGGAGATGGCTGATTTCTGCCATGAAGTTTATTGCCTTGAGGCTTTAGAGAGCATTTCATTCAAAGTAAGTATATTCAGGAGCCCACTGTTTGCTGCCATGTTTGTGTCAGCTCATTTAACTTTTGTAACTAAGAGACAGAAAGACGTTTTGTCGGTGCTTGTTTTTGTGCAAACATTTGTGTCATGTTTTATGGAGCTCGAAAACCTGCTTTAAGAAATTATATTAAATTCTACCTTCTGTTCCAAAAATGATCTTTCATCTAATTGATCAATTCATTCCTGCTTGTCTATTCCAGGAGAGGCTTGATACAGTCCCATCATTAAATTATCTCAGGAATAACTTGCACAATTAGTATCAAGAAATGGATGTTTTATTGCCTGTGAAATAATGTCCCTTTGCTTGCAAGGCTTCCTTGCATAATACAATGGGAATCTTCACACCTTACACCAAACCATATTCCCATTTGATTTCCAGATTTCCATTTGTATACCTAATACAAAATTTGGGAACCAATCATTTAACCCCTATTGGATCTGATTATTTATAAACCTCCTTACATACTACATGTATTTGCCTTTACGATCAATTTTTCCTTGTAGTCTTTGTTGTTCTGATATAACAAGCTCTGCCTGCCTATTTATTCCTTTAAACAATCCCTTTAATTAATTGTGCATGGTTTATCATGTTCCCACATTCTCTTTACGTCAATTCAGCTGATTTATTCCCGAATTACGCTTCGTAAAATCGTTACCATTTCTCTTAGCACTGGATGGTGAAATTCTACAATCATATGGTTGCATCAATCGGAAAGCAAAAGTACAAAAGAAAATTTAACAGAATAGGAAAATTTGTAATATATCAGAACTTTTAAACAGCTCCTCCAATTGCCATCAAACTCCGGGGTATTTAAGATCTGTCTCACTGACTACTTTCTCCAACATAGTTTTAACTGTTCGATTTGTTCTTTCCACCAAGCCTGACACATGCAAGTATTATGGGATGTGCAAAATCTGTTCTATCTCGAACATTGTGCACATTTCTTTCATGACCTAGCCCTCAAGTCATGCTCCATTATCACTGCAGATCAGCCATGATCTTATTAAATGGCGGAGCTGGTACAGGGGGCCAAATGGTCGACTCCTGCTCCGATTTCTTATGTTCTTATGAACACCTCAAAATCTCCCTCTCGACATATCTTGTTTAACAAGAACTTTTGCAGAAATGAGTGCGGTGGTATCATTCAGCAATCCGATGTGGCAAATAGAAGTAAGGGGTTAATTACTTGTTCACTGTGAAAAAACCCCTGAGGGTGGGGAGGAGTCAGCCAGCACCACGGCCGTTTCAGACCTGCTGTTTAAGTCAAGAAAAAGCTGCTTTATACCATCTTTAAATAAACTCATGGTGCATTTTAACAGTGGTATAATATAAACTTCAGTCAAAATAAATCCACACCAGCATCTTTGATTTAAAATGTCCACATTTCATTAAAGCACAGGAGTTTTCCTTAAATCTCCTATTACAAGGGACACCATCTGAAATGTGTGATATTAATTTCAGTTTAACAACAATATTCACGCTCTCAACGTAACACTCTCGGTACCTTAATCACACTCAATCATTCAATCCTTATTTGCTCTCATCCTCCTTAAAAAATATCTGAATTCCCTGTAATGGTTATGAACTGACAGATCGTACACCCAAGGAACATCAACACAGTTTAAATAACTCGCTGTCTGTAGTTGCCCTGCCCAGAAAACCAGTAATTTGATAATTTGATCAGACACTCAGCCTGTCAATTTAAAATTCCATGTGGGTAAGACCATTTGTCAGGCTTGTACTGGCTCCTGTTTAAAAGTGGTCTCCTTCTCCTCCATTGCTGGAAGGACGGGGTGTACTGAATGGACAGGGGCTCCTGAGGAACCAGCCCACAGTTCCAGTCTCTTTCTCGGTTCACTTTCTACAACCTCTGCGACTTCCTCTCTCCCTTCTGGTCTTTTATCTAATTCGGAATGCAGTCTCTTTCGGCTAGCTGAAATCACTTGAGGCTTTGCTGAATCACGGGCAGCCATCTTCATTCATTTTACACACACACATTTAATTCTAACATTATGCTACAGGTGCCTTTGCTCTATCAGAAAATCTCTCTCCAACAGCTCCTTGTATCACTGTATTGTGTGGGGAGCGATAGTTCGTAGCCTCCTCTGCCAACCCTTCCCTGTCTACCTTGCCTCCATTGCTACCCGCTTGGGTCATTGTACAAATTATATCTCTCTTTCCTCTCAGCTGTTCTTGGAGCCATTGTATCCCTTTCTGACATTCTACATGGGACACTGTAGGGCTTGAAAACCTCACTTTTGAAAATCAGTGTAACTTTCAAAAGAAGCTTCTATATAACGCACCCAGTGTAAGGCCAAAAAAAACGAATTCTGTGATTAATCTTTTTAAACATTCTGTATAAATGCACATGTAAAACACAAAATCTGTCAATACTGACTTTCTGTAATCTGTAAGAACTTCTGTAAACTTCTGTTTAAAATGTTTAATGTGAATCTCTGCTCACGATGAGAAACCACTGGAGAGATACCCCAACACTTGAACTGTAAGAAACCTTGTGTGTAGGAATATAAAAACACACAAACTGTAATCAGCACAAACATTAAGAGACATCCCAACACAATAGAAGCGATATTGACTGTAAGACATTTTTGTAGAAATATAATCATAGGCAGTGCCTCGGAATCGAGGAAGACTTGCTTCCACTCCTGAAGTGAGTTCTTTGGTGGCTGAACAATCCAATACGATAGCCACAGATTCTGTCACAGGTGGGACAGATAGACATTGAAGGAAGGGGTGGGTGGGAGTGGTTTGCCGCATGCTCCTTCCGCTGCCTGCGCTTGATTTCTGCATGCTCTCGGCATTGAGACTCGAGGTGCCCATTGCCCTCTCAGATGCACTTCCTCCACTTAGGGCGGTCTTGGGCCAGGGACTGCCAGGTGTCAGTGGGGATATTGCACTTTATCAGGGAAGCTTTGAGGGTATCCTTGTAGCGTTTCCGCTGCCCACCTTTGGTTCATTTGCCGTGAAGGAACTCTGAGTAGAGCACTTGCTTTGGGAGTCTCGTGTCTGGCATGCAGACTATGTGGCCTGCCCAGTGGAGCTGATTGCGTGTGGTCAGTGCTTCAATGCTGGGGATGTTAGCCTGAATGAGGACGCTGATGTTGGTGCACCTGTCTTCCCAGGGGATTTGTATGATCTTGCTGAGACATCGCTGGTGATATTTCACCAGAAATTTGAGGTGTCTACTGTACGTGGTTCATGTCTCTGAGCCATATAAGAGGGCAGGTATTACTACAGCCCTGTAGACCATGAGCTTGGTGGCAGTTTTGAGGGCCTGGTCTTCAAACGTTCTTTTCCTGTAAATGTAAACACCGATAGTGACTACTTAAAGTGCAAGAAATATAATCAATGAGACACAGTAAGGTCCGTGATAGTGCTGGACTATGGACAATAGCGACCAGTTTCTGAAGTGCTAATGCGTGCTCAAGGAAGATATAGCTCATCGATGGATCAAAAGAGTGAAGGTTGGTGTGGCAGGTAGCCATGGAAACAACACATGAGAAAAGGTAGGGACAAATCTCACAGACGAAGGGAGCAAGGAGACAGCAGTAGTCAGAGAAGGGTGACCTGGTCAATCATCAGAAGTTGTGCTCCACGAACCTGTCAGACCACCGGGTCGGTTGTGAGTGTGCAGGGAAACTAAGGCAGAGACTCAGTAAAGACGAGTGGCTGCAGTCAAGGAAGGGTGACCTGGTCAGTCATCAGAAGATGTGCATCACGACACGTCAGCGAACCACTTGGACGATCGTGAGCACGCAGGGAACTGAAGAACTGGTAACTATAACGCAGCTTATCAGCTCAAGGGACAGACTGATAGGTGTAATGTTGATAACAGGTTGATCAGTACTCAGTAAAGACGGTCACACAAAGTGGGAACTATGCTTATTGGTGTCTTGTCATTATTTTCCAGAGTCGAACTTAAAGAAGTAGCTGGTAGTGTTATCTAATTGTTCTTCACGCTACATAGTAATCCGGGATGAGACCATGGTCACACAACACAGAGTCTCTCTCTTTATCACACAGGCCATTGCTGCCTGCGCCCTTACAGTGGGCCGCAAATCATTATAATGTTGCTTTAACTGAGAACATCTGATCCAGGTTTCCCCATTTATGTCCTCAATTTCTATATCGTCTTTGTTCAACTACTTCTGACTGGTGAAACGCTGCACCACTTTCCAGACTGTGAATTCTCCAACCACATAATAAAATGTCATCTTTTTTTTCTGTCTGTGGCCAAACCAGACCGTTTGTAACCTTGGCCTCCTATTGGTCCATGAGATGAAATTCTGACCCCATGTCCGCCCCATCACAAAGACCGCCTACTTCCACCTCCATAACATCACCTGTCTCTGCCCCTGCTTCACCTTAGCTGCTGCAGACACCCTCATCCACGGCTTTGTTACCTCTAGACTTGACTATTGCAATGCTCTCCTGGCTGGCCTCCCATCTTCCACCCTCTATAAACTTGAGCTCAACCAAAGATCTGCTGTCCCTATCCTAGTCCCGTTCACCCATCACCCCTGTGCTCACAGACACTATCC
This sequence comes from Pristiophorus japonicus, assembly GCF_044704955.1. Lineage (NCBI taxonomy): Eukaryota > Metazoa > Chordata > Chondrichthyes > Pristiophoridae > Pristiophorus > Pristiophorus japonicus. Next base: position 228,034,661 of record NC_091983.1, read on the forward strand.
CAACTCGCACCAAGTCCTGTTCACACATCTTTCCTGTGCTCGCTGATCTATATTGGCACCCGATCCAGCAAATTCTCAATTTTAAAATTGTCATTCTTGTTTTCAAATCTCTCCATGGCCTCACCCCTCCATATCTCTGTAACATCCTCCAGCCCCTTGAATGCCAGTTGTTGCTGTTGTTGAAGTACATGAATGCATTCTGGGAAGTATGTGAATGTGTTATAGAATCATTGAATCGTGCAGAACAGTCGGAGGCCATTTGGCCCATCGAGCCGGTACAGCCTCTGAAAAATGTACCAATGAGTAACATTCTCCGCACTTTCCCCATAGCCCGGCACATTTTTACTTTTTAACTCGAGATCCGATTCCCATTTTGAAAGTCACTATTTAATCTGCTTCCACCACCCTTGCAGGCAATGTATTCCAGATCATAACAACTCTCAGGGTAAAAATAAAGTCTCCTCATCTCTCCCCTGACTTATTTGATGATTATTTTAAATCTGTGTCCTCTGGTTACCAAACGTCCTGCCCAGTGGAAACAGTTTTGCCCTATCTCATCTATCAGAACCCCTCATAAACTTCTTTATTAAATCTCCCTTAACAATCTCTGCTCCAAGAAGAGCATCCCAGCTTCTCCAGTCTATCCAGGTAACTGAAACCCCTCATCCCTGGAACCATTCTAGTTAATCTCCTCTGGGCCTCTCCAAGGCCTTGACCCCTTTCTGACTCTGCTGCCCAGATTTGTGAACAATACTCGAGCTGAGGTCCAAACGTTGATTTATTGAGGTTTACCATAACATCCTTACATTTGTACACTATGCCGCTATTATAAAACCAAGGATCCATATACTTTCTTACAAAGCTTTATCAACTTTTTCTGCCTCCTTCAAAGCTTTGTGCCTGTGAACACCCTGTATATCTGGAGAGTGTAGGAATGTGTTCTGGGAAATGCATGGATGTGTTTTGGGTACATGAATCTGTTTTGGGTACATGAATGTATTCTGGATATATAAATGTGTGTTGGATATATAAATATATTTTGTGAAGTATATGAATGTATTTTGAGAACACAACATAACTAAAGAGCCAGTGGCTTTGTGGATACAAATTGGATGAGAGAGAGAAATGGAGAGCAGGGTGAAGTGATGCATTTTGAAGGATGAAGGAAGAGAGGCAATATAAACTAAATTATTATAAACTAAATGGTACAATTTTAAAGCAGGTGCAGGTAGAGAGTGATCTGGGATTTATGTACAAAAATCTTTGTAGGTGACTGAACAAGTCAGTCCAGGCCTCACCTGGAATATTGTGTTCAGTTTTGGTCTCCTAATCTGAGGAAGGGCATTCTTGCTATTGAAGGAGTGCAGCGAAGGTTCACCAGATTGATTCCAGGGATGGCTGGACTGTCATATGAGGAGAGACTGGATCAACTGGGCCTTTATTCACTGGAGTTTAGAAGGATGAGAGGGGATCTCATAAAAAAACTTATAAGATTCTGACAGGACTGGACAGGTTAGATGCGGGAAGAATGTTCCCGATGTTGGGGAAGTCCAGAACCAGGGGACATAGTCTTAGGATAAGGGATAGGCCATTTAGGACTGAGATGAGGAGAAACTTCTTCACTCAGAGAGTTGTTAACCTGTGGAATTCCCTGCCGCAGAGAGTTGTTGATGCCAGTTCATTGGACATATTCAAGAGGGAGTTAGATATGGCCCTTACAGCTAAGGGGATCAAGGGGTATGGAGAGAAAGCAGGAAACGGGTACTGAGGGAATGATCAGCCATGATCTTATTGAATGGCGGTGCAGGCTCGAAAGGCCGAATAGCCTACTTCTGCACCTATTTTCTATGTTTCTATGTTAATCACACTCTTGAAATGCAAACAGGATCGATAGCTTTATAAATAGGAGGAAGAGAACACAAAAACAAGAAAGTTTGCGAAAGTATTCACCAGGGAGACTAACAAGGTGGACAAGACATTAAAAGAAGAGTTCGAAAAATATAATGGCTTTTAAGACAGAAAGATGGGAGATGATTGATAAACGAATTAAACTTACGGAGGATAAAACCTCTGGTATGGATGGATTGCATCCAGGGATACTAAAAGAAGCATAGAGAGAGATTGCAGAGGCACTATTATATATAGATAAAAATTCACACATATACACACAGATAAAAGAGAATAGTGACAGAGGACTGGTGGACAGCAAATGTGATTCCTATATTAAACAGTGAGATGGAACAATTCCAGGGAACTAAAGACCAGTGAACTTAATGTCGGTGGTAGGAAGGTTAATGGAATTTTTATTGATGGGCGTGGGCCTCCCCGAAGTGGGTAATGGGGTTCCGGCGTGATGGTAATATCCGTCAGGTAGATCCTGTGTTAATTAATGAAGGCCAGCGACAGACAATGCTTGTGGACACTGGTTGGGCTGTTACCATTAAACACACCCCATGCCCTGAGCACCACCCTCTGGCCACAGGGAAGATTATTTCTTTAACTGCCTTTGTAGGATCGATGCAAAAGGCACCCAAGATAAATGAGACTGTTTAAATTTGAGTTGGTAGATGTTACTCTCGAGAGGCCGGTTGTGATGCACTTAATGAATGGGGAAAGTATTGTGGGTCAGATTTCCTCGATAAATGCGATGTAATTGTGGATTATGTGAATGATCTATTGTGGTTTGGGAAAGGAAAGTCTCACGGCAGAGCGATATCAGACACGCATGTTATTTCTGCGATTTAGGAGCCCGAGACATACGAGATAGTTACACACACACACACACACACAAGCTCTGTTAATTCAGTATCGGGCCGTGTTCGCTACTCACAAGCACGATTGTGGGCGCTCGATGGAGGAGGGGATGGTTAACGGGCCGGCCCATGTTAAAGTAAAAGAGTGCCCCATTCCAGCTGAGAGTCAGTTAGCGCTCCAAACCACACTAGACACATTGCTACAGCAGGGCGTTATACGGCGGGACACTGTTATGTATAATTCACCAATTGGCCAGTTAAGAAACGAGATGAGTGTTGGCGGCTCACAATCGATTACCGAGCATTAAACACGGTAACACCGGTATGTGCCCACTTAGTGCGAGAGACACCCACATTACGGTCCCAAATACCAAGGAAAACCAGGTGGTTCTCCACCCTGGACTTTGTAAATGGGATTTGGAGTATTCCCATCTCGCAGTAAGTGCACAGTCCTGATCAGCACAAGGTAAACATTATTCAAAGACATCCCCTACCAGTTTCAAAGACCCTGAGGTCACTCCTCGGATTAGTGGGGTACCAGCGACCTTTCATTCCCCACTTCACAGAGAGAGCAAAACCATTGTGGGAGTTATTGAAGGTACCGAGTGACGAGATAAAGGCTCACTGTTTGCTGCAGTGTCTGTGCCAGCTCATTTTACTTTTGTCGCTAAGAGACAGAAAGACATTTCGTGTCCGTGCCTGTTTGATGAACACGTTTGAATTTGTGTCTTGTGGAAAAATTTGAGTCGTGTCTTCCCGAAAAATCTACTTTATGAAATTATATTAAAATCTACCACCTGCTCCAAAAAAATCTTTAATTTTACTGATAAATACATTCCTGTTTGTCCATTAAAGGAGGGGCTTGATACAGTCCCATCATTAAATTACCTCAGCAATAATTCCCATAATTAGTGATGTGTATCAGGAAATTGAAGTCCTATTGCTTCACACATTGACTGCTCAGGGATTGATAATTTACACGTTTGTTAAAGTGTCAGTCAGGGGAAGAGATGTCAGTGCTGGGGACTGGGATATTCTCCACATTTCAGATGTCCCCCAGTCAGCATCAAGTACTCCTGGAGCGGGTGTAGCACAGATAGCTGCAGAGTAAAGTCCCACATGGAAACTCAGCCCAAAGCTCACAAGAGCAATCACTCCTCCACCAGTTGGACACTTCCGTTTCCCTCATCACATTTCTAGTATGACCGAGCCCACAAGTCATGCTCCATTATCACCAGCGATCACCTCAAACTCCCCACTTCGGAAGAACACAAGAACTTTTGCAGCAGTGAGCGTGATGGTATCATTCGAGCTGATACTTAACAACCTAATACAGCCTGTCTTTACATTCAGCAATCCGATGTGGCAAATAGAAGTAAGGGGTTAATTACTTGTTCACTGTGAAAAACCCCTGAGGGTGAGGAGGAGCCAGCCAGCACCATGGCCATTTCTGACGTGCTGTTCAGTCAAATTAAAAAAGTGAATTAAATGATCAAATTATCACTTTGTAATTCTCCAAAGCAAAACTTCTTATCCTCTTAAAAAACTCTGTGCATTTCAATAGTGGTATAATATATCAATTTCAGTCAAAATATATCCACACCTGCATCTTTAATTTAAAATGTCCATATTTCTTTAAAGCTCAAAAGTTTTCCTTAAATCTCCTATTACTGGGGACACCATCTAAAATGTGTGACATTAATTTCAGTTTAACAACCATATTCATACACTCAACGTAACACCCCTGGTACCTTAATCACACTCATTCAACCACCTTAAAAAATAGATGAATTCCCTGTAACTCACAGGTCGTACACCCAAGGAACATCAACACAGTTTAAATAACTCGCTGTCTGGAGTGGCCCTCCCCAGAAAACCAGTCATTTGATAATTTGATCAGACACTCAGCCTGTCAATTTAAAATCCCATGTGGGAAAGACCATTTGTCAGGCTTGTACTGGCTCCTGTTTAAAAGAGTTCTCCTCCTCCTCCATTGCTGGAAGGACGGGGTGCAGTGAATGGACAGGGGCTCCTGGGGAAGCAGCCCACAGTTCCAGTCTCTTTCTCAGTTCACTTTCTACGACTTCCTCTCTCCCTTCTGGTCTTTTATCCTGTAACACGCTTTGGGTTTACTGAAATGTGTCTTTGACTTCTGCAACTTCCCTTTGGCATTTCTAATTCAATCTTTCCTAATCTACTTTATTCTCATTATCGGCTCCTTGTGTCACTGTGTTGTGTGGGGAGCGATAGTTCGTAGCCTCCTCTTTCAACCCTTCCATGTCTACCTCGTCTCCATTGCTATCCGCTTGGGTCATTGTACACATTGTATCTCTCTTTCCTTTCAGCTGTTCTTGGAGCCATTGTATCCCTTTCTGACATTCGACATGGGACACTGAGTCTCTCCTTTTATCCCCCAGGCCATTGCTGCCTGCACCCTTACAGTGGGCCGCAAATCAGTATTCTGTTGCTTTAACCGACAACATCTGATCTGGGTTTCCCCATTTATTTCCTCAATTTCTATATCGTCTTTGTTCAACTACTTCTGACTGGTGATACGCTGCATCACTTTCCAGACAGTGGATTCTCCGACCACACAGTAAAATGTCATCTTTTTTCCTGTCTGAGGCCAAACCAGACCGTTTGTAACCTTGGCGTCCTATTGGTCCATGAGAAGATATTCTGCCCCTTGTCCACTCCATTACAAAGACCGCCTACTTCCACCTCTATAACATCACCCGTCTCCGCCCCTGCTTCACCTTAGCAGCTGCAGACACCCTCATCCATGGCTTTGTTACCTCGAGACTTGACTATTGCAATGCTTTTCTGGCCGGCCTCCCTTCTTCCACCTTCGATAAACTTGAGCTCATCCAAAGCTCTGCCGCCCCTATCCTAACTCGCACCAAGTCCCGTTCACCCATCGCCCCTGTGCTCACTGACCCTATCCTAACTCGCACCATCCCATTCACCCATCACTCCTGTGCTCACTGACCCTATCCTAACTCGCACTGTCCCGTTCACCCATCACTCCTGTGCTCACTGACCCTATCCTAACTCGCACCGAGTCCTGTTCACCCATCACCCCTGTGCTCGCTGCACCTATACTAACTCGCACCGAGTCCCGTTCACCCATCACTCCTGTGCTCGCTGACCCTATCCTAACTCGCACCGAGTCCATTCACCCATCACTCCTGTGCTCACTGACCCTATCCTAACTCGCACTGTCCCGTTCACCCATCACTCCTGTGCTCACTGACCCTATCCTAACTCGCACCGAGTCCTGTTCACCCATCACCCCTGTGCTCGCTGCACCTATACTAACTCGCACCGAGTCCCGTTCACCCATCACTCCTGTACTCGCTGACCTTATCCTAACTCGCACCGTCCCATTCACCCATCACACCTGTGCTCACTGACCCTATCCTAACTCGCACCAAGTCCCGTTCACCCATCACTCCTGTGCTCCCTGACCCTATCCTAACTTACACCGAGTCCCGTTCACCCATCACTCATGTGCTCGCTGACCTACATTGGCTCCCAATCCAGCAATGCCTCAATTTTAAAATTGTTATCCTTGTTTTCAAGTGTCTCCATGGCCTCGCCCCTCCCTATCTCTGTAACCTCCTCCATAATATCATAGAAATAAGGAAATTACAGCAAGGAATGAGGCCATTTTGACCCATCGTGTCCATGTCAGCCGACCAAGGGCTATCCAGCCTAATCCCACTTTCCAGCCCTTGGTCCATAGCCCTGTAGGTTACGGCACTTTAAGTGCAAATCCAAGTATATTTTAAATGTGATTAGGCTTTCTGCCTCTAACACTCTTTCAGGCAGTGAGTTCCAGACCAGGTATGGGTGAAAACATTTCCCCTCATATCTCCTCTAAACCTCCCCCAAATTACTTTAAATCTATGTCCCCTGGTTGTTGATCTGTCTGCCAAGGGAAACAGGTCCTTCCTATCCACTCTATCTAGGCCCCTCATAATTTTATACACCTCAATCAGGTCTCCCCTCAGCTTCCTCTGTTCCAAAGAAAACAGACTCAGCATCTCCATTCTTTCCTCATCGCCAAAATTCTCCATTCCAGCCCCTTGAATGCCAGTTGTTGTTGTTGTTGTTGAAGTCCATGAATGCATTCTGGGAATTATGTGACTGTGTTATAGAATCATTGAATCATGGAGACAGAAGGAGGCCACTTGGCCCATCGAGCCGGTGCAGCCTCTGAAAAATCTATCATTAGTAACACTCTCTGCTCTTTCCCCATAGCCCAGCAAATTTTTCCTTTTTAATTCATGATCCTATTCCCAATTTGAAAGTAACTATTGAATCTGCTTTCACCACCCTTGCAGGCAATGTATTCCAGATCTAACAACATTCAGGATAAAAATAAATTCTCCTCATCTCCCCCCTGGCTTATTTGACAATTATTTTCAATCTGTGTCCTTTGGTTAACAACTGTCCTGCCCAGTGGAAACAGTTTCACTCTATTTACGCTATCAAAATCCCTGATACACATCTTTATTAAACCTTTCTGCTTCTCTACCTTTCATTCCCCTTTAAGATGCTCCTTAAAACCTAACTCTTTCACCAAGCTTTTGGTCATCTGCCTTAATTTCTTCTTTTGTTGATCAGTGTCAAATTTATCTGTTTTGTATTGTAACACTGCTGTGACGTTTTATTGCAATAAAGGCTCTATATAAATAAAAATGCTGTTTTGTTATTATTAAATCTCCCTTAACATTCTCTGCTCCAAGAAGAGCAATCTCAGTTTCTCCAGTCTATCCAGGTAACTGAAACCCCTCATCCCTGGAACCATTCCAGTTAATCTCCACCAGACCCCTTTCTAAACTGTGCTGCCCAGATTTGTGAACAATATTCTAATTGAGGTCCAAACGTTAACTTATTGAGGTTTAGCATAACATCCTTACATTTGCACACTATGCCGCTATTATAAAACCAAGGATCCGTACACTTTTTCAAACAGCTTTATAATTTTTTTTCTCACTATTTCAACGCTTTGTGCCTGTGAACACCATGTATATCTGGAGAGTACAGGAATGTGTTCTGGGAAATGCATGGTTGTGTTTTGGTACATGTATCTGGATATATAAATGTGTGCTGGATATATAAATATATTTTGGGAAGTATATGAATGTGTTCTGCGAACACAACATAACTGAAGAGCCAGTGGCTTTGTGGATACAAATTGGCTGAGGGACAGAAAGCAGAGAGCAGTGGTGATCGGGTGTTTTCCAGAGATGTCCCCAGGGGTCGGTATTCAGACCACTGCTCATTTTGATAGATATCACTGACATGGAATTGGATATAATTTCATATTGTGCAGATGAGATGAAACTCAGAAAAGTAATGAACAGACTGGTGAAATGGGCCAACATACAAGAATGGAGAGCAGGGTGAAGTGATGCATTTTGAAGGATGTAGGAAGAGAGCTGATATAAACTAACTTTTTATTATTGTGTATGTAGGCACTCTGTTAATGACTCCATGAGGCAGGGGTATGGTACTTAAACTGTGAAGACTGTAGTCCTTTATTGCAGCTCCTAGAGTGTGGACACCAAGAGGTGAGCTCCCTTTTATACTGGGTTACCTGCAGTGTGCAGGTGACCCTTAGATCTACAGCAGCAGCACCCTCTGGTGTACAGGTAAGGTGTGTACATGGTGAAGGTACATTCAGTGTTACAATACATCATAACATAGTAGGCATGCATACATAACAACACTCTCCCCCACCCCCCACCTAAGCATTTTTCAAGTCCTTATTGCCATGACTTGGGGAGGTGTTCAGTAGTGGGCTGTGGAAGGTTGTGGTGAGGGATGTGTGGGTGCCAGGGGTGATCCCTGTGCTTGAGGCTGGCCTCATACATTTCCCCCCCTTCACACATAGACCATGGGGGTGTCACTGTTGTTGGATCCCTCAGTGGGGGAGCCAGTGCAGTGGGTAGGGTACATACTCTGTAAAGTGTGTAAGTGGTGGTGGTGGGCAGGGCCACAGGACTCTGTGGGCTCCTTGTCCTCCATTGGTGATGGAAGTCTGGTCATCCCAGGGTCCGCCAGGAAAGCTGGAGGGTACTGGTCTCTCACTCCTGGTGTTGGCCCTGGTGGCCAGGGGCTGTAAGGCCAACCTGGGGCAGGTTGCCAGTGGTGGTGGCTGTGCTGCCCGTTGACCGCTGTCCCTGCAGTGGGTCTGCTCCCACTGGGTGTGTGTGAGCCCTTCCTGGGGCATCACATTTGTCCCAGAGGTCCAGGATACATGGTCAGGTAGCCCGCTGGACCTGGGGGTCTCTCAAGGGGGATTCCTCTGGCATTTACATTGTACCTGTCCAACCCGGTGTCCTTTAACAGTCTACTTCCTGCATACATGACACATTGGCTCCCATTGTACATAGTCGAATCTACACTGTTATCTCGCTTTATATTGTTACTTACAGCATTTACATCACTTTCTTGTATCTCGGTCTCTCCATACATGATTACATTTGTCATTTTAAAATTTCTATCATCATCATTAAACATTACAACCTTGTTCTTAACATCACTTACACAAGCATTTATTAAATTTTTTTTATCAGTTACTCCGGCATCACAATTCAACATTACATTAGCATACCTGCATTCGATAACTGCACTTTTAACTTTAAAGTCCTTGTCATCTTTAGAGTGAAACTGTCCCTTTAATTTCTTTGGGTTACCGGTCTCCTTTAAGGGGGCCTTCCAATCCGGTTCGCCGCTCGGTGCCACGTGTCACTCCTCCAATGCTGCCCCTCGTGGTCTGGTCGCAGCCATTTTGATTTTAGGTTTTTCGCCTCGTGGTGTGGCCGCCATCTTCTCGCTATCCTCCAGGTAAGCTGTGGTGATCTTTTCCTTCCCAGGTTCAGTCACAGACGTCGGGAATCCACTTTTTTCACCGATCTTCTTCTCTTGAAGTCCTGCCACGGCCCGGAAGGTGAGATCTGGACGTTCGGTTTTGGTGATCTCGCCACAGTGTTGTGGAGTCATCGCCGCGCAGTCGAGCTGGACGGTAGGATTTCTAGGTGCAGCGATGGATCCAAGTTTGGGACTGCATGGGATGTCGATTGCTGGAGCCCGGAGGCCGTCGTCACTTCGACTGACTTATACCTGCTTCATCCAACTTCTTCCCAGCAGCGTTGGACCATCACCGGCAACGATCCACAAGGGGAGTTTGGTCATCACGCCACCCTGGGAGACCTGGAAGTCCACGATGCCAACGACTGGGATTTTCCCTTTGGTGTAGGTGAGCAGCTTCACCTGGACAGGACACAGTTTTGGTCGTTTGACAGGATTAATCCAAAGTTTTTCAAAGGTCATCTGACTCATCAAAGACTGGCTCACCCCTGTGTCGATCTCCATCGAAACTGGAACTCCGTTGATGTCTACTTCCATCTTCCATGGGGAACTCTCGGTGGAGCAGGTATAAATTCCATACTCTTCTTCCAGGGGTTGAGCAACTTCGTCTTCATCTGTGTCCTCTGACCAGGTGATCAGCCAACTCTTCAGCGACGCGGTGAGTAAAGCTTTTTCTGCACATTCGCTGAAGGTGAACTTTCGCATTGCAGCCTTTGCAGATCTAGTCTTTGTATCGGCACTAGTGGGCCCTGTGGTTTCCTCCACAGCACCAGCACGGGGCTAGCCGGTTGGTCCAATGTGGTGGCCTCAGGTTTATGGGACTCGGGGCAGCATTTCTGCCTTTAAAAGTCGCCATTCGGTTCACTGTGCTCATCAGTTTAGAGTCCTGGGTGTGGGTCATCATTCGCTTGGAGTCGGCCTGGCTCACTATAATTGCCTTCTGCAGGGTGACTGTGATGTCCGCAGAGAGCAGTTTGTGGAGGAAGCCCTCGTGGCTGATTCCTATAACAAATATGTCCCTTAGTGCTTCGTTAAGATGGTCGCCAAAATCACACGGTGCAGTCAATCTTCTTAAATCTGCAGCATACATAGCATTTTCTTAACCTTCGGGTCGTCGGTGAGTGTAAAACCGGTGCCTGGCTGTGAGAATGCTTTCTTTGGGTTTGAGTTGCTCTTGTATTAAAGTTACAGGTTCCCCATAGCTCATGGTTGTTGTCTTCGCTGGGGCTAGCAAGTCCCTGACGAGGCCACGGATAGTGGACCCACAACTACTAAGCGGGATGGCCCTGCGCTTGTTTTCCAGTGTGGCTGGTGAGTCTCCATCCAGGTCGTTGGCTATGAAGAAGTGTTCTAACCTTTCCATGAATCTTACCCATCGGTGAATTGTTGGAAGTCGCTGAGATTCGACATGTTGTGCGTGTAGTTCGTGACCTCGTCACCAGTTATTGTGTATGTAGGCACTTTGTTAATGACTCCGCGAGGCAGGGGAGACTGTGAAGACTGTAGTCCTTTATTGCAGCTTCTAGAGTGAGGACACCAAGAGGTGAGCTCCCTTTTATACTGGGTTACCTGCAGTGTGCAGGTGACCCTTAGGTCTCCGTCTGCAGCACCCTCCGGTGTACAGGTAAGGTGTGTACATGGTGAAGGTCGTTCAGTGTCACAGTACATCATAACATAATAGGCATGCATACATAGTTTAACATCTGTAGTGGGGAAAATGCTTGAAGCTATCATTAAGGAAGAAATAGCGGGACATCTACATAGGAATAGTGCAATCAAGCAGACGCAACATGGATTCATGAAGGGTAAATCATGTTCAACTAATTTACTGGAATTCTTTGAAGATATAACGAGCATGGTGGATAGAGGTGTACCGATGGATGTGGTATATTTAGATTTCCAAAAGGCATTCGATAAGGTGCCACACAAAAGGTTACTGCAGAAGATAAAGGTACGCGGAGTCAGCGGAAATATATTAGCATGGATAGAGAATTGGCTGGCTAACAGAAAGCAGAGAGTTGGGATAAATGGGTCCTTTTCAGGTTGGAAATCGGTAGTTAGTGGTATGCCACAGGGATCGGTGCTGGGACCATAACTGTTTACAATATACATAGATGACCTGGAGGAGGGGACAGAGTGTAGTGTTACAAAATTTGCAGGTGACACAAAGATTAGTGGAGAAGCGGGTTGTGTAGAGGACACAGAGAGGCTGCAAAGAGATTTAGATAGGTTAAGCGAATGGGCTAAGGTTTGGCAGATGGAATACAATGTCGGAAAATGTGAGGTCATCCACCTTGGGGAAAAAAAACAGTAAAAGGGAATATTATTTGAATGGGGAGAAATTACAACATGCTGCGGTGCAGAGGGACCTGGGGGTCCTTGTGCATGAATCCCAAAAAGTTAGTTTGCAGGTACAGCAGGTAATCAGGAAGGCAAATGGAATGTTGGCCTTCATTGCGAGAGGGATGGAGTACAAAAGCAGGGAGGTCCTGCTGCATCTGTACAGGGTATTGGTGAGGCCGCACCTGGAGTACTGCATGCAGTTTTGGTCACCTTACTTAAGGAAGGATATACTAGCTTTGGAGGGGGTACAGAGACGATTTACTTGGCTGATTCCGGAGATGAGGGGGTTACCTTATGATGATAGATTGAGTAGACTGGGTCTTTACTCGTTGGAGTTCAGAAGGATGAGGGGTGTTCTGATAAAAACATTTAAAATAATGAAAGGGATCGACAAGATAGAGGCAGAGAGGTTGTTTCCACTAGTCGGGGAGACTAGAACTAGGGGGCACAGCCTCAAAATACGGGGGAGCCAATTTAAAACCGAGTTGAGAAGGAATTTCTTCTCCCAGTGGGTTGTGAATCTGTGGAATTCTCTGCCCAGGGAAGCAGTTGAGGCTAGCTCATTGAATGTATTCAAATCACAGATAGATAGATTTTTCACCAATAAGGGAATTAAGGGGTATGGGAAGCGGGCGGCTAAGTGGAGCTGAGTCCACGGCCAGATCAGCCATGATCTTGTTGAATGGCGGAGCAGGCTCGAGGGGCTAGATGGCCTACTCCTATTCCTAATTCTTATGTTCTTATGTACATAACAATTATAAACTAAATGGTACAATTTTAAAGCAGGTGCAGGTAGAAAGGGACCTGAGGTTTATGTAAAAAATCTTTGTAGGTGACTGAACAAGTTAATCACACTGCTGAAATGCAAACAGGATCGATAGCTTTATAAATAGAGGCAAAGAATACAAAAACAAGGAAGTTATGTGAAAATATTCACCAGGAAGACTAACAAAGTAGACAGGATATTAGAAGAAGAGATCGAAAATGGGAGATAATTGATAAACTAATCAAACTTATGGAGGATAAAACCCCAAATATGGATGGATTACAACCAGGAATACTAAAAGAAGCAAAGGGAGAGATTGCAGAGACACTATTATATATTGATAAAAATTCACACATATACACACAGATAAAAGAGAATAGTGACAGAGGTCTGGTGGACAGCAAATGTGATTCCTATATTAAACAGGGAGATAGAATAAGTCCAGGGAATTAAAGACCAGTGAGCTTAATGTCGGTGGTGGGAAAGTTAATGGAATTTTTACTGATGAGCGGGGGTGTCCCCGAAGTAGGTAATGGAGTTCCGGCGTGATGGTAATAACCGTCCGGTAGATCCTGTGTTAATTAATGGAGGCCAGCAACAGACAATGCTTGTGGACACTGGTTGGGCTGTTACCATTAAACACACCCCATGCCCTGAGCACCACCCTCTGGCCACAGGGAAGATTATTTATTTAACTGTCTTTGTAGGATCGATGCAAAAGGCACCCGAGACAAAGGAGGGACGGTTTAAATTTGGGCTGGTGGAAGTTAGAGGCCGGTTGTAATGTACTTAATGAACGGGGAAGGTATCGAGGGTCAGATTTCCTCAATAAATGCGATGTAATTGTGGATTATGCGAATGATCTGTTTGGGAAAGGAAATTCTCACAGCAGAGTGGTTCCGGCTGTTTCTGTGATTGAGGAGCCTGAGACATATGAGATAGTTACACGCTCACACAAACCCAAACACACAAGCTCTGTTAACTCAGTATCAGGCCACGTTCGCTACTCACAAGCACGATTGTGGGCGCTCGGTAGAGGAGGAGGTGGTTAACGGGCCGGCCCATGTTAAAGTGAAACAGTGCCCCATTCCAGCTGAGAGTCAGTTAGCGCGACAAACTTAACCTTATCCCAGTCCAAGTGCATGCCTCCCCCAGCCGAAGAGCCTTATCCCAGTCCAAGTGCATTCTTCCCCCCCAACCCACCCCACCATAGATGGGGCAGGCATTGTGTACGGGTTGTTAACAGGTTTATTGGGCATAAAGTGAATAGTGACAGTGTCGTGACTTGTGGATATCATCCACTCCAACGATGTTCCTTCTAGGCGGCTATAAGAACGTGACCCGTCTTCCCTGAGTTCCCACAACCCCCTCTGATCCCACCCCCCACCCACCCATTCCTCTCCCCCCCAGCCTCTCTCACTCTTCCCCCAGCCTCTCTTTCTCTCTCCCCCAGCCTCTCTCTCCCACAGCCTCTCTCTCTCTCCCCCAGTCCCTCTCTCTTATCCCCAGCTTCTCTCTCCCCCAGCCTTTCTCTCTCTCTCCTCCAGCCTCTCTCTCTTACCCCCAGCCTCTCTCTCTCTCCCCCAGCCCCTCTCTCTTATCCCCAGCCTCTCTCTCTCTCTCCCCCAGCCTCCCTCTCTCTCTCCCCCAGCCTCTGTCTCTCTCCCCCAGCCTCTCTTTCTCTCTCTCCCCCAGCCCCTCTCTCTCTCCCCCAGCCTCTCTCTCTCTCTCTCCCCCAGCCCCTCTCTCTCTCCCCCAGCCTCTCTTTCTCTCTCTCCCCCAGCCCCTCTCTCTCTCCCCCAGCCTCTCTCTCTCTCTCTCCCCCAGCCTCTCTCTCTCTCCCCCAGCCTCTCTTTCTCTCTCTCCCCCAGCCCCTCTCTCTCTCCCCCAGCCTCTCTCTCTCTCTCTCTCTCTTCCCCTCTCGGCCCTCCGCCACTTCGCTGCTCGTTGCCGCCGCTGCTCTCGGCCCCAGGATCCTCGCTCTGAGTCCCAGGATCATAGAAACACAGAAATGCGGTGCAGGAGTCGGCCATTCGGCCCTTCGAGCCTGCACCACCATTCAATAAGATCATGGCTGATCATTCAACCTCAGTACCCCTTTCCTGCTTTCTCTCCATACCCCTTGATCCCTTTGGTCATAAGGGCTATATCTAACTCACTTTTGAATATATGTAACGAACTGGCCTCAACAACTTTCTGCGGTAGGGAATTCCACAGGTTAACCACTTTCTGAGTGAAGAAGTTTCTCCCCATCTTGGTCCTAAATGGCTTACCCCTTATTCTTAGACTGTGACCCCTGGTTCTGGAACTCCCCAGCAACGAGAACATTCTTCCTGCCTCTAACCAGATTTTTATATGTTTCTATGAGATCCCCTCTCATTCTTCTAAACTTAAGTGGATACAAGCCCAGTTGATCCAATCTCTCCTCATATGTCAGTCCTGCCATCCTGGGAATCAATCTGGTGTACCTTCGCTGTATTCACTCAATAGCAAGAACGTCCTTCCTCAGATTAGGAGACCAAAACTGAACACAATATTCTCAGGTGTGGCCTCACCAAGGCTCTGTACAACTGCAGTAAGACCTCCCTGCTCCTATACTCAAATCCCCTAGCTATGAAGGCCAACATGCCATTTGCCTTCTTCACCACCTGCTGTACCTGCATGCCAACTTTCAATGACTGATGTACCATGACACCCAGGTCTTGTTGCACCTCCCCTTTTCCTAATCTGTCACCATTCAGATAATATTCTGTCTTCCGGTTTTTGCCACCAAAGTGGATAACTCACATTTATCCGCATTATACTGCATATGCCATGCATTTGCCCACTTACCTAACCTGTCCAAGTCATCCTGCAGCCCCTTAGCATCCTCCTCACAGCTCACACCGCCACCCAGCTTTGTGTCATCTGCAAACTTGGAGATATTACGTTGAATTCCTTCATGTAAATCATTGATGTATATTGATTTGCGGCACCCCACTGGTCTCTGCCTGCCATTCTGAAAAGGACCCGTTTATTCCGACTCTCTGCTTGCTGTCTGCCAATCAGTTCTCTATCCACGTCAATACATTACCCGCAATACCATGTGCTTTAATTTTGCACACTAATCTCTTGTGTGGGACCTTGTCAAAAGTCTTTTGAAAGTCCAAATACACCACATCCACTGATTCTCCCTTGTCCACTCTACTAGTTACATCCTCAAAACATTCGAATAGGTTTGTCAAGCATGATTTCCCTTTCATAAATCCATGCTGACTTGGGCCGATCCTGTCACTGCTTTCCAAATGCGCTGCTATTTCATCTTTAATAATTGATTTCAACATTTTCCCCATCACCGATGTCAGGCTAACTGGTCTATCATTCCCTGTTTTCTCTCTCCCTCCTTTTTTAAAAAGTGGTGTTACATTAGCTACCCTCCAGTCCTCGCTCTCGGCCCCAGGACCCCCGCTCTTGGCCCAGGAACCCCGCTCTCGGCCCCAGGACCCCCGCTCTCGGCCCCAGGAATCCCGCTCTCGGCCACAGGCCTGCAGCTCTAGGCCCCAGGACCCCCCACTCTCGGCCCCAGGACCCCCGCTCTTGGCCCCAGGAATCCCGCTCTCGGCCACAGGCCTGCAGCTCTAGGCCCCAGGACCCCCACTCTCGGCCCCAGTCCTGCAGCTCTCGGCCCCAGGAACCCCGCTCTCGGCCACAGGACCCCCGCTCTCGGCCACAGAATCCTCGCTCTCAGCCCTAGGCCCGCAGCTCTAGGCCACAGGACCCCTGCTCTCGGCCCCAGGCCGGTCGGGGTCGGGCGGGGGGGTTTAGAGAGTCAGTGGGGAAAGAGAGGAGATGGCGTAGAGCTGGTGAAGAAAGTCAGAGTCTCAGGTCCTGCTTCTTGGCCCGATGTGGAGGGAATGATTCGGGCTGAGGGGGCTGGGGGGGTGGTGCAGAGCTTGACGGGGCGGGGCTTGTCGCATGTCTGTCAAAAAAAGTGCAGACCAGCAAGCCACTCGGGGCGAGGGCTGGGTGGGGATGCAGACTGGGATGCACTTCGGCCTGGGATTGGGTCGGGGATCGGTGCCGGCATCGGAAGCGGGGGACACTTTAATAATTGGAGGTAAGTTGCTGCAATGTATTTTCATGTGTTTTTAAGTTGCTGCAATGTATTTTAATGTGTTTTTAAGTTGTTGCAATGTATTTTAATGTGTTTTTAAGTTGCTGCAATGTATTTTCATGCGTTTTTAAGTTGCTGCAATGTATTTTAATGTGTTTTTAAGTTGCTGCAATGTATTTTCATGTGTTTTTAAGTTGTTGCAATGTATTTTAATGTGTTTTTAAGTTGCTGCAATGTATTTTCATGCGTTTTTAAGTTGCTGCAATGTATTTTCATGCGTTTTTAAGTTGCTGCAATGTATTTTAATGTGTTTTTAAGTTGCTGCAATGTATTTTAATGTGTTTTTAAGTTGCTGCAATGTATTTTAATGTGTTTTTATGTTGCTGCAATGTATTTTAATGTGTTTTTATGTTGATGCAATGTATTTTAATGTGTTGCAAGCTGATTGTATGTTTCACTTTGCAGCCTCAGCCCACATTGTGTCCCTGGTTACCGTGGTAACCCAAGCTTTTTGGCGTAGATCAAGGCTCCACCGTCAAAACTAAAGGACAGGTTTGTCTGCGCCAAAATGAAGAAATCAAACGGGGAAACTTTGAACATTTTTTGGGGGCATTCTTTGGCCCCCCAAAAAACGGCCATATCTCTTCAAGTACGCCAAAAAAAAGCTTTGGGGAAAATTGAGCCCTACATTTTATCCACTTAAAAATACTGTGCATTTCAACAGTGGTATAATATAAATTTCAGTCAAAATAAATCCACACCATGTCTTTAATTTAAAATGTTCACTTTTCTTTATACCACAAAAGTTTTCCTTAATTCTCCTATTACTGGCGACATCATCTGAAAGTCTGGGCATTAATTTCAGTTTAACAACCATATTCACGCTCTCAACATAACACTCCAAGGGTTAGAACCTCCACTTTTTTTGCGTGCTTAATGCCCACTGAACGCCCATTTTACCACTGAAATTACGTATAACGCTCATATATCGCCCATTTTGGCACAAAATGGAAACTGGTGGGCATTTTCGGGAACTTATTGCCGGGCGTTACTTTCCCCATGGGCTTAATGCCGAGAAAAAATATTCCCGTCTGCCCACTTTTCTTGGGTGGAATCAGCAGAATGGGCCAATTCAACGCCCATAATATCGCCCAGCATTACTTTCCGCACGCAATTAATGCCGAGATTCAATATTAACGCCCGCCCATTGTTTTTTGTCATCATGAGCATATTTACCCAAACTAGCGGCCATGGAGATCGCCCATTGTCAATTTCACCACCTCGCACACATATCGCCCACAATATCGCTCGCCCAAAAAAACGGCCACAAAAAGTCGAACTAACCGGAACGAATCACAGCGTTATGGACACCATGTTCTAGATCACATGTCGCATCCTTTAAAAAGCTGCTGTGCTTCAACCTCGGTGGAGTTCGGATGTACTCTGCAGGTCTTTGGAGTTGATGTGAACATCTCTAAAAACAGCTTGACCATACTGTGACCGATTGGAATTGAAGAGGTGTCTTCGTTGGGACATTCCTTGTTTGTGAGCAATCGGTAGAAAACAGAGAGCTACTGCAATGGGGCCTGTCCTTTCTCACCCTGTCTTTGTGACCAAATACATGCAGCAGACTCGACATCGCTGAAGGAATGCTCCACTGCAATTTGTGCCCAATGTAAGAAGTGACAGACGGATAAGGAGGACGAGAAGTTACACCCTCCGCAAGCATTCTTACCTCGACTTGCCCGACACCATCTGCCTTCGGAGACTGCGCTTCCACAAAGAGATTATCACTGAGGTATGCCAGCTGATTAGGGCAGATCTGCAGCATGCCAGCACCATCAGTACTGCACTGTCAGTCAAGGTCAAAGTCACTGCAACACTGTCATTCTATGCCTTGGGTTCTTTTCAGGCCACAGCTGGTGACATTTGCGGACTTTCTCAGTATGCCACTCATCACGGCATTAGACAGGTCACTGAAGCCCTGTACACAAGGAGGAGGGACTTGATCAGCTTGCCTATGACAAGCGAGGCGCAGAGGGCTCTCGGATTCTCCAGAATTGCAAACTTCCCCAAGGAGCAGGGAGAAATAGACTGTACGCACATCACGATGTAGGCACTTTTTCAGGATGCTGAATCTGGGGAATCAGGTGAACTTATAATGGGGAACAAAGAAATGACAGACCAATTGAACAAATACTTTGTTTCTGTCTTCACTAAGGAAGCCACAAATAACCTTCTGGAAATACTAGAGGACCAAGGGTCTAGCGTGAAGGAGGCACTAAAGGAAATCCTTATTAGTCAGGAATTTGTGTTAGGGAAATTGATGGGATTGAAGACCGATAAATCCCCAGGACCTGATAGCCTGCATTCCAGAGTACTTAAGGATGTGGCCCTGGAAATAATGGATGAATTGGTGGTCATTTTGCAATATTCTATAGACTCTGGATCAGTTCCTATGGATTGCAGGGTAGCTAATGTAATCCCACTTTTTTAAAAAGCAGAGAGAGAGAAAACAGGGAATTATAGACCAGTTAGCCTGACATCGGTAGTGGGGAAAATGTTGGAATCAATTATTAAGGATGAAATAGCAGCACATTTGAAAAGCAGTGACAGGATCGGTCCAAGTCAGCATGGATTTGTGAAAGGGAAATCATGCTTGACAAATCTTCTAGAATTTTTTGAGGATGTAACTAGTAGAGTGGACAAGGGAGAACCAGTGGATGTGGTGTATTTGGACTTTAAAAAGGCTTTTGACAAGGTCCCACACAAGAGATTAGTGCACAAAATTAAAGCACATGGTATTGGAGTTAATGTTTTGACGTGTATAGAGAACTGGTTGACAGACAGGAAGCAAAGAGTAGGAATAAATGGGTCCTTTTCAGAATGGTAGGCAGTGAATAGTGGGGCACCACAAGTTTCAGTGCTGGGACCCCAGCTATTTACATTATACATTAATGATTTGGACGAAGGAATTTAACGTAATATCTCCAAGTTTGCAGATGACACTAAGCTGGATGGCAGTGTGAGCTGTGAGGAGGATGCTGAGAGGCTGCAGGGTGACTTGGACAGGTTAGGTGAGATAGCAAATGCATGGCAGCTGACGTATAATGTAGATAAATGTGAGGTTATCCATTTTGGTGGCAAAAACAAGAAGGCAGAGTATTATCTAAATGGTGAAAGATTAGGAAAAGGGGAGGTGCAACGAGACCTAGGTGTCATGGTACATCAGTCATTGAAAGTTGTCATGCAGGTACAGCAGGCAGTGAAGAAAGCAAATGGGATGTTGGCCTTCATAGCAAGAGGATTTGAGTATAGGGGCAGAGAGGTCTTACTGCAGTTGTACAGGGTTTTGTTGAGGCCACACCTTGAATATTGTGTAACAGTTTTGGTCTCCTAATGTGAGGAGGGACATTCTTGCTATTGAGGGAGTGCAGCGAAGGTTCACCAGACTGACTCCTGGGATGGAGGACTGACATATGAAGAAAGACTGGGTCGACTAGGCTTATATTCACTGGAATTTAGAAGAATGAGAGGGAATCTCATGGAAACATGTAAAAATCTGGCGGGATTAGATAGGTTTGATGCAGGAAGAATGTTCCCGATGTTGGGGAAATCCAGAACCAGGGGTCACAGACTAAGGATAAGGGGTAAGCCATTTAGGACCAGATGAGGAGAAACTTCTTCATTCAGAAAATTGTGAACCTGTGGAATCGTCGAGCTAAAGGGATGAAGGGGTATGGAGAGAAAGCAGGAATGGGGAACTAAAGTTGCAAAAATGATCAACCATGATCATATTGAATGGTGGTGCAGGCTCGAAGGGCCAAATGGCCTACTCCTGCACTTATTTTCTATATTTCTATATTTTCAGGAACTGCAAAGGATTCCACTCTCTGAATGTCCAACTGGTTTTCAACCACCAGCAAATTATACTGGCAGTGAATGCTCAATTTCCAGGCAGCATGCATGATGCTCACATCCTGCGTGAGAGCACTGTATCTGACTTGTTTAACAATGAGCCACAAGGTCAATGCTGGATGCTTGATGACAAAGGATATGGCCTTGCCACCTGGCTGATGACCCCTCCTGCGTGACACACACACCGAGGCCAAGAGGCGATACAAGAGCCACAGAGCAACTCGCAATATCATGAAGAAAAGCATTGGAGTGCTGAAGCAGCGCTTCAAATGCCTGGACCACTCAGGAGGCGAGCTCCAATACCACCCTGAGCAGATAGCTCAATTCATGGTGGTGTGCTCCATGTTGTACAACTTGGCTATCAGGAGGGGACAAGAGTTGCCTGATGAGTCTGACAGTCCACCTCACCAGAGAGAGGAAGAGGAGGATGAGGAGGCGGATGCTAACATCTGCCCAGACAATGAGGCTGATGCTGAAGCCATGCCCCCGCCCCCCTGTAGACCACATGAAAGGGCCCATGGTGGCATGATAGCTGCAAGAGCCTTACGTCAGGAGCTCATCAATAATCACTTTGCCTGAAAGAACGTTGGTGATATTTACAAGGCTGACACACTGCTGGGCGTGCAGGTCATACATTAATGGTGAGCATCACCTTGGTGACAGTTAAAGTTTAAGTTGATTGAAGTTAAGTGTGATTATACCCTTTGAAGCTAAAGAATCACCAGCGTTTAATGGTGCAGCCAACAGAGCCAATGTGCTACAAGTTTAGTGAAATAAAAAATATTTAAACTGAACATTAGTCTGAAATCATCAGTATTTCTGTACAAACCAACCCTTTCTCCCACCCCCCACCAATCCCCCGCTTCTCCTCCCCACCTCTACCCCTTCTCCTTCCCCTCCTGACTCCAAGCTGCCTGGCCGAGAGGTCCTCAGGCGGGTGGTGATGGCTGAAGCGCTGCTTGGACAGATACGGGAGAGGACGGTCCCGAGGTGGGAATGTGCTCCGAGCCAGAAATAAGATATTGCTGCTGGCTCTCGTGTAGTTGGCAATGGGGGTGCGGCACCTTGGGGTGCACTGCGGCGCTCTGGGACCACTGGGAGCCCTCTACCACCAGTGTTCCTGGCTACCAGCTCAAGGGCCTCCTCCATCTCTTCCATGTGATATCTGATTTGCTGGAAAAAAATTGGGTGCCAACTATGTTCTTGGTTCTTAGTAGACTTTTTGCTACTGGTGAATCTCCCACGTGCCTCCCACAATGGGCAGACAAGCACACACCACAGCAACACATGCCTTCAGTGCCTCTGAGCTCGTTCTCTCTCTGTCTCCTCTTCTGTACATGTCATGATGACCCTTGAACTCCTGAATCATGGGAAGTGAGGGTTACCATGCCTTTGCTAAGGACAGCCACATTTTACGGTAGAATGTCAAAAAAATTTCACGCAACCGTCCATTGATATCGCTGGTGGTAACGTCCATTTTCAAAAATGGAAATTAGGTGTTTTGAGAATGGGCGAGAAGCCGGCGATCAGAAAACCCCTTTTTAATGCCCACGTCAGAAATAACGCCCATTTTTGGGTGCTAAACACGAAAGTGGAGGTTCCAGCCCCAGGTACCTTAATCACACTCAAACATTTAATCCTTATTTGCTCTCATCCACCTTAAAAAAAAGGTGAATTCCCTGTAATGATCATGAACTCACAGATCATACACCCAAGGAACATCAACATAGTTTAAATAACTCATTGTCTGGACTGGCCCTCCCCAGAAAACCAGTCATTTGATAATTTGATCAGACACTCAGCCTGTCAATTTAAAATCCCATGTGGGAACGACCATTTGTCAGGCTTGTACTGGCTCCTGTTTAAAAGAGTTCTCCTCCTCCTCCATTGCTGGAAGGACAGGGTGCAGTGAATGGACAGGGGCTCCTGGGGAAGCAGCCCACAGTTCCAGTCTCTTTCTACAACCTCTGCGACTTCCTCTCTCCCTTCTGGTCTTTTATCCTGTAACACGCTTTGGGTTTACTGAAATGTGTCTTTGACTTCTGCAACTTCCCTTTGGCATTTCTCATTCAATCCTTTACAATCTACTTTATTCTCATTATCGGTTCCTTGTGTCACTGTGTTGTGTGGGGAGCGATAGTTCATAGCCTCCTCTGCCAACCCTTCCCTGTCAACCTCGTCTCTCGACCCGCTTGGTCATTGTAAATATTATATCTCTCTTTCCTCTCAGCTGTTCTTGGAGCCATTGTATCCCTTTCTGACATTTGACATGGGACACTGAGTCTCTCCTTTTATCCCCCAGGCCATTGCTGCCTGCACCCTTACAGTGGGCCGCAAATCATTATTATGTTGCTTTAACCGACAACATCTGATCTGGGTTTCCCCATTTATTTCCTCAATTTCTATATCGAATTTGTTCAACTACTTCTGACTGGTGATACGCTGCACCACTTTCCAGACTGTGGATTCTCCAACCACACAGTAAAATTTCATCTTTTTTCCTGTCTGAGGCCAAACCAGACCGTTTGTAACCTTGGCGTCCTATTGGTCCATGAGATGATATTCTGACCCCATGTCCACCCCATTACAAAGACTGCCTACTTCCACCTCTATAACATCATCTGTCTCCGCCCCTGCTTCACCTTAGCTGCTGCAGACACCCTCATCCATGGCTTTGTTACCTCTAACTTGACTATTGCAATGCTCTCCTGGTCGGCCTCCCATCTGCCACCCTCCATAAACTTGAGCTCAACCAAAGCTTTGCTGCCCCTATCCTAAAGAGAACAAAATATGGGCAGAGGTTATGGCCTGAAATTGTTGCAATCCATGTTGAGTCCAGAAGGCTGTCAAGTGCCTCAACGAAAGGTGTGGTGCTGTTCCTCGAGCTTGTGTTGAGCTTCATTGGAAGAGTGTCGGAGGCCAAGGATGGAGATATCGGAGTGGGAGTGGAGGGGGGAATTAAAGTCACAGGCGACTGACATTTTGGGGTCACACTTACGGACTGTATGGAGGGGTTCCGCAAAGTGCTCACCCAATCTGCGGTTGGTTTCCCCAATGTAACAGAACAGATGTGCGTGAAATAGAATCGACACGGGCGACGGCCTTGTGCATTCGGACCATGTCCATTGTATTTCCCGCACCTCTGATCTCAGAACCACGACAGGGTTCCTCTTGACCTCATCTTTCACCCCACCAGCCTCCAGTTTCAACCGATCATCCTTCGCCAGTTCTGCCATCTCCAGCATGATCACACCACCAATCAGATCTTCACCTCCCCTCCTCTCTCAGCATTCCGCAAGGACCGCTCCCTACGCGATCCTGGTCCATTCCGCAGTCACCCCCAGCACCCGTCCCTTCCCATGGCATCTTCCTGTACGAGCGCAGGAGATGCAACACCTGCCCTGTTATCTCCTCCCTTCCCACTATCCAAGGTCCCAAATACTCCTTCGAGGTCAAACGGCAATTTACTTGTCCTTCTTTCAATTTAGTATCCAGTATTCACGGCTCACCATGTGGTCTCCTCTACATTGGGGAGAACAAACACAGATTGGATGATCGCTTTGTGAAACACCTCCGTTCAGTCCGTAAGCATGACCCCGAGCTTCCAGTCGCCTGTCATTTCAATTCCCCCCTCCATTCCCACTCTGATATCTCCGTCCTTGGCCTCCTACACTGTTCCAATGAAGCTCAACGCAAGCTCGAGGAACAGCACCTCATCTTTTGTTTCGGCACTTTACAGCCTTCTGGACTCAACATCGAGTTCAACAATTTCAGACCATAACCTCTGCCCATATGTTGTTCCCTTTCCTCCTTTTTTTAAACACAACCCCCGGCCCCTCACCCCCTCCGACCCCTGACCTTATGTATTATTTTTCACTCTCTGTTTCCCATGGCAGCTGGTAATTTTTCTGGCATTCACACCCTATCTAGACTCATCTTTTTCTAACGTCTACTATTACCATCGCAAGTTGGCCCATCATCCCATTTGTCTCTCAAATCTCTCCTGCCATCCACCCTATCACAGACCTTCCCTTTTGTTCTTTCCTCCCCTCCCCCTTTCAGTGCTCCTTAACAATCTGTTCATTTCAAACGTTCGGCAGTTCTAACGAAAGGTCATCAACCTGAAACGTTAACTCTGTTTCTCCCCACAGATGTTGCCTGACCCGCAGAGATTTCCAGCATTTTCTAAAAATTTGTACTGATGGGCGTGGGCCTCCCCGAAGTGGGTAATGAGGTTCCGGTGTGATGGTAATAACCAGCCGGTAGATCCTGTGGTAATTAATGGAGACCAGCGACAGACAATGCTTGTGGACACTGGTTGGGCTGTTACCATTAAACACACCCCATGCCCTGAGCACCACCCTCTGGCCACAGGGAAGATTATTTATTTAACTGCCTTTGTAGGATCGATGCAAAAGGCACCTGGGATAAAGGAGGGACGGTTTAAATTTGGGCTGTGGAAGTTAGAGGCCGGTTGTGATGCACTTAATGAACGGGGAAGGTATTGTGGGGTCAAATTTCCTCAATAAATGCAATGTAATTGTGGATTATGAAAATGATCTGTTTGGGAAAAGAAATTCTCATGGCAGAGTGGTATCGGCTGTTTCTGCGATTGAGGAGCCTGAGACATACAAGGTAGTTACACACACACACAGACCCGAACACACAAGCTCTGTTAACTCAGTATCGGGCCACGTTCGCTACTCACAAACATGATTGTGGGCCCTCGATAGAGGAGCAGGTGGGTAACGGGCCGGCCCATGTTAAAGTAAAACAGTGCCCCATTCCAACTGAGAGTCAGTTAGTGCTACAAGCCACACTAGACACATTGCTACAGCAGGGCATTATATGACGGGACACTTTTACAAATAATTCACCAATTTGGCCAGTTAAGGAACCAGATGAGAGTTGGCGGCTCACAATCGATTATTGAACATTAAACACAGTATGTGCCCACGTAATGTGAGAGACGCCCGCATTACTGTCCCAAATACCAAGGAAAACCAGGTGGTTCTCCACCCTGTACATTGTAAATGGGATTTGGAGCATTCCCATCTCACAGAAAGTGCACAGCCCTGATTAGCACAAGGTGAACATTATTCAAAGACTTCCCCCACCAGTTTCAAAGACCCTGAGGTCACTCCTCGGATTCGTGGGGTACCAGCGATCTTTCATTCCCCACTTCACAGAGGGAGCAAAACCATTGTGGGAATTATTGAAGTTACCGAGTGACGAGATAAAGGCTCACTGTTTGTTGCCATGTTTGTGCCAGCTCGTTTTACTTTAGTCGCTAAGAGACAGAAAGGCATTTTGTCAGTGCCTGTTTGATGAACACGTTTGATTTTATGTCTTGTGGAAAAATTTGAGTCTTTTTTACTGAAGGTGAAAAAAATCTACTTTAAGAAATTATATGAAAATTTACCTCCCGTTCCAAAAAGATCTTTAATTTATTGATAAATACATTCCTGTTTGTCCATTAAAGGAGGGGCTTGATACTGTCCCATCATTAAATTACCTCAGCAATAATTCCCATCATTAGTGATGTGTATCAGGAAATTGAAGTCCTATTGCTTCACACATTGACTTCTCAGGGATTGAGGTTAATTTACACGGGGAAGAGATGTCAGTGCTGGGGACTGGAATATTCTCCACATTTCAGATGACCCCCAGTCAGTATCAAGTACTCCTGGACCGGGTGTAGCACAGACAGCTGCAGAGTAAAGTCCCACATGGAACCTCAGCCCAAAGCTCACAAGAGCAATCACTCCTCCACCAGTTGGACACTTCCGTTTCCCTCACCACTTGATCTTTCCCCACCCTGAGTCACATTATCAATGTGTGGTCAGTTAGAGCCATCCTTTGAGAGGAAAGGATAGTTTGCTGTTCACTTTACCACTCGTTCCACAGCTGAGCTCAATCGTCTCAGGCAAATCAAAGGTTCTGCACTGGTCCCCAGAGGTTGATGTTCAGAAATATTGGGCTGGAAATTATTTACGGCCCGTTTTTGGGTCCATAACTAGCGGTACGCCGACAGAGCATATCCAAAACCTGAGGCCGGCCCGAAATTGGCCCTCGGTCCTCACTAACATTTTATACATGAGCTGCCATCACCTGCTGGACCTCCACAGGCAGCGACACATTTTACTGGGAGGGAATTCGGGAATCTTGCCTCACCGGCAACGGCCCGAAGTTAAGTTCCGGAAGGGGGTTAGAGCGGCAACACGAGGCAATCGTGAGGACTGTGGATTCGGGGAACATTCCTGTTTCCCCTGACGCCATTCAATCTAGGCCAATTTCTGAAAGAGGGCTCAAAATGAGCCTTGGGTCCCTCATTTATATCACAAGAGGCCTAACACCTGTTTTAGACGGCTGCTCGGGATGACAGAAAAGCTGCCTTTAATAATATGGTGGAGCCATTAAAACAGGCGCTGATCTGGTGCGAGATGTGGTGCAAAATTGGTCCTTTTTGTCCCAGTTTCCTGCCCGGAAATAATGAGGACCAAGTTCTACCCCTTTGAAATTTCTCTGTTTCAATAACGTGGTACAGGACTCACAGGGAAACACCGCATCTGGACCATGGGGTCATAACGTTCATTCAGTGTGGGAGGCTTTTATTAATGTTCTCCATGTTTTTTATTGAAAACCCAAGGGGAAGGATCAAGGCCCATAGTGTCTTTGTTCAATTACTTCTGACTGGTGATAGGCTGCTTCACTTTCCAACCTGTGGATTCTCCGACCATACAGTAAAATGTCCTTGTTTTATTCTGTGTGAGGCCGAACCAGACTTATTGGGCCACGAGATGAGATTCCGACGCATGTGCACTCCATCCCCAAGACCGCTTTCATCCACCCCCATAACATCACCGTCTCCACCCCTGCTTCATCTAAAGTGCTGCAGGCAGCCTCATTCATGCCTTTGTTACCTCTCGACTTGACTTTTCCAATGCTCTCCTGGCCAGCTGACCATCTGTTACCTGAAACTTGCAGCTGACTATATTACTGGATTAGTATTCCAGAGGCCTGGACTAATGATCCAGAGACGTGAGTTCAAATCCCACCATGGCAGCTGGGGAATTTAAATTCAGAGAATTAAATAAATCTGAAATTAAAACACCAGTATCAGTAATGGAGACCATGAAACTGTCAGATTGTCATAAAAACGTTTGAGGAAGGAAATCTGCCTTCCTTACCTGGTCAGGCTGATATGTGACTCCAATGGCCTTGCAAGCCACTCAGTTATAAGAAACCGCTACGAAAAACAATAAGAAGAATAAAACCGGATGAACCACCCGGCATTGACCTCGGCACTGGTTACGGACACGACAACGGCACACCCAGCCCAGTTGACCCTGCCAAGTCCTCCTCATGAACATTTGGGGACTTGGGCCAAGATTGGGAGAGCTGTCGCATAGGCAAGTCAAGCAATAGTGGATCATAGTTATACTCACAGAATCATACCTTTCAGCCAATATCCCAGACTCCTCTATCACCATCCCTGGGTATGTCCTGTCCCACGAGCAGAACAGGAGACGGCACAATGGTATACTGTCAGAAGGGAGTGGCCCTGGGAGTCCTCAACATTGACTCCGGACCTCATGAATAGCCTCAGGTCCAACATGGGCAAGGAAACCTCCTGCTGATTACCGCCCTCCCTCAGCTGATGAATCAGTATTGCTCCGTATTGAACACCATTTGAAAGACGCACTAAGAATAACAAGGGCACAGAATGTACTCTGGGTACTTCAATGTCCATCACCAAAAGTGGCTCGGTAGCACCAGTACTGAACGAGCTGGCTGAGGCCTGAAGGACACAGCTGCCAGACTGGGCCTGTGGCAGGTGGTGAAGAGAACCAACACGAGGGGAAACCCACTTGACCCCGTCCTCACCAATCTACCTGTCACAGATGTATCTGTCCATGACAGTATTGATGGCAGTGACCACCTCACAGTCATTGTGGAGATGAAGTCCCATCTTCACACTGAGGACACCCTCCATCGTGTTGTGAGTAACTACCACTGTACTGTTTGTCGAAGCTTTCTGTGGATGAATTGGCTGCCGTGTCTCCCACATTACAACAGTGACTACACTCCAAAAGTGCTTCTTTGGCCGTAAAGCACTTTGATATGTTCGGTGGTCATGAACGACGCTATATAAATATGTCTTTCTTTCTAAATGGAATAGATTCAGAACAGATCTAGCAACTCAAACTGGGCATCCATGAGGCGCTGTGGGCCATCAGCAGCAGTAGAATGTTGTTCCACCACAATCTGTAACCTCACGGCCCGGCATATCCCTCACTCTACCATTACCATCAAGCCAGGGGACCAACCCTGGTTCAGTAAGGAGTGCAGAAGAGCATGCCAGGAGCAGAACAAGGTGTATCTAAAAATGAGGTGCCAACCTGGGGAAGCTGCAACACAGACTATATGCAAGCTAAACAGTGGATGCAGCATGCCATAGACAGGGCGAAGTGATCCCACAATCAACAGATTAGATCAAAACTCTGCAATCCTGCCACATCCAGTCGTGAATGGACCATAAAACAACGAATGGGGGGAGGAGGCTCCATGGATATCCCCATCCTCAATGATGGCGGAGCCTATCACGTCAGTGTAAAAGACAAGGCTTCAGCGTTTACAACCATCTGCAGCCAGAAGTGCAGAGTGGATGATCCATATTGGCCTCTTCCTGACATTCCCACCATCACAGAAGCCAGTCTTCAGCCAATTCGATTCACTCCACATGATATCAAGAAATGGCTGAGCGCACTGGATACAGCAAAGCCTATGGACCCCGACAACATCCTGGCTGTTGGGCTGAAGACTTGTGCTCCAGAACTAGTCGCGCCTCAAGCCAAACTGTTCTAGTACAGCTACAACACTGGCATCTATACAGCAATGTGAAAATCTGCCCAGGTATGTCCTGTTCACAAAAAGCAGGACAAATCCAATCCGGCCAATTACTGCCCTATCAGTCTACTCTCAATCATCAGCAAAGTGATGTAAGGTCTCGTCGACAGTGCTATCAAGTGGCACTTACTCACAATAACTGGATAAATGAGCTGAATTCCAGAGGTGAGGTGAGAATGTCTGCCTTTCACATTAAGGCAGCATTTGACTGAGTGTTGCATCAAGAAGGCCGAGTAAAACTGAAGTCAGTGGGAATCAGGGGGAAAACTCTCCACTGGCTGGAGTCATACCTAGCACAAAGGAAGATGGCTGTAGTCATTGGAGGTCAATCATCTCAGCCCCAGGGCATAGCTGCAGGAGTTCCTCAGGGCAGTGTCCTCGGCCCAACCATCTTCAGCTGCGTCATCAATGACCTTCCCTCCATCATAAGGTCAGAAGTGGGGATATTCACTGATGACTGCACAGTGTTCAGTGTCATTTGAAACTCCTCCAAAAATTAAGCAGTTCATGCCCACATGCAGCAAGATCTGGACGACACTCAGGCTTGTGATGATAAGTGGCGAGTAACATTCGTGCCACACAAGTGCCAGGCAATGACTATCTCCAACAAGCAAGAGTCTAACCACCGCCCCTTGACATTCAACGACATTACTGTCGCCAAATCCCACACCATCAACATCCTGAGGGTCACCATTGACGAGAAGCTTAACTTGATCAGCTACATAAATAATGTGGCCACAAGAGCAGGTCAGGTGCTAGGGCTTCTGCGGTGTGTCTCACTTCCTGACTCCCCAAAGTCTTTCCACCATCTACAAGGCACAAGTCAGGAGTGTGATGGAATACTCTCCACCTGCCAGGATGAGTACAGCTCCAACAACACTCAAGAAACTGGACACCATCCAGGACAAAGCAGCCTGTTTGATTGGCACTCCAGCTACCACCTTAAACATTCACTCCCTCTACCACTGCCACACTGTGCCTGCAGTGTGTACCATCTACAAGAGGCACTTCAGCAATGATTCTTAGACGGCACCTCCCGAACTCCTGACCTTCCACCTAGAAGGACAAGGCAGCATGGGAAAACCATCACCTCCAAGTTCCCCTCCAAGTCACACACCATCCTGCCTTGGAAATATATCGTCGTTCCTTCATTGTTGAGGGTCAAATTCCAGGAAATCCCTCCCTTGCAGCACTGGGGGTTCAATTTTCCACATTGCAGGTTTTGGCGTAGTTGGAGTTATGGCTGATTTTTTTGTGCCCAACTACTCCAAAAAAAAGTTGCAATTTTCCCCATTTTAATTTGTGACTATGGCCTGGCGTAGACCTTAAGCTCTGTGGGTGGAACCTAGGATCTGCGCCAAAAAGGTCGGGTTGCCAGGGTAACAAGGGACACACTGAGGACTGAGGCTGGAAAGTGAAACATACAAGACATTCTGGCTCGCTCACAGCAACCTGCACAAGCACCTTGCACATTGCAGTTATTTAAGGCAGCAGTTTACCAACATGAAAATATTACAGAGACTTTGTGCCAAAAGTCTATCCTGTAAACTGTAAGAATTGGAAAGAGCCCCCTCCCGGCCTTGACAGTGCCCGGTGCTGCTCCTAGCCCAGGCCGAAAGGCCCTCCCCTCCCCTGGTGCTGCTCCTAGCCCAGGCCGAAAGACCCTCCCCCTCCCCCTCCTCATCCTCTGCTGCCGCTCCTAGTCCAGGCCGAAAGGCCCACCCCCTCCCCCTCCCCCTCCCCCGGTGCCGCTCCTAGCCCAGGCCGAAAGGCCCTCCCCCTCCCCTGGTGCCGCTCCTAGCCCAGGCCGAAAGGCCCTCCCCCTCCCCTGGTGCCGCTCCTAGCCCAGGTCGAAAGGCCCTCCCCTCCCCCGGTGCCACTCCTAGCCCAGGCCGAAAGGCCCTCCCCCTCCCCGTCCTCATCCTCTGGTGCCGCTCCTAGTCCAGGCCGAAAGGCCCTCCTCTTCCCCCTCCCCCAGTGCTGCTCCTAGCCCAGGCCGAAAGGCCTTCCCCCTCCCCCTCCCCCGGTGCCGCTCCTAGCCCAGGACGAAAGGCCTCCCCACCCCCGGTGCCGCTCCTAGCCCAGGCCGAAAGGCGCTACCCCTCCCCCGGTGCCCGGTGCCGCTCCTAGCCCAGGCTGAAAGACCTCCCCCTCCCCCTCTCCCGGTGCCGCTCCTAGCCCAGGCTGAAAGACCTCCGCCTCCCCCTGTGCTGCTCCTAGCCCAGGCTGAAAGACCTCCCCCTCCCCCTCCCCCGGTGCCGCTCCTAGCCCAGGCTGAAAGACCTCCCCCTCCCCCTCCCCCGGTGCCGCTCCTAGCCCAGGCCGAAAGGCCTCCCCCTCCCCCGGTGCCGCTCCTAGCCCAGGCTGAAAGACCTCCCCCACCCCCTCCCCCTCCCCCTGTGCCGCTCCTAGCCCAGGCTGAAAGGCCTCCCCCCCCCCCAGAGCCAGTGCCGCTCCGAGCCTGGACCGAATGCTCCCCCTGCCCCACCGCCCCCTCACCTGCTGCTGCTGTCCCGACCGTGGAACTGGATCTTCTCCGCTGATTCTCTTACCTGCGCTGATTTTGTTAACTGCCCAGAAGGTTTTTCAGAGCGGTCACATACGCCATCTTAAAAAAATTGTAGTTGACCAAACTTGCTTAAATGGTCAGAATTGGCGCAGTTACATCCCAATGAGGTTAAAATATCGTAGCCTAAACAAATCCTACCTAAGTGAATTACGCTGACGCAGAAACTTTGGGGAAACTTGGAGATTTTAATTTACTCCCAAAAAAACGGTGCACGCCAAAAAAACGGCGGGGATAATTGGGGAAAATTGAACCTTATGTGAGTACCTTCACCACACGGACTGCAGCGGTTCAAGAAGACGGATCACCATCACATTCTCAAGGGCAATTATGGGAGGGCAATAAATTCTGGCCTTGCCAGCGATGTTCACATCCCAGGAACAAAATAAAAAGCCATTATGCCCCTATTTATAAAACTAAGGACCCCATATGCATCTGAAACAAATTTATCATTTTTTTCTGTCACCGTCAATGCTTTGTGCCTGTGAACACCCTGTATATCTGGAGAGTATAGAAACATAGATACATAGAAAATAGGTGCAAGAGTAGACCATTCGGCCCTTCAAGCCTGCACCACCATTCAATATGATCATAGCTGATCATGCAACTTTAGCACCCCATTCCTGCTTTCTCTCCATACCTCTTGATCCCTGCAACTGTAAGGGCCACATCTAACTCCCTTTTGAATATTTCTGATGAAATGGCCTCAATATCTTTCTGTGGTAGAGAATTCCACAGGTTCACAATTCTCTGAGTATGTGAATGTGTTCGGATCAGAAGGGCATCAGTGCCGAGGCCCGTATCTACTATGGGGCTCTGTTCTCTACGGATCCGTCCTATCGAGGTTGCTCGCATTGTTTTGTGCGAGGACCTGCTGAAGGTCAGCCCGAAGGGTGGTGAGCAGCTCGAAGCCCCGCTAAGCCTGGGGGAGCTGGCCGGTGCCCTCAGCCAGTTCGAGGGGCAAGTCCCCAGGGCTGGACGGTCAGACCGTGGAGTTCTGGGATGTTCTGGGGTGGGCGACTACCTGTGAGTCTGGGGGAAAGTCTGGAGGCCGGGGAGATATCCCTCTCTCAGCGCAGGGCAGTCATCATCCCGCTGCCCAAGAGGGAAAATCTGCCCCTACTGAAGATCTGACGCCTGGTCTCCCTCCTCAGCACGAACGACAAGTCTTTGCTTGCCTTGGCACCATGCTGGCCCAAATGATCCACCCCGACCAGTTCTACACAGATCAGGGCCGGACCATCCACAACAGCATCCATCTGGTTCGGGACCTGGTCCACCATTCCCAGAGGACTGGTCTGTCGGTGGCATTCCTTTCCCTGGATCAGGAGAAAGTTTTCAACAGGATGGATCACGAGTGCCTCTTCAGGATACATTCAGCTCATGCGCACATTCAGATTCAGGACACATTTTTTAAAACTCGAACTGACTTGCGTGGAGTGTCTGATTAAGGTCAACAGGTCTTTGACAGCGCCCCTTGGCTTCGGGATATGGGACCGTCAGGAATGCCCCTTGTCTGGCCAGTTCCATGCTTTCTGTCTGGAGACTTTCCTGCATCTTTTGCGGAAGATGTTTACGGATCCTCTCCAAGGGCCTAGCGTGGAGGTCGTGCTCTCGGCTTACGTCGCTGACGTGCTCCTCATGGTCACGGATGCCGTTGTCTTGCGGAGGTTGCGCGAGTGCCAGCGGGTCTAATCTGCCGCGTCCTCTGTGAGGATCAACTGGGAGAAATGTTCCGCACTCCTGGTCAGTCAGTGGTGGGAGGAGCTCAGAAATTATACCTGGAGTACAACTCATCTCCTCAACCTGGGAGTTTACCTTAGCCCTGCTGAGGAAGCCTGGCTGGCAAACTGGCAAGTGCTGGAGGCTAAAGTCACTGCTCACCGAGGGCGCTGGACAGGACTGCTCCAAGTGCTGTCCTACAGGGGTAGGGCGCTGGTCATAAACCAACTGATGGCCGCTATGTTGTGGTACTGGTTGGTCACTTTGATACATCCCCCGCCCCTCCCCCGAATCTGTCGCCAAGATTCAGAAGATGCTTGTTGACTTCTTCAGGGTCAAAGGGAAGCATTGGGTCTGTGCCATGGTTATCCTACTCCTGCTTAGAGAGGGTGGTCAGGCGCTGGTGTGGGTGTGTACCCAGGCTGTGACTTTCTGTCTTCAGACCCTGTAGAGATATCTGTACGTCAGGGATCTTCCCAGATGGTGTGCGCTGGCGACGTATTTCTTCCACTAGCTGCACGGACTCAATTATAGCACTCAGCTCCTGCCAATAAATCTGGGGTGTGGCTGGGCCTCCTTGCAGGAGCTGCCTGTCTTTTACCATGTAATGATCAGGATCTGCAAAGCTGTCACCTCCAGCCGGAGTTCTCCCCGGTCAGGAGTGATGGCTATACTCCAGGAATCCGTGCCTCCACGTCCGCGTGTCACGTGGCTGGCAGAGAGAAAGACACTGGCTGGCAAGGTGACCAGAGTCAGGGACCTATTGGATAAAGGAGGAGCGGGCTGGATGTTCCATGAAGAGTTAGCACAGCGCATGTCGTGGCACGGTATCTGGTCCATGGCCAAAGCCATCGAGACGCTAAAAGAGGAACTTAGCCCTGAATCCACGAGGCGTGTCGAGGAGGCGCAAGTGCGTGGAACAATCCCGTCTGTGTTTTCTCATCGGCACCAGGGCTCGAATCCTCCCTCGGGATCCGGCGCCTCACAGCTTGAGCAGTCTCCTGGAGATCCCTGCCGTCCTTTTCCACTCTGCACGGAGGGGTTTCCTGTACGGGCTGCTCTTGCACACTCTCCACTTTGTCTTCCTCGTCTGCTGTCCGGACACGCCTTGGCGGGCCATCTTGCCCTCCGGAGGAGGCGGGGCTCCCCAGTGGAGGTCACTCAATGTGGGACTCCTCCCCTTTTCTATTGGGGAGATGGAACCAGCCATCAAACACTGAAATCAACATGGAAAAATTGTCAGTAACTAAGGACTGGTGCTCTATCCTTCACTCTATCCAACTTTTATAATGCTGATAGAGTTAGATGAGGAAGGATGGGAGGAGGCTGGAGTGGAGCACAAAAGCCGGCATGGACTGGTTGGGCCGAATGGCCTGTTTATGTGCTGTATATTCTACGTAGGTATTGAAGGACCATGTGTGGGACCTCACTGGGTTCTGACAGGGGGAGGGGCTAGACTTACCAGCAGTGGAGAAGGCGATGATCAGAGTCGCGGTGGTGTGGAGGAATCTGTGGAGATAAAAATCAGAGCTTAGTTTGAACTCCTTTGTCCCCACATTCACCTCCCCTTCCCCTGAAAGGAATGAGCTCCCAGATATTCAATGTCTCTCACCACCTCAGGACGATCCAAAGCGCTTCACAGCCAATGAAGTACTTGATAAACAGACCCAGAGTACAAAAGCAAGAAGTTATTGCTAAATCCTTCATAAACCACTGGTTAGGCCTCAGCTGGAGCCTTGTGTTCAATTCTGGGCACCGCACTTCAGGAATGAGGTCAAGGCAATAGAGGGCGCAGGGGGGATTTACCAGAATGGTACCAGGGATGAGAGACTTCTGTTATTTGGAGAGACTGGAGAAGCTGGGGTTGTTCTCCTTAGAGCAGAGAAGGTTAAAAGGATAATTGATAGAGATGTTCAAAATGATGACCGGTTTTGATCGAATAAATAAGGAGGAACTGTTTCCAGTGGAAGGAGGGTCAGGAACCAGAGAACACAGATTTAAGGTCATTGGTGATAGAACCAGAGGCAACATGAGGGACAAAATTAAGCAACGAGTTATGATGATCTGGAATGCACTGCCTGAGGACGGTGGAAGCAGATACAACAATTTTCAAAAGGGGATTGGATAAATACTTGAAGGACTATGGTGGAAGAGCAGGGAATGGGTCAAATCGGACAGCTCTTTCAAAGCACAGGCAGCATGGGCCAAATGACCTCCTTCTGTGCTGTATCAGTCTATGATTCTATAAGTGCTTTTTAAAGTGCAGCCACTATTGTAATGCAGGAAACGTGGCAGCCGATTTGTGCACAGCAAGCTCCCACAAACAGCAATGTGATAATTGTTATGTATTGAATAAAGAGTCTGACCAGATACTGTGAGCTCAAAGTAAGGTGTGACCGCAGTCCTTTATTACAGGTCTCCAGAGTGCCTCTACAGCCTGTGAGGCCTTCTTATGTACAGGTGCTCCCAAGCGATTGTGGGATCCCTTGGGACTCCAGGGGATGAGCCCTCCAGTGGTTAAACAAGGTATTTACGGGTTTACATATGTACAAATAATGATCAGCTTTTTTTATTGATGTTGATCAATCTTAGCCCCAGGACACTGACCCTCCCACTGAAAATGCTCTCCCTTATCCCATTGTCTCCTGTGCCCTCTCTAAACCTATCGTCATTGTCCCAGTACTGAGGGAGCACCGCACTGTGGTAGGGGCCGTACTGAGGCAGCACTGCACTGTGGGAGGGGCCGTACTGAGGGAGTGCTGCACTGTGAGAGACAGACTATTATCTGAATAGTGACAGATTAGGAAAAGGGGAGGTGCAACGAGACCTGGGTGTCATGGTACATCAGTCATTGAAGGTTGGCATGCAGGTACAGCAGATGCTTAAGAAAGCAAATGGCATGTTGGCCTTCATAGCGAGGGAATTTGAGTACAGGGGCAGGGAGGTGTTACTAGAGTTGTACAGGGCCTTGGTGAGGCCACATCTGGAGTATTGTGTACAGTTTTGGTCTCCTAACTTGAGGAAGGACATTCTTGCTATTGAGGGAGTGCAGCAAAGGTTCACCAGACTGATTCCCGGGATGGCAGGACTGACATATCAAGAAAGATTGGATCAACTGGGCTTGTATTCACTGGAGTTCAGAAGAATGAGAGGGGACCTCATAGAAACGTTTAAAATTCTGACGGGTTTAGACAGGTTAGATGCAGGAAGAATGTTCCCAATGTTGGGGAAGACCAGAACCAGGGCTCACAGTCTAAGGATAAGGAGTAAGCCATTTAGGACTGAGATGAGGAGAAACTTCTTCACCCAGAGTGGTGAACCTGTGGAATTCTCTACCACAGAAAGTTGTTGAGGCCAATTCACTAAATATATTCAAAAAGGAGTTCGATGTAGTCCTTACGACTAGGTGGATCAAGGGGTATGGCGAGAAAGCAGGAATGGGGTACTGAAGTTGCATGTTCAGCCATGAACTCATTGAATGGCGGTGCAGGCTCGAAGGGTCGAATGGCCTACTCTTGCACCTCTTTTCTATGTTTCTGAGAGGGGCAGTACTGAAAGAGTGCTGCACTGTGGGAGAGGCAGTACTGAGGGAGTGCTGCACTGTGTGAGGGGCAGTACTGAGGGAGGGGCAGTACTGAGGGAGGGGCAGTACTAAGGGTTCGCTGCACGGTGGGAGGGGCAGTACTGAGGGTTCACTGCACGGTGGGAGGGGCAGTACTGAGGGTTCACTGCACTGTGGGAGGGGCAGTACTGTGGGAGGGGCAGTACTGAGGGAGCGCTGCACTGTGGGAGTGGCAGTACTGAGGAAGAGCTGCACTGTTAGAGATGCCCTCTTTCAAATGAAAGGCTAAACCAATGTCCCTTCCGCCCTCCGAGGTGAACATAAAAGTTCACACAGCCGGTACTGGAAGAACAGGGCAATTATCCCCGGAATCCTGTGACCAATATTTATCCCTATCGCACATCACTAAAAATACAGTTGGTGTCTGGTCATATTGCATTTCTGTCTGTGGGAGCTTGCTGTGTGTAAATTGACTGCCACGTTTCCTACATTAGAACAGTGACTACACTTCAAAAGAACTTCATTGGTTTTAAAGTGTTTTGGGACATGCTGAGGTGGTGAAAGTATATAGTTCAGTCATAAATTGCTCCAATAAATGCACACAATGTTTTTTGGAGTTATTCGGGGAACTATTCTCAGAGTTTACACTGACAACAAATCAAAATAGCAATCAAACTGTATCTCGATTTGGTCTCTCTTCAATCTTCTCTGCTCGAAAGAGAACAACCCCAGTTTCTTCAATCTCTCCACATGACTGAAGTTCCTCATTCCCGGTAAACCTCCTCTGAAATCTTCTTTGTGACATCACAAACACACGGACTACAAGAACATGATGCTTTTATAATATACATCAGCAGTTGTATTTACACAGTAGTCCACTAGGGGGAGCTACATTATACTTCTCCCCCCTTAATGAGTAATTAATCATAACAAAATAATCATCATACATTACTTGCATGGTTATACACATCAAAGATATTCGGGCCAAAATTTCCCCCCTCCCGAAATATTCCGTACACAGCACGTTTCTATGGTTTTTACCGCCATGGTGAGTGAGGTCACCTCTTGAACAAAATTCTGCTCTTTGTTTTTTTCACTCGGATCCGGAAGTCGCACTTAATGGGGGCGGATATGCGGTGGTGACAAGACTAGAGGGGGGAAGTTGCGGGGGGGTGCAGTGGAGTGGTCCCGGCGATGAGGTCAGCACAATGCCACATCACCACGGCTCTCCCCTTCACTTAAAGGTGAGAGCCTGCGCGATCTTTAAACTTCGGTCCACTGGGTCTCTAGGTTGGGTTTCTGCAGGACCAGCGGCCTGGCACTGAAGAGGGGGTGCCAGGCTGTCTGTTGGTGGCCCGGCCGAACCTGGAGGAATAATTGTCGGGCCGACATGGCAGTCGTCCGACAAAATAAAAAGCATGGCGGCAGCAGCAGTAGGTCCTCCCCTTTAAGGGGAGCTGTGCCACCATTACAGAAGGCCTCAGCCTCACTGGACCACCACAAAAAAGCTTGCTTTGGTACCACCGGGCGGGCCGTAAGTTTTCACGGCAGAATTTCGCCGTTGATGGGGGCGGGGCGGGGAGTAGATCGACGGTACACACTGTGATGATGCACTTAGCACGGATCGGCAACAGCGGAGCAGTGGGGGGGAGCGGGTCACCACCGGGATAGCACAGAAGCGGAATTGTGATAATGGCAGCCATTACACGAAAAGTCAGCGGCCATTGCACTCCGCAGTGTGGCCGCCACTTTCCGGTGTTAAAAGGCTGAAAGGAAAGGAGCAATTTCAGCCCCATGGACTTAGTTTGCCTTATTTACAAATCAAACTTAACCAGGGGTTTCTGTTTCGATGAGGATACCTTCGTTCTGCAAACTTGGTGTCGCAGTTAGACTCATCCTAGGCTGAGCCTGAGGAGAGTTTTTCTTCAAGAGATGCTCTTGATCTACATTTGACCCCTCTACAACTTCAGACTGTCTGCCTGCCTGACTCAGACTTAAATTCTGACTTTCTCTTGGACTTGTTTCGAGCACATCAGATGTAGGATTTGCTATTGGTACTCTACTTATAACAAGACTGTCTGACTCATCAGAAATAATCGAATCATTTTAACTTTCAACTCCTTCAATATGAACAAACCCAACATTTCCATCATCAAATATGTGCGAGGACCATATATCTTTACTATTCCTGGTAACCACTTTAACCATTTATGGTGATGGTTCTTCATTCTAACCTTCTGATTCAATATTACACATCTCTCTCTCTTACTCTACCTCTATCAT
Source organism: Pristiophorus japonicus (assembly GCF_044704955.1). NCBI lineage: Eukaryota > Metazoa > Chordata > Chondrichthyes > Pristiophoridae > Pristiophorus > Pristiophorus japonicus. Next base: position 228,074,459 of record NC_091983.1, read on the forward strand.
GATTCTCTTTCTGTCTTAATTGTTTCTCTTCTACTGACTGTGTCAAGTCATATCACCTCGAACACCCCAAAAGCCCAGAAGAGGGCAAGTACTTACATGGCCAGGACGTGGGTTATCATGGTACCGAAGTAGTCAAACAGTAAACCACTGGGGAAGGCCACAAAGCTGAAGGTGCAGGAGGCGAGGGTGAAGATGAGGGTGAAGCGCTCATCCTGCCGATCGCAGTCCACTGAGAGAGAGAAAGAAAGGACGAGAAAGTGAGTGAGACAGACAGAGAAAGAGCATCGATTTCTACAGCGCCTTTCACCAACTGAAGACGTCCCAACTGAAGTCCTTTTGAAGTGTAGTTACTGTTGCAATGTAGAAAACATGGCAGCCAATTTTCACACAGCAAGACCACACAAACAGCAACGTGATTAATGACTGGATCATCTGTTTTTTTGTGATATTGGTTGTGGGATAAATATTGTCCCTATACCTTGGACAGAACTGCCCCTGCTTTTCTTCCAATAGTGGCTGTGGGAACTTTTCTTCCACTAAGAGGGCAGACTGGGGCCTTGGTTTAATGTCTCATACGAAAGACGCACCCTCCAACAGTGTGGCGTTCCCTCAGTACTGCCCCTCCGACAATGTGGCGCTCCCTCAATACTGCCCCTCCTTTTGACCCTATGCCAATTTGCTCGTGGCTCAGGTAATAATGCCATGATTATTACCTTTGTGGTTTTGTTTTTCAATTTAGTCCCGAGATGTTCAAACTCTCTCAGCAGAACCTCTTTCTTAGTCCTAACTCGGTCATTGGTACCTACATGTACCACGGCAACTGGATCCACCCCTCCCACTCCCAGTTCTTCTCCGGCCTGGCGGAGGAGATGTCCTTTATCCTGGCACCGGGGTAGGCAACATCGCCTTCGGGATGCACACTCTCAGCTGCAGAGAATCCCATCGATCTCCCGAACTATACTGTCCCCTTCTCCAACCACCTGCCTCTTTACTCCCTGCACTTGAATGGCTTTCTGCACCACGGTACCTTGGTCAATCTGCTTGTCCACCCCGCAGTCTGCACACTTATCCACAAGTGTTGCAAGAACCTCAAATCTATTGGACAAGTGCAGGGACTGAGGCCCCTGCAATACTACCTCCTGGATCCCCTTACCTGCTTCACTCGCAGTCACATGCTCCAGTCCCTGACCATGTGTCAATTCTAAAGTATTTAATCTAGAGGGTGTGGCTGCCTCCTGGAGCAACTGGTCCAAGTAACTTTCTCCCTCTCTCATGTCTCGCAATGTCTGCAGCTCGGACTCCAGCTCCTCAACCCGGAGCCGCAGACACTTACCGCAGATGTAGTCGCTCTGGACCAAAACTTCTAGAACCTCACACATATTGCAGCAACAACACATCTTTTGTTTTCCCATTATTTTATTTAATTAATTAGTTTAGTGTTAATCAAGTATTTACCCGATATAGTTTATCAAAATTAGTTAAACAAGTAAAGGTCAGTTTTTAACAGTTAGTTATATGCTATTAATTTAAAAGAAAAACTTAGCCCACAATCACTACCAATCACTTACCTGCATTACCTGTGATGTCACACACCGAATTCTCCTCACCTGGAGCCATGCGATCTCCTGGGAGAGGCAAAAGAAAAAAACCCAGGTCAATTGCGGAAAAATCTGGGAAAATTGCTCTCCGACCCAACTAGGCGATCAAAACTAGTCCAGGAGATAACACTGGCTGTATGCTGATGGTATGTTGCCTCCCGAGTGCAAGGGTCAAGGATGTCTCAGAGTGGCTGCAGCACATTTGAGAGGGAGGGTGAACAGCCAGTTCTCGTGGTGCCTATAGGTAAAAAACGGGATGACGTCCTACAAGCTGATTTTAGGGAGCTAGAAGTTAAATTACAAAGTGGAACCTCAAAAAGGTAGTAATCTCAGAATTGCTACCAGTGCCACGTGCGAGTCAGAGTAGTAATTGCAGGATAGTTCAGATGAATTGCAGGATAGCCCAGGAATGGTGCAGAAGGGAGGGATTCAAATTCCCGGGACATTAGAACCGGATCAGCGGGTGGTGGGATCAGTACAAACTGCACCTGGGTAGGACCGGAACCAATGTCCGAGGGGGAGTGTTTGCCCATGCTGTTGGGGAGGGCTTAAACTAATATGGCAGGGGGATGGGAACCTAGGCAGGGATACAGAGCGAAGTAGATTGGGGGCAGAAGCAAAAGATAGAAAGAAGAAAAGTAAAAGAAAAAGTGGAGGGCAGAGAAACCCAAGGCAAAAATCAAAAAGGGCCACATTACAGCAAAATTCGAAAGGGGCAAAGTGTGTTAAAAAGACAAGCCTGAAGGTTCTGTGCCTCAATGCGAGGAGTATTCGTAATAAGGTGGTCGAATTAATTGCGCAGGCAGCAATTAACGAATATGTTATAATTGGTACCATGGAGACATGGCTCCAGGGTGACCAAGGCTGGGAACTCAATATCCAGGGGTATTCAACATTCAGGAAGGATAGACAGAAAGGAAAAGGAGGTGGGGTAGCATTGCTGGTTAAAGAGGAAATTAACGCAATGGTAAGGAAGGACATTAGCTTGGATGATGTGGAATCTGTATGGGTGGAGCTGACCAAACTGGTAGCAATACGGTGAGGAGGATTTACTGGAGTGTATTAGGGATGGTTTTCTGGACCAATATGTCGAGGAAGCAACTAGAGAGCTGGCCATCCTAGATGGGTTATGTGTAATGAGAAAAGACTAATTAGCAATCTTCTTGTGCGAGGCCCCTTGGGGAAGAGTGACCATAATATGGTAGAATTCTTTATTAAGATGGAGAGTGATACAGTTAATTCAGAGACGAAGGTTCTGAACTTAAGGAAAGGGAACTTCGAAGGTATGAGACATGAATTGGCTAGATTAGACTGACGAATGATATTTAAAGGGTTGACGGTGGATAGGCAATGGCAAACATTTAAAGATCACATGGGTGAACTTCAACAATTGTACATCGCTGTCTGGAGTAAAAATAAAACGGGGAAGGTGGCTCAACCGTGGCTAACAAGGGAAATTAAGGATCGTTTTAAAACCAAGGAAGAGGCATATAAATTGGCCAGAAAAAGCAGCAAACCTGAGGACTGGGAGAAATTTAGAATTCAGCAGAGGAGGACAAAGGGTTTAATCAGGAGTGGTAAATAGAGTAAGAGGAACATAAAGGCTGATTGCAAAAGCTTCTATAGATATGTGAAGAGAATAAGATTAGTGAAGACAAATGTAGGTCCCTTGCAGTCAGAATCTGGTGAATTTATAATGGGGAACAAAGAAATGGCGGACCAGTTGAAAAAGTACTTTGGTTCTGTCTTCACGAAGGAAGACACAAATAACCTTCCGGAAATACTAGGGTTCCGAGGGTCTAGTGAGAAGGAGGAACTGAAGGAAATCTTTATTAGTCGGGAAATTGTGTTAGCAAAATTGATGGGATTGAAGGCCGATAAATCCCCAGGGCCTGATAGTCTGCATCCCAGAGTACTTAAGGAAGTGGCCTAGAAATAGTGGATGTATTGGTGATCATTTTCCAAAAGTCTATCGACTTTGGATCAGTTGCTATGGACTGGAGGGTTGCTAATGTAACACCACTTTTTAAAAAAGGAGGGAGAGAGAAAACGGGGAATTATAGACCGGTTAGCCTGACATCAGTAGTGGAGGAAATGTTGGAATCAATTATTAAAGATGAAATAGCAGTGCATTTGGAAAGCAGTGACAGGATCTGTCCAAGTCAGCATGAATTTATGAAAGGGAAATCATACTTGACAAATCTTCTAGAATTTTAGGATGTAACTAGTAGAGTGGACAAGGAAGAACCAATGGATGTGGTGTATTTGGACTTTCAAAAGGCTTTTGACAAGGTCCCATACTAGAAATTGGTGTGCAAAATTAAAGTACATGGTATTGGGGGGTAATGTATTGACGTGGATAGAGAACTGTTTTCAGACAGGAAGCAGAGAGTCGGGATAAATGGGTCCTTTTCAGAATGGCAGGCAGTGACTAGTGGGGTGCTGCAGGGCTCAGTGCTGGGACTCCAGCTATTTACAATATACATTAGTGATTTAGATGAAGGAATTGAGTGTAATATTTCCATGTTTACAGATGACACTAAGCTGGGTGGCGGTGTGAGCTGTGAGGAGGATGCTAAGAGGCTGCAGGGTGACGTGGACAGGTTAGGTGAGTGGGCAAAAGCATGGCAGATGCAGTATAATGTGGATAAATGTGAGGTTATGCACTTTGGTGGCAAAAACGCGAAGGCAGAATATTATCTGAATGGTGGCAGATTAGGAAAAGGGGAGGTGCAACGAGACCTGGGTGACATGGTACATTAGTCATAGAAAGTTGGCATGCAGGTTCAGTAGGCGGTGAAGGAGGCAAATGGTATGTTGGCCTTCATAGCTGGGGGATTTGTGTATAGGAGCAGGGATGTGTTACTGCAGTTATACAGGGCCTTGGTTAGGCCTCACCGGGAATATTGTGCTCAGTTTTGGTCTCCTAACCTGAGGAAGGACGTTCTTGCTATTCAGGGAGTGCAGCGAAGGTTCGCCAGACTAATTCCCGGAATGGCAGGACTGACATATGGAGGAGAGACTGTATCGTCTGGGCCTGTGTTCACTGGAGTTTAGAAGGATGAGAGGGGGTCTCATAGCTACATATAAAATTGACGGGACTGGACAGGTTAGATGCAGGAAGAATGTTCCCGATGTTGGGAAAGTCCAGAACCAGGGGACACAGTCAAAGGATAAGGAGCAAGCCATTTAGGACTGAGATGAGGAGAAAGTTCTTCACTCAGAGTTGTTAACCTGTGGAATTCTCTACTGCGGAGAGTTGTTGATGTCAGTTCATTGGATATATTCAAGAGGGAGTTAGATATGGCCCTGACAGCTGAAGGGGTCAAAGGGTATGGAGAGAAAGCAGGAAAGGGGTACTGAGGTGAATGATCAGCCATGATCTCATTGAATGGTGGTGCAGGCTCGAAGGGCCGAATGGCCTACTCCTGCACCTATTTTTCTATGTTTCTATGTCTGCTGTGGCTTTTATTCCCACCCTCGGGCCTCGGTCTGCTCCGGCTCAGGTACGCCGCCGCTCTGCGGAAAAAGTTGGGAAAAACAAGGCAAAGCAAAACCTCCCGCCCCCACTTCACCAGACACTCCCACTTACCAAACCCTGTTTTCCCACTCTGAGCTGCTGCACTCCGAGCTAACAGCACGAGCCCTCGATTTTTAAATTGCTTGTGGCTCAGATGAGTCACCACTGGTCAGCTGCTCAAAGAACCGATTTTAACTAGTTTTAACTAACTGGCTATTTAGCAAACTACTGGAGAGCTAGCTAGCTAGTTTGTCTCTACCTCAGCCTGAAAGAATCCTAAATATTTAACTGTTAATCTTACTTAGAGGCTACGAGCAATTGCCACCAACCTCCAAACCCTTAAGACTCTCCCACTTACCAAACTCGGTTTTCCCACTCTGAGCTGCTGCACAGATGCAAAGTTTTCATTATGTATCTTACCGACATCTTCTGCCTCTACACACAGATTTCATTTACGGTCTCGAATAGGCCCCACTCTTTCTCTAGTTATCTTCTTGCTCTTAATATATCTATAAAACATCTTTGGCTTTTCCCTGATTTTACTGCCAACATTCTTTCATGCTCTCTCTCTCTAACTTCCTGATATCTTTTTTATTTGCAACCCTGCACTTCTTATACTCCGCTAGAGTTTCTGCAATGTTGAGTTCTCCGTATCTGTCATAAGCTTCCCTTTTTTTCTTTATCTTACCCGATAAGTCCCCTGACATACAGGGGTCTCTAGATTTGTTAGCACCACCCTTTTTTTTAAAAAAAAAGGGAACATACTTGCTCTGCACCTTCAGGATCTTCTCCTTGAATGTCTCCCACTGCTCGGACACTGATTTACCATCAAGTAGCCGTCTCCAGTCCACTTTGGCCAAATCCCATCTCAGCTCAGCAAAATTGGCTTTTCCCCAATTGAGAACTTTTACCCCTGGTCCCTGTCATGTATTCAACCATCATTGTAACCCATGTATGCACTGACCCAAGTTGTACACCTTGAGAACATTGATCACTGGGTGGTGAACTTGTGGGAGACACTCCTAACCTGGACTTCCAGGTATAAAAGTGGAAGCTCCACCCACCTTCATCACTTGATGTCTAGTTAATAAAGGTTACTGGTCACAGAGTGACCTTCTCTCAAACATGGGCCTCGTGTGCATTTGTACTGTATAGTAAGCACATATCATTGGCGACGAGAAACTGGGATTTAAACCACGTGAGCATGGCCACTAGCAGCACAGACGAGAGGTACTGTGTTGGTGATGATTGGGACGATTTTATTGAGACTACAGCAAAGTTTCGTCACTAAGGAATGGTTGGGACAGGATTCGGCCGACAAACGCAGGGCTCATCTCCTGACGGTTTGTGGGTCCAGGACGTACTCCCTGATGAAGGACCTTCTAGCGCCAGAAGACGGCGGACATGACGTTTGAAGAGCTCAGTAAGTTGATCGGGGAACACCTTAAGCCAGCGAGCAGCATGCACATGGCGAGACACCGGTTTTACACGCACCGGCGGCGAGAAGGGCAAAGCGTTCCAGACTTCGTGGCAGATCTCTGGCACCTGGCGAGCCTATGTAAGTTCCCAGATGCATGCAGAGCGGAGATGCTGCAAGACTTTTTTTTTTTTTTTTTAAATTGAGGGCATCGGGCATGCTGGGGTTTTCAGGAAACTGATCGAGACCAAAGATTTGACCCTGGAAACGGCGGCTTTGATGGTTCAGACATTCATCTCAGGGGAGGAGGAGACCAGAATGATGTTTGACAAAAATCTTGGCTCGAATGCAGCAAATGGACAGGGAGTTAACATTGCTAATGCGGCACACAGTTCTCCAGGCAGACAAGGGCAATCGGACATGCCCCAGCATGTAGTCGAACCCAAAGGGGTAATTCAACAGAGACAATGGCTAGCTGAACAGCGATTCATGCTATCGCAATGGACAATGCGGAAAATAATGGGGCCATCAACACCTGTCAATGTTGCGCTTAAGGACAGTTACAGAGACAGTCAGCGACGACTGACTCATAATGGACCTTTTGTTTCCAACAACAGCTCATGTTGAAGTTATGGAGGCAAACACCCAGCCAGAGCTTGCAGGTATCAGCAATATACCTGCAGAAATTTCAACGTCAGCGGTCACTTGGCATGTATGTGCAGGAAGCCAGCAGCCAGGTTGATGTACAAGGATGGGCCCGATGTAAGCCCTATGAGGCCAAATCAATACTGGGGGAAATCGCTGGAAGCTGAAGTTCAGCGAGTTCATGTGGAGCATATATACAGTTCATACACCAGGACGCCACCAATAATGATGAAAGTGCTCCTCAATGGCATCCCAGTATCAATGGAGCTAGACACGGGTCCCAGCCAGTCCCTGATGAGTATCAAACAGTTCGACAAGTTGTGGGCATCCAAGGCCAGGAGGCCAAAATTAGTGCCGATTGATGCACAGCTACGGACATATACAAAGGAGATCATTCCGGTGCTAGGCAGCGCCATGGTACTCATGACCCACAAAGATTCGGAGAACAGATTGCCACTCTGGATTGTCCTGGGGGATGGTCCCGCACTACTGGGGAGGAGGTGGCTTGCTGTCATGAACTGGAAATGGGGCAATGTCAATGCAATTTCTTCTGTGGAGCGAGTATCATGCTCACAGGTCCTGGACAAATTTGACTCATTATTTCAACCCATCATTGGCACTTTCATGGGGGCCAAGGCAGTGATTCACATAAACCCAGACGCCAGACCAGTACACCAAAAGGCCAGAGTGGTGCCGTACATGATGCGGGAAAAGATAGAAGGCGAATTGGATCATCTGCTGAGGGAAAGCATCATCTCGCCAGTAGAATTCAGTGACTGGGCGAGCCCGATTGTGCCAGTGCTCAATGTGGATGGGTCGGTCAGGATATGTGCCGATTACAAGGCCACCATCAATTGGGTGTCACTCCAAGACCAGTACCTGCTATCGAGAGCAGAGGACCTCTTTGTGACGCTATCCGGTGGCAAACTTTTTTCAAAATTGGACTGACCTCAGCTTACATGACCCAGGAGTTGGCGAATGAGTCAAAGAAGCTGACCACCAGAAAAGTAAGCGCTAGCATGTGTATATGCAGTAAGAAAAAATGCACCAGTACCTGTTTGGCAGGAAATTTGAGCTGGAGACGGATCACAAACCCCTAACGTCCCTTTTGGTCAAAAACAAGGCCATAAATGCGATTGCATCAGCCCGCATACAGAGGTGGGCACTCACGTTAGCCGCCTATGACTACACAATTCGGCACAGACCAGGCACTGAAAACTGCGCCAATGTACTCAGCAGGCTCCCACTAGCCACCACTGAGGGGGCAACTGAGCATGCTGCTGAGATGGTTATGGCTGTTGAAGTTTTCGAAAGCGAAGGCTCACCCGTGAAAGCCCGCCAGATTAAAGTCTGGACAAATAGAGACCCACTACTGTCTTTAGTTAAGAAATGTGTCCTGAGTGGGGACTGGGCAGCCACGTATGGGGCATGCCCTGAGGAACTGAAACTATTTCACAGGCGCAAGGATGAACTCTCGAGTCAGGCCAATTGCCTACTATGGGGAAACCGTGTAGTCATGCCCCAGATGGGCAGAGAGGTGTTCATCAGAGAACTCCACAATGAGCACCCGAGCATCGTCATGATGAAGGCAATTGCCAGGTCACACATTTGGTGGCTCGGGACAGATGCAGACCTGGACCTTTGTGTTCGCAGGTGCAACATGTGTGCCCAGCTGGGCAATGCGCCCAGGGAAGCTCCCCTTAGCCCCTGGTCCTGGCCCGCCAAGCCATGGTCACGCATCCATGTGGACTACGCAGGTCCTTTCATGGGAAAGATGTTTTTGGTTGTAGTTCAAGCCTACTCCAAAATGGATCGAGTGTGCCATTTTAAATTCAAGCACATCCTCTGCCATGGTAGAAACTCTACAGGCCATGTTCACCACCCATGGTCTACCGGTTGTCTTGGTCAGCGACAATGGCCCGTGCTTCACAAGCACTGAATTCCACGACTTCATGGCAGGCAATGGAATCAACAATGTCAGAACGGCACCGTTCAAGCCGGCCTCAAACAGCCAGGCGGAACGAGCAGTGCAGATAATCAAACAGGGCATGCTCAGAATCAAAGGGGGTTCCCTACAAAGCCACTTATCATGCCTCCTGTTGGAAAATAGATCCCGACCACACTCGCTCACAGGTGTTCCACCCGCAGAGCTGCTAATGAAAAGGACGCTCTAAACCAGGTTATCCCTTATACAACCCACCATGAAAGAAATTGTAGAGAGCAGGCACCAGTCACAATGTGACTACCATGACAGGAATGCGAGGGCGCTATGTATTGATGTCAATGACCCTGTTTTTGTCCTCAACTACACTGCAGGGCCCAAATGGCTCGCAGGCACTGTGGTTGCCAAAGAGGGTAATAGGATTCTGGTAGTTAAACTTACCAATGGACAACTCTGCTGCAAACACGTGGATCAAACAAAAAGGAGGTTCAGCAACCCCATAGAAGAAGCAGAGGAAGAACACGATGTAGAGTTCACTCCACCACAGGTGACCGAACACCAGAACCAAGTGGAGGATGTGACGTATGTAACCTTCATGTAACTGTAACCTTCATAACAACACTGCATACACCTAATAAATGCACACCTTGACCACAGGGGGTGAACTTGTGGGAGACAGTCCTCACCTGGTCATCCAGGTATATAAAAAGGGAGGTCACACGCAGGGTCATCATTTCTTGGTCCTGTGTATAAAGGTTCAGGTCAGAGTGACCTTGTCTGCAGAATGTGCAAGGACATTACAGAGGAGAGCCCAGTCACTGTGGGCAGTCCAGACAGGCCTGAAGCTCCGCAAACAGCAGACACTCAGGCCAGCGCCCAATTGGAGCCCCAACTCAGGCGCTCTACAAAGGAGCGTAAACCACCAGAGAGACTCAACCTGTGATCCCAATAAGACTTTGGGGGGGAGGGGTGGGAGGTGATGTCATGTATTCAACCATCATTGTAACCCATGTCTGCACTGACCTAAGTTGTACACTGTGAGAACATTGACCACTAGGTGGTGAATTTGTGGGAGACACTCCTAACCTGGACTTCCAGGATTAAAAGGGGAAGCTCCACCCACCTTCATCACTTGAAGTCTAGTTAATAATGGTTACTGGTCACAGAGTGACCTTCTCTCAAGCATGGGCCTCGTGTGTATTTGTACTGTATAGTAAGGATATAGCAGTCCCCGTTTGTCCTTTTCCATAACTACCGTAACTCTTACTGAATTATGATCATTGGCACTAAAATGCTCTCCCAGTGATACCCCTTCCACTTGCCCCTCTTCATTCCCCAAAACCAAGTTCAGAACCGCCCCTCACTTGTTGGGCTTATGTACTGACTGAAGAATTTCTCCTGAATGCATTTTCGGAATTTCGCACCCTCTGTACCATTCACACTACCTTTTTCCAAGTTAATATTAGCGTAGTTGAAATCTTTCATTGTTACAGCTCTATAGATTTTGTACTTCACAGCAATTTGCTCACATATTTGATCTTCTATCTCCCTCTGACTGCTTGGGGGTCTATACTACACTCCCAGTATTGTGATCGCCCCTTTTTTGTTCTTTAATTCAACCCTTGTGGCCTCATTTGATGACTCCTCTCACATATCATCCCTTCTCACAGCTGTGATTGTTTCTTTAATCAATACTGCAACATCCCCTCCTGTTTTACCCCCCTCTCTATCCCTTCTGAAAACCCTGTAACCAGGAAAGTTGAGCTGCCATACCTGCCCTTCTTTCAGCCATGTCTCAGTAATAGCTATAATATTGTACTCCCAAGTGTCAATCTATGCTCTTAGCTCATCTGCCTTATTTCCTATACTCCTGACATTGAAGTATATAACATTTAGTATTGCTAAACTCCCCTGTTGTCTATTTTCCAGCCCTTGTTTCATCTGTCTCACAAATTCACTTTCTACTTCTACGACTCTGCTGCCCAATTCCAGCTTTACTTCTCTCCCCAGTGAATCTATTCTCCAGTTCCCATCCCCCTGCCAAGCTAATTTAAACCCTCCCCAATAAGAATAGCAAAACCTCCCGCGAGGATATTGGTCGTGGGTATATTGAGGTGCAACCTGTCCGGCTTGTACAGGTCCCACCTCCCCCAGAAACAGTCCCAATGCCTCAGGAATCTAAAGCCCTCCCGCATGCACCATCTCTCCAGCCACGTATTCATCTTCTCTATCCCCCTATTTCTGTACTCACTAGCACGTGGCTCCGGGAGTAACCCGGAGATTGCTACCTTTGAGGTCCTGCTTTTTAATCTTTCTCCAAGCTCCCTAAACTCTGCCTGCAGGACCTCACCCCTCTTTCTACTTATGTCATTCCCTTCACTTACCTCTTCCTATTTACATACCTATAGAAATGGTTACAATCTGCTTTTATGTATCTTCCTAATTTACTCCCATATTCTTTTTCTCTTTCCTGATCAATTTCTTGGTCCTCCTTTGCTGAATTATAAAATCCTCCTAATCCTCAGGCTTATTCGTCTTTTTGGCACCATTATAAGCCTCTTGATTTGATCTAATACTAGTTTTAACATCTCGTTAGTCACGTTTGACCAGTTTTCCAGTGAGGTTTTTGCGTCTTAAAGGAATGTATATTTGTTGTAAATGATGTATTAGATATTTAAATGCTAGCCATTGCTTGTCTACCATCATATCTTTTAATGTACCTTAGCCAACTTCCCCCTCATACCTACATCGTTTGCTTTGTCCCTCTCTGTCACTCTCTCTCCATCCGTCTGTCTGTCCCTCGGTCGCCACCCCCCTCTCCATCCGTCCGTCCCTCACTCCCCCTCTCTGTCCCTCACTCCCCCTCTTTCCCTTCCCTCATCCCACAGATACTCACTGGTGCCATTCCTCGCGCCGGGGTCGCTGGAGTTGTGCAGTGGGACACAGAGGTCGGAGAAATATTCCTCCTTCTTCAGTACAAAGACGAGGGGAACCCAGCCGAAGATCACGCCCGTGAAGCTGATACACTCGAAGAGCCCGGTGGCAAAATTCAAATACCGCTTGCCCTTCATTTTCAACAGTGCCATTGACCCAGAGTCTTGTAAAATGTCCTTTTATAACCTGGGAGGTTCCTGATCCAGTGCCTGAAAGAAAGAGCCCCCATTTCTACAGTGCCTTTCACCACCTCAGGACATCCCAATCGCTGTACAGTCAATGACCTATTTTTGAAGTGTAGTCATTGTTGTAATGAAGGAAACGCCGCAGCCAATTTGCACACAGCAAGAACCCACAAACAGCAATGTGATCAATGACCAGATAATCTGTTTATATTGATGTTGGTTAAGGGATAAATATTGGGTCCCAGGACACGGGGGAAACCTCATCCCCTGATCTTCTTCCAATAACGGCCAGAGCTTCTTTTATGTCCTCCCAAGGGGATAGATGGGACTTTGATTTAAAATCCCGAAAGACGGCATATCCTACAGTACAACACTCACTCAGTACTGACCCTCCGACAGTGCAGTGCTCCCTCAGTACTGACCCTCCGACAGTGCAGCATTATGAGAGGCCCCTTGGGGAAGAGTGACCATAATATGGTAGAATTCTTTATTAAGATGGAGCGTGACAAAGTTAATTCAGAAACTACGGTCCTGAACTTAAGGAAAGGTAAATTTGATGGTATGAGACATGAATTGGCTAGATTAGACTGACAAATGATACTTAAAGGGTTGATGGTGGCTCGGCAATGGAAAACCTTTAAAGATCACATGGATGAACTTCAGCAATTGTACATCCCTGTCTGTAGTAAAAATAAAACGGGGAAGGTGGCTCAACTGTGGCGAACAAGGAAAATTAAGGATAGTGTTAAATCCAAGGAAGAGGCATACAAATTAGCCAGAAAAAGTAGCAAGCCAGAGGATTGGGAGAAATTTAGAATACCGCAGAGGACGACAAAGGGTTTAATGAAGAGGGGGAAATAGAGTACAAGAGGAAGCTTGCCGGAAACATAAAAAATGACTGCAAAAGCTTCTATAGATATGTGAAGAGAAAAAGATTAGTGAAGACAAATGTTGGTCCCTTGTAGTCGGATTCGGGTGAATTTATAATGGGGAAGAAATGGCAGACCAATTGAACAAGTACTTTGGTTCTATCTTCACAAAGGAAGACACAAATAACCTTCCCGATGTACTAGGGGTCCGAAGGTCTAGTGTGAAAGAGGAATCCTTATTAGGCGGGAAATTGTGTTAGGGAAATTGACGGGATTGAAGGCCGATAAATCCACAGGGCCTGATAGTCTACATCCCAGAGTACTTAAGGAAGTGACCCGAGAAATAGTGGATGCATTGGTGATAATTTTCCAACAGTCTATCGACTCTGGATCAGTTCCTATGGGCTGGACGGTTGCTAATGTAACACCACTTTTTAAAAAAGGAGGGAAGAGAAAAACGGGTAATTATAGACCAGTTAGCCTGACATCAGTAGTGGGGAAAATGTTGGAATCAATCATTAAGGATGAAATAGCAGCACATTTGGAAAGCAGTGATAGGACAGGTCCAAGTCAGCATGGATTTATGAAGGGGAAATCAGGCTTGACAAATCTTCTAGAATTTTGAGAGGATGTAACTAGTAGACAGGGGAGAACCAGTGGATGTGGTGTATTTGGTCTTTCAAAAGGCTTTTGACAAGCTCCCACACAAATGATTGGTGTGCAAAATCAAAGCACATAGAATTGGGGCTAATGTACTGGTGGGAGAGAGAACTGGTTGGCAGGCAGGAAGCAGACAGTTGGGATTAACGGGTCCTTTTCAGAATGGCAGGCAGTTATTAGTGGAGTGCCGCAGGGCTCAGTTCTGGGACTCCAGCTCTTTTCAATATATATTAATGACTTGGATGATGAAATTGAATGTAATATCTCCAAGTTTGCAGATGAAACTAAACTGGGTGGCGGTGTGAGCTGTGAGGAGGACGCTAAGAGGCTGCAGCGTGATTTGGACAAGTTAGGTGAGTGGGCAAATACATGGCAGATGCAGTATAATGTGGATAAATGTGAGGTTATCCACTTTGATGGCAAAAACAAAAAGGGAGAATATTATCTGAATGGCGGCAGATTAAGAAAAGGGGACGTGCAATCAGACCTGGGTGTCATGGTACATCAGTCATTGAAAGTTGGCATACAGGTACAGTAGCCGGTGAAGGCGGCAAATGGTATGTTGCTAGGGGATTTGAGTATAGGAGCAGGGAGGTCTTACTGTAGTTGTACAGGGCCTTAGTGAGACCTCACCTGGAATATAGTGTTCAGTTGTTGTCTCCTAATCTAAGGAAGGACGTTCTTGCTATTGAGGGAGTGCAGCGAAGGTTTACCAGACTGATGGTGGGACTGACATATGAGGAGAGACTGGATCCACTGGGCCTGTATTCTCTGGAGTTTAGAAGGATGAGGGGGGAGCTCATAGAAACATTTAAAATTCTGACGGCTCCGGACAGGTTAGATGCAGGAAGAATGTTCCCGATGATGGGGAAGTCCAGAACCAGGAGACATAGACTAAGGATAAGGGGTAAGCCATTTAGAACTGAGATGAGGAGAAACTTCATCAGAGTTGTTAACTTGTGGAATTCCCTACCGCAGAGAGTTGTTGATGCCAGTTCATTGGATATATTCAAGAGGGAGTTAGATATGGCCCTTACGGCTCAAGGGATCAAGGGGTATGGAGAGAAAGCAGGAAAGGGGTACTAAGGTGAATGAACAGCCATGATCTTATTGAATGGTGGTGCAGGCTCGAAGGGCCGAATGGCCTATTCCTGCACCTATATTCTATGTTTCTATGTGCGTGCAGCCCAATGGCCTCCAACAATGATGCCATCTAGTGGCTAGTGATGCCAAAAGTATATACATGACAATAACCCTCTGAGTCTTTTACAAATTGAGACTGTCCAGTGTTTTACGCTCTCAGGTTGACCGTCTCAGTTCAACTCCAGCCTTGGGTGAGTGTTCAGAGTCTGTTGTGACTGTTGGCTGGGTGACTGACCTGGTGGGAGTGGCAATGGCCATGTCAGGGATTGAAAGTCCATTTTCATTGAACATGTCAGTGATTGAAGGCCCGATTCACTGATGACCACCGAGTCCTCTGATGACTGGGCATAGGTTGGTTAGTCATCGATTGTCTCTTCCTCCGACTGTTCCGGTTCATCTGTGTGCCGCAGCTTTGTCTGATCCATATGTTTCCTACATGATTGCCAATTTTTGAGCATGACAATAAATATTCTGTTGCCCTCCTTGGCCATGACAGTACCAGCAATTCACTTGGGACCCTGACCATAATTCAGAACATAGACAGGATCATTTACAGAAATATCACGTGACCCAGGTGAGCGATCGTGATACCCTTGCTGACTTTATCTTCTATATTCAACATGATTATTCAAGTCAGGGTGTACAAGAGATAGATTGGTCTTAAGACCTCTCCATCATTAGTTTAACAGACGAGACCCCGGTAAGCGTGTGTGGTCTTGTCCTGTAACTAAGCAGTATGCATGACAGGCGGGTCTGCAGTGACCCTTGGGTTACTCGCTTCATACTCTGCTTAATGATTTGGACAGCACGTTCTGCTTGCCCATTGGATGCAGGTTTGAACGTTGCTGACTTTACATGTTTGATATCATTGAGTTTCATGAACTCTTGAAACTCCTGACTGGTGAAGCACGATCTGTTGTCGCTAACTACTATGTCAGGCAGACCATGTGTCGTGAACATGACACTGAGATTCTCAAATTGTAGCTGTGGATGTGCTGGATAACATGATTATACACTTGATCCACTTCGAATATGCATCCACCACAATTAAAAACATCTTCCCCAGGAAGGGACCTGCAAAGTCTATGTGGATCCTGGACCATGGTTTAGATGACCACGACCACAGGCTCAGCGGCGATTCCGCTGGTGCTTTGCTGAGCTGCATGCAAGTGTTGCACTGATGCACACCTGATTCCAGCTCAGAATCAATTCCCAGCCACCATACATGAGACCTGGCGATGGCTTTCATCATTACAATGCCAGGCTGTGTGCTATGTAGCTCACGTACAAATTTCTCTCTCCCTTTCATGGGCATAACACAGTATACAATCCAACTGAATAGACAGTTCATCTTTGCGACGAATGTAAGGTTTGGACTCCTCGCACATTTGCTTGGTATGGCAGACCAATCACCTTTGAGGATGCAACTCTTCACCACCGATAAAATAAGGTCCTGGCTGGTCCAGGTCTTAACTTGTTGAGCTGTGTCAGGGGTTCCTTCACTCTCAAAAGCATCCATAACTAACAATAGGTCCGCCGGTTGTGGCGTTTCCACTTCTGGTGTGGGCAATGGCAGACGGCTCAAAGCATCGACACAATTCTCGGTGCCAGGTCTATGGCGAATGACAATCATAAGCAGATAATGTCAACGCCCACCTCTGGATGCACGATGGAGCATTGGTATTGATACCTTTGTTTTCAGAGAACCATGAAATGATCTGTCTCCAATTCAAACCAAAGTTCAAACAGGTACTGATGCATCTTTTTAACCACATACACACAGGCTAGTGCTTCTTTCTCTACCATGCTATAGGCTCTTTCCACTTTGGACAAACTTTTTGAAGCATACACGACTGGTTGAAGTTTACCCGACTCATTAGCTTGGAGTACGCAACCAATTCCATATGGCAAAGCATCACAGGCCAATATTTAATGTTTACATGGGTCATAATGTACCAACAGATTGTTGGAGCAAAGCAGATTAGTGGCTTTCTCTAAAGCTCTCGAGACACACCCCACACCCAGTTGTCGCCTTTTCTTAGCAGCATGTGCAGTGGTTCTAATAAGGTGCTCAATTTAGGTAGGAAGTTACCGAAGTAGTTGAGTAGACCCAGGAACAAATGCAGCTCCGTCACATTCTGCGGCTTGGGTGCATTCTTGATGGCTTTGGTTTTTGTGTCCGTGGGCCTGCTGCTGTCAGCAGCAATTTTCCTCCCCAGGAATTCAACTTCTGGTGCCATGAAGACACACTTTGAGCATTTCAGTCTGAGTCCCACTTTGTCCAGACGATGTAGAACCTCTTCCAGGTTGTTCAGAAGCTCCTCGGAGTCACGACCTGTGATCAGGATGTCATCTTGGAACACGACGGTTCTGGGAACGGACTTCAGTAGACTCTCCATGTTCCTCTGCAACATTGCTGCAGCCGAGCGAATTCCAAAAGGGCACCTGTGATAAACAAACAGTCCTTTATTCGTGTTAATGCACATAAGTCTCTTCGACATCTCGACCAGCTCCTGTGTCATGTAGGCCAATGTCAAGTCCAGTTTGGTAAACGACTTCCCCCCCCCGGTTACCGTTGCAAACAAATCATCAGCCTTCGGTAATGGGTACTGATCCTGTTGATCGTAGCCTTGTAGTCTCCACAGATTCTGACTGTGTCATCACTTTTCAGCACAGGAACAATGGGGTTGGCCCATTCATTAAATTCAACCGGTGATATGATCCCTTCACGCTGGAGTCTGTCTAGTTCGATTTTGACCTTCTCCCTCATCATATACGGAACTACCCAAGCTTTATGATGGACGGGTCTTGCATCCAAATTCACGTGGATCTGCATCTTGGTTCCCGTGAAGTTGCCGATGCCTGGTTCGAAAAGTAAGGGGAACTTGTTCAGTGCTTGGGCACATGTATCTTCCTCCAATGACAACGCCTTGATGTTGTTCCAGTCACATCTGATTTGTTCAAGCCAGTTCCTGCCGAACAGCGTTGGGCCATTGCCTGGGACAATCCATGGCGGTAACTCATGAACCGCACTATCATACGACACTTTAATTGTGGCACTGCCAATCACCGTTATGAGTTCTTTGGTGTACGTTCGCAACGTGGCATTGACTGGAATCAGCCTGAGCCTCACAGCCTTAGTGTCCCACAGCTTGTCGAATGCCCTCTGGCACATTATCGATTGACTCGCCCCCGTGTCCATTTCTATCGATACCGGTACCCCATTAAATTTCACGTTGATCATTATCAGTTTGCTCTGAGTTAGGAACGAGTACAGTCCATACACTTCCTCCTCTGGTATCTCAGATTGCGCATCCGGATTCGTGCTAGTCTGATCATTGTCCTTCATGTGGTGTGTTGCAGCACGCTTGCTCATCTGCGGACACTTGCGCTGGAGATGCCCCACTCAGTCAGCCTTTGCAACTATATTGCTTAAATCGGCACTGCAGGTGCCGGTGATTTCCCCCACAATGCCAACATGGAGAAGTCGAATTCATTCCCACTGGCGGCCTTTGGGCAGCCACAGGTTTCGCGTACGCAGTCGGTTAGGCCCTGCCATGTGCTACTCTGCCGAATCAATCATATATACAGTACTTGCCGAGTTTTGATTTTTCACTGATATCTGCTTTAGACATCTATCCATCGTCATGCGATCGTGATGCCCCTGTTCAAGTCCAACATCTCCACCGCCAGTAGCTAACGCAGGATCACCTCGTGGTTGATGCCGACAACAAAAAAGTCTCACAGCATGTCTGCCAACACAGCACCGAACTTACACGGTCCCACTAGATGTCACAGGTCAGCAACGAATTCCGCCGCATTCTGGTCCTCTGAGCGAACATGTATATAAAATCTGTATCTCGAGATGATGATGCCTTCGTCTGGCTTAAGGTGGTCCTGTACCAGTGTACACAATTCTTCATACGTCTTCTCTGTTGGACTCACAAACAGGAGTAGATTCTTTATCAGACCATAAATTTTTGGACCGCAAACTGTGAGGAACACCACCTGGTGCCGATCTGCGTCGCTGACCTCCTCCATTTTGTGCATGCAATAAAGGTTCAGCAGTTAACATGGGTGACTTTAATATGCAGATAGATTGGGCTAACCAAACTGGAAACAATACGGTGGAGGAGGATTTCCTGGAGTGCATAAGGATGGTTTTCTAGACCAATATGTCGAGGAACCAACTAGGGGGGAGGACATCTTAGACTGGGTGTTGTGTAATGAGAGAGGATTAATTGGCAATCTCGTTGTACGAGGCCCCTTGGGGAAGAGTGACCATAATATGGTGGAATTCTACTTTGGATGGAGAAGGAAACAGTTAATTCAGAGACCGTGGTTCAGAACTTAAAGAAGGGTAACTTTGAAGGTATGAGGCGTGAATTGGCTAGGATAGATTGGCGAATGATACTGAAGGGGTTGACTGTGGATGGGCAATGACAGACATTTAGAGACCGCATGGAGAAACGACAACAATTGTACATCCCTGTCTGGTGTAAAAATAAAAAAGGGAAGGTGGCTCAACCGTGGCTATCAAGGGAAATCAGGGATAATATTAAAGCCAAGGAAGTGGCATACAAATTGGCCAGAAATAGCAGCGAACCCGGGGACTGGGAGAAATTTAGAACTCAGCAGAGGAGTACGAAGGGTTTGATTAGGGCAGGGAAAATAGAGTACAAGAGGAAGCTTGCAGGGAACATTAAAATGGACTGCAAAAGCTTCTATAGATATGTAGAAAGAAAAAGGTTGGTAAAGACAAATGTAGGTCCCCTGCAGTCAGAATCAGGGGAAGTCATAACTGGGAACAAAAAAATGGCAGACCAATTGAACAAGTACTTTGGTTCGGTATTCACTAAGGAGGACACAAACAACCTTCCGGATATAAAAGGGGTCAGAGGGTCTTGTAAGAAGGAGGAACTGAGGGAAGTCCTTATTAGTCAGGAAATTGTGTTGGGGAAATTGATGGGATTGAACGCCGATAAATCACCAGGGCCTGTTGGTCTGCATCCCAGAGTACTCCAGGTGGCGGCCTTGAAAATAGCGGATGCATTGACAGTAATTTGCCAACATTCCATAGACTCTGGATCAGTTCCTATGGAGTGGAGGGTAGCCAATGTAACCCCACTTTTTAAAAAAAGGAGGGAGAGAGAAAACAGGGAATTATAGACCGGTCAGCCTGACATCGGTCGTGGGTAAAATGATGGAATCAATTATGAAGGATGTCATAGCAGTGCATTTGGAAAGAAGTGACATGATAGGTCCAAGTCAGCATGGATTTGTGAAAGGGAAATCATGCTTGACAAATATTCTGGCATTTTTAGAGTATGTTTCCAGTAGAGTGGACAAGGGAGAACCAGTTGATGTGGTGTATTTGGACTTTCAGAAGGCTTTCGACAAGGTCCCACACAAGAGATTAATGTGCAAAGTTAAAGCACATGGGATTGGTAGTAGTGTGCTGACGTGGATTGAGAACTGGTTGGCAGACAGGAAGCAAAGAGTAGGAGTAAATAGGTACTTTTCAGAATGGCAGGCAGTGACTAGTGGGGTACCACAAGGTTCTGTGCTGGGGCCCCAGCTGTTTACATTGTACATTAATGATTTAGATGAGGGGATTAAATGTAGTATCTCCCAATTTGCAGATGACACTAAGTTGGGTGGCAGTGTGAGCTGTGAGGAGGATGCTATGATGCTGCAGAGTGACTTGGATAGGTTAGGTGAGTGGGAAAATGCATGGTAGATGAAGTATAATGTGGATAAATGTGAAGTTATCCACTTTGGTGGTAAAAGCAGAGAGACAGACTATTATCTGAATAGTGACAGATTAGGAAAAGGGGAGGTGCAACGAGACCTGGGTGTCCTGGTATATCAGTCATTGAAGGTTGGCATGCAGGTACAGCAGGCGGTTAAGGCGGCAAATGGCATGTTGGCCTTCATAGCGAGGGGATTTGAGTACAGGGGCAGGGATGTGTTACTACAGCTGTACAGAACCTTGGTGAGGCCACACCTGGAGTATTGTGTACAGTTCTGGTCTCCTAACTTGAGGAAGGACATTCTTGCTATGGAGGGAGTGCAGCGATGGTTCACCAGACTGATTCCCGGGATGGCGGGACTGACATATCAAGAAAGACTGGATCAACTGGGCTTGTATTCACTGGAGTTCAGAAGAATGAGAGGTGATCTCATAGAAACGTTTAAAATTCTGACAGGTTTGGACAGGTTAGATGCAAGAAGAATGTTCTCAATGTTGGGGAAGTCCAGAACCAGGGGTCACAGTCTAAGGATAAGGGGTAAGCCATTTAGGACTGAGATGAGGAGAAACATCTTCACCCAGAGAGTGGTGAACCTGTGGAATTCTCTACCACAGAAAGTTGTTGAGGCCAATTCACTAAATATATTCAAAAAGGAGTTATTTGTCGTCCTTGCTACTAGGGGGATTAGGAGGTATGGCGAGAAAGCAGGAATGGGGTACTGAAGTTGCTGGAGTTGTGCAGTGGGATACAGAGGTTGGAAAAATATTCATCCCTCGTCAGTATGAAGACAAGCCCAGCCAAAGATCACGCCCGTGAAGCTGATACACTCGAAGAGCACCATGGTGGCAAAGGTCAAATACCGCTTAACCCTCTCATTCAGCGCTCTCATTCACCCTGAGTCCACTAGTGATTCACGGCTGTGTGCTTTCCTTCTCCTTCCTATATTAGGTTTCAGCTAATCCATTCTCCTGTCGGAAACCAGCCACTCTATTAACACTGTCATCTACACACCTTTAACTGGTGCTGACCCATGGGAAACCAATGTTAGTGGCTCAAGGAGGAGGCGCGGTGTATCGGGAGGCCTATAAAAGGCCCAACAGTCAAGGAGCGGCAGCGTAAAAGAGGAGGAGGCATGGTGAGTCGGGAGAGAACTGCAAAAAAAATTGGAAAGAAATCGACGGGTGATGTCACAGCCAAGGGGGTAACTGATTGGCTGGTGAGTAGTTTTTCTTCTATATCTTTTCCTTAATCAGGAGGTAACCTTTATCATTGTTGCCAAATTAAATTAATTTAAGGGTTAAGTCATGGCAGGAGAGCCCAGTCACGTGTCATGCTCCTCCTGTGCTATGTGGGAACTACGACAACATGTGCAGGAAGCGTATCCTGCTGCAACTCCTGACAGACCGTATTGCGGCATTGGAGCTGCGCATGGATTCACTCTGGAGTATCCGCGATGCTGAGGATATCACGAATAGTGAATTGGTCACACCGCAGGCAAAGGTTACAAAGGCAGAGGGGGAATGGGTGATGAGCAGGAAGAGCAGTAGAAGGAAGGTAGTGTAGGGGTCCCCTGTGCTCATTTACCTGCACAACAGATGCAACATTTTGGGTACTGTTGGGAGGCATGACTCATCGGGGAGGGCAGCAGCAGCCAAGTTCACGGCACCATGGGTGACTCTGCTGCACAGGATGGCAGCAAAAAGAGTGGAAGAGTTATAGTGGTAGGGGATTCTATTGTAAGGGGAATATATAGGTGTTTCTGCGGCCACAATCGAGACTCCAGGATGGTATGTTGCCTCCCTGGTGCAAGGGTTAAGGATGTCTCAGAACGGCTGCAGGACATTTAGGAGGGGGGAGGGTGAACAGCCAGTTGTCATGGTGCATATAGGTACCAACAATATCGGTAAAAAACGGGATGAGGTCCTACAAGCTGAATTTAGGGAGCTAGGAATTAAATTAAAAAGCAGGACCTCAAAAGGTAGTAATCTCAGGATTGCTACTAGTACCACGTGCTAGTCAGAGTAGAAATAGTAGACTAGCTAAGATGAATGCGTGGCTTGAGGAGTGGTGCAGGAGCGAGGGATTCAAATTCCTGGGACATTGGAACCGGTTCTGGGTGAGATGGGACCAGTACAAACTGAACGGTCTGTACCTGGGCAGGACCGGAACCAATGTCCGAGGGGGAGTGTTTGCTAGTGCTGTTGGGGAGGGGTTAAACTAATATGGCAGGGGGATGGGAATATAGGCAGGGAGACAGAGGGAAATAAAATGGAGTCAGAAGCAAAAGATAGAAAGAAGAAAAGTAAAAGTGAAGGGCAGAGAAACCCAATGCAAAAATCAAAAAGGGCCACATTACAGCAAAATTCTAAAAGGGACAAAGTGTGTTAAAAAGACAAGCCTGAATGCTCTCTGCCTCAATGCGAGGAGTATTCGTAACAAGGTGGATGAATTACCCGTGCAGGTAGCTATTAACAAGATGATATAATTGGGATTATGGAGACATGGCTCCAGGGTGACCAAGGCTGGGAAATCAACAACCAGGGGTATTCAACATTCAGGAAGGATCGACAGAAAGGAAAAGGAGGTGGGGTAGTGTTGCTTGTTAAAGAGCAAATTAACACAAGAGTAAGGAAGGACATTAGCTTGGATGATGTAGAATCTGTATGGGTAGAGCTGTGGAATACTAAAGGGCAGAATACGCTAGTGGGAGTTGTGTACAGATCACCAAACAGTAGTAGGGAGTTTGGGGACAGCATCAAACAAGAAATTAAGGATGCATCCAATAAACTTACAGCAGTTATCATGGGTGACTTTAATCTAAATATAGATTGGGCTAACCAAACTGGTAACAATACGGTGGAGGAGGATTTCCTGGAATGTATTCAGGATGGTTTTCTAGACCAATATGTCGAGGAACTAACTAGAATGCTGGCCATCCTAGACTGGGTGATGTGTAATCAGAAAGGACTAATTAGCAATCTTGTTGTGTGAGGTCCCTTGGGGAAGAGTGACCATAATATGGTAGACTTCTTTATTAAGATGGAGAGTGACACTGTTAATTCAGAGACTAGGGTCTGGAATTTCAGGAAAGGTAACTTTGATGGTATGAGATGTGAATTGGCTAGATTAGACTGGCGAATGATACTTAAAGGGTTGACGGTGGATAGGCAATGGCAGACATTTAAATATCACATGGATGAACTTCAACAATTGTACATCTGTCTGCAGTAAAAATAAAACAGGGAAGGTGGCTCAACCATGTCTAACAAGGGAAACTAGGGATAGTGTTAAATGCAAGGAAGAGGTGTATAAATTGGCCAGAAAAAGCAGCAAACCTGAGGACTGGGAGAAAATTAGAATCCAGCAGAGGAGGACAACATGTTTAATTAGGAGGTTGTAAATAGAGTATGAGAGGAAGTTTGTTGGGAACAAAGAAACTGACTGCAAAAGCTTCTATAGATGTGTGAAGAGAAAGAGATTAGTGAAGACAAACATAGGTCCCTTGCAATCAGAATCAGGTGAATTTATAATGGGGAACAGAGAAATGGCAGACCATTTGAACAAATACTTTGGCTCTGTCTTCACGAAGGAAGACACGAATAACCTTCTGGAAATATTAGGGGACAGAGGATCTAGCGAGAAGAACTGAAGGAAATCCTTATTAGTCGGGAAATTGTGTTAGGGAAATTGAAGGCCAATAAATCGCCAGGGCCTGATAGTTAAGTACTCTGGGATGCAGACTAAGTGGCCCTAGAAATAGTGGATGCATTGATGGTCATTTTCCAACAGTCTATCGACTCTGGATCAGTTCCTATGGACTGGAGGGTAGCTAATGTAACCCCACTTTTTTTTTTAAAAAAAAGGTGGGAGAGTGAAAACAGGGAATTATAGACCAGTTAGCCTGACATCAGTACTGAGGAAAATGTTGGAATCAATTATTTTTCCAGCATTTGGAAAGCAGTGACATGATCGGTCCAAGTCAGCATGGATTTATGAAAGGGAAATCATGCTTGACAAATCTTCTGGAATTTTTGTGAGGATGTAACTAGTAGAGTGGATAAGGGAGAACCAGTGGATGTGGTGTACTTGGACTTTCAAAAAGCTTTTGACAAGGTCCCACGAGAGATTTGTGTGCAAAATTAAAGCACATGGTATGGGGGTAATGTATTGGCGTGGATAGAGAACTGGTTGGCAGACAGGAAGCAGAGAGTTGTGATAAACGGGTCCTTTTCAGAATGGCAGGCAGTGACTAGTAGGGTGGCGCAGGGCTCAGTGCTGGGACCCCAGCTATTTACTATATACATCAATGATTTAGATGAAGGAATTGAGTGTAATATCTCCAAGTTTGCAGATGACACTAAGCTAGGTGGGGGTTTGAGCTGTGAGGAGGAAGCTCAGAGGCTGCAGGGTGAATTGGTCAGGTTAGATGAGTGGGCAAATATATGGCAGATGCAGTATAATGTGGATAAATGTGAGGTTATCCACTTTGTTGGCAGAAACGTGAATGGCAGCGGATTAGGAAAAGGGGACCTGGGACGAGACCTGGGTGTCACGGTTCATCAGTCATTGAAAGTTGGCATGCAGGTACAACAGGCGGTGAAGGCGGCAAATGGCATGACGGCCTTCATAGCTAGGGGATTTGAGTATAGGAGCAGGGAGCTCTTACTACAGTTGTACAGGCCCATGTTGAGACCTCACCTGGAATATTATGATCAGTTTGGTCTCCGAATCTGAGAAAGGACATTCTTGCTATTGAGGGAGTGCAGCGAAGGTTCATCAGACTAATTCCAGGGATGGCTGGACTGTCATATGAGGAGAGACTGGATCAACTGGGCCTTTATTCACTGGAGTTTAGAAGAATGAGAGGGGATCTCAAAGAAACGTTTAAAATTCTGACGGGTTTACACAGGTTAGATGCAGGAAGAATGTTCCCAATGTTGGGGGAAGTCCAGAACCAGGGGTCACAGTTTAAGGATAAGGGGTAAGCCATTTAGGACCGAGATGAGGAGAAACTTCTTCACCCAGAGAGTGGTGAACCTGTGGAATTCTCTACCACAGAAAGTAGTTGAGGCCAATTCACTAAATATATTCAAAAGGGAGTTAGATGAAGTCCTTACTACTCGGGGGATCAAGAGGTATGGCGAGAAAGCAGGAAGTGGGTACTGAAGTTGCATGTTCAGCCATGAACTCATTGAATGGCGGTGCAGGCTAGAAGGGCTGAATGGCCTACTCTCTATTTTTCTATGTCTATGCTTGAATTGTATAAAACACTGGTTAGGCCGCAGCTGGAGTACCGTGTGCAGTTCTGGTCACCGCATTACAGGAAAGATGTGATTTCACTGGAAAGGGTGCACAGCAGATTTACAGGAATGTTGCCTGGACTGGAGAATTTTGGCTGTGAGGAAAGATTGGAGATGTTGGGTCTGTTTTCTTTGGAACAGAGGAAGCTGAGCAGAGATCTGATTGAGGTGTATAAAATTATGAGGGGCATGGATAGAGTGGATAGGAAGGACCCGATTCCCTTGGCAGAGAGGTCAACAACCAGAGGGCATAGATTTAACGTAATTGGAGGGTGGTTCAGAGGAGAAAAACAGGAAACTATAGACCAGGAAACTAAAATCTGTCATTGGGAAAGTGCTGGAGTCCATTATTAGGGAAGCAGTAGCAGGACATTTGGAAAAGCATGATTCAATCAAGCAGAGTCAGCATGGTTGTATGAAAGGCAAATCATATATTTGACAAATCTGTTGGAGTTCTTTGAGGATGGTTAAGGGGGAACCAGTGGATGTGGTGTATTTGCATTTCCAGAAGGCATTCGATAAGGTGCCACATAGAGGTTACTGCACAAGATAAAAGCTTACGGAGTTGGGGGTAATATATTAGCATGGATAGAGGATTGGCTAACTAACAGAAAACAGAGAGTCGAATAAATAGGTAATTTTCCAGTTGACAGTGACTAGTGGGGTGGTGCAGGGATTGGTGCTGGGGCCTCAACTATTTACAATCTATATTAATGAGTTGGATGAGGGGATCGAGTGTAATGTAACCAAGTTTGCTGATGATACAATGACAGGTGGAAAAGCAATTTGTGGGGAGGACACACAAAATCTTAAAGGGATATAGACAGGCTAAGCAAATGGGCAAAAATTTAGCAGATAGAGAGAGTATAATGTGGGAAAATGTGAGGTTATCCACTTTGGCAGAAATAATAGAAAAGCAAATTATAATTTAAATGGAGAAAAATTGCAAATTGCTGCAGTGCAGAGACACCTGGGTTCCTTGTGCATGAAACACAAAAAGTAATCAGGTACAGCAAGAATCAGGAAGGCAAATGGAATGTTGGCCTTTATTGCAAGGGGGATAGAGTATAAAAACAGAGAGGTCCTGCTACAACTGTACAGGGTATTGGTGAGGCCACACCTGGAGTAATGCGTACAGTTTTGGTCTCCATATTTAAGGAAGGATATACTTGTATTGGAGGCTTTTGAGAGAAGGTTCACTAGGTTCATTTCAGAGATAAGGGGGTTGACTTATGAGGATAGGTTGAGCCTATACACATTAGTGTTCAGAAGAATGAGGTGATCTTGTTGAAACATGTATGATAATGAGGGGGCTCGAAAAGTTGGATGGAGCGAGGATATTTCCACTTATAGGGGAAACTAAAGCTAGGGCACATTGTCTCAGAATTAGGGGCTGCCCATTTAAAACTGAGATGAGGAGAAATTTCTTCTCAGGAGTTGTAAATCAATGGAATTTTCTGCTCCAGAGAACTGTGGAGGCTGGGTCATTGAATATATTTAAGGTGGAGATAGACAGATTTTTCAGCGATAAGGGAGTAAAGGATTATACGAAGTGGGCAGGGAAGTGGAGCTGAGTCCATGGTCAGATCAGCCATGATCTTATTGAATGGCGGAACAGGCTCGATGAGCCAAATGGCTGACTCGTGGTCCCATTTCTTATGTTTTTATGTTCTCGGAAATAAGAGGGGTAATCTCTTCACCCAGAGGGTGGTGGGGGTCTGGAACTCGCTGCCTGAAAGGGTGGTAGAGGCAGAAAGCCTCACCACATTTAAAAAATACTTGGATGTGCACTTAGTGCCGTGACCTACAGGGCTACGGACAAAGAGCTGGAAAGTGGGATTAGTCTGGATAGCTCTTCATCAACCGGCGCGGACACGATTGGCTAAAATGGCCTACTTCCAGCTGTAAATTTCTATGATTCTATGATTCAAGGAAGTTATGATGAACATTATAAAACATTGGTTCGACTTCAACTGGAGTACTGTGTCTAATTTTGGGCAGCACACTTTTGGAAGGATGTGAATGCCTTCGAGAGGATGCAGAAAAGATTTACGAGAATGGTTCTAGGGATGAGGAACTTAGTTACGTGGATAGACTGGAGAAGCTGAGGTTGTTCTCCTTACAGCAGAGAAGGTTGAGAGGAGATCTGATAGAGGTGTTCAAAATCATGATAGGTCGAGACACAATACATTCTGTTCCCATTGATGAAAGGGTTGAGAACCAGAGGACACAGATTTAAGGTGATTGGCAAAAGAACAAAAGGCAACATGAGGAAAAACCTTTTTATGCAGCGAGTGGTTAGGATCTGGAATGCACTGCCTGAAAGGGTGGTGGAGACAGACTCAATCGTGGCTTTCAAAAGGGAATTGGATAAGAACCTGAAGGAAAAGAAATTGCAGGACTACGGAGAAAGGGTGTGGGAGTGGGACTAGCTGAAGTGCTCCTGCAGAAAGCCAGCACCAGCTCGATGGGCCAAATGGCCTATTTCTGTGCTGCAACCATTCTATGATTCTATGACGTCAGACCAGTGATCAAGGTTAGTGAATTCATTTTCAAAAACCGTCCCCTACCAATTGCACCACTCGCCTCACGCACTGCTCAATGCACGACTCCCCCACCCCTCACTCCAACCCCACTCCCCATCTCTCACTGAACAGCAATCTCTACCAAACATGAGGGACAGCTCACATTCTTAGCTTCACCTTAACCCTTGGAGGAGACGACGTGGCCATTTTTGGCAGGGGCATTGCTGAGCCCTTGGCCAGCAATGGGCCTGAATAAATACAAGATGCTGGCATCCTGATATCCTCTTTCTCACGTTCCACTTCCCGCTCATCCCACAATATCTTCTGATGTACAAGCTGCGCATGGTGTAAGCATGTATCCCTTGATTTCTCGCCCTCCGCTCTCCATAACCGTACCATTCTGGCTAATTGGCCGTGACTGCTGCCAACGAATCGGAAGCATTCTGTGCATGCACACTGCCGGCTCTTCATGGGAGCCGGTTCGGTGAAAAAAAAAATAAAGTCTGGAAGTGAGCGGGTTGGTGAGAAAAAGCCAGGAAAGAAAGCTGGAAATTGAAATAAAGACAGAATGCTGGAAATACTCAGCAGGTCAGACAACATCTCGACCTGAAACACTAACTCTGTTTCTCTCTTCATCGATGCTGCCTAACCTGTTGAGTATTTGGAGCATTTATTTTCTTATCCGAGGCCTTCATTTACCATCCAAAGCCTTGCGAGCATCGAATCGCACTCCCTTCACACTTTAACAACATTTTAAATGTATTGCACCAAACAGCAACTTCAATAAAATACAAAAAAACACTCCAAAATCTGAAATCGCACTTACCTGAAAGCTGTGTGTATTCCTTTATGAAGTGCTCACAGCAGGACTGCTGCACGCACGTTCTTCAATGTGTAGTTAATCCACGGCATTGTGGCTCGAGTTCAAAATCACAGTCTTGTGTCAATCAAGTGTTGCACTCCGATCTGCCCATTTGAATTTGAGAGATGAATGCTGGCAATGTCCACCACTACCGATCGAGAGTTATTTAAACGATGTTGATGTTCCTTGGGCTTATGACTTGTGAACTCATCACCATTACAGGTGGATAAGAGCAAATAAGGATTGAATAATTGAGTGTGATTAAGGTACCTGTGGTGTGTTATGATGACAGCGTGAATATGGTTGTTAAGCTCATAATAATGTCAGAATGGTATCTCCAATAATAAGAGATTTAAGGAAAACTTTTGTGCTTCAATGAACATTTTAAATTGTGGATTTATCTTGACGGACATTTACATTATACCACTGTTGACATGCACAATTTTTTAAAAAGTGGATAAAAAGCAGCTTTGTAGAATTACAAAGTTACAATTTGAACAGTTAATACACGTTTTTAATTTGACTTGTTCTTGTTCACTCCTGCCCAGCCTCAGGGGTTTTCACAGTGAACAAGTAATTAACTCCTTACTTCTATTTGCCACATTGGATTGCTGAATGTAAAGACAGGCTGTATTTGTTTTTTTAAGTATCAGCTCGAAGTGATACCGTGATGCTCACTACTGCAAAAGTTCTTTCGAGGTGGGGAGTTCAAGGTGATCGACAGTGATAATGGAGCGTGACTTGTGGGCTCGGTCATGAACGGAATAAATAGGCAGTCAGAGAACGTTGTATCAGAACAACAAAGACTATAAAGAACAATTGATCTCAAAGGCAATTACATGTTGTATGATTGGAGGTTTTTAATTAATCAGATCAAAAAGGGGTTCAATGATTGCCTAATATAACATTTGGGAACCAAACAAATGAAAATCTGGAAATCAACTAGGACTATGCTTTATTGTAAGGGGCAACGATTCCGATTGGTGAAGGATGCCACTGCAAGATTCCAAAATTTGTGGAACGCCCCCTAGTGTTTGGACTCATTGAAGAGGAAACTCGATTTGGGACTATTAAGCAGGAAGTTTGGGATCCTAAAATGCTTATGGAAGAAATCTACACATTTTAACCAAGTTTGGGATTTTTAAGGTGAATGTTGGGTCTGTGAGAAAAAGGCTGCAAGAAAAGGGGTGGGTTCAACTTCTAAAATGCCAGTTTGGATATTGGAGCTAATCAAGCTGTCTGGCGACATTTGAGTTAATCAAATTGTCTGGGGAACTGTTTACCCTCGAAACCTGCCCCGAGAAGACATTTACATTTCAACAATCGACCCAAGGAAGTACAGTTTCAAACCCAAGCACAGAACCCATCCAACACATGCATAATGCTTATCACTTGTCCGGTCTGCATAGAAAGCTGGGACCCAGGCAGACAGCTCAATATCAGAAACTAACTTTAACAATTGCGACTCGAAACCCACAGATAATTCCAGCAATTGACACATTTTCAATCCAGTTACCAATAACGAGCCCACCAAAACTTAAACAAAGAACCAAGGTTGATTTGGCGCGCAGATAAGGAAGCCTCTATGGGTATAATTGAGGCCTGTTTTACAGTCAGGACTACACTTTGCTTCTACACCAACTTCGTATGCTTCAGACCTGGCAGACTTCAAGATCAGCACACCAGCTTCACTAACCTGGTTCTTCAGAACACCAACCAAGACAGTATCGCCAGCGACGAGGACACCAAGCACGCTGCGGCAGCAAGAGGCTCAAGAAATAATCACCGAGATATTACCAGCAACCAAATTGGTAATATTGAGCAACCACAACCAACGATTTCAAAACCAAAGTCAACTCGACAAAAACCCGAAGACTCGCAAGCTGTTTCCACTCTACAAGCTATCCCTGAGCTACTAATGGGTAAAACATTACCTAAAAGAACTTTAAAACCTACAGCTGAAGGAAGAAAGTGGGTACTTCCCCATAGATCTAATACGCGCCGTACCGCCCAAGTGAGGAACATGCAGCAAGACGTCCTCTCCTACTTTCGGGGTATGGCTAGCAGAATCGACCAAATCCAATGAACCCCAAAACCGCGACCCTTTACCAACTGTCAAGAAAGGATTGGTGAGCATAGCCCCTGAAGACCCAGAGCCTAACTTAGTTAGATAGGGGAATTGGGAGGTGGGAGGTGTTGTACTGCTGTGTTTTCTCTCATTTAAAGTGATAAGTTTTCTCAGTTTTAATAAAAGGTGTATTCATTCTTCTTGAATAAAAACCATACATTTCTTTGTACAAAATGATTGTCTGCTGCACTTTATCACATCCTGATTAATAAATCCAAGCTCAAGAACCAGGGAGTGGGAGCGACTCGCAACCGCTCTGGGTCAGGAAGGCAAGCTGACAGACCCACCACCCCCTACAGAATGGCAAGCCAGGTAGGAGCGTGGTCAAAACGGTGTGATGCAGTAGACACTGTTTTTGAGGAAAGAAGCAAAATAGAAGAGACAATTTCCTCTTACATATTCAAGAAAGTCAATAAAACAAAGAAATGGGTACTGAACCTATTGCGCGCTGAGCGTCCTGTGGACGCTGCAGCCAAATGTACTGAGAGTAAGGACCATAAGCGCTCTGTGGAGAAAGCAATATGGTTAGTCTGCTTACACCGATAGGTCCAGCAATTGGACAAGAAAGTCGAGTCGCTGGAGGCAGACCTCAGGGAGTCCGAGGAACACTTGAATGCCAGCGCTATCATGGGGGCGAGTATGGGTCACAGAGGTGAAATCGATACCAGAGGGTACACAATGCAGTAGCTTTGTGTCATCTTAAACCTTACAGAAGTACACTTACCTACATGGTGCCCGAAGGAAACGGAGCAGCTATACCAGGCCCTACTCAGAGAAATGTTCAAGAAATTTTACAAGTTAGATTTCGGCAACGTAGACAAAGCAGATCTATACACCCTATGCGCTGGGAACACTATGGGCATGGGGAGACAAAGGAGGGGAACCTGGAATGACATTTTTACTGCATATAATACAGGATCATCTGTGATAAATAGCATGGACAATATAGAACTGCAAACACAAATAAATGGTCTAAAAAAACCTACTACGGAAGATCCTAAGGGAAGACATAGTAGTAGGCTCAGAGCTACACGAGCACCTGGCTATGAGGGTCCATTTAAAGGAGATTATTGCTGAGCTAGAAAGACAGTAAATGAAATTATACAGGAGGATAGGAATGCCTCAGATCAGGCTACGAGGAATGAAGTGTGTGTGCTGTACGGGGCATGGTTGTTGGGCAAGGGCCGTAACAACCTGGAGGATTTAAAGCAAGGTTTAGTCCCCTCCTGCAACAAGCACCTCGCAGCTCTCCACCCATTTAGTAATTCTCTAAACCCGTGTCAGCTCCGTCTAGCTTCTGAAACCTACCCTGTCCCAGTGGATTGTGGGCGTTCCAATCATACTATCATGGGAATAGTAGTGAGGATGCCAGTCATGGGTAGGACAGCCCAACCCGCACCATTATACAGGGTGGAGAACATTGGGGTCATTCAAGAGAGTGCACATGTTCGTTTCACAGCGGTCCCACCCTATGTCATAAAGTGGGAGCACGCTATGACAGGTACTGACCTCTCTGGGTGCCGGAGCCATTCTGAAAAGGACCCGTTCATTCCTACTCTTTGCTTCCTGTCTGCCAACAAGTTCTCTATCCACGTCAATACATGACCCCCAATATCATGTGCTTTAATTTTGCACACTAATCTCTTGTGTGGGACCTTGTCAAAAGCCTTTTGAAAGTCCAAATACACCACATCTACTGGTTCTCCCTTGTCCACTCTCCTAGTTACATCCTCAAAAAATTCTAGAAGATTTGTCAAGCATGATTTTCCTTTCATAAATCCATGCTGACTTTGTCCGATCCTGACACTGCTCCAAATGCGCTGCTATTTCAGCCTTAATAATTGATTCCAACATTTTGCCTACTACCGATGTCAGGCTAACTGATCTATAATTCCCTGTTTTCTCTCTCCCTCTTTTTTTTAAAAAGTGTTGTTACATTAGCTATCCTCCAATCCATAGGAACTGATCCAGAATCTAAAGAATGTTGGAAAATAACCACCATTGAAATCACTATTTCTAGGGCCACCTCCTTAATTACTATTAAGTCCTGGGGATTTATCGGCCTTCATACCCATCAATTGCCCTAACACAATTTCCTGACTAATAAAGATTTCCTTCAGTTCTTCCTTCTCGCTAGACCCTCGGTCCACTGTTATTTTTGGGAGGTTATTGGTGTCTTCCTTAGTGAAGACAGAACCAAAGTATTTTTTTCAATTGGTCTGCCATTTCCTCGTTCCCCATTATGAATTCTTCTGATTCTGACTGCAAGGGACCTACATCAGTCTTCACGAATCTTTTTCTCTTCACTTATCTATAGAAGCTTTTCCAGTCAGTTTTTATGTTCCCTGCAAGCTTACTCTCGTACTCAATTTTCCCCCTCTTAATTAAACCCTTAGTCCTCCTCTGCTGGATTCTCAATTTCTCCCAGTCCTCAGGTTCGCTGCTTTTTCTGGCCAATTTATATGTCTCTTCCTTGGATTTAACACTATCCTTAATTTCCCTTGTTAGCCACGGTTGAGCCACCTTCCCCTTTTTAGTTTTACGCCAGACAGGGATGTACAATTGTTGAAGTTCATTCATTTGACCTTTAAATGTCTGCCATTGCCCATCTACTGTCAGCCCTTTAAGTATAATTTTCCAGTCTATCCTAGCCAATTCACATCTCACACCATCGAAGTAACCTTTCTTTATGTTAAGGACGCTCGTCTCCGAATTAACTGTGTCACTCTCCATCTTAATGAAGAATTCTACCATATTAGGGTCACTCTTCCCCAAGGGGCCTCGCACGACCAGATTGCTAATTAATCCTCTCTTATTACACAAGACCCAGTCTAGGATGACCTGCTCTCTGGTTGGTTCCTCGACATATTGGTCAAGAAAACCATCCCTTATGCACTCCAGGAAATCCTCCTCCACAGTACTGCTACCAGTTTGGTTACCCCAATCGATATGTAGATTAAAGTCACCCATGATAACTGCTGTACCTTTATTGCACGCATCCCTAATTAACTGTTTGATGCCATCCCCAACCTCCCTACTACAGTTTGGTGGTCTCTACACAACTCCTACTAACGTTTTCTGGCCTTTGGTGTTTCGCAGCTGTACTCATATAGATTCCACATCATCCAAGCTAATGCCCTTCTTTACTATTGCATTAACCTCCTCTTCAGCCACCTTATCTACCTGGCCTGCTACCTTCATGGATCTGTGGACCTGCATTCCAAGGTCCCTTTGTTCCTTGTACCATTTAATATATATTCCCTTTCCTTGTTAGCCATCCCCAAATGCATCACCTCACACTTATCCGGATTGAATTCCATTTGCCACTGTTCTGTCCACCTGACCAGTACATTGATACCTTCCTGCAGTCTGAAGCTTTCTTCTTCATTATCAACCACAGAGCCTATTTTAGTGTCATCTGTAAACTTCTTAAGCATACCCACAACATTTAAGTCCAAGTCATTGATATATACTACAAAAAGCAAGGGATCTAGTATTGAGCCCTGCAGAACCCCACTGGATAAAACCTTCCAGTCACAAAAATACCCATCAACCATTATCATTTGCTTCGTATTGTGTTCTTAACACAGATGAGACTGCACACAGGGAGGTCAAAGTAACAGTGACCTCAGTCTTTAATAAGACACTCCAGAGTGAGGAACAGGCCTTAGAGGCCAGCTTATATACAGTGCTCCCAAGGAATGCTGGGATCCCTTGGGACTTCATGGGATGCGCTCTCTGGTGGTGGAACATGGGAGTGCATGCTTTACAGTTACACAATATCACTCCCTGCCAAAGTCAAAGTGAAAACTATTTAATAGTGAGGCAGTCGGGAGCCTTTCTTTCCCTGGTGGACTGCCTCAGTAAAAATGTCTGTTCTGGTGTGTTGGCTGTGCCCTCGCTGGGCTGGCGTGTTGTTGGCCATGCAGGGCTGCTGGGTGATCCTGGCTTTTCTGGGTTGTTGGGCATGATGGGTTCGATTTCCTGGTCAGGCGTGGTGTCGTTGATCCTTTGGGTGTGTGTTGTGGGCTCAAAAAAGGTGGTGTCTGCTTTGGGTTGTTCAGGGCAGTCTGTGAACTGCAGCCTCGTTTGGTCCAGGTGCTTTCTGCAAATTTGTCCATTGTCTAGTTTGACTACAAACACCCTACTCCCTTCTTTAGCTATCACCGTGCCCGCGATTCACTTGGGACCATGTCCATTGTTTAGCACATACACAGGGTCATTCAGATCAATTTCCCATGACACAGTGAAGCGACCATCATTTACATTTTGTTGCTGCCATCTGCTCTCTACCTGATCATGCAGGTTGGGGTGAACCAGCGAGAGTCTGGTTGTAAGTGTCCTTTTCATGAGTAGCTCAGCCGGGGGCACCCTTGTGAGCGAGTGGGGTCTCGTGCGGTAGCTGAGCAGTACTTGGGACAGGCGGGGTTGGAGTGAGCCTTCTGCGACTCGTTTGAGGCTCTGTTTGATTGTTTGTACTGCCTGCTCTGCCTGCCCATTGGAGGCTGGTTTAAATGCGGCCGAGGTGACATGTTTGATCCCATTGGGAGTCATGAATTCTTTCAATTCGGCACTGGTGAAACATGGCCCGTTGTCACTGTCCAGTATGTCAGGCAGGCCGTGGGTGGCAAACATGGCCCTCAGGCTTTCAATGGCGGCGGTGATGGTGCTTCCCAACATTATTTCACATTCAATCCATTTTGAAAAAGGATCCACCACCACCAGGAACATTTTACCGAGAAACGGGCCTACAGTGTTGACATGGATTCTCGACCATGGTCTTGAGGGCCAGGACCACAAACTTAGTGGTGCCTCTCTGGGCGCGTTGCTCAACTGAGCACATACGCTGCATTGCCGTACACAGGACTCGAAGTCAGAGTCGATACCGGGCCACCACTTGTGGGATCTGGCTATCGCTTTCATCATTACTATGCCCAGGTGTGTGGTGTGGAGATCCGAGATGAACATCTCCCTGCCCTTTTTGGGTAGCACTACGCGGTTACCCCACAACAGGCAGTCTGCCTGAATGGACAGCTCGTCCTTTCGCCACTGGAATGGCTTGATTGGCTCTTGCATTTCAACTTGGATGCTGGCCCAGCTCCCATGCAGTACACAGTTTTTTTACAAGGGACAGTAGAGGATCCTAGCTGGTCCAAGTCCTAATCTGGCGGGCCGTGACAGGTGATTTATCATTTTCAAACGCTTTCATGACCATCTACAAGTCTGCGGGCCATGCCACCATCAATAAGTTTGCAGGCTGTGCCATTTCCAACCCCGTGGTGGGCAATGGTAGCCGACTGAGAACATTCGCACAGTTCTTGGTGCCTGGTCTATGGTGGATGGTATAGTTATACGCTGATAGCACGGTTGCCCACCTTTGTATGCGGGCTGAGGCATTAGTATTTATCCCCTTGTTTTCAGTGAACAGGAATATAAGGGGCTTGTGATCGGTTTTTCAGCTCAAATTTGAGGCCAAACAGTTACTGATGCATTTTTTTTACCCGGAACACACAAGCTAATGCCTCTTTCTCAATCATGCTGTCAGCCCTCTCGGCCTTAGACAAGCTCCTGGAAGCATAGGCAACAGGTTGCAACTTCCCCACAACATTAACTTGTTGTAATACATCCCCAACTCCGTACGACGAAGCATCACATGCTAGCACAAGTCTTTGACACGGGCTATACAATACAAGCAGCTTGTTGGAGCATAAAATGTTTCTGGCTTTCTCAAAAGCAATTACTTGTTTTTTTCCCCATACCCAGTTCTCATCTTTACGCAATAACACATGAAGGGGCTCTAAGAGGGTGCTTAACCCCGGTAGGAAGTTAGCAAAATAGTTGAGGAATCCCTGGGACGACCGCAGCTACGTGACATTCTGTGGCCTGGGTGCATTCCTGATAGCCTCTGTCTTGGCATCTGTGGGCCGAATGCCGTCCGCCGTGATCTTTCTCCCCAAAAACTCCACTTCCGTTGCCATGAAGACACATTTCGACCTCTTCAGCCGCAGCCCGACGTGATCCTGTTGCTGGAGGACCTCCTCCAGGTTTTGTAGATGCTCGACGGTGTCCGGACCCGTGACCAATATGTCATCCTGAAAAACCACCGTGCGTGGTACCGACTTGAGTAGTCTCTCCATGTTTCCCTGGAAGATCGCTGCAGCCGACCGAATTCCAAATGGGCATCTGTTGTAGATGAACAGTCCCTTGTGCGTGTTGATGCAGGTGAGGCACTTTGAAGACTCCTCCAGCTCCTGCGTCATGTAGGCCGAAGTCAAGTCGAGTTAGGTGTACGTCTTGCCTCCTGCCAGTGTTGCAAATAGGTCATCTGCCTTAGGTAGCGGGTATTGGTCCTGTAACGAGAAACGATTCATGGTTACTTTATAATCGCCGCAAATCATGACCGTGCCATCACTTTTGAGCACTGGAACAATCTGGCTGGCCCACTCGCTGTATTCCACTGGGGAGATGATGCCCTCGCGTTGCAGCCTGTCCAGCTCGATTTCCACTCTCTCCCTCATCATGTGAGGTACCGCTCGCGCCTTGTGGTGAATGGGTCGTGCCTTTGGGATCAAGTGGATCCACACCTTCGCCCCAGAAAAGTTTCCAATGCTTGGCTCAAAAAGGGAAGGAAATTTGTTAAGAACCTGGGTACATGAGGCCTCATCGACTTGTGATGTCATCCCAGTTCCAGCAGATTTTGCCCAGCCAGCTCCTTCCAAGCAGTGTGGGACCATCGCCCAGGACAATCCAGAGTGGCAGTTCATGCACCGTGCCCTTGTAGGTGACCTTGACCATGGCGCTGCCCAGGACAGTGATAAGCTCTTTGGTGTACATTCTCAGTTTCGTGTGGATGGGGCTCAGGGCTGGTCTGAGTGTCTTGTTGCACCACAGTCTCTCAAACATCTTTTTACTCATGATGGATTGGCTAGCGCCAGTGTCCAGTTCCATGGCTACAGGTAAGCCATTCAATTTTACACTTTGCATTATAGGTGGACATTTCGTCGAAAATGTGTGCATCCCATGTACTTCAGCATCTGCCTCCTCTCTCTGAGGCTTGAAATTGCTTTGATCCACTATGGACCGATCTTCCTCTGCCACGTGATGGTTAGCAGGTTTTGCAGAGCTTGCAGCTCCTCTGCAAGCTCGTTGGAGGTGCCCCATTGTTCCACAGCTCTTGCAAACATATCCTTTGAAGCGGCATGAATAGGCTGAATGGAAGCCTCCACAACACCAACAAGGTGTGAATTGCCTTGGATTCATTCTTTGTTGCGGACTCTGAGTCATCTGGGTCACCTGAGGCCTGCTGGCAGTTGCAGACTCGTGGTTTATACCCTGTACATTTCTGCTCGCAAACACAGTTCCAGTTAATTTATGAACATTGCTAGCACTTGTGGGCTGAGAGATTTGTTTGGTGTTATCACTGGTGGATATAAACGCCTGTGCTATCGCAATGGCCTGACTGAGGGTCGGTGTCTCTACAGTCAAAAGTTTTTGGAGGATGGTCTCGTGGCCAATGCCCAGTACAAAAAAGTTTCTGAGCATTTGCTCCAGGTAGCCATCAAACTCACATTGTCCTGCAAGTCGCCTTAGCTCGGCGACGTAGTTCGCCACTTCCTGACCTTCAGATCACTGGCACATGTAGAACCGATACCTTGTCATCAGCACGCTCTCCCTTGGGTTAAGGTGCTCCCGAACCAGTGTACACAGCTCCTCATATGACTTATCTGTGGGTTTCACCGGAGCCAGAAGATTCTTCATGAGGCTGTAGGTCGGTGCCCCGCAGATCGTGAGAAGGACCGCTCTTCTTTTTGCAGCACTTCCTCCTCCATCCAACTCGTTGGCTACAAAGTACTGGTCTAGCCATTCGACATAGGCTTCGCAGTCCTTACCCTACAGGATGCCCACAGTTTGCTGCATCATTGCGTTGGATTCGTATACTCGTCACCAGTTATTGTATTCCTAACACAGATGAGACTGCACACAGGGAGGCTAAAGTAACCGTGACATCAGTCTTTAATAAGAAACTCCAGAGTGAGGAACAGGCCTTAGGGGCCGGCTTATATTAGCTGGTATCCCTTGGGACTTCAGGGAATGCACTCGCTGGTGGTGGAACATGGGAGTGCATGCTTTACAGACACACAACACTTCCTGCCTCTGAGCCAATTTTGGATCCAACTTGCCACTTTACCCTGGATCCCATGGGCTTTCACTTTCGTAACCAGTCTGCCATGTGGGATCTTATCAAATACTTTGCTGAAATCCATTATTCACTACATCATATACACTGTCCTCATTGACCTTACTCATTACCTCCTCGGAAAATTCAATCAAGTTCGGCAGACACGACCTTCCCTCGACAAATCCATGCTGACTGTCCTTGATTAATCCATGTCTTTGCAATTGAAAATTTATCCTATCGCTTTTTAGCCATCCTCCAGTCCTTCGGCACCACACCTGTAGCCAGAGAGGATTGGAAAATGATGGTCAGAGCCTCTGCTATTTCCCCTTTTCCTTCTCTTAACAGCCGGGGATGCATTTCATTCAGGCCTTGGTAGTTATCCACTTTCAAAGCTGCAATGTCCCTTAATACTTCCTCTCTCACTATGTTTATTTCATCGAATATTTCGCACTCCTCCTCCCTGAATGCATTGCCCCTCTCTTCTGTGAAAATGGATGCAAAGTATTCATTATGAATCCTACCAACATAAGAACATAAGAAATAGGAGCAGAAGTAGGCCATACGGACCCTCGAGCCTGCTCCGCCATTAAATACGATCATGGCTGATCCGATCATTGACTCAGGTGCCCTTCCCTGCTGGCTCCCCATAACCGCTTATCCCCTTATCCTTTAAGAAACTGTCTATTTCTGTCTTAAATTTATTCAATGTCCCAGATTCCACAGCTCTCTGAGGCAGCGAATTCCACAGATTTACAACCCGCTGAGAGGAGAAGAAATTTCTCCTCATCTCAGTTTTAAATGGGCAGCCCCTTACTCTAAGATTATGCCCTCTAGTTCTAGTCTCCCCCATCAGTGGAAACATCCTCTCTGCGTCCACCTTGTCAAGCCCCCTCATAATCTTATATGTTTCAATAAGATCACCTCTCATTCTTCTGAATTCCAATGAATAGAGGCCCAACCTACTCAACCTTTCCTCATAAGTCAACCGCCTCATCTCTGGAATCAACCTAGTGAATCTTCTCTGAACCGCCTACAAAGCAAGTATATCCTTTTGTAAATATGGAAACTAAAACAACACACAGTATTCCAGGTGTGGCCTCACCAACACCCTGTACAGCTGCAGCAAGACTTCCCTGCTTTTATACTTCATCCCCTTTGCAATAAAGGCAAATATTCCATTGGCCTTCCTGATCACTTGCTGTACCTGCATACTATCCTTCTGTGTTTCATGCACAAGTACCCCCAGGTCCTGCTGCATTGCTGCACTTTGCAATCTTTCTCCATTTAAATAATAACTTGCTCTTTGATTTTTTTTCTGCCAAAATGCATGACCTCACGCTTTCCAACATTATGCTCCATTTGCCAAATTTTTGCCCACTCACTTAGCCTGTCTATGTCCTTTTGCAGATTTTTTGTGTCCTCCTCACACATTGCTTTTCCTCACATTTTTGTATCATCAGCAAACTTGCCTTCGTTAAACCCTTCTTCCAAGTAGTTAATATAGATTGTAAATAGTTGGGGACCCAGCACTTATCCCTGCGGCACCCCACTAGTTACTGATTGCCAACCAGAGAATGAACCATTTATCCCGACTCTGTTTTCTTTTAGTTATCCAATCCCTTATCCATGCTAATATATTACCCCCAACACCATGAACATCTGCACATCTTGTACAGTAACCTTTTATGTGGCACCTTGTCAAATGCCTTCTGGAAGTCCAAATACACCACATCCACTGGTTCCCCTTTATCCACCCTGTTCGTTACATCCTCAAAGAATTAACGCAAATTTGTCAAACATGACTTCCCCTTCAGAGAGAAAACGGGTAATTATAGACTGGTTAGCCTGACATCAGTAGTGGGGAATATGTTGGAATCAATTATTAAAGATGAAATAGCAGTACATTTGGAAAGCAGTGACGGGATCAGTCCAAGTCAGCATGGATTTATGAAAGGGAAATCATGCTTGATAAATCTTCTGGAATTATTTGAGAATGTAACTAGTAGGTTGGACAAGGGAGAACCAGTGGATGTGGTGTATTTGGACTTTCAAAAGGCTTTTGCCAAGAGATTGGTGTGCAAAATCAAAGCACATGGTATTGGCGGTAATGTACTGACGTGGATAGAGAACTGGTTGGCAGACAGGAAGCAGAGAGTCGGGATAAACGGGTCCTTTTCAGAATGGCAGGCAGTGACTAGTAAAGTACCGCAGGCTCCAGTGCTGGGACCCCAGCTATTTACAATATATATCAATGATTTAGATGAAGGAATTGAGTGTAATATCTCCAAGTTTGCAGATGACACTAAGCTGGGTGGCGGTGTGAGCTGTGAGGAGGACGCTAAAAGGCTGCAGGGTGACTTGGACAGGTTAGGTGAGTGGGCAAATGCATGGCAGATGCAGTATAATTTGGACAAATGTGAGTTTATCCACTTTGGGGGCAAAAACACAAAGGCAGAATATTATCTGAATGGTGGCAGATTAGGACAGGGGGAGGTGCAACGTGACCTGGGTGTCATGGTGGCATGCAAGTACAGCAGGCGGTGAAGAAGGCAAATGGTATGTTGGCCTTCATAGCTAGGGGATTTGATTATAGGAGCAGGGAGGTCTTACTGCAATTGTACAGGGCCTTGGTGAGGCCTCATCTGGAATATTCTGTCAGTTTTGGTCTCCTAATCTGAGGAAGGACGCTCTTGCGATTGAGGGAGTGCAGCGAAAGTTCACCAGACTGATTCCCGGGATGGCGGGACTGACATATGAGGAGAGACTGGATCAACTGAGCCTTTATACACTGGAGTTTAGAAGGATGAGAGGGGATCTCATAGAAACTTACAAGATTCTAACGGGATTGGACAGGTTAGATGAGACTTTGGCGGGGAGGTGGTGTCATGTATTCAACCATCATTGTAACCCATGTCTGCACTGATCTAAGTTGTACAACGTGAGAACATTGACCACTAGGTGGTGAACCTGTGGGAGACACTCCTAACCTTGACTTCCAGGTATAAAAGGGGAAGCTCCATCCACCTTCATCACTTGAGGTCTAGTCAATAAAGGTTACTGGTCACAGAGTGACCTTCTCTCAAGCATGGGCCTCTTGTGCATTTGTACTGTATAGTAAGGATATTTCAGTCCCCGTTTTTGCTTTTCCATAACTACCGTAACTCTTATTGAATTATGATCATTGACACTAAAATGCTCTCTCAATGATACCCCTTCCACTTGCCCCTCTTCATTCCCCAAAACCAAGTACAGAACCGCCCCTCCCTTGTTGGGCTTGTTATGTACTGACTGAAGAATTTCTCCTGAATACATTTTCGGAATTTCGCACCCTCTGTACCATTCACACTACCTTGTTCCAAGTTAATATTAGCGTAGTTGAAATCTTTCATTGTTACAGCTCTATAGATTTTGTACTTCACAGCAATTTGCTCACATATTTGATCTTCTATCTCCCTCTGACTGCTTGGGGGTCTATACTACACTCCCAGTATTGTGATCGCCCCTTTTTTGTTCTTTAATTCGACCCATGTGGCCTCATTTGATGACTCCTCGAACATATCATCCCTTCTCACAGCTGTGATTGTTTCTTTAATCAATACTGCAACATCCCCTCCTGTTTTACCCCCTCTCTATCCCATCTGAAAATCCTGTGACCAGGAAAGTTGAGCTGCCATACCTGCCCTTCTTTCAGTCACGTCTCAGTAATAGCTATAATATCGTACTCCCAAGTGTCAATCTGTGCTCTCAACTCATCTACCTTATTTCCCATACTCCTTGCATTGATGTATATAACATTTAGTATTGCCAAACTCCCCTGTTGTCTATTTTCCAGCCCTTGTTTCATCTGTCTTCCAAATTCATTTTCTATTTATACTACTCTGCTGCCCAATTCCAGCTTTACTTCTCTTCCCACTGAATCTATTCTCCAGTTCCCATCCTCCTGCCAAGCTAATTTAAACATCCCCAATAAGGATAGCAAAACCTCCCGCGAGGATATTGGTCGTGGGTATATTGAGGAGCAACCTGTCCGGCTTGTACAGGTCCCATCTCCCCCAGAAACAGTCCCAATGCCTCAGGAATCTAAAGCCCTCCCGTATGCACCATCTCTCCAGCCACATATTCATCTTCTCTATCCTCCTATTTCTGTACTCACTAGCACGTGGCTCCGGGAGTAACACGGAGATTGCTACCTTTGAGGTCCTGCTTTTTAATCTTTCTCCTAGCTCCCTAAACTCTGCCTGCAGGACCTCACCCCTCTTTCTACCTATATCATTCCCTTCACTTATCTCTTCCTATTTACATACCTATAGAAATGGTTACAATCTGCTTTTATGTCTCTTCCTAATTTACTCCCATATTCTTTTTCTCTTTCCTGATCAATTTCTTGGTCCTCCTTTGCTGAATTCTAAAATCCTCCTAATCCTCAGGCTTATTAGTCTTTTTAGCACCATTATAAGCCTCTTCATTCGATCTAATACTAGTTTTAACATCTCTTGTTAGCCATGTTTAACCAGTTTTCCAGTGAGGTTTTTGTGTCTTAAAGGAATGTATATTTGTTGTAAATGATGTATTAGATCTTTAAATGCTAGCCATTGCTTGTCTACCATCATACCTGTTAATGTAGTT
Source organism: Pristiophorus japonicus (assembly GCF_044704955.1). NCBI lineage: Eukaryota > Metazoa > Chordata > Chondrichthyes > Pristiophoridae > Pristiophorus > Pristiophorus japonicus. The sequence continues at coordinate 228,118,745 of NC_091983.1, forward strand.
TCCCAATCTACCTTAGCCAAGTCACCCCTCATACTGATATAGTTTGCTCTGTCCTTCTCTCTCTGTCACTCTTTTTCTCTGTCCCTCTCTTTTTCCCTCTCCTCGCTCTTTCTCTGTTTCTCTCTCTCTCTGTCCCTCTCTCTCTTTCTGTCCCTCTCTCTCTCTGCCACCCCTTTCTCTCTGTGTCCCTCTCTCTCTTTCTCTGTCCAGCTCTCTCTGTCCCTCTCCCTCACTCTCTCTCTCTCTCCTGCTCTCTCTCTGTCCCTCCTTTCTCTCTCTCTGTCTCCCTCTCTCTCTCGCTGTCCCTTTTTCTCTCCCTCTGTCTCCCTCTCTCTCTCTGTCTGTCTCTCTCTCTGTCTGTCTGTCCCTCTCTCTCTCTGTCTGTCTCCCTCTCTCTCTCTGTCTGTCTCCCTCTCTCTCTGTCTGTCTCTCTCTGTCACCCCTTTCTCTCTTTCTCTGTCCTTCTCTCTCTCTGTGCCTCTCTCTCTCCCTCACTCTCTGTCCCTTTCTCTGTCACCCCTTTCTCTCTCCCTCTCTCTCGCCCTCCCTTCGGACACTTACTGGTGCCATTCCATGCTCCGTCACTCCCTCTCACTCTTTCCCTTCCCCCCTCCCTTCCCTCATCCCACAGATACTCACTGGTGCCATTCCTTGCTCCGGGGTCGCTGGAGTTGTGCAGTGGGACACAAAGGTCGGAGAAATATTCTTCCTTCTTCAGTACAAAGATGAGGGAAGCCCAGCCAAAGATCACGCCCGTGAAGCTGATACACTCGAAGAGCCCGGTGGCAGAAGATAAAGGTATGCGGAGTCAGAGGAAATATATTAGCATGGATCGACAATTGGCTAGCTAACAGAAAGCAGAGAGTCGGGATAAATGGGTCCTTTTTGGGTTGGAAATCGGTGGTTAGTGGTGTGCCACAGGGATCGGTGCTGGGACCACAACTGTTTACAATATACATAGATGACCTGGAAGAGGGGACAGAGTGTAGTGCAACAAAATTTGCAGATGACACAAAGATTAGTAGGAAAGCGGGTTGTGTAGAGGACACAGAGAGGCTGCAAAGAGATTTAGATAGGTTAAGCGAATGGGCTAAGGTTTGGCAGATGGAATACAATGTCGGAAAAAGTGAGGTCAATCACCTTGGAAAAAAAAAACACTAAAATTGAATATTATTTGAATGGGGAGAAATTACAACATGCTGCGGTGCAGAGGGACCTGGAGGTCCTTGTGCATGAATCCCAAAATGTTAGTTTGCAGGTGCAGCAGGTAATCAGGAAGGCGAATGGAATGTTGGCCTTCATTCCGAGAGGGATGGAGTACAAAAGCAGGGAGGTCGTGCTGCAACTGTATAGGGTATTGGTGAGGCCACACTTGGAGTACTGCGTGCAGTTTTGGTCACCTTACTTAAGGAAGGATATACTAGCCTTGGAGGGGTTACAGAGACGATTCACTAGGCTGATTCTCGAGATGAGGGGGTTACCTTATGATGATAGATTGAGTAGACTGGGTGTTTACTCGTTGGAGTTCAGAAGGATGAGGGATGATCTTGTAGAAACATTAAAATAATGAAAGGGATAGACAAGATAGAGGCAGAGAGGTTGTTTCCACTGGTCGGGGAGACTAGAACTAGGGGGCACAGCCTCAAAATACGGGGGAGCCAATTTAAAACCGAGTTGAGAAGGAATTTCTTCTCCCAGAGGGTTGTGAATCTGTGGAATTCTCTGCCCAAAGAAGCAGTTGAGGCTAGCTCATTGAACGTATTCAAATCACAGATAGATAGATTTTTAACCAATAAGGGAACTAAGGGTTATGGGGAGCAGGCGGGTAAGTGGAGTTGAGTCCACGGCCAGATCAACCATGATCTTGTTGAATGGTGGAGCAGGCCCGAGGGGCTAGATGGCCTACTCCTGTTCCTAATTCTTATGTTCTTATGTTCTTATGTTCAAAGGTCAAATACTGCTTGACCTTCTTGTTCAACGGTGCCATTGACCCCGAGTCTTGTAAAATGTCCTTTGATAACCTGGGAGGTTCCTGATCCAGTGCCTGAGAGAAAGAGCCCCCTTTTCTACAGTGCCTTTCACCACCTCAGGACATCCCAATCGCTGTACAATCAATGACCTACTTTTTGAAATGTATTCATTGTTGTAATGAAGGAAACGCCGCAGCCAATTTGCACACAGCAAGAACCCTCAAACAGCAATGTGATCAATGACCAGGTAATCTGTTAATATTGATGTTGGTTGAGGATAAATATTGGGTCCCGGGATATGGGGGAAACCTCTTCTCCTGATCTTCTTCCAATAACGTCCAAGGGGATAGATGGGACTTTGGTTTAAAATCCTGAAAGACAGCATTTCCTACAGTGCAGCATCCCTCAGTACTAACCCTACAACAGTGCAGCGTTCCTCAGTACTGACCCTACAACAGTGCAGTGCTCCCTCAGTACTGACCCTACAACAGTGCAGTGCTCCCTCAGTACTGACCCTACAACAGTGCAGTGCTCCCTCAGTACTGACCCTACAACAGTGCAGCTTTTCCTCAGTATTGACCCTACAACAGTGCAGCGTCCCTCAGTACTGACCCTACAACAGTGCAGCGTTCGTTTAGTACTGACCCTACAACAGTGCAGTGCTCCCTCAGTACTGACCCAAAAACAGTGCAGTGCTCCCTCACTACTGACCCTACAACAGTGCAGTGCTCCCTCAGTACTGACCCTACAACAGTGCAGTGCTCCCTCAGTACTGACCCTACAACAGTGCAGCGTCCCTCTGTACTGACCCTACAACAGTGCAGCGTTTCCTCAGTATTGACCCTACAAGAGTGTAGCGTCCCTCAGTACTAACCTTCCAACAGTGCAGCATTCGCTTGGTACTGACCCAACAACAGTGCAGTGCTCCCTCAGTACTGACCCTACAACAGTGCAGTGCTCCCTCAGTACTGACCCTACAACAGTGCAGCGTCCCTCTGTACTGACCCTACAACAGTGCAGCGTTTCCTCAGTATTGACCCTACAAGAGTGTAGCGTCCCTCAGTACTAACCTTCCAACAGTGCAGCATTCGCTTGGTACTGACCCAACAACAGTGCAGCGCTCCCTCAGTACTGACCCGACAACAGTGCAGTGCTCCCTCAGTACTGGCACTACAACAATGCAGTGCTCCCTCAGCACTGACCCGACAACAGTGCAGTGCTCCCTCAGTACTGACACTACAACAGTGCAGTGATCCCTCAGTACTGACCCTACAACAGTGCAGTGCTCCCTCAGTACTGACCCTCCAACAGTACAGTGCTCCCTCAGTACTGACACTACAACAGTGCAGTGCTCCCTCAGCACTGACCCTCCAACAGTGCAGTGCTCCCTCAGTACTGACACTACAACAGTGCAGTGATCCCTCAGTACTGACCCTACAACAGTGCAGTGATCCCTCAGTACTGACCCAACAACAGTGCAGTGCTCCCTCACTACTGACCGTACAACAGTGCAGTGCTCCCTCAGCACTGACCCTCCAACAGTGCAGTGCTCCGTCAGTACTGACACTACAACAGTGCAGTGATCCCTCAGTACTGACCCTACAACAGTGCAGTGCTCCCTCAGTACTGACACTACAACAGTGCAGTGATCCCTCAGTACTGACCCTACAACAGTGCAGTGATCCCTCAGTACTGACCCTACAACAGTGCAGTGCTCCCTCACTACTGACCCTCCGACGATTCAGCGCTCGCTCAGTACTGATCCTCCGACAGGACAGCGCTCACTCAGTACTGACCCTCCCAGTACTGTCCCACCCTCATGAGACGTCAGACGTTGGTTACACTCCGAAAGGAATGTGGAGAATCCTGTTCAGTGATTCTCGATTTTACCCAGGGAGGGGTGAGAATGAGGAACTCATGGTTGAGGTGAGATACAAAAAGAAGCTGGATATTCACAAATGGGAGAAAGGAATTGAAGGATATTTTCTATGTTTCTATAGCTTGACGGGGTGAGATAAAGTGTGGTGGGAGAAGTCCCGTGTGGAGCATAAACACTGGCATGGATCTGTTGGGCTAAATTGCAACATTGCTGGAAAGAATTCCGTGGGCTCGATTATACTTTCTGAAAATGATCATTCGCTCATGGGAGGATAATCATAAGAACATAAGAATTAGGAGCAGGAGTAGGCCATTTGGCCCCTCGAGCCTGCTCCACCATTCAATAAGATCATGGCTGATCCTCTACCTCAACTTAATTTTCCTGCACTATCCACAGATCCTTTGATTTCCTTAATATTCAAATATCTATCAATCTCGGTCTTGAATACACTCAACTACTGAGTCTCCATAGCCCTCTGGGGTAGAGAATTCCAAAGATTTACCACCCTCGGAGTGAAGAGATTTCTCCTCATCTCAGTCCTAAATGGCCAACCTCTTATTCTGAGACGGTGACCACTGTTTCTAGACTCCCCAGCCAGATCATTCACCTCAGTACTCCTTTCCTACTTTCTCTCCATACCCCTTGGTCCCTTTATCCGTAAGAGCCATATCTAACTCCCTCTTGAATATATCCAATGAACTGGCATCAACAACTCTCTGCGGTAGGGAATTCCACAGGTTAACAACTCTCTGAGTGAAGAAGTTTCTCCTCATCTCAGTCCTAAATGGCTTACCCCTTATCCTTAGACTGTATCCCCTGGTTCTGGACTTCCCAACATCGGGAACATTCTTCCTGCATCTAACCTGTCCAGTCCTGTCAGAATTTTATATGTTTCTATGAGATCCCCTCTCATCCTTCTAAACTCCAGTGAATTCAGGCCCAGTCGATCCAGTCTCTCCTCATATGTCAGTCCTGCCATCCCGGGAATCAGTCTGATGAACCTTCGCTGCACTCCCTCAATAGCAAGAACGTCATTCCTCAGATTAGGAAATCAAAACTGAACAAAATATTCCAGGTCAGGTCTCACCAAGGCCCTGTACAACTAAAGTAAGACCTCCCTGCTCCTATACTCAAATCCACTAGCTATGAAGGCCAACATACCATTTGTCTTCTTCACCACCTGCTGTAACTGCATGCCAACTTTCAATGATTGATGTACCATGACACCCAGGTCTCGTTGCACTTCCCTTTTTCCTAATCTGCCGCCGTTCAGATAATATTCTGCCTTCGTGTTTTTGCTACCAAATTGGATAACCTCACATTTATCCACATTATACTGCATCTGCCATGCATTTGCCAACTCACCAAACCTGTCCATGTCATCCTGCAGCCTCTTAGCATCCTTCGCACAGCTCACACCACCACCCAGCTTAGTGTCATCTGCAAACTTGGAGATATTACACTCAATTCCTTCATCTAAAATGATTGATGTATATTGTAAAGAGCTGGGGTCCCAGCACTGAGTCCTGCGGCACCCCACTAGGCACTGCCTGCCATTCTGAAAAGGACCCATTTATCCCAACTCTCGACTTCCGGTCTGCCAATGAGTTCTCTATCCACGTCATTACATTACCTCCAATAACATGTGCTTTAATTTTGCACACTAATCTCTTGTGTGGGACCGTGTCAAAAGCCTTTTGAAAGTCCAAATACACCACATCCACTGGTTCTCCTTTGTCCATACCATTCATTACATCCTCAAAAAATTCTAGAAGATTTGTCAAGCATGATTTCCCTTTCATAAATCCATGCCAGCTTGGACCGATCCTGTCACTGCTTTGCAAATGCACTTCTATTTCATCTTTAATAATTGATTCCAACATTTTCCCCACTACTGATGTCAGGCTAACCGATCTATAATTACCCGTTTTCTCTCTCTCCTTTTTAAAAAAGTGGTGTTACATTAGCTACCCTCCAGTCCATAGGAACTGATCCAGAGTCAATAGACTGTTGGAAAATGATCACCCATGCATCTACTATTTCTCGGGCCACTTCCTTAAGTACTCTGGGATGCAGAATATTCAGCCCCGGGGATTTATTGGCCTTCAAACCCATCAATTTCCCGAACACAATTTCCCACCTAATAAGGATTTCCTTCAGTTCCTCCTTCTCTCTAGACGCTCGGTCCTCGAGTATTTCCGGAAGGTTATTTGTGTCTTCCTTTGTGAAGACAGAACCAAAGTATTTGTTGAACTGGTCTTCCATTTCTTGCTTCCCCATTATAAATTCACCTGAATTTGACTGCAACAGACCGACATTTGTCTTCACTAATCTTTTTCTCTTCACATATCTATAGAAGCTTTTGCAGTCAGTTTTTATGTTGCCAGCAAGCTTCTTCTCATACTCTATTTTCCCCCTTTTAATTAAATCCTTTGTCCTCCTCTTCTGAATTCTAAATTTCTCCCAGTACTCAGGTTTGCTTCTTTATCTGGCCAATTTATATGCCTCTTCCTTGGATTGAACACAATCCTTAATTTCCCTTGTAGCCACGGTTGAGCCACCTTCCACATTTTACTTTTACTCCAGACAGGGATGTACAATTGTTAACAATTAAAACTGTACACAATGCTCCAGGTGCCGTCTCACCAGGGCCCTACATAATTGTAGTAAGACATCTAGCCAACATACCATTTGCGTTCTTAATTTCTTGCTGTACCTGCAGGTGAACTTTCAATGATCCGTGTACAAGGATACCCAGATCCCTCTGAACACCAACATTTCCCAATCTCTCACCATTTAAAAAATACTCTAGTTTTCTATTTTTTTCTACCAAAGTGGATAATTTTGCATATCACCACAATTGTGGCAAATGTACTGCCCTTCAATACTGTCTTTCTTTCTCTCTCCTCTCTTTCTCTCTCACTCTCTCCCTCCCTTTATTTCTCCCTCACTTTCTTCTTCTCTCTCTCTCTCTCTCACTACCCATTTCACTTTTGCTGAAATACAGAACATTTGGTGGGGCAAAAGAAAACATGAATGAGACAAGATAAAAATATAACACATCACATTGATGCTGAAAGATACAGGGCCCCACAGATAAAAATATTTGTCATATTACCTTTGCAAAACTTCCTTAAGGTTCAAATAAATTCCCTTCCCAAAATAGTGATATTCCAACCCCAACCGTCCATATAACCGCCCGTTCATTGCTGCACTGATGCAGAGGCAGTACTGAGGGAGTGCTGCACTGTCAGAGGGACAGTACTGAGGGAGCGCTGCACTGTCAGAGGGACAGTACTGAGGGAGCGCTGCACTGTCAGAGGGGCAGTACTGAGGGAGTGCTGCACTTTTGGAGGGGCAGTACTGAGGGAGCGCTGCACTGTCAGAGGGGCAGTACTGAGGAAGCACTGCACAGACAGAGGTGCAGAATTGAGGGAGTGCGGCACAGTCAGAGTGGAAGTACTGAGGGAATGCTGCTTTATCAGAGAGGCAGTACTGAGGGATTGCTGCACTGTCAGAGGGGCGGTGCTGAGGGAGGGCTGCACTGTCAGAGGGGCAATACTGACGGAACGCTGCACTGTCAGAGAGGCAATACTGAGGGAGCGCTGCACAGACAGAGGGAGCGCTGCACTGTCAGACGGGCAGTAATGAGGGAGTGCTGCAATGTCGGAGGGGCAGTACTGAGGGAGCGCTGCACTGTCGGTGTTGCTGTACTGAGGGAGCGCTGCACAGTCGGAGGGGCAGTACTGAGGGAGTACTGCACTGTCAGAGGGGAAGTACTGAGGGAATGCTGCTCTTTTGATGGGACAGTACTGAGGGAGCGCTGCACTGTTGGTGGAACAGTACTGAGGGAGTGCTGCATTGTTGGAGGAGGCAGTACTGAGGGAGTGCTGCACTGTCTCCCTCTCGCTTCCTCCTTCTCTCTCTCCCTTCCTCTCCCTTGTCCTCATGCTTGATTTCTCTCTCTCTCTCTCCCTCCCTCCTTTGATCGCTCTCACTCTCACTCTTGCACTTTTTCCTTGCGTTCATTCTCGCTCTCCCTCACCGCCCCCCCACCTCCCCGCCCCCCCATCCCCGGACACTCTCTGGTGCCATCCCTCGCTTTGAGGTTGCTCGAGTTGTGCAGTGGGATACAGACATTGGAGAAATATTTATCCTCCTTCAGTATGAAGACAAGCCCAGCCAAAGATCACGACCGTGAAGCTGATACACTCGAAGAGCACAGTGGTGGCTAAGGTCAAATACCGCTTAACCCTCTCATTCAGTGGGCCCATTCACCCAAAGTCCACGAGTGATTCACGCCCGTGTGCTTTCCTTCCCCTTCCTATATTAGGCTTAAGCTAATCCCTTCTCCTGTGGGAAACCAGCCAATCTATCAACACTGTCATCTGCATACTTTTAACTGGTGCCCACCCAGGGACACAATGTTAGTGGGTTTCTCCGTGGTTACCTTCACAACAAACGGTTGTTAGTCTGACCACAGTAACTCTGTTAATGCTTCACGCACCTGTCGTTTTCAGAATAACAAGCTTTATTACAGTGACTGATTTGATCTTCTAATTTTATGAAATGTATATTTTTTAATTAATTCCTGGAATGTGGGTGTTGCCCGTCTCTAATTGCCCTTGAGAAGGTGGTGCTGAGCTGCAGTCCTTCATTTAAAAAATCAATCTATTCCAGCATCTCTTTCTTTTAGCATTTTTCATCATAGAGCAAATGTGAGTGAATGGAACTTAATCTTGTCTCCAGACATGAACAACAGGACGAGGGAACAGGAGGAAGGTTTGGCCTAACCACTTACTGTACTATAAACAAAGCTTGTAGCATTGGGGCAAATGTGAAAAGATTAGAAGCTGTGGCCTCGGCCAAGCGTACAACCTACATATTGCGTAGCACAGGCCAAGGTTGTATTACAGTATAAGAATAGAACCAGGAGGACGCGAGCTGATCACCCCAGGACTTGTTTTGCTCTCTGAGATCAGAGAGTGTTGTCGGAGATGGTCGGAGCCTGGAAAACAGGTTTTATTATTTGCATATCATTTATTATAATTGGAAGGACAAATGAGTCACTGTAATAAAGTTGTTATTATAAAAAAGATCAGAAAAGCAGGAATTGAATTTGGAAGACAGAGGAAACAAGGGCTGCAAAATAGACAACAAGTGAGTTTGGCACCACTAAATGGTATATACTTCAGTGCAAGGAGTATAGGGAATAAGGCAGATGAGCTGAGAGCACAGATTGACACTTGGGAGTATAATATTATAGCTATTACTGAGACATGGCTGAAAGAAGGGCAGGTATGGCAGCTCAACATTCCTGGTTACAGGGTTTTCAGATGGGATAGCGTGGGGGATAAAAAAGGCAATATTAATTAAAGAAACAATTACATCTGTGAGAAGGAATAATATGTTAGAGGGGTCATCAAATGAGACCATATGTGTTGAACTGAAGAACAAAAAAGGGGTGATCTCACCACTGGGAGTAAACTATAGACACCCAAACAGAGGGGGATAGAAGAACAAATATGTGGGCAAATTGCTGCAAGTGCAAAAGCTACAGAGCTGCAATAGTGAGGGATTTCAACTACCCAAATATTAACTGGGAAAAAAAGTAGTGTGAATGGTACAGAAGGTGCAGAATTCCTAAAATGCATTCAGGAAAAATTCTTTAGCCAGTACATAACAAGCCCAATAAGGGAAGGGCAGTTCTGGACTTAGTTTTGGGAATGAAGAGGGGCAGGTGGAAGGGGTATCAGTGGGAAAGCATTTTGGTGCAAGTGATCATAATTCATTAAGATTTAGGGTAGTTATGGAAAAGAACAAAGGTGGTCCAGGAATAAAAGTTCTCAATTGGGTTAAGGCCAATTTTGCTGAGCTGAGATGGGATTTGGCCAAAGTGGACTGAAAATGGCTACTTGATGGTAAATCAGTGTCAGAGCAGTGGGAGGCATTCAAGGAGGAGATCCTGAGGGTACAGAGCAAGTATGTTCCCCTAAAAAAAAAAGAGGGTGGGGCTAACAATTCTAGAGCCCTCTTGATGTCAAGGGACATACATGATAAGATACAGAAAAGCAGGGAAGCTGATGACAGGCACCGAGAACTCAGTACTGCAGAAACATGAGAGGAGTATAAGAAGTGCAGGGGTGCAATTAAAAAATATATCAGGAAAGTAAAGAGAGAGCATGAAAGAATGTTGGCAAGTAAAATCAGGGAAAACCCAAAGATGGTTGAAAATACATTAAGAGCAAGAGGATAACTAGAGAAAGAGTGGGGCCTATTAGAGAACATAAAGGAAATCTGTGTGTCGATGCAGAAGATGTAGGGATGATTCTTAATGAACACTGTGCATCTGTTTTCACAAAGGAGAGGGGCGATGCAGACTTTCCAATGAGGGAGGAGGTGTGTGAAATATTAGATGAGTTAAACATAGTGGGAGAGGAAGTATTAAGGGGCTTAGCAGCATTGAAAGTGTATAAATCCCCAGCCCAGATTAAATGTATCCCAGGCTGTTGAGAAGCAAAAGAGGAAATAGCAGAGGCTCTGACCATTATTTTCCAGTCCTCTCTGGCTACAGGGTGTGGAGCCAGAGGACTGGAGGACTGCTAATGTTGTACCTTTGTTTAAAAAGGGAGAAAGGGATAGACCAAGTAATTACAGGCCAATCAGTGGTGGGAAAATTATTGGAAAAAATCCTGAGGCACAGGATAAATCTTCATTTGGAAAGATATGGATTAATCAAGGACATTCAGCATGGATTTGTTAAGAGAAGGTCATGTCTGACTAACTTGATTGAATTTTTCGAGGAGATAACCAGGAGGGTCATTGAGGGCAGTGCATATGATGTAGTGTATATGGATTTTAGCAAAACTTTTGATAAGGTCCGACAGGGCAGATTGGTCACGAAAGTAAAAGCCCATGGGATCTAGAGCAAAGTGGCAAGTTGGATCCAAAATTGGCTTAGAGCCAGGAAGCAAAGGGTAATGGTTGATGGGTGCTTTTTTGACTGGAAGGCTGCATCCAGTAGTGTTCCACAGGGCTCATGTCTGGATCCCTTGCTTTTTGTGTTATATATCAATGGTTTGGAATGGAATGTTGGGGGTATGATTAAGAAGTTTGCAGATGAAACTAAAATTAGCTGTATGGTTGATAATGAAGAAGAAAACTGCGGACTGCAGGTACATATTAATATATTGGTCAGGTGGGCAGAACAGTGGCAAATGGAATTCAATCCAGATAAGTGTGAGGCAATGCATTTGAGGAGGGCTAACAAGGAAAGGGGATATATATTAAATGGTAAGGCACTGAGAAATGTAGATGAACAGAGGGACCTTGGAGTGCAAGTCCACAGATCCCTGAAGGTAGCAGACCAGGTCGATAAGGTGGTTAAGAAGACATATGGAATACTTACCTTTATAAGTCGAGGCATGGAATACAAGAGCTCGGAGGTGTTGCATGAACTGAACAAAGCACTGGTTAGGCTGCAGCTGGGTACCGTGTGCAGTTCTGGTCATCACATTACAGGAAAGATGTGATTTCACTGGAAAGGGTGCAGAGAAGATTAGCCAGAATGTTGCCTGGACTGGAGAATTTTGGCTGTGAAGAAAGATTGGAGATGCTGGGTCAGTTTTCTTTGGACCAGGGTAGGCTGAGCAGAGACCTGATTGAGGTGTATAAAATTATGAGGGGCCTGGATAGAGTGGATAGGAAGGACCTGATTCCCTTGGCAGAGGGGTCAATAACCAGTGGGCATAGATTTAAAGTAATTGGGGGGAGATTCAGAGGAGGAAAGCAGGAAACTATAGACCAGTTCGCATAAAATCTGTCGTTGGGAAAATGCTGGAGTCTATTATTCAGGAAGCATTTGGAAAAGCATGATTCAATCAAGCAGAGTCAGCATGGTTGTATGAAAGGTAAATCATATTTGACTAATTTGTTGGATTTCTGTGAGGATGAAACGAGCAGGGTGGATAAGGGAGAACCGGTGGATTTGGTGTATTTGGATTTCCAGAAGGCATTCGATAAAGTGCCACATAAGAGGTTACTGCACAAGATAAAAGCTCATGGATTTGGGGGGTAATATATCAGCATGGATAGAGGATTGGCTAACGAACAGAAAAGAGAGTTGGGATAAATGGATCATTTTCCAGTTGACAAACAGTGACTAGTGGGGTGCCGCAGGAATCAGTGCTGGGGCCTCAACTATTTACAATCTATATTAATGACTTGGATGAAGGGACCGAGTGTAATGTAACCAAGTTTGCTGATGACACAAAGACGGGTGGGAAAGCAATTTGTAGGAGGACACAAACAATCTGCAAACGGATATAAACAGGCTAATTGAGTGGGCAACAATTTGGCAGATGGAGTATAATGTGGGAAAATGTGAGGTTATCCACGTTGGCAGAAATAATAGAAAAGCTAATTATAATTAAATGGAGAAAAATTGCAAAGTGCTGCAGTACAGAGAGACTTGGGGTTCCTTGTGCATGAAACACAAAAAGTTAGTATGCAGGTACAGCAAGTAATCAGGAAGGCAAATGGAATGATGGCCTTTATTGCAAGGGGATAGAGTATAAAAACAGAGAAGTCCTGCTACAACTGTTCAGGGTATTGGTGAGGCCACACCTAGAGTAATGCGTACAGTTTTGGTCTCCGTATTTAAGGAAGGATATACTTGCATTGGAGGCAGTTCAGAGAAGGTTCACTAGATTAATTCCGGAGATGAGCTGGTTGACTTATGAGGATAGGTTGAGTAGGTTGGAACTACACACATTGGAGTTCAGAAGAATGAGGTGATCTCATTGAAACATACACGATAATGAGGGGGCTCGACAAGTTGGATGCAGAGAGGCTATTTCCACCCCTAGGGGAAACTAAACCTAGGGGATATTGTCTCAGAATAAGGGGCTGCCGATTTAAAACAGAGATGAGGAGAAATTTCTTCTCTCAGAGAGTTATAAATCTATGGAATGTTCTGCCCTAGAGAGCTGTGGAGGCTGTGTCGTTGACTATATTTAAGGTGGAGATAGACAGATTTTTTAGCGATAAGGGAGTAAAGGATTAGGGGGAGCGGGCAGGGAAGTGGACCTGAATCCATGATCAGATCAGCCATGATCTTATTGAAAGGCGGAGCAGGCTCAATGGGCCAAATGGCTGACTCCTGCTCCTATTTCTTATGTTCTTATGTTCTTATGTTCTAGGAAATAAGAGGGGTAATCTCTCCACCCAGAGGGTGGTGGGGGTCTGGAACTCACTGCCTGAAAGGGTGGTAGAGGCAGAAAGCCTCACCACATTTAAAAAATACTTGGATGTGCACTTAGTGCCATGACCTACAGGGCTACGGACAAAGAGCTGGAAAGTGGGATTCGTCTGGATAGCTCTTCATCAGCCGGCGCGGACACGATTGGCCAAAATGGCCTACTTCCCGCTGTAAATTTCTATGATTCTATGATTCAAGGAAGTTATGATGAACATTATAAAACACTGGTTTGACTTCAACTGGAGTATTGTGTCCAATTCTGAGCAGCACACTTTTGGAAGGATGTGAATGCCTTCGAGAGGCTGCAGAAAAGATTTTCGAGAATGGTTCCAGGGATGAGAAACTTCAGTTATGTGGATAGACTGGAGAAGCTAAGGTTGTTCTCCTTACAGCAGAGAAGGTTGAGAGGAGATCTGATAGAGGTGTTCAAAATCATGATGGGTCTAGACACAGTACATACTGTTCCCATTGGTGAAAGGGTTGAGAACCAGACGACACAGATTTAAGGTGATTGGCAAAAGAACCAAAGGCAACATGAGGAAAAACCTTTTTATGCAGCGAGTGGTTAGGATCTGGAATGCACTGCCTGAAAGGGTGGTGGAGACAGACTCAATCGTGGCTTTCAAAAGGGAATTGGATAAGAACCTGAAGGAAAAGAAATTGCAGGACTATGGAGAAAGGGTGTGGGAGTGGGACTAGCTGAACTGCTCCTGCAGAGAGCCAGCACCGGCTCGATGGGCCAAATGGCCTAGTTCTGTGCTGTAACCATTCTATGATTCTATGACATCAGACCAGTGATCAAGGTTAGTGAATTCATTTCAAAAACCGTCTCCTACCAATTGCACCACTCGCCTCACGCACTGCTCAATGCACGACTCTCCCCACCCCTCACCCCAACCCCGCTCCCCATCTCTCACTGACCAGCAATCTCTACCAAACATGAGGGATCCCTCACATTCTTAGCTTCAACTTACCCCATGGAAGAGATGACGTGGCCATTTTTGGCAGGGGCATGGCTGAGCCCTTGGTCAGCATTAGGCCTGAATAAATACAAGATGCTGGCATCCTGATATCCTCTTTCTCACGTTCCACTTCCCGCTCATCCCACAATATCTTCTGATGTACAAGCTGCGCATGGTGTAAGCATGCAGCACTTGCTTTCTCACCCTCCCTGATTAAATGACGGATCGGAGCCGCTGATCCCTCCAGGAAGGGAAGGGGCTGGTGAGTAAAGGCCAGAAAGGGAAGGGAAGGGGTTGGTGAGAAAAGGCCAGGACAGGACGCGGGAAATTTAAATAAAGACAGAATGCTGGAAATACTCAGCAAGTCAGGCAACATCTCGACCTGAAACACTAACTCTGTTTTTCGCTCCATAGATGCTGCCTGACCTGTTGAGTATTTGGAGCATTTATTTTCTTATCCGAGGTATTCATTTACCATCCAAAGCCTTGCGAGCATCGAGTCGCTCTCCATTCACATTTTAACAACATTTGAAAAGTATTGCACCAAACAGCAACTTCAATAAAATACAAAGAAACACTGCAATACCTGAAAGCCATGTGTGTCCCTTTAAGAAGTGCTCACAGCAGCACTGCAGTTCTTCAATACGTGGTTAATACAGGGTGTTGTGGCATGCCTCGAGTTCAAAATTACAGTCTTGTGTCAATCAGGTGTTGCACGTCGATCTGCCCATTTGAATTTGAGAGATGAATGCCCGCCCCTGCAGATGGAGAATTAGTTAAACTATGTTTATGTTCCTTGGGCATATGACTTGTGAACTCATAACCATTACAGGGAATTCATTCTTTAAGGTGGATAAGAGCAAAAAAGGATTGAATGATTGAGTGTGATTCAGGTACCTGTGGTGTGTTATGATGACAGCGTGAATATGGTTGTTAAGCTCATAATAATGTCAGAATGGTGTCCCCAGTAATAAGAGATTTAAGGAAAACTTTTGTGCTTTCATGAAAAGAGTTTGGACATTTTAAATTAAAGAGACTGGTGTGGATTTATCTTGACGGACATTTACATTATATCACTGTTGAAATGCACAATTTTTAAAAAAGTGGATAAAAAGCAACTTTGGAGAATTACAAAGTTACAATTTGAACAGTGAATACACGTTTTTAATTTGACTTGTTCTTGTTCACTCCTGCCCAGCTTCAAGGGATATTCACAGTGAACAAGTAATTAACTCCTTACTTGTATTTGCCACATTGGATTGCTGAATGTAAAGACAGGCTGTATTTGGTTTTTAAGTATCAGCTCGAAGTGATACCATGATGCTCACTACTGCAAAAGTTCTTGTTAAATAAGTTCTTTCGCGGTGGGGAGTTCAAGGTGATAGACAGTGATAATGGAGCGTGACTTGTGGGCTCGGTCATGAACAGAATAAATAGACAGTCAGGGAACGTTGTATCAGAACAAAAAACATAATAAGGAACAATTGATCTCAAAGGCAATTACATGTTTTATGATTGGAGGTTTTTAATTAATCAGATCAAAAAGGGGTTCAATGATTGGTTCCCAAATTTCATATTAGGCAAACAAATGAAAATCTGGAAATCAACTGGGAATATGGTTTGGTGTAAGGGGCAAAGATTCCGATTGGTGTATGATGCCAGGAAGCCTTGCAAACAAAAGGACATTATTTCGGAGACATTAAAATTCCGTTTCCTGATACACATCACTAATTATGGGAATTATTGCTGAGATAATTTACTGATGGGACTGTATCTAGCCTCTACTATAATGGAGAAGCAGGAATATATTTATCAATAATTTTAAAGTTAATTTTTGGAATAGAAGGTAGATTTTAATATCATTTCTTGCATAGAAACATGGAAACATAGAAAATAGGTGCAGGAGTAGACCATCCGGCCCTTCGAGCCTGCACCACCATTCAATAAGATCATGGCTGATCATTCCTTCAATACCTCGTTCCTGCTTTCTCTCCATAGCCCTTGATCCCTTTAGCCGCAAGGGACACATCTAACTCCCTTTTGAATAAATCCAATGAAATGGCATCAACAACTCTCTGCGGTAGGAAATTCCACAGCTTAACAACTCTCTGAGTGAAGAAATTTCTCCTCATCTCAGTCCTAAATGGCTTACCCCTTATCCTTAGACTGTGTCCCCTGGTTGTGGACTTCCCCAACATCGGGAACATTCTTCCTGCATCTAACCTGTCCAGTCCCATTAGAATTGTATATGTTTCTATGAGATCCCCTCTCATCTTTCTAAACTCCAATGAATACAGGCCCAGTCGATCCAGTCTCTTCTCATATGTCAGTCCTGCCATCCTGGGAATCAGTCTGGTGAATCTTCACTGCACTCCCTCAATAGCAAGAACTCCTTCCTTCGATTAGGAGACCAAAATTGACCACAATATTCCAGGTGAGGCCTCATAAGAACATAAGAACATAAGAATTAGGAACAGGAGTAGGCCATCTAGCCCCTCGAGCCGGCTCCACCATTCAACAAGATCATGGCTGATCTGGCCGTGGACTCAGCTCCACTTACCCACCCGCTCCCCGTAACCCTTAATTCCCTTATTGGTTAAAAGTCTATCTATCTGTGACTTGAATACATTCAATGAGCTAGCCTCAACTGCTTCCTTGGGAAGAGAATTCCACAGATTCACAACCCTCTGGGAGAAGAAATTCCTTCTCATCTCGGTTTTAAATTGGCTCCCCCGTATTTTGAGGTTGTGCCCCCTAGTTCTAGCCTCCCCGACCAGTGCAAACCACATCTCTGCCTCTATCTTGTCTATCCCTTTCATTATTTTAAATGTTTCGATAAGATCCCCCCTCATCCTTCTGAACTCCAACGAGTAAAGACCCAGTCTACTCAATCTATCATCATAAGGTAACCCCCTCATCTCCGGAATCAGCCTCGTGAATCATCTCTGTACCCCCTCCAAAGCTAGTATATCCTTCCTTAATTAAGGTGACCAAAATTGCACGCAGTACTCCATGTGCGGCCTCACCAATACCTTATACAGTTGCAGAAGGACCTCCCTGCTTTTGTACGCCATCCCTCTCGCAATGAAGGCCAACATTCCATTCGCCTTCCTGATTACCTGCTGCACCTGCAAACTAACTTTTTGGGATTCATGCACAAGGACCCCCAGGTCCCTCTGCACCGCAGCATGTTGTAATTTCTCCCCATTCAAATAATATTCTCTTTTACTGTTTTTTTTTCCAAGGTGGATGACCTCACATTTTCCGACATTGTATTCCATCTGCCAAACCTTAGCCCATTTGCTTAACCTATCCAAATCTCCTTGCAGTCTCTCTGAGTCCTCTACACAACCCGCTTTCCCACGAATCTTAGTGTCATCTGCAAATTTTATTACATTACACTCTGTCCCCTCTTCCAGGTCATCTATGTATATTATAAACAGTTGTGGTCCCAGCACCGATCCCTGTGGCACATCACTAACCACCAATTTCCAACCCGAAAAGGACCCATTTATCCCGACTCTCTGCTTTCTGTTTGCCAGCCAATTCTCTATCCATGCTAATATATTTCCTCTGACTCCGCATATCCTTATCTTCTGCAGTAACCTTTTGTGTGGCACCTTATCGAATGTCTTTTGGAAATCTAAATACACCACATCCATCGGTACACCTCTATCCACCATGCTTGTTATATCCTCAAAGAATTCTAGTAAATCAGTTAAACATGATTTCCCCTTCATGAATCCATGCTGCGTCTGCTTGATTGCACTATTCCTATCCAGATGTCCCGCTATTTCTTCCTTAATGATAGTTTCAAGCATTTTCCCCACTACAGATGTTAAACTAACCAGCCTGTAGTTACCTGCCTTTTGTCTGCCTGCTTTTTTAAACAGAGGCGTTGCATTAGCTGTATTCCAATCCGTTGGTACCTCCCCAGAATCCAGAGACTTTTGGTAGATTATAACGAATGCATCTGCCATAACTTCCGCCATCTCTTTTAATACCCTGGGATGCATTTCCACAGGACCAGGGGACTTGTCTACCTTGAGTCCCATTAGCCTGTCCAGCACAACCCCTGTTGTAGGCATTAGGCACCTGCTGAATATATCAAAACACTAGGCATTATGCACCTGCTGAATATATCTAAACTCATATAGGTTTAAAGTAGCCACATATAAAACGGCTGCCCAAGCATGATGGGAACTCAGTTAGTCAAGTAATGAACTGGGGCTGACCGAGCAATGACCGAGCAATGACCCTGTGAGGCCCACTACCGGGAATGCCTTGGCTCACTCACTTGAGACAAGATAACTATAAGGAACCATTATAGTACCTGATGTGGAATGTCCTTTGATTAAGGACTTCACACAGCAGAGTCCGAGGAACAGAGATAAGGGAGGGGGGGGGCCCCCCTCACATAACGAAGTCATTAATCAGCCCGAGCTGACAAAAATCGAACATGCAGCCCCTGAGGTATCAGGGGAATTTTATTGGGTTAAAGAAACCTATATGTAATCTATAATCGTTATGATTGGATTGTGTCCAGCCGAAGTGGGCTGAGTAACTGTAAATAACTATTGTAAAACAGATAAATATCGATGAATTTCTTTGTTCGTTGGAGAGAAGTGCCTGGATTCAGTCCTGAGGCTTCCTCCCCGCCGGTTAAAATAAGGGCCGCATTGGCGTTGGAACCGACTCTGAGTGTTGAGTGATTCTTCCGAGAAAATATTCACGCTAACAACCCCCCTAGTGATAGTGATTGACTCAAGGTCCTCCCTTTTCACATTCCTGTGACCAGCAATTTTTGGCATGGTTTTTGTGTCTTCCACTCTGAAGACCGAAGCAAAATAATTGTTTAAGGTCTCAGCCATTTCCACATTTCCCATTATTAAATCCCCCTTCTCATCTTCTAAGGGACCAACATTTACTTTAGTCACTCTTTTCTGTTTTGTATATCTGTAAAAGCTTTTACTATCTGTTTTTATGTTTTGCCCAAGTTTACCTTCGTAATCTATCTTTCCTTTCTTTATTGCTTTCTTAGTCATTCTTTGCTGTTGTTTAAAATTTTCCCAATCTTCTTGTTTCCCACTAACCTTGGCAACCTTATATGCATTGGTTTTTAATTTGATACTCTCCTTTATTTCCTTGGTTATCCACGGCTGGTTATCCCTTCTCTTACCACGCTTCTTTTTCACTGGAATATATTTTTGTTGAGCACTATGAAAGAGCTCCTTAAAAGTCCTCCACTGTTCCTCAATTGTGCCACCGTTTAGTCTGTGTTTCCAGTCTACTTTAGCCAACTCTGCCCTCATCCCATTTTGTCCCCTTTGTTTAAGCATAGTACGCTCGTTTGAGACACTAGTTCCTCACCCTCAATCTGTATTTCAAATTCAACCATACTGTGATCACTCATTCCGAGAGGATCTTTTACTTGGAGATCGTTTATTATTCCTGTCTCATTACACAGGACCAGATCTAAGATAGCTTGCTCCCTTGTAGGTTCTGTAACATACTGTTCGAAGAAACAATCCCGTATGCATTCTATGAATTCCTCCTCAAGGCTACCGCGTGCGATTTAATTTGACCAATCGATATGTAGGTTAAAATCCCCCATGATTACTGCCATTCCTTTTTCACATGCCTCCATTATTCCCTAGATTATTGCCTACCCCGCCGTGAAGTTATTATTTGGGGGCCTGTAAACTATGCCCATCAGTGACTTTTTCCCCTTACTATCTCTAATCTCCACCCACAATGATTCACATTTTGTTCATTAGAGCCAATATCTTCTCTCACAACTGCCCTGATATCATCCTTTATTAACAGAGCTACCCCACCTCCTTTCCCTTCTTGTCTATCTTTCCGAATCGTCAGATACCCCTGTATGTTTAATTCCCAGTCTTGGCCACCCTGCAACCACGTTTCTGTAATGGCCAGCAAATCATACCCATTTGTAATGATTTGTGCCATCAACTCATTTACTTTATTTCGAATGCTGCGTGCGTTTAGGTAGAGTTTTTTAATACTAGTTTTTAAACCATGATTTTTAGTTTTGATCGCTCCTGTAGCCCCGTTATAATTCGTGGCCCTTTTTGTTTTTTGCCTTGTGTTTCTCTGCCCTCCACTTTTACTCATCTCCTTTCTGTCTTTTGCTTTTGTCTCCTTTTTGTTTCCCTCTGTCTCCCTGCATTGGTTCCCATCCCCCTGCCATATTAGTTTAACTCCTCCCCAACAGCACGAGCAAACACTCCCCCTAGAACATTGGTTCCAGTCCTGCCTAGGTGCAGACCGTCCGGTTTGTACTGGTCCCACCTCCCCCAGAACCGGTTCCAATACCCCAGGAATTTGAATCCCTCCCTGCTGCAACACAGCTCAAGCCACGTATTCATCTGAGCTATCCTGCGATTCCTACTCTGACTAGCACGTGGCACTGGTAGCAATTGAAGATTAATACTTTTGAGGTCCTACGTTTTAATTTAGCTCCTAGCTCCTTAAATTTGTATCATAGGACCTCATCCCTTATTTTACCTATATCTTTGGTACCAATGTGCACCACGACAACTGGCTGTTCAGCCTCCCTTTTCAGAATGTCCTGCACCCGCTCCAAGACATCCTTGACCCTTGCACCAGGGAGGCAACATACCATCCTGGAATCTCGGTTGTGGCCGCAGAAACGCCTATCTATTCCCCTTACAATCGAATCCCCTATCACTATTGCTCTCCCACTCTTTTTCCTGCCCTCCTGTGCAGCAGAGCCAGCCACAGTGCCATGAACTTGGCTGCTGCTGCCCTCCCCTGACGAGTCATCCCCCTCAACAGTACTCAAGACGGTGTATCTGTTTTGCAGGGGGATGACCGCAGGGGACCCTTGCACTGCTCTTCCTGCTGGTCTTCCATTCCCTAGCTGGCTGTGGACCCTTCACCTGTGGTAAGATCAACTCACTACACGTGCTACTCACGTCATTCTCAGCATCATGGATGCTCCAGAGTGAATCCACCCTCAGCTCCAATTCAAAAAGATCACCTCTCATTCTTCTGAACTCTAATGTGTATAGGCCCAACCTACTCAACCTGTGCTCATAAATCAACCCCCTTGTGTCTGGAATGAACCTAGTGAACTTTCTCTCAACAACCTCCAATGCAAGTATATCCTTCCTTAAATACTGAGACCAAAACTGTACACATTACTCCAGGTGTGGCCTCACCAATACCCTATACTGTTGTAGCAGGATTTATCTGCTTTTATACTCTATCCCCCTTGCAATAAAGGCCAACATTCCATTTGCCTTCCTGATTACTTGTTGTACCTGATTACCTTTTGTGTTTCATGCACAAGGAACCCCAGGTCTCTCTATACTGCCACACTTTGCAATTTTTCTCCATTTAAATTATAATTTGCTTTTCTATTATTTCTGCCAAAGTGGCTAACCTCACATTTTCCCACATTATACTCCATCTGCCAAATTTTTGCCCACTTACTTAGCCTCTCTATATCCCTTTGCAGATTATTTGTGTCCTCCCCACTAATTGCTTTCCCACCCGTCTTTGTGTCATTAACAAACTTGGTTACATTACACTCGGTCCCTTCATCCAACTCATTAATATAGATTGTAAATAGTTGAGGCCCCAGCACCGATCCCTGCGGCACCCTATTAGTCACTGTTTTGTTTGTCAACTGGAAAATTATCTATTTATCCTGACTCTCTGTTTTCTGTTAATTAGCCAATCCTCTATCCATGCTAATATATTACCCCTAACCCCATGAGCTTTTATCTTGTGCAGTAACCTCTTATGTGGCACATTATCGAAAGTCTTCTGGAAATGCAAATACACCACATCTACTGGTTCCCCCTTAACCGTCCTGCTCATTTCATCCTCAAAGAACTCCAACAGGTTTGTCAAATGTGATTTGCCTTTCATACAACCATGCTGACTCTGCTTGATTGAATCATGCTTTTCCAAATGTCCTGCTACTGCTTGCTGAATAATGGACTCCAGCATTTTTCCAACGACAGATTTTAGTTTCCTTGTCTATAGTTTCCTGCTTTCCTCCTCTGAACCGCCCCCCAATTACTTTTAATCTATAAATGCTCAGCAGTCGGGCAGTCCGGGGAGCGTCGAGAGAGGCGGGAGTCGGGGAGAGGCAGCGGCCTATAAAGGCTCAGCAGTCGGGCAGTCTGGGGAGAGTCGAGAGAGGCGGGAGTCGGTGAGAGGCAGCGGCCTATAAAGGCTCAGCAGTCGGGCAGTCTGGGGAGAGTCGAGAGAGGCGGGAGTCGGTGAGAGGCAGCGGCCTATAAAGGCTCAGCAGTCAGGCAGTCTGGGGAGCTTCGAGAGAGGCGGGAGTCGGTGAGAGGCAGCGGCCTATAAAGGCTCAGCAGTCGGGCAGTCTGGGGAGTGTCGAGAGAGGCGGGAGTCGGTGAGAGGCAGCGGCCTATAAAGGCTCAGCAGTCGGGCAGTCTGGGGAGTGTCGAGAGAGGCGGGAGTCGGTGAGAGGCAGCGGCCTATAAAGGCTCAGCAGTCGGGCAGTCTGGGGAGAGTCGAGAGAGGCGGGAGTCGGTGAGAGGCAGCGGCTTATAAAGGCTCAGCAGTCGGACAGTCCGGGGAGAGTCGAGAGAGGCGGGAGTCGGTGAGAGGCAGCGGCCTATAAAGGCTCAGCAGTCGGGCAGTCCGGGGAGAGTCGAGAGAGGCGGGAGTCAGCGAGAGGCAGCGGCCTATAACGGCTCAGCAGTCGGGCAGTCTGGGGAGAGTCGAGAGAGGCGGGAGTTGGTGAGAGGCAGCGGCCTATAAAGGCTCAGCAGTCGGGCAGTCTGGGGAGTGTCGAGAGAGGCGGGAGTCGGTGAGAGGCAGCGGCCTATAACGGCTCAGCAGTCGGGCAGTCCGGGGAGAGTCGAGAGAGGCGGAGCTTGTACAGCTCCAGCTTGGAGAGAAAGCAAAAAAGAAGTAGAATGAAATCAAGAGGTGACGTCACAGCCAAGGGGGTAAGTGATTGGCTGGTGATTGGTTAGTAGCTTTTCATTTTCTTTCTTTTTTATATCAGTCAGTAACTTTTAGCATTGTTATTGCCAATTTAAGTGCATCTAAGGGTTAAGTCATGGCAGGGGAGCTCGGTCACGTGATATGCTCCTCCTGTACCATGTGGGAACTCAGGGACACTTCCGGTGTCCCTGACGACTACATCTGCGGGAAGTGTATCCGCCTCCAGCTCCTGACGGACCGCGTTGTGGAATTGGAGCTAAGGGTGGATTCACTCTGGAGCATCCACGATGCTGAGAATGACATGAGTAGCATGTGTAGCGAGTTGGTCATACCGCAGGTGAAGGGTCCACAGCCAGCTAGGGAATGGAAGACCAGCAGGAAGAGTAGTGCAAGGAAGGTAGTGCAGGGGTCCCCTGTGGTCATCCCCCTGCAAAAGTGATACACTGCTTTGAGTATTGTTGAGGGGGATGACTCATCAGGGGAGGGCAGCAGCAGCCAAGTTCATGGCACCGTGGCTGGCTCTGCTGCAAAGGAGGGCAGGAAAAAGAGTGGGAGAGCGATAGTGATAGGGGAGTTAATTGTAAAGGAAATAGATAGGCACTTCTGTGGCTGCAACCGAGACTCCAGGATGCTATGTTGCCTCCCTGACGCAAGGGTCAAGGATGTCTCAGAGCGGGTGCAGGACATTCTAAAAATGGAGGGAGAACAGCCAGTTGTCGTGGTACACATTGGTACCAACGACATAGGTAAAAAAAGGGATGAGGTCCTACGAAACAAATTTAAGGAGCGAGGAGCTAAATTAAAAAGTAGGACCTCAAAAGTAGTAATCTCGGGATTGCTACCAGTGCCACGTGCTAGTCAGAGTAGGAATCGCAGGATAGCGCAGATGAATACGTGGCTTTAGCAGTGGTGCAGCAGGGAGGGATTCAAATTTCTGGGGCATTGGAACCGGTTCTGGGTGAGGTGGGACCAGTACAAACCGGACGGTCTGCACCTGGGCAGGACCAGAACCAATGTCCTCGGGGGAGTGTTTGCCAGTGCTGCTGGGGAGGAGTTAAACTAATATGGCAGGGGGATGGGAACCAATGCAGGGAGACAGAGGGAAACAAAAAGGAGACAAAAACAAAAGACAGAAAGGAGATGAGGAAAAGTGGAGGGCAGAGAAATCCAAGGCAAAGAACAAAAAGGGCCAATGTACAGCAAAATTCTAAAAGGACAAAGGGTGTTAAAAAAACAAGCCTGAAGGCTTTGTGTCTTAATGCAAGGAGTATCCGTAATAAGGTGGATGAATTAACTGTGCAAATAGGTGTTAAGAAATATGATGTGATTGGGATTACAGAGACGTGGCTCCAGGTTGATCAGGGCTGGGAACTCAACATCCAGGGGTATTCAACATTCAGGAAGGATAGAATAAAAGGAAAAGGAGGTGGGGTAGCATTGCTGGTTAAAGAGGAGATTAATGCAATATTTAGGAAGGACATTAGCTTGGATGATGTGGAATCTATATGGGTAGAGCTGCAGAACACCAAAGGGCAAAAAACGTTAGTGGGAATTGTGTACAGACCTCCAAACAGTAGTAGTGATGTTGGGGAGGGCATCAAACAGGAAATTAGGGGTGCATGCAACAAAGGTGCAGCAGTTATAATGGGTGACATTAATATGCACATAGATTGGGCTAACCAAACTGGAAGCAATACGGGGGCGGAGGATTTCCTGGAGTGCATAAGGGATGGTTTTCTAGACCAATATGTCGAGGAACCAACTAGGGGGGAGGACATCTTAGACTGGGTGTTGTGTAATGAGAGAGGATTAAGTAGCAATCTCATTGTGCAAGGCCCCTTGGGGAAGAGTGACCATAATATGGTGGAATTCTGCATTAGGATGGAGAATGAAACAGTTAATTCAGAGACCATGGTCCAGAACTTAAAGAAGGGTAACTTTGAAGGTATGAGGCGTGAATTGGCTAGGATAGATTGGCGAATGATACTTAAGGGGTTGACTGTGGATGGGCAATGGCAGACATTTAGAGACCGCATGGATGAACTACAACAATTGTACATTCCTGTCTGGCGTAATAATAAAAAAGGGAATGTGGCTCAACCGTGGCTATCAAGGGAAATCAGGGATAGTATTAAAGCCAAGGAAGTGGCATACAAATTGGCCAGAAATAGCAGCGAACCCGGGGACTGGGAGAAATTTAGAACTCAGCAGAGGAGGACAAAGGGTTTGATTAGGGCAGGGAAAATGGAGTATGAGAAGAAGCTTGCAGGGAACATTAAGACGGATTGCAAAAGTTTCTGTAGATATGTAAAGAGAAAAAGGTTAGTAAAGACAAACGTAGGTCCCCTGTAGTCAGAATCAGGGGAAGTCATAACGGGGAACAAAGAAATGGCAGACCAATTGAACAAGTACTTTGGTTCAGTATTCACTGAGGAGGACACAAACAACCTTCCGGATATAAAAGGGGTCAGATGGTCGAGTAAGGTGGAGGAACTGAGGGAAATCCTTATTAGTCGGGAAATTGTGTTGGGGAAATTGATGGGATTGAAGGCCGATAAATCCCCAGGGCTTGATGGACTGCATCCCAGAGTACTTAAGGAGGTGGCCTTGGAAATAGCGGATGCATTGACAGTCATTTTACAACATTCCATTGATTCTGGATCAATTCCTATCGAGTGGAGGGTAGCCAATGTAACTCCACTTTTTAAAAAAGGAGGGAGAGAGAAAACAGGGAATTATACACCGGTTAGCCTGACATCAGTAGTGGAGAAAATGTTGGAATCAATTATTAAGGTTATCATAGCAGCACATTTGGAAAGAGGTGACATGATAGGTCCAAGTCAGCATGGATTTGTGAAAGGGAAATCATGCTTGACAAAATTTCTGGAATTTTTTTAGGATGTTTCCAGTATAGTGAACAAGGGAGAACCAGTTGATGTGGTGTATTTGGACTTTCAGAAGGCTTTCGACACGGTCCCACACAAGAGATTAATGTGCAAAGTTAAAGCACATGGGATTGGGGGTAGTGTGCTGACGTGGATTGAGAACTGGTTGTCAGACAGGAAACAAAGAGTCGGAGTAAATGGGTACTTTTCAGAATGGCAGGCAGTGACTAGTGGGGTACCGCAAGGTTCTATGCTGGGGCCCCAGCTGTTTACATTGTACATTAATGATTTCGACGAGGGGATTAAATGTAGTAACTCCAAATTTGCAGATGACACTAAGTTAGGTGGCAGTGTGAGCTGCGAGGAGGATGCTATGAGGCTGCAGAGTGACTTGGATAGGTTTGGTGAATGGGCAAATGCATGGCAGATGAAGTATAATGTGGATAAATGTGAAGTTATCTACTTTCGTGGTAAAAACAGAGAGACAGACTATTATCTAAATGGTGAAAGATTAGCAAAAGGGGAGGTGCAATGAGACCTGGGTATCATGGTACATCAGTCATTGAAGGTTGGCATGCAGGTACAGCAGGCGGTTAAGAAAGCAAATGGCATGTTGGCCTTCATAGCGAGGGGATTTGAGTACAGGGGCAGGGAGGTGTTGCTACAGTTGTACAGGGCCTTGGTGAGGCCACACCTGGAGTATTGTGTACGGTTTTGGTCTCCTAACTTGAGGAAGGACATTCTTGCTATTGAGGGAGTGCAGCGAAGTTTCACCAGACTGATTCCTGGGATGGCGGGACTGACCTATCAAGAAAGATTGGATCAACTGGGCTTGTATTCACTGGAGTTCAGAAGAATGAGAGGGGACCTCATAGAAATGTTTAAAATTCTGATGGGTTCAGACAGGTTAGATGAAGGAAGAATATTCCCAATGTTGGGGAAGTCCAGAACCAGGGGTCACAGTCTAAGGATAAGGGGTAAGCCATTTAGGACCGAGATGAGGAGAAACTTCTTCACCCAGAGAGTGGTGAACCTGTGGAATTCTCTACCACAGAAAATTGTTGAGTCCAATTCACTAAATATATTCAAAAAGGAGTTAGATGAAGTCCTTACTACTAGGGGGATCAAGGGGTATGGCGAGAAAGAAGGAATGGGGTACTGAAGTTGCATGTTCAGCCATGAACTCATTGAATGGCGGTGCAGGCTAGAAGGGCCGAATGGCCTACTCTTGCACCAATTTTCTATGTTTCTATGTTTCTATGCCCTCTGGTTGTTGACCGCTCTGCCAAGGGAATCAAGTCCTTCCTATCCACTCTATCCAGGCCCCTCATAATTTTATATATGTCAATCAGGTCTCTGCTCAGCCTCCTCAGTTCCAAAGAAAACAGACCCAGCATCTCTAATCTTTCCTCACAGCCAAAATTCTCCAGTCCAGGCAACATTCCTCTAAATCTGCTCTGCACCCTTTCCAGTGAAATCGCATCTTTCCTGTAATGTGGTGACCAGAACTGCACACGGTACTCCAGCTGCGGCCTAACCAGTGTTTTATACAATTCAAGCAACCCCTCCTAGCTCTTGTGTTCCATGCCTCGACTAATAAAGGCAAGTATTCCATATGCCTTCTTAACCATCTTATCTACCTGGTCTGCTATCTTCAGGGATCTGTGGACCTGCACTCCAAGGTCCTTCTGTTCCTCTGCACTTCTCAGTACCATTTAATATATATATATCCCCTTTCCTTGCTAGCCCTCCCCAAATGCATTGCCTCACACTTATCTGGATTGAATAGCAACATAGAAAATAGGTGCAGGAGTAGGCCCTTCGGCCCTTCGAGCCTGCACCGCCATTCAATGAGTTCATGGCTGAACATGCAACTTCAGTACCCCATTCCTGTTTCTCGCCATACCCCTTGATCCCCTAGTAGTAAGGACTATATCCAACTCCTTCTTGAATATATTTAGTGAATTGGCCGCAACAACTTTCTGTGGTAGAGAATTCTACAGGTTCACCACTCTCTGGGTGAAGAAGTTTCTTCTCATCTCGGTCCTAAATGGCTTACCCTTTATCCTTAGACTGTAACCCCCGGATCTGGACTCCCCCAACATTGGGAACATTCTTCCTGCATCTAACCTGTCTAAACCCATCAGAATTTTAAACGTTTCTATGAGGTCCCCTCTCATTCGTCTGAACTCCAGTGAATACAAGCCCAGTTTATCCAGTCTTTCTTGATATGTTAGTTCCGCCATCCCGGGAATCAGTCTGGTGAACCTTCGCTGCACTCCCTCAATAGCAAGAATGTCCTTCCTCAAGTTAAGAGACCAAAACTGTACACAATACTCCAGGTGTGGCCTCACCAAGGCCCTGTACAACTGTAGTAACACCTCCCTGCCCCTGTACTCAAATCTCCTCGCTATGAAGGCCAACATGCCATTTGCTTTCTTAACCGCCTGCTGTACCTGCATGCCAACCTTCAATGACTGATGTACCATGATACCAGGTCTCGTTGCACCTCCCCTTTTCCTAATCTGTCACAATTCAGATAATAGGCTGGCTCTTAGTTTTTACCACTAAAATTGATAACCTCACATTTATCTACATTATACTTCATCTGCCATGCATTTGCCCACTCACCTAACCTATCCAAGTCACTCTGCAGCCTCATAGCATCCTCCTCGCAGCTCACACTGCCACACAATTTAGAGTCATCCACAAATTTTGAGATACTACATTTAATCCCCTCGTCTAAATCATTAATGTACAATGTAAACAGCTGGGGCCCCAGCACAGAACCTTGACTAGTCACTGCCTGCCATTCTGAAAAGTACCCATTTACTCCTACTCTTTGCTTCCTGTCTGACAACCAGTTCTCAATCCCAATCCACGTCAGCACACTAACCCCAATCCCATGTGCTTTAACTTTGCATATTAATCTCTTGTGTGGGACCTTGTCGAAAGCCTTCTGAAAGTCCAAATACACCACATCAACTGGTTCTCCCTTGTCCACTATACTGGAAACATCCTCAAAAAATTACAGAAGATTTGTCAAGCATGATTTCCCTTTCACAAATCCATGCTGACTTGGACCTATCATGTCACCTCTTTCCAAATGCGCTGCTATTACATCCTTAATAATTGATTCCATCATTTTACCCACTACCGATGTCAGGCTGACCGGTCGATAATTCCCTGGTTTCTCTCTCCCTCCTTTTTTTAAAAGTGGGGTTACATTGGCTACCCTCCACTCGATAGGAACTGATCCAGAGTCTACGGAATGTTGGAAAATGACTGTCAATGCAAGCGCTATTTCCAATGCCATCTCTTTAAGTACTCTGGGATGCAGACCATCAGGCCCTGGGAATTTATCGGCCTTCAGTCCCATCAATTTCCCCAACATAATTTCTCAACTAATAAGGATAACCCTCAGTTCCTCCTTCTGACAAGACCCTTTGACCCCTTTTATGTCCTCTTTAGTGACTACTGAACCAAATTACTTGTTCAATTGGTCTGCCATTTTTTTGTTCCCAGTTATGACTTCCCCTGATTCTGACTGCAGGGGACCTACATTTGTCTTTACTAACCTTTTTCTCTTTACATATCTATAGAAGCTTATGCAGTCCATTTTAATGTTCCCTGCAAGCTTCCTCTCGTACTCTATTTTCCCTGCCCTAATCAAACCCTTCGTCCTCCTCTGCTGAGTTCAAGTCACCCATGATAACTGCTGCACCTTTATTGCATGCACCCCTAATTTCCTGTTTGATGCCCTCCCCAACATCACTCCTACTGTTTGGAGGTCTGTACACAACTCCCACTAGCGTTTTCTGCCCCTTGGTATTCCGTTGCTCCACCCATACCGATTCCACATTATCCAAGCTAATGTCTTTCCTTACAATTGCCTTAATTTCCTCTTTAACCAGCAATGCCACACCGCCTCCTTTTCCTTTCTGTCTATCCTTCCTAAATGTTGAGTACCCTTGGATGTTGAGTTCCCAGCCTTGGTCACCCTGGAGCCATGTCTCCGTGATGCCAACCACATCGTATCCATTAACTGCTATCTGCACAGTTAATTCGTCCAACTTATTCCGAATACTCCTCGCATTGAGGCACAGAGCCTTCAGGCTTGCCTTTTTAACACACTCGGACTCTTTAGAATTTTGCTGCAAAGTGGCCCTTCTTGTTTTTTGCCTTGGGTTTCTCTGCCCTCCACTTTTACTCATCTCCTTTCTGTCTTTTGCTTCTGTCTCCAATTTGTTCCCCTCGTCTCCCTGCATTGGTTCCCATCCCCCTGCCATATTAGTTTAAATCCTCCCCAACAGCACTAGCAAACACTCCTGCTAGGACATTGGTTCCGGTCCTGCCTAGGTGCAGACCATCTGGTTTGTACTGGTCCCACCTCCCCCAGAACCGGTTCCAAAGCCCCAAGAATTTGCATCCCTCCCTGCTGCACCACTGCTGAAGATATCTTGCGATTCCTACTCTGACTAGCACGTGGCACTGGTAGCAATCCCGAGATTACTTTTTTGATGTCCTACTTTTTAATTTAGCTCCTAGCTCCTTAAATTCATCTTGTAGGACCTCATCCCATTTTTTACCGATATCGTTGGTACCAATGTGCACCACGACAACTGGCTGTCCACCCTTCCTTTTCAGAATGTCCTGCACCCGCTACGAGACATCCATGACCCTTGCACCAGGGAGGCAACATACCATCCTGGCGTCTCGGTTGTGGCCGCAGAATCACCTATCTATTCCCCTTACAATCGAATCCCCTATCACTATCGCTCTCCCACTCTTTTTCCTGCCCTCCTGTGCAGCAGAGCCAGCCACGGTGCCATGAACTTGGCTGCTGCTGCTCCCCCCTGATGAGTCATCCCCCTCAACAGTACTCAAAACCACTGTTCTGC
Organism: Pristiophorus japonicus; assembly: GCF_044704955.1. Classification (NCBI taxonomy): domain Eukaryota; kingdom Metazoa; phylum Chordata; class Chondrichthyes; family Pristiophoridae; genus Pristiophorus; species Pristiophorus japonicus. Next base: position 228,149,577 of record NC_091983.1, read on the forward strand.
CCACTGACCAGTATATTGTTATCTTCCTGCAGTCCGCAGCTTTCTTCTTCATTATCAACCATACAGCTTATTTTAGTGTCATCTCCCAACTTCTTAATCATACCCCCAACATTCTATTCCAAGTCATTGATATATATCACAAAAAGCAAGGAACCCAGCATTGAGCCCTGTGGAATGCTACTGGATACAGCCTTCCAGCCAAAAAAGCACCCATCAACCATTACCCTTTGTTTCCTGCCTCTCAGCCAATTTTGGATCGAACTTGCCACTTTGCCCTGGATCCCATGGGCTTTTACTTTCATGACGAGTCTGCCATGTGGGACCTTATCAAAAGCTTTGCTACAATCCATATACACTACATCATATGCACTGCGCTCATCAACCCTCCCGGTTGTCTCCTCGAAAAATTCAATCAAGTTCGTCAGACAGGACCTTCTCTTAACAAATCCATGCTGAATAACCTTGATTAATCCATATCTTTCCAAATGAAGATTTATCTTGTCCCTCAGGATATTTTCCAATAAATTTCCCACCACTGACTGGCCTGTAATTACTCGGTCTATCGCTTTCTCCCTTTTTAAACAAAGGTACAACATTAGAAGTCTTCCAGTCCTCTCTGGCTCCACACGTGTAGCCAGAGAGGACTGGAAAATGATGGTCAGAACCTCTGATATTGCCTCTTTTGCTTCTCAACAGCCTGGGCTACATTTCATCTGGGCCTACGGATTTATGCACTTTCAAAGCTGCTAAGCCCTGCAATACTTCCTCTCTCACTATGTTTATCTTATCTAATATTTCACACTCCTCCTCCCTCATTGGAAAGTCTGCATCACCCCTCTTCTTTGTGAAAACAGATGCAAAGTATTCATTAAGAACCATCCCCACATCTTCTGCCTCTACACATAGATTTCCTTTATGGTCTCTAATAGGCCCCAATCTTTCTCTAATTATCCTCTTGCTCTTCATGTCTTTAAAAACCATCTTTGGGTTTTCCCTGATTTTACTTGCCAACATTCTTTCATGCTCTCTCTTTATTTTCCTGATCTATTTTTTAGTTGCACCCCTGCACTTCTTATACTCCGCTAGAGTTTCTGCAGTATTGAGTTCTCGGTATCTGTCATAAGCTTCTCTGCTTTTCTTTATCTTACCATGTATGTCCCTTGACATCAAGAGGGCTCTAGATTTGTTCGGCCTACCCTTTTTTTTAGGGGAACATACTTGCTCTGTACCGTCAGGATCTCCTCCTTGAATGTCTCCCACTGCTCTGACACTGAGTTACAATCAAGTCCACTTTGGCCAAATCCCATCTCAGCTCAGCAAAATTGGCTTTACTCCAATTGAGAACTTTTATTCCTGGACCACCTTTGTTCTTTTCCATAACTACCCTAAATCTTACTGAATTATGATCACTGACACCAACATGCTCTCTCACTGATACCCCTTCCACCTGCCCCTCTTCATTCCCCAAAATTAAGTCCAGAACCGCCGCTCCCTTGTTGGGCGAGTTACATACTGGCTAAAGAATTACTCCTGAATGCATTTTAGGAATTCTGCACCTTCTGTACCATTCACACTACTTTTTTCCCCAGTTAATATTAGGGTAGTTGAAATCCCCCACTATTACAGCTCTATAGTTTTTGCACTTTGCAGCAATTTGCCCACATGTTTATTCTTCTATCTCCCTCTGACTGTTTGGGGTCTATAGTATACTCCCAGTAGTGTGATCACCCTTTGTTTGTTGTTCAATTCAACACATATGGTGTCATTTGATGACCACTCTAACATATCATTCCTTCTCACAGATGTAATTGTTTCTTTAATTAATATTGCCTTTTTTATCCCCCTCTCAATCTCATCTGAAAACCCTGTAACCAGGAATGTTGAGCTGCCATACCTGCCCTTCTTTCAACCATGTCTCTAATAGTTATAATATCGGACTCTCAAATGTCAATCTGTGCTCTCAGTTCATCTGCCAAATTCCCTATACTCCTTGCACTGAAGTATATACCATTTAGCACTGCCAAACTCACTTGATGTCTATTTTCCAGCCCTTGTTTCCTGTCTTCCAAATTCACTTTCTGCTTTTCTGGTGATTTTATCATAACAACTTTATTTCAGTGACTCATTTGGTATTCCATTTATAATAAATGATATGCAAATAATAAAACCTGGTTCCTAGGCTCCGACCATCTCCGACAACACTCTCTGATCTCCGAGAACAACACAAGTCCTGGGGTGATCAGCTCCTGCCCTCCTGGCCCTCCGTGCGGTTGTATCCTGACCCATGAGAACGCCCTGAAGTTGAAGGGGTCCTGGTTCTATTCTTATACTATAATACAACCTTGGCCCGTCCTACGCAATATGTAAATTGTACGCTCAGCTGAGGCCGCAGCTTCTAATCTTTTCACATTTGCCCCTATGCTACGAGCTTTGTTTATAGTACAGTAAGTGGTTAGGTCAAATCTTTTGCCTGTTCCCTCATCCTGTTGTTTATATCTGGAGACAAGTTTAAGTTCCATTCTCTCACATTTGCTCTATGATGAAAAATGCTAAAAGAAAGAGATGCTGGAGTAGATTGATTTTTTAAATGAAGGACTGCAGCTCAGCACCACCTTCTCAAGGGCAATTAGAGACGGGCAACACCCACATTCCGGGAATTAATTAAAAAATATGCATTTCATAAAATAAGATCAAAGTAGTCACTGCAATGTGTTATTATGAAAACCACAGCGGAATTACTGTGTCCGGATTAACAACTCTTTGTTGTGAAGGTAACCACAGAGAAACATAGAAACATAGAAAATAGATGCCAGAGTAGGCCATTCGGCCCTTCGAGCCTGCACCACCATTCAATAAGATCATGGCTGATCATTCACCTCCAAACCCCTTTCCTGCTTTCTCTCCATACCCCTTGATCCCTTTAGCCATAAGGGCCATATTTAACTCATCCCTGCTCCTATACTCAAATCCCCTAGCTTTGAAGGCCAACATGCCATTTGCCTTCTTCACCGCCTGCTGTACCTGCTTGTAACTTTCAATGACTGATTTACCATGACACCCGTGTCTCATTGCACCTCCCCTTTTCCTAATCTGCCGCCATTTAGATAATATTCTGCCTTCACGTTTTTGCCAACAAAGTGGATAACCTCACATTTATCCACATTATACTGCATCTGCCATACATTTGCCCACTCACGTAACCTGACCAAGTCACATTGCAGCCCCTGAGCATCCCCCTCACAGCTCACACCGCCATCCAGCTTAGTGTCATCTGCAAACTTGGAGATAATACACTCAATTCCTTCATCTAAATCATTGATGCATATTGTAAATAGCTGGGGTCCCAGCACTGAGCCCTGCGACACTCCACTAGTCACTGCCTGCCATTCTGAAAAGTAACCATCTATCCCGACTCTCTGCTTCCTGTCTGCCAACCAGTTCTCTATCCGCGTCTGTACATTACCCCCAATACCATGTGCTTTAATTTTGCACAACAATCTCTTGTGTGGGACCTTGTTAAAAGCCTTTTGAAATTCCAAGTACAGCACATCCACTGGTTCTCCCTTGTCCACTCTGCTAGTTACATCCTCAAAAAATTCTAAAAGATTTGTCACGCATGATTTACCTTTCATAAATCCATGCTGACTTAGACTGATCATATCATTGCTTTCCAAATGCGCTGCTATTTCATCTTTAATAATTGATTCCAACATTTTCCTCAGTACCGATGTAACGCTAACCAGTGTATAATTCCCCGTTTTCTCTCTCCCTCCTTTTTTAAAAAGTCGTGTTACATTAGCTACCCAGCAGTCCATAGGAACTGATCCAGATTCGATAGCTTGTCGGAAAATGACCATCAATGCATCCACTATTTCTAGGGCCTCTTCCTTAAGTACTCTGGGATGCAGACTATCAGGCCCTGGCGAATTATCGGCGTTCAATCCCATCAATTTCCCGAACACAATATCCTGACTAATAATGATTTCCTTCAGTTCTTCTTGCTAGATCCTCTGTCGCCTAGTATTTCCAGAAGGTTAATTGTGTCTTCCTTCGTGAAGACAGAGCCAAAAGTATTTGTTCAATTGGTCTGCCATTTTTCTGTTCCCCATTATAAATTCACCTGATTCTGACTGTAAGGGATCTATGTTTATCTTCACTAATCTCTTTCTCTTCACATATCTATAGAAGGTTTTGCAGTCAGTTTTTATGTTCCCTGCAAGCTTCCTCTCATACTCTATTTTTCCCCTCCTAATTAAACACGTTGTCCTCCTCTGCTGGATTCTAAATTTCTCCCAGTCCTCAGGTTTGCTGCTTTTTCTCGCCAATTTATATGCCTCTTCCTTGCATTTAACACTATCCCTAATTTCCCTTGTTATCCACAGTTGAGCCACCTTCCCAGTTTTATTTTTACTCCAGACAGAGATGTACAATTATTGAAATTCATCCATATGATATTTAAATGCCTGCCATTGCCTATCCACCGTCAACCCTTTAACTATAATTCCGAAGTCTAATCTCGCCAATTCCCATCTCATACCATGAACATTACCTTTCCTGAAGTTCTGGACGCTAGTCTCTGAAATAACTATGTCACTCTCCATCTTAATAAAGAATCCTACCATATTATAGTCACTCTTCCCCAAGGGACCTCGCACAACAAGATTGCTAATTAGTCCTTGCTAATTAGTTCCTCGACATATTGGTCGAGAAAATCATCCCTAATACACTCCAGGAAATCCTCCTCCACCGTATTGCTATCAGTTTGTTAGTCCAATCTATATGTAGATTAAAGTCGCCCATGATAACAGCTGTACCTTTATTGCACGCATCACTACTTTCTTGTTTGATGTTGCCCCCAACCTTCCAACTACTGTTTGGTAGTCTGTACACAACTCCCACTAGCGTTTTCTGCCCTTTGGTATTCCGCAGCTCTACCCATACAGATTCCATATCATCCAAGCTAATGTCCTTCCTTACTATTGCGTTAATTTCCTCTTTAACCAGCAATGCTACCCCATCTCCTTTTCCTTTCTGTCTATCCTTCCTGAATGTTGAATACCCCTGGATGTTGAGTTCCCAGCCTTGGTCACCCTGGAGCCATGTCTCCGTGATGCCAATTATATGATATTCGTTAATAGCTGCCTGCACAGGTAATTCATCCACCTTGTTAAGAATACTCCTCGCATTGAGGCGCAGAACCTTCAGGCTTGTTTTTTTTAACACACTTTGTCCCTTTAGAATTTTGCTGTAATGCTGCCCTTCACTTTTACTTTTCTTCTTTCTATCTTTTGCTTCTGACTCCATTTTATTTCCCTCTGTCTCCCTGCCGAAGTTCCCATCCCCCTGCTATATTAGTTTAACCCCTCCCCAACAGCACTAGCAAACACTCCCCCAAGGACATTGGTTCCGGTCCTGCCCAGGTGCAGACCGTCCAGTTTGTACTGGTCCCACCTCCCCTAGAACCGGTTCCAATGTCCCAGGAATTTGAATCCCGCCCTCCTGCACCACTGCTCAAGCCACATATTCATCTTAGCTATCCTGCAATTCCTAATCTGACGAGCACGTGGCACTGGTAGCAATCCTGAGATTACTACCTTTGAGGTCCTGCTTTTTAATTTAATTCCTAGCTGCCTAAATTCAGCTTGCAGGACCTCATCCCATTTTTTTACCTATATCGTCGGTACCTATATGCACCATGACAACTGGCTGTTCACCCTCCCCCTCCAAAATGTCCTGCATCCGCTCTGAGACATCCTTGACCCTTGCACCAGGGAGGCAACATACCATCCTGGAATCTCGATTGTGGCCGCAGAAACGCCTATCGATACCCCTTACAATAGAATCCCCTACCACTATAGCTCTCCCACTCTATTTGCTGCCCCCCTGTGCAGCAGAGTCACCCATGGTGCCATGAACTTGGCTGCTACTGCCCTCCCCTGATGAGTTATGCCCCGCAACAGTACACAAAATGGTGTATCTGTTTTGCAGGTTGATGAGCACAGGGGACCCCTGCACTACCTTCCTTCCACTGCCCTTCCTGCTGGTCACCCATTCTCTCTCTGTCTTTGTAACCTTTGTCTACGGTGTAACCAACTCACTAAACATGCTATTCACGATATCCTCAGCATCGCGGCTGCTTCAGAGTGAATCCATGCGCAGCTCCAGTGCCGCAATACTGTCTGTCAGGAGCTGCAGTTGGATACACTTCCTGCACAATTTGTTGTCATGGATGCTGGAAGCGTCCCTGAGTTCCCATATAGCACAGGAGGAGCATAACATGTGTCTGGGCTCTCCTGCCATGACTTAACCCTTAAATTAACATAATTTGGCAACAATGATAAAGGTTACCTAATGATAAAGGAAAAGAAAAAGAAGAAAAACTGCTCACCAGCCAATCACTTACATCCTTGGCTGTGACGTCACCCTTCGATTTCTTTCTAATATTTTTTGCAGTTCTCTCCCTGCTCCAACTGGATCCTCATCCACGCTGCCGCTCTCCGAGTGTTGGGCCTTTTATAGGCCTCCAGACTCACCGCGCCTCCTCCTCGACCCGCTAACATTGGTGTCCCTGGGTGAGCACCAGTTAAAGGTGGGAGATGACAGTGTTAATAGAGTGGCTGGTTTCCGACAGGAGAATGGATTAGCTTAAGCCTAATATTGGCAGGAGAAGGAAAGCACACAGGCGTGAATCACTGTGGACTCAGGGTGAATGAGACCGCTGAATGAAAGGGTTAAGCGGCATTTGATCTTTGCCACCACTGTGCTCTTCGAGTGTATCAGCTTCACGGGCATGATCTTTGGCTGGGCTTGTCTTCATACTGAAGAAGGATGAATATTTCTCCAACCTCTGTATCCCACTGCACAACTCCAGCAACCTCAAAGCGAATAATGGCACCAGAGAGTGTCCGGGGTGGGGCGGGGGGCGGCGGTGTCGGGAGGCGGTGAGGGAGAGCGAGAACGAACGCAAGGAAAAAGTGCAAGAGTGAGAGTGGGAGCGATCAAAGGAGGGAGGGAGGGAGAGAGAAATCACGCATGAGGACATATAGAACATAAGAACATAAGAATTAGGAACAGGAGTAGGCCATCTAGCCCCTCGAGCCTGCTCCGCCATTCAACAAGATCATGACTGATCTGGCCGTGGACTCAGCTCCACTTACCCGCCCGCTCCCCATAACCCTTAATTCCCTTATTGGTTAAAAATCTTTCTATCTGTGATTTGATTACATTCACTGAGCTAGCCTCAACTGCTTCCTTGGGCAGAGAATTCCACAGATTCAAAACCCTCTGGGAGAAGAAATACCTTCTCAACTCAGTTTTAAATTGGCTCCCCCGTATTTTGAGGCTGTGCCCCCTAGTTCTAGTCTCCCCGACCAGTGGAAACCACCTCTCTGCCTCTATCTTGTCTTAAGGGAGAGGAAGGGAGAGAAAGAAGGAGGAAGCGAGAGGGAGAGCGAGACAGTGCAGCACACCCTCAGTCCTGCCTCCTCCAACAATGCAGTGCTCCCTCAGTACTGTCACTCAAACGTGCAGCGCTCCCTCAGTACTTCCCTTCCGACAGTGCAGTGCTCCCTCAGTACTGCCCCTCCGACAGTTCAGTGCTCCCTCAGTACTGCCCCTCTGACAGTGCAGCACTCCCTCAGTACTGCCCCTCTGACTGTGCAGCACTCCCTCAGTACTGCCCCTCTGACTGTGCTGCACTCACTCAGTATTGCCCTTCGACATTGTAAGGCCCTCTCAGTACTGTCCCTCTGACAGTGCAGCGCTCCCTTAGTAATGCCCTCCTGACAGTGCAGCACTTCCTCGGTACTGCCCCTCCGACAGTGCAGCACTTCCTCGGTACTGCCCCTCTGAAAGTGCAGTACTTCTTCAGTACTGCCTCTCTGACCGTGCAATACTCCCTTATTACTGCCCCTCTGATTATGCAGTGCTCCCTCAGTACTGCCCCTCTGACAGTGTAGCGCTCCCTCAGTACTGACCCTCTGACTGTGCACTGCTCCCTCAGTACTGCCCCTCTGAGAGTGCAGCGCTCCCTCAGTACTGCCCTTCTGACAGTGCAGCACTCCGTCAGTACTGCCCATCTGAATGTGGAGTGCTGCCTCAGTACTGCCCCTTTGACAGTGCACCGCTCCCTCAGTACTGCCTCTCCGACAGTGCAGCACTCCCTCAGTACTGCCCCTCTGACAGTGCAGCACTCCCTCAGTACTGCCCTTCTGACAGTGCAGCACTCCCTCAGTACTGCCTCTGCGTCAGTGCAGCAGTGAACGGGCGGTGCTGAATCACGCACTTATATGGGCAGTTGGAGTTTGGAATATCACTATTTTGGGAAGGGAATTTATTTGAACTTTAAGGAAGTTTTGCAAAGGTAATATGACAAATATTTTTATCTGCGGGTCCCTGTATCTTTCAGCATCAATGAGCTGTCTTTTATTTTTAGCGTCTCGTTAATGTTTTCTATAGCTCCATCAAATGTTCTGTATTTCAACAAAAGTGATATGGGTAGTGAGAGAGAGAGAAAAAGAAAGTGAGGGAGAGACAAAGGGAGGGAGCGAGGGAGAGAGAAAGAGAGGAGAGAGAAATAAATCAAGTATTGAAGGGCAGTACATTTGTCACGATTGTGGTAAAATGCAAAATTATCCACTTAGGTAGGAAAAATAGAAAAGCAGATTATTTTTTAACTGGTGAGAGATTGGTGTTCAGAGGGAGCTGGGTGTCCTTGGACACGGATCACTGAAAGTTCACTTGCAGATACAGGAAGCAATTAAGAAAGCAAATGGTATGTTGGCTCGACATCTTACTACAATTATATAGGGCCCTGGTGAGACGGCACCTGGAGCATTGTGTACAGTTTTGGGGCTGAAATTGCCCCTTTTTCTTTAAGAGACGTGACCACATTAAAGAGGCAGCAGGAGGACAGTAAGGACTCACCGCCTCGTGAGCAAGGAGTCACCAACATTTATGAAATTGCCCTCCATTTGTTTACCAGCGGTGTTGGTCCGCTCCAAACCCCACCCACCGGCGGCAACCCTTTTCCACCCCGCGTGGGAAATTGCCCGGCGGGAAATTGCCCGCAGGAGCGGATAGGCCGTCGCTCGATGCCCCCGACAGCGTTCTCCTGCAGGAAGCTGAGTGTGGCTGGGCAGTGCGTCCGTCCTTAAAGGGGAGGTCGCTCTGCCGCTGCCGCCATTTTATTTCAATTGTCAGCCGATTACAAGTTAGGCCCGACAATGGCGGCCACGGGTTTGGCCGGGCCTCCAGGAGGCAGCCCGGCAACCCTCTTGGGTACCGGGCGGCTGGCCTGGCCAAACCCTCCCTGGTGGCCCAGTGGACCAAATTAAACTAAGTGCAGAGCTCACAGCGGCCTTCCCCTTTAACTGAGGGGAGGGACGTTGTGACGCATCAACACAACACTGATGACTTTGAGTGATGTCCGCTCTGCTCCAAGTGTACTTCCGCCCCGCAGCTGCCCCAAACACCGCCCCGACCAGAAAAAAAATCAAAGAACTGAATTTTGTTCTCCTTCAGGATCGGCGAGTGCGAACCCTTTCAGTCGGAGAACAATTTTGCCCCTTGATCTCCTTACCTAAGGAAGTATATACTTGCCATAGAGGGAGTGTAACAGTGGTTTACCAGACTGATTCCAGGGATGGGGGGATTGTCCTGTGGGGAGAGATTGAATAGACTAGGTGTATATTCTCTAGAGATTAGAAGAATGAGAGGGGATCTCATTGAAACATAAAAAATGATTGCAGGACTTGACAGGGTAGATGCAGGGAGGATGTTTCCCCTGGCTGGGGAGTCTAGAAACAGGGGTCACTGTCTCAGAGTAAGGGGTTGGCCATTTCGGACTGAGATGAGGAGAAATCTCTTCACTCTGACGGTGGTAAATCTTTGGAATTCTCTACCCCTGAGGGCGATGGAGGCTCAGTAGTTGAGTGTATTCAAGACGGAGATTGATAGATATTTGAATATTAAGGAATCAAGGGATATATGGATAGTGTAGGAAAGTGGAGTTGATCTAGAAGATCAGCCATGATCTTATTGAATGGTGGAGCAGGCTCGAGGGGCCGAATGGCCTACTCCTGCTCCTAATTCTTATGTTCTTATGATTTTCCTCCCATGGGCGAATGATCATTTTCAGAAAGTACAATCGAGCCCACGGAATTCTTTCCAACAATGTTGCAGGAGACTTGGCAACGTTTTCAGATGGACTTTCTTGGCACATTACTGATATTACATTCTTCTGCATAGATTATTGTCATGGATGTACTTTGGGATCATTAGCACTAGATGGTGGCACTGGGAGGCCATTGGGCTGCACCAAGTGTGTGCAGCCCAAGTATAAAAGGCCAGCCATTTTGTATATTAGTCACTTTGGGCCTTAATAAAGCAGAGCCAAGGTTATACCTCTTGGAGTTAAACAGTACTCAGTCTAACAGTTACTGCATACACAACATTTGGCGATGAGGCAACAAGAACCTTTGCATGCAAAAATGAGCACAATTGGATTGTTGGAGTGATTTGTGGAAGGAGAAGATTGAGCAGACTTTGTGAGCTGTTTGAGCCAGTTCTTCATGGCCAACAAAATGGAGGAGGTCGGCGACGCAGATCGGCGCCAGGTGGTGTTCCTCGTGGTTTGCGGTTCAACAATTTATGGTCTGATAAAGAATCTACTCCTGTTTGTGAGTCCAACAGAGAAGACATATGAAGAATTGTGTACACTGGTACAGGACCACCTTAAGACAGACAAAGGCATCATCATCTCGAGATACAGATTTAAACACACGTTCGCTCAGAGGGCCAGAATGCGGCAGAATTTGTTGCTGACCTGTGACATCTAGCGGGACCGTGTAAGTTCGGGGCTGTGTTGGCAGACATGCTGCGGGACTTCTTTGTAGTCGGCATGAACCACGAGGTGATCCTGCGTTAGCTACTGGCAGTGGAGACATTGGACTTGAATAGGGCCATCATGATCGCTCAGTCATACATGACGACGGATAGAAGTCTAAAGCAGATATCAGTGAAAAATCGAAAATCAGGAAGTACTGTAAATATGATTGATTCGGCGTTCGGCAGAACGACACATGGCAGGGCCTACCTGACTGCGTATGCAAAACCTGTTGCTGCCCAAAGTCCGCCAGCGGCAATTAATCTGATTTCTCCGTGTTGGCATTGTGGGGGAAATCACCGGCACCAGCAGTGCTGATTTAAGCAATATAGTTGCAAAGGTTGTCTGAGAGTGGGGCAAGTGTCTGCAGATGAGCAAGCGTGCTGCAACACACCATGTGGAGGATGATGGTCAGAAGTGCGGATCTAGATACGCAATCCATGATACCAGAGGAGGAAGTGTATGGACTGTACTCATTTCTAATGAAGAGCAAACCAATAATGATCAACATGAAATTTAATGGGGTACCGGTATCGATGGAACTGGACATGAGGGCGAGTCGATCGATAATGAGCCAGAGGGCATTCAACAAGCTGTGGAACATTAAGGCTGTGAGGCCCAGGCTGATTCCAGTCACTGCCAAGTTGCGCACGTACACCAAAGAACTCATAACGATGATTGGCAGTGCCACATTTAAAGTGTCGTATGACAGTGCGGTTCATGAGTTACTGCTGTGGATTGTCCCAAGCAACGGCCCAATGCTGTTCGGCAGGAACTGGCTTGAAAAAATATGATGTGACTGGAATGACGTCAAGGCATTGTCGTCGGAGGAAGATACATGTGCCCAAATATTGAAAAAGTTCCCCTCACTGTTCGAACCAGGCATCGACAACTTCACGGGAGCCAAGGTACAGATCCACGTGGACTTGGATGCAAGGCCCATCCATCATAAAGCTCGGCAATTCCATATATGATGAGGGAGCAGGTCGAAATCGAACTGGACAGACTCCAGCATGAAGGGATCATATCACTGGTTGAATTTAATGAATAGGCCAGCTCCATTGTTCCTGTGCTGAAAAGTGATGGCACAGTCAGAATCTGTGGAGACTACAAGGCTACGATAAACAGGGTTTCGAAACAGGATCAGTACCCATTACCGAAGGCTGATGACTTGTTGCAATGCTAGCCGGGGGGGAAGTCGTTTACCAAACTGGACTTGATGTTGGCCTACTTGACACAGGAGCTGGTCGAGAAGTCGAAGAGACTTCCATGCATTAACACGCATAAAGGACAGTTTATTTATCACAGGTGGAATTCGCTCGGCTGCAGCAATATTTCAGAGGAACATGGAGAGTCTACTGAAGTCTGTTCCCAGAACCGTCGTGTTCCAACTTGACATCCTGATCACAGATCGTGACTCCGAGGAGCTTCTGAACAACCTGGAAGAGGTTCTACATCGTCTGGACAAAGTGGGACTCAGACTGAAATGCTCGAAGTGCGTCTTCATGGCACCAGAGGTTGAATTCCTGGGGAGGAAAATTGCTGCTGACGGCATCAGGCCCACGGACGCAAAAACCAAGGACATCAAGAATGCACCCAGGCCGCAGAATGTGACGGAGCTGCATTTGTTCCTGGGTCGACTCAACTACTTCGGTAACTTCCTATCTAAATTGAGCACCGTATTAGAACCACTGCACATGCTGCTAAAAAAAGGCGTCAACTGGGTGTGGGATGCGTCTCACGACAGAGCTTTTGAGAAAGCCACTAATCTGCTTTGCTCTAACAAGCTGTTGGTACATTATGACCCATGTAAACATTTAGTATTGGCCTGCGATGTTTCGTCATATGGAATTGGTTGCGTACTCCAACAAGCTAATGAGTTGGGTAAACTTCAACCAGTCGTGTATGCTTCAAAAAGTTTGTCTAAAGTGGAAAGAGCCTACAGTATAGCAGAGAAAGAAGCACTAGCCTGTGTGTATGGGGTTAAAAAGATGCATCAGTACCTGTTTGGTCTTTGGCTTGAACTGGAGACAGATCACAAGCTGCTCATTTCACTGTTCTCTGAAAACAAAGGTATCAATACCAATGCTCCATCGTGCATCCAGAGGTGGACGCTGACATTATCCGCTTACGATTATGTCATTCGCCATAGACCTGGCACCGAGAATTGTGCCGATATTTTGAGCCATCTGCCGTTGCCCACACCGGAGGTGGAAACACCACAACTGGCGGACCTATTGTTAGTTATGGATGCTTTTGAGAGTGAAGGATTCCCTGTCACGGCTCAACAAGCTAAGACCTGGACCATCCATGACCTGATTTTATCGGTGGTGAAGAGTTGCATCCTCAAAGTTGATTGGTCTGCCATACCCAAGCAAATGTGCGAGGAGACCAAACCTTACATTGGTCGTAAAGACGAACTGTCTATTCAGTCGTGTTGTTATGCCCAAGAAAGGGAGAGAGAAATTTGTGCGTGAGCTACATAGCACACATCCCGGCATTGTAATGATGAAAGCCATCACCAGGTCTCATGTATGGTGGCTAGGAATTGACTCTGAGCTGGAATCATGTGTGCATCAGTGCAACACTTGCATGCAGCTCAGCAAAGCACCAGCGGAACCACCATTGAGTCTGTGGTCGTGACCGTCCAAACCATGGTCCAGGATCCACATAGACTTTGCAGGTCCATTCCTGGAGAAGATGTTTTTAGTTGTGGTGGATGCATATTCGAAGTGGATAGAGTGTATAATCATGTCATCCAGTACATCCACAGCTGCCATTGAGAATGTCAGTGTCATGCTTGCGACACATGGTCTGCCTGACATGGTTGTTAGCGACAACGGATCGTGCTTCACCAGTCAGGATTTATGAAACTCAATAGTATCAAACATGTAAAGTCAGCACGGTTCAACCTACATCCAATTGGCAAGCAGAACGTGCTATCCAAATCATAAAGCAGAGTATGAAGCGAGTAACCCAAGGGTCACTGCAGACCCACCTTTCATGCATACTGCTTAGTTACAGGACAAGACCACACACGCTTACCGGGGTCTCACCGGCTGAACTAATGGTGAAGAGAGGTCTTAAGACCAAGCTATCTCTTGTACACCCTGACTTGAATGATCATGTTGAATATAGAAGACAAAGTCAGCACGGGTATCACGATCGCGCTGCTGTGTCACACGATATTTCTGTAAATGATCCTGTATATATTCTGAATTATGGTCAGGGTCCCAAGTGGATCGCTGGCACTGTCATGGCCAAGGAGGGCAACAGAGTATTTATTGTCAAGCTCAAAAATGGCCAAACATGCGGGAAACATATGGATCAGACAAAGCTGTGGCACACAGACGAACCGGAACTGTCAGAGGAAGAGACAATCGATGCGTGCAATAAAGGTGCAGCAGTTATAATGGGTGACTTTAATATGCACATAGATTGGGTTAACCAAACTGGAAGCAATACGCTAGAGGAGGATTTCCTGGAGTGCATAAGGGATGGTTTTTTAGACCAATATGTCGAGGAACCAACTAGGGGGGAGGCCATCTTAGACTGGGTGTTGTGTAATGAGAGAGGATTAATTAGCAATCTCGTTGTGCGAGACCCCTTGGGGAAGAGTGACCATAATATGGTGGAATTCTGCATTAGGATGGAGAATGAAACAGTTAATTCAGAGACCATGGTCCAGAACTTAAAGAAGGGTAACTTTGAAGGTATGAGGCGTGAATTGGCTAGGATAGATTGACGAATGATACTGAAGGGGTTGACTGTGGATGGGCAATGGCAGACATTTAGAGGCCGCATGGATGAACTACAACAATTGTACATTCCTGTCGGTCGTAAAAATAAAAAAGGGAAGGTGGCTCAACCGTGGCTATCAAGGGAAATCAGGGATAGCATTAAAGCCAAGGAAGTGGCATACAAATTGGCCAGAAATAGCAGAGAACCCGGGGACTGGGAGAAATTTAGAACTCAGCAGAGGAGGACAAAGGGTTTGATTAGGGCAGGGAAAATGGAGTATGAGAAGAAGCTTGCAGGGAACATTAAGACGGATTGCAAAAGTTTCTATAGATATGTAAAGAGAAAAAGGTTAGTAAAGACAAACGTAGGTCCCCTGCAGTCAGAATCAGGGGAAGTCATAACGGGGAACAAAGAAATGGCGGACCAATTGAACAAGTACTTTGGTTCGGTATTCACTGAGGAGGACACAAACAACGTTCTGGATATAAAAGGGGTCGGAGGGTCTAGTAAGGAGGAGGAACTGAGGGAAATCCTTATTAGTCGGGAAATTGTGTTGGGGAAATTGATGGGATTGAAGGCCGATAAATCCCCAGGGCCTGATGGACTGCATCCCAGAGTACTTAAGGAGGTGGCCTTGGAAATAGTGGATGCATTGACAGTCATTTTCCAACATTCCATTGACTCTGGATCAGTTCCTATGGAGTGGAGGGTAGCCAATGTAACCCCACTTTTTAAAAAAGGAGGGAGAGAGAAAACAGGGAATTACAGACCGGTCAGCCTGACAGCGGTAGTGGGTAAAATGATGGAATCAATTATTAAGGATGTCATAGCAGTGCATTTGGAAAGATGTAATATGATAGGTCCAAGTCAGCATGGATTTGTGAAAGGGAAATCATGCTTGACAAATCTTCTGGAATTTTTTGAGGATGTTTCCAGTAGAGTGGACAAGGGAGAACCAGTTGATGTGGTATATTTGGACTTTCAGAAGGCTTTCGACAAGGTCCCACACAAGAGATTAATGTGCAAAGTTAAAGCATATGGGATTGGGGGTAGTGTGCTGACATGGATTGAGAACTGGTTGTCAGACAGGAAGCAAAGAGTAGGAGTAAATGGGGACTTTTCAGAATGGCAGGCAGTGACTAGTGGGGTACCGCAAGGTTCTGTGCTGGGGCCCCAGCTGTTTACACTGTACATTAATGATTTAGACGAGGGGATTAAATGTAGTATCTCCAAATTTGCGGATGACACTAAGTTGGGTGGCAGTGTGAGCTGCAAGGAGGATTCTATGAGGCTGCAGAGCGACTTGGATAGGTTAGGTGAGTGGGCAAATGCATGGCAGATGAAGTATAATGTGGATAAATGTGAGGTTATCCACTTTGGTGGTAAAAACAGAGAGACAGACTATTATCTGAATGGTGACAGATTAGGAAAAGGGCAGGTGCAAAGAGACCTGGGTGTCATGGTACATCAGTCATTGAAGGTTGGCATGCAGGTACAGCAGGCGGTTAAGAAAGCAAATGGCATGTTGGCCTTCATAGCAAGGGGATTTGAGTACAAGGGCAGGGAGGTGTTGCTACAATTGTACAGGGCCTTGGTGAGGCCACACCTGGAGTATTGTGTACAGTTTTGGTCTCCTAACCTGAGGAAGGACATTCTTGCTATTGAGGGAGTGCAGCGAAGGTTCACCAGACTGATTCCTGGGATGGCGGGATTGACCTATCAAAAATACTGGATCAACTGGGCTTGTATTCACTGGAGTTCAGAAGAATGAGAGGGGATCTCATAGAAACGTTTAAAATTCTGACGGGGTTAGACAGGTTAGATGCAGGAAGAATGTTCCCAATGTTGGGGAAGTCCAGAACCAGGGGACACAGTCTAAGGATAAGGGGGAAGCCATTTAGGACCGAGATGAGGAGGAATTTCTTCACCCAGAGAGTGGTGAACCTGTGGAATTCTCTACCACAGAAAGTTGTTGAGGCCAATTCACTAAATATATTCAAAAAGGAGTTAGATGAAGTCCTTACTACTCGGGGAATCAAGGGGTATGGTGAGACAGCAGGAATGGGGTACTGAAGTTGCATGTTCAGCCATGAACTCATTGAATGGCGGTGCAGGCTAGAAGGGCCGAATGGCCTACTCCTGCACCTATTTTCTATGTTTCTATGTTTCTATGACCAACCAACCTACCCCCAGTCATCAGAGGACTCAGTGGTCATCAGTGAACCACGACTTTCAATCACTGACATGTTCAATGAAAATAGACTTTCAATCCCTGACATGGCCATTGCCACTCCCATCAGGTCAGCCACCCAGCCAACAGTCACAACAGACTCTGAACACTCACCCAAGGCTGGAGTTGAATTGAGATGGTCAACCCGAGAGGGTAAAACACCGGACCATCTCAATTTATAAAAGACTGTGTTAATATCTCAGAGGTGGGTATTGTCATGTATGTACTTTCGGGATCACTAGCCACTAGATGGCATCACTGTTGGAGGCCATTGGGCTGCACGCATATGTGTGCAGCCCAAGTATAAAAGGCCAGCCATTTTGTATATTATTCATTTTGGGCCTTACTAAAGCAGAGCCAAGGACATACCTCTTGGAGTTAAACAGTACTCAGTCTAACAGTTATTGCATACACAACAATTATTATCTACCATAATTTCTTCTTATCTCACCACATTTATTTTTGTTTTGATTTTGAGCACTGTATAATTTGCATTTTAGATTTTACGGAAGTAGTCAGCAAATTATAGATGAATGAGGAAGAGTTTTCCGCAAGTGTAACAAAATATTTACAGCACAGAAAATAGCCATTGGGCCCAACAGGTCTATGCCAGTGGTTATGCTCCACACGGGCCTTCTCCCACCACACTTCATCTCACCCCGTCAACTTATCCTTCAATTGCTTTCTCACACTTGTGATTATCCAGCTTCCCCTTTTTGTATCTCACCTCAATCATGAGTTCCTCATTCTCACCCCTCCCTGGGTAAAATTGAGAATCACTGAACAGGATTCTCCGCATTCCTTTCGGAGTGTAACCAACGATGACGTCTCATGAGGGTGGGACAATACTGGGAGGGTCAGTACTGAGTGAGTGCTGTCCTGTCGGAGGCTCAGTAGTGAGGGAACGCTGTACTTCGGATGGTCAGTACTGAAGGAGCATTGCCCTGTCGGAAGGTCAGTACTGATCGAGCGCTGCCGTGTCGGAGGGTCAGTATTGAGGGAGCTCTTCCCCGTCAGAGGGTCATTACTGAGGGAGCACTGCACTATCGGAGGGTCATTACTGAGGGAGCACTGCACTATCGGAGGGTCAGTACTGAGGGAGTGCTGCACTGTTGTAGAGTCAGTACTGAGGGAGCACTGCACTGTTGTAGGTTCAGTACTGAGGGGTGCTGCACTGTTGTAGGGTCAGTATTGAGGGACGCTGCACTGTTGTAGGGTCAGTACTGAGGGGTGCTGCGCTGTTGTAGGGTCAGTACTGAAGGACGCTGCACTGTTGTAGGGTCAGTACTGAGGGACGCTGCACTGTTGTAGGGTCAGTACTGAGGGACGCTGCACTGTTGCAGGGTCAGTACTGAGGGAGCAGTGCATTGTTGTAGGGTCAGTACTGAGCAAGCGCTGCACTGTTGTGGGGTCAGTACTGAGGGAGCAGTGCATTTTTCTAGGATCAGTACTGAGCAAGCGCTGCACTGTTGTGGGGTCAGTACTGAGGGAGCAGTGCATTGTTGTAGGGTCAGTACTGAGGGACGCTGCACTGTTGTAGGGTCAGTACTGAGGGAGCACTGCACTGTTGTAGGGTCAGTACTGAGGGACGCTGCACTGTTGTAGGGTCAGTACTGAGGGAGCACTGCACTGTTGGAGTTTCAGTACTGAGTGAGCACTGCACTGTTGTGGGATCAGTACTGAGGGAGCACTGCACTGTCAGAGGGTCAGTACTGAGGGAGCACTGCACTGTTGTAGGGTCAGTACTGAGGGACGCTGTATTGTTGTAGGGTTAGTACTGAGGGAGCACTGCACTGTTGTAGGGTCAGTACTGAGGGAGCACTGCATTGTTGTAGGGTCAGTACTGAGCAAGTGCTGTACTGTTGTAGGGTCAGTACTGAGGGAGCACTGCACTGTTGTAGGTTCAGTACTGAGGGACGCTGCACTGTTGTAGGGTCAGTACTGAGGGAGCACTGCACTGTTGGAGTTTCAGTACTGAGTGAGCACTGCACTGTTGTGGGATCAGTACTGAGGGAGCACTGCACTGTCAGAGGGTCAGTACTGAGGGAGCACTGCACTGTTGTAGGGTCAGTACTGAGGGACGCTGCACTGTTGTGGGATCAGTACTGAGCAAGCACTGCACTGTTGTGGGATCAGTACTGAGGGAGCACTGCACTGTTGTAGGGTCAGTACTGAGGGAGCACTGCATTGTTGCAGGGTCAGTACTGAGGGAGCAGTGCATTGTTGTAGGGTCAGTACTGAGCAAGCGCTGCACTGTTGTGGGGTCAGTACTGAGGGAGCAGTGCATTTTTGTAGAATCAGTACTGAGCAAGCGCTGCACTGTTGTGGGGTCAGTACTGAGGGAGCAGTGCATTGTTGTAGGGTCAGTACTGAGGGATGCTGCACTGTTGTAGGGTCAGTACTGAGGGAGCACTGCACTGTTGTAGGGTCAGTACTGAGGGACGCTGCACTGTTGTAGGGTCAGTACTGAGGGAGCACTGCACTGTTGGAGTTTCAGTACTGAGTGAGCACTGCACTGTTGTGGGATCAGTACTGAGGGAGCACTGCACTGTCAGAGGGTCAGTACTGAGGGAGCACTGCACTGTTTTAGGGTCAGTACTGAGGGACGCTGTATTGTTGTAGGGTTAGTACTGAGGGAGCACTGCATTGTTGTAGGGTCAGTACTGAGGGAGCACTGCATTGTTGTAGGGTCAGTACTGAGCAAGTGCTGTACTGTTGTAGGGTCAGTACTGAGGGAGCACTGCACTGTTGTAGGTTCAGTACTGAGGGACGCTGCACTGTTGTAGGGTCAGTACTGAGGGAGCACTGCACTGTTGGAGTTTCAGTACTGAGTGAGCACTGCACTGTTGTGGGATCAGTACTGAGGGAGCACTGCACTGTCAGAGGGTCAGTACTGAGGGAGCACTGCACTGTTGTAGGGTCAGTACTGAGGGACGCTGCACTGTTGTGGGATCAGTACTGAGCAAGCACTGCACTGTTGTGGGATCAGTACTGAGGGAGCACTGCACTGTTGTAGGGTCAGTACTGAGGGAGCACTGCACTGTCAGAGGGTCAGTACTGAGCGAGCACTGCACTGTTGTGGGATCACTACTGAGCGAGCACTGCACTGTTGTAGGGTCACTACTGAGGGACGCTGCACTGTTGTGGGATCAGTACTGAGGGAGCACTGCACTGTTGTAGGGTCAGTACTGAGGGAGCACTGCACTGTCAGAGGGTCAGTACTGAGGGAGCACTGCACTGTTGTAGGGTCAGTACTGAGGGACGCTGTATTGTTGTAGGGTTAGTACTGAGGGAGCACTGCACTGTTGTAGGGTCAGTACTGAGGGAGCACTGCATTGTTGTAGGGTCAGTACTGAGCGAGCACTGCACTGTTGTAGGGTCAGTACTGAGGGAGCACTGCACTGTTGGAGTTTCAGTACTGAGTGAGCACTGCACTGTTGTGGGATCAGTACTGAGGGAGCACTGCACTGTCAGAGGGTCAGTACTGAGGGAGCACTGCACTGTTGTAGGGTCAGTACTGAGGGACGCTGTATTGTTGTAGGGTTAGTACTGAGGGAGCACTGCACTGTTGTAGGGTCAGTACTGAGGGAGCACTGCATTGTTGTAGGGTCAGTACTGAGCAAGTGCTGTACTGTTGTAGGGTCAGTACTGAGGGAGCACTGCACTGTTGTAGGTTCAGTACTGAGGGACGCTGCACTGTTGTAGGGTCAGTACTGAGGGAGCACTGCACTGTTGGAGTTTCAGTACTGAGTGAGCACTGCACTGTTGTGGGATCAGTACTGAGGGAGCACTGCACTGTCAGAGGGTCAGTACTGAGGGAGCACTGCACTGTTGTAGGGTCAGTACTGAGGGACGCTGCACTGTTGTAGGGTCAGTACTGAGGGAGCACTGCACTGTTGTAGGGTCAGTACTGAGGGAGCACTGCACTGTCAGAGGGTCAGTACTGAGGGAGCACTGCACTGTAGGATACGCTGCCTTTCGCGATTTTAAACCAAAGTTCCATCTATCCCCTTGGGAGGACATAATAGAACCTCTGGCCATTATTGGAAGAAGATCAGGGGATGAGGTTTCCCCCGTGTCCTGGGACCCAATATTTATCCCTTAACCAACATCAATATAAACAGATTATCTGGTCATTGATCACATTGCTGTTTGTGGGTTCTTGCTGTGTGCAAATTGGCTGCGGCGTTTCCTTCATTACAACAATGACTACACTTCAAAAATAGGTCATTGACTGTACAGCGATTGGGATGTCCTGAGGTGGTGAAAGGCACTGTAGAAATGGGAGCTCTTTCTTTCAGGCACTGGATCAGGAACCTCCCAGGTTATAAAAGGGCATTTTACAAGACTCGGGGTCAATGGCACCGTTGAACAAGAAGGTTAAGCGGTATTTGACCTTTGCCACCGGGCTCTTCGAGTGTATCAGCTTCACGGGCGTGATCTTCGGCTGGGCTTCCCTCGTCTTCGTCCTGAAGAAGGAGGAATATTTCTCCGACCTCTGTGTCCCACTGCACAACTCCAGCGACCCCGGCGTGAGGAATGGCACCAGTGAGTATCTGCGGGATGAGGGAAGGGAGGGGGTAGGGGAAAGAGGGAGAGAGAGTGACTGAGTTTGGAATGGCACCAGTAAGTGTCCGAAGGGAGGGAGATAGAGGGACAGAAAGAGAGAGGGACAGAGAGAGAGGGACAGAGAGAGAGGGCAACAGAGAGAGATAGTGACAGAGAACGAGAGAGAGAGACAGAGAGAGAGAAAGGGGTGACAGAGAGAGAGGGACAGAGAGAGAGGAGGAGAGAGAGTGAACGAGAGGGACAGAGGGAGACAGAAATACAGAGAAAGAGAGAGAGAGAGGGACAGAGATTGAGAGAGGGACAGAGAGAGTGAGGGAGGGAGAGGGCCAGAGAGAGAGACAAACAGAGAGACAGAGAGAGAGAGAGAGACACAGAGAGAGAGAGAGAGGGAAACAGAGAGAAAGAGAGAGAGAGAAAAGGGTGACAGAGAGAGGGACAGAGAGAGAGTGAGGGAGAGAGAGAGACACAGAGAGAGAGAAAGAGAGAGAGAGAGAGAGAGAGGGACAGAGAGAGAGAGAAAGGGGTGACAGAGAGAGAGGGACAGAGAACGAGAGGAACAGAGAGAAAGAGCGAGCGGGACAGAGAGAGAGACAGAAAGACAGAGAATGAGAGAGAGAGGGACAGAGAATGAGAGAGGGACAGAGAGAGAGAGAGTAAGGAGTGACAGAGAGAGAGGGACAGAGAGAGAGCGCGAGAGAGAGTGATGGAGGGAGAGGGACAGAGAGAGAGAGAAACAGAGAGAGAGAGGGAGAGAGAGTGAGGGAGAGGGACAAAGAGAGAGACAGAGAAAGAGAGAGAGGGAAAGAGAGAGACAGGGGTGACAGAGAGGGACAGAGAGAGAGAGGAACAGAGA
This sequence comes from Pristiophorus japonicus, assembly GCF_044704955.1. NCBI lineage: Eukaryota > Metazoa > Chordata > Chondrichthyes > Pristiophoridae > Pristiophorus > Pristiophorus japonicus. The sequence continues at coordinate 228,171,855 of NC_091983.1, forward strand.
GAGCGAGGGAGAGGGACAAAGAGAGAGATAGAGAGCGAGAGAAACTGAGAGAGAGAAAGGGATGACAGATCGAGAGAGGGACAGTGAAAAAGAGTGACAGGGAGAGAGGGACAGAGCAAACTATATCAGTATGAGGGGTGACTTGGCTAAGGTAGATTGGGAAACTACATTAAAAGATATGATGGTAGACAAGCAATGGCTAGCATTTAAAGATCTAATACATCATTTACAACAAATATACATTCTTTTAAGACGCAAAAACCTCACAGGAAAACTGGTTAAACATGGCTAACAAGAGATGTTAAAACTACTATTAGATCGAATGAAGAGGCTTGTAATGGTGCCAAAAAGACTAATAAGCCTGAGGATTAGGAGGATTTTAGAATTCAGCAAAGGAGGACCAAGAAATTGATCAAGAAAGAGAAAAAGAATATGGGAGTAAATTAGGAAGAGACATAAAAACAGATTGTAACCATTTCTATAGGTATGTAAATAGGAAGAGATAAGTAAAGGGAATGACATAGGTAGAAAAAGGGGTGAGGTCCTGCAGGCAGAGTTTAGGGAGCTAGGAGAAAGATTAAAAAGCAAGATCTCAAAGGTAGCAATCTCCGTGTTACTCCCGGAGCCACGTGCTAGTGAGTACAGAAATAGGGGGATAGAGAAGATGAATACGTGGCTGCAGAGATGGTGCATGCGGGAGGGCTTTAGATTCCTGAGGCATTGGGACTGTTTCTGGGGGAGATGGGACCTGTCCAAGCCGGACAGGTTGCTCCTCAATATACCCATGACCAATATCCTCGCGGGAGGTTTTGCTATTCTTATTGGGGAGGGTTTAAATTAGCTTGGCAGGGGGATGGGAACTGGAGAATAGATTCAGTGGGAAGAGAAGTAAAGCTGGAATTGGGCATCAGAGTAGTAGAAGTAGAAAGTAAATTTGGAAGATAGATGAAACAAGGGCTGAAAAATAGACAAAAGGGTAGATTAGCAATACTAAATGTGATATACTTCAATGTAAGGAGTATAGGAAATAAGGCAGATGAGCTGAGAGCACAGATTGACACTTGGCAGTATGATATTATAGCTATTACTGAGACATGGCTGACAGAAGGATAGGCATGACTGCTCTACTTTCCTGGTTACAGGGTTTTCAGACTGGATAGAGAGGGGGGTAAAACAGGAGCGGGTGTACAGTATTGATTAAAGAAACAATCACATCTGTGGGAAGGGATGATATGTTAGAGGAGTCATCAAACGAGGCTATATGGGTTGAATTAAAGAATAAAAAAGGGGCGATCACAATATTGGGAGTGTACTATAGACCCCCAAGCAGTCAGAGTGAGATAGAAGAACAAATATGTGGGCAAATTGCTGCAAAGTGCAAAATCTATCGAGCTGTAATAGTGGGGGATTTCAACTATGCCCATATTAACTTGGAAAAAGGTAGTGTGAATGGTACAGAAGGTGCGGAATTCCTAAAATGCATTCAGGAAAAATTATTTTGTCAGTACATAACAAACCCAACAAGGAAGGGTCAGTTCTGTACTTAGTTTTGGGGAATGAAGAGAGGCAGGTGGAAGGGGTATCAGTGGGAGAGCATTTTGGTGCTAGTGACCATAATTCAGTAAGATTTTGGGTAGTTATGGAAAAGGAAAAAGGGGGACCAGTGAAAACAGTTCTCAACTGGGGAAACGCCAATTTTGCTGAGCTGAGATGGGATTTGGCCAAAGTGGACTGGAAATGGCTACTTGATAGTAAATCAGTGTCAGAGCAGTGGGAGGCATTCGAGGAGGAGATCCTGAGGGTACAAGGCAAATATGTTCCACTAATAAAAGGGTGGGGCTAACAAATCTAGAGCCCTCTGATGTCAGAGGACATATAGAGTAAGATAAAGAAAAAAAGGGAAGCTTATGACAGATACGGAGAACTCAACACTGCAGAAACTCTAGCGGAGTATAAGAATTAAAAAAGATATCAGGAAGTCAGAGAGAGAGCATGAAAGAATGTTGGCAGTAAAATCAGGGAAAAGCCAAAGATGTTTTATAGATATAATGAGCAAGAGGATAACTAGAGAAAGAGTGGGGCCTCTTAGAGACCGTCAATGAAATCTGTGTGTAGAGGCAGAAGATGTCGGTAAGATATATAATGAATACTTTGTATCTGTGCAGCAACTCAGAGTGGGAAAACCGAGTTTGGTAAGTGGGAGAGTCTTAAGGGTTTGGAGGTTGGTGGCAATTGCTAGTCGCCTTTAAGTAAGATTAACAGTTAAATATTTAGCATTCTTTCAGGCTGAGGTAGAGACAAACTAGCTAGCTCGCTCTCCAGTAGTTTGCTAAATAGCCAGTTAGTTAAAACTAGTTAAAACCGTTTTTTGAGCAGCTGACCAGTGGTGACTCATCTGAGCCACAAGCAATTAAAAAATCGAGGGCACGTGCTGTTAGCTCGGAGTGCAGCAGCTCAGAGTGGGAAAACAGGGTTTGGTAAGTGGGAGAGTCTGGTGAAGTGGGGGCGGGAGGTTTTGCTTTGCCTTGTTTTTCCTAACTTTTTCCGCAGAGTGGCAACGTACCTGAGCCGGAGCAGACCGAGGCCCGAGAGTGGGAATAAAAGCCACAGCAGACATAGAAACATAGAAAAATAGGTGCAGGAGCAGGCCATTCGGCCCTTCGAGCCTGCACCACCATTCAATGAGATCATGGCTGCTCATTCACCTCAGTACCCCTTTCCTGCTTTCTCTCCATATGCCTTGATCCCCTTAGCTGTAAGAGCCAAATCTAACTCCCTCTTGAATATATCCAATGAACTGACATCAACAACTCTCTGCAATAAAGAATTCCACAGGTTAACAACTCTCTGAGTGAAGAAGCTTCTCCTCATCTCAGTCCTAAATGGCTTACCCCTTATCCTTAGACTGTGTCCCCTGGTTCTGGACTTCCCCAACATTGGGAACATTCTTCGTGCATCTAATCTGTCCAGTCCCGTCAATTTTAAATGTTTCTATGAGATCCCCTCTCATTCTTCTAAACTCCAGTGAATACAGGCTCCGACGATCCAGTCTCCCTTCATATGTCAGTCCTGCCATCCTGGGAATTAGTCTGGTGAACCTTCGCTGCACTCCTTCAATAGCAAGAATGTCCTTCCTCGGGGTTAGGAGACCAAAACTGAACACAATATTCTAGGTGAGGCCTAACCAAGGCTCTGTATAACTGCAGTAAGACCTCCCTTCTCCTATACTCAAATCACCTAGCTATGAAGGCCAACATACCATTTGCCTTCTTCACTGCCTGCTGTACCTGCATGCCAACTTTCTATGACTGATATACCATGACACCCAGGTCTCGTTGCACCTCCCCTTTTTCGAATCCACCGCCATTCAGATAATATTCTGCCTTCGTGTTTTTGCCACCAAAGTGCATAACCTCACATTTATCCACATTATACTGCATCTGCCATGCATTTGCCTAATCACCTAACCTGTCCAAGTCACCCTGCAGCCTCTGAGCATCCTCCTCACAGCTCTCACCACCACCCAGCTTAGAGTCATCTGCAAGCGTGGAGATATTATACTCAATTCCTTCATCTAAATAATTAATGTATATTGTAAATAGCTGGGGTCACAGCACTGAGCCCTGCAGCACCCCATTAGTCACTGCCTGCCATTCTGAAAAGGACCCATTTATCCTGACTCTCTGCTTCCTGTCTGCCAACCAGTTCTCTATCCACGTCTGTACATTACTCCCAATACCATCTGCTTTAATTTTGCACATCAATCTCTTGTGTGGGACCTTGTCAAAAGCCTTTTGAAAGTCCAAATACACCACATCCATTGGTTCTCCCTTGTCCACTCTACTAGTTACATCCTCAAAAAATTCCAGAAGATTTGTCTAGCATGATTTCCCTTTTACAAATCCATGCTGACTTGGACCGATCTTGTCACTGCTTTCCAAATGCGCTGCTATTTCTTCTTTAATAATTGATTCCATCATTTTCCCCACTACTGATGTCAGTCTAACTGGTGTATAATTCCCCGTTTTCTCTCTCCCTCCTTTTTTAAAAAGTGGTGTTACATTTGCTACCCTCCAGTCCATAGGAACTGATCCAGAGTTTATAGACTGTTGGAAAATTATCACAAGTGCATCCACTATTTCTAGGGCTACTTCCTTAAGTACTCTGGCATGCAGATTACCAGGCCCTGGGAATTTTTCAGCCTTCAATCCCATCAATTTTGCTAACACAATTTCCAGCCTAATAAGGATTTTCTTCAGTTCCTCCTTCTGACTAGATCTTCGGTCCCCTAGTATTTCCGGAAGGTTATTTGTGTCTTCCTTCCTGAAGACAGAAGCAAAGTATTTGTTCAACTGGTCTGCCATTTCTTTGTTCCCCATTATAAATTCAGCTGATTCTGACTGCAAGGGACCTACGGTTGTCTTCACTAATCTTGATCTCTTCATATATCTATAGAAGCTTTTGCAATTAGTTTTTATGTTCCCAGCAAGGTTCCTCTCATACTCTCTTTTCCCCCTCCTGATTAAAGCCTTTGTCCTCCTCTGCTGAATTTTAAATTCCTTGTGGTCCTCAGGTTTGCTGCTTTATATAGCCAATTTATATGCCTCTTTCTTGGATTTAACACGATCCTTAATTTCCCTTGTTAGCCATGGTTGAGCCAGCTTCTCCGTTTTAATTTTACTCCAGACAACGATGTTCAATTGTTGAAGTTCATCCATGTGATCTTTAAATGTTTGCCATTGCCTATCCACCGTCAATCCTTTAAATATCATTCGCCAGTCTATTCTAGCCAATTCATGTCTCATACCATCGAAGTTACCTTTCCTTAAGTTCAGAACCCTAGTCTCTGAATTAACTGTGTCACTCTCCATCTTAAAAAGAATTCTGCCATATTATGGTCACTCTTCCCAAGGGGCCTCGCACAAGAAGATTGCTAATTAGTCCTTTCTCATTACACATCACCCATCTAGGATGGCCAGCCCTCCAGTTGGTTCGTCGACATATTGGTCTAGAAAACCATCCCTAATACACTCCAGGAAATCCTCCTCACCGTATTGCTACCAGTTTGGTCAGCTCCACCCATACAGATTCCACATCATCCAAGCTAATGTCCTTCCTTACTATTGCGTTAATTTCCTCTTTAACCAGCAATGCTACCCCACCTCCTTTTCCTTTCTGTCTATCGTTCATGAATGTTGAATACCCCTGGATGTTGAGCTCCCAGCCTTGGTCACCCTGGAGCCATGTCTCCATGATACCAATTATATCATATTTGTTTTTAACACACTTTACTGCCTGTGCAGTTAATTCCTCCACCTTATTACAAATACGCCTCGCATTGAGGCACAGAGCCTTCAGGCTTGTCCTTTTAACACACTTTGCCCCTTTAGAATTTTGCTGTAATGTGGCCCTTTTTGATTTTTGCCTTAGGTTTCTCTGCCCTCCACTTTTTCTTTTACTTTTCTTCTTTCTATCTTTTGCTTCTGCCCCCATTCTATTTCCCTCTGTCTCCCTGCCTAGTTTCCCATCCCCCTGCCATATTAGTTTAACCCCTCCCCAACAGCACTAGCAAACACTCCCCCTAGGACATTGGTTCCGGTCCTGCCCAGGTGCAGACCGTCCGGTTTGTACTGGTCCCACCATCCGCAGAACTGGTTCCAATGTCCCAGGAATTTAAATCCTTCCCTTCTGCACCATTCCTGAGCTATCCTGCAATTTATCTCAGCTATCCTGCAATTCCTACTCTGACTAGCATGTGGCACTGGTAGCAATCCTGAGATTACTACCTTTGAGGTCCCACTTTTTAAACTAGCTCCTTAAAATCAGCTTGTAGGCCCTCATCCAGTTTTTTACCTATATCTTTGGTACCTATATGCAGCACGACAACTGGCTGTTCACCCTCCCTCTCGAAAATGCCCTGCAGCCGTTCTGAGACATCCTTGACCCTTGCACTCGGGAGGCAACATACCATCAGCATACAGCCAGTGTGATCTCCTGGACTAGTTTTGATCACCTGGTTGGATCGGAGATGAATTTTCCCAGATTTTTCCGCAATTGGCCTGGGTTTTTTTCTGGTTAATGACTCTCCCAGGAGATCGCATGGCTCCGGGTGAGGAGAACCCTGTATGTGACATCACAGGTAATGCAGGTAAGTGATTAGTAGTGATTGTGGGCTAAGTTTTTCTTTTAAATTAATATATAGCATATAACTAAATACTAAAAACTGACCTTTACTTGTTTAACTAATTTGATAAACTATATAGGGTAAATACTTGATTAACGCTAAACTAATTAATTCAATAAAATAATGGGAAAACAGGAGATGTGTTGTTGCTGCAATATGTGTGAGGTTCTAGAAGTTTTGGTCGAGGGCGACTACATCTGCGGTAAGTGTCTGCGGCTCCAGGTTGAGGAGCTGGATTCCGAGCTGCAGCCATTGCGAGACATGAGAGAGGGAGAAAGTTACTTGGACCTGTTGCTCCAGGAGGCAGCCACACCCTCTAGATTAAATACTTTAGAATTGACACATGGTCAGGGACTGGAGCATGTGACTGCGAGTGAAGCAGGTAAGGGGATCCAGGAGGTAGTATTGCAGGAGCCTCAGTCCCTGCACTTGTCCAATAGATTTTAGGTTCTTGCAAAACTTGTGGATAAGTGTGCAGACTGCGGGGTGGACAAGCAGACTGAACAAAGTACCGTGGTGCAGAAAGCCATTCAAGTGCGGGGAGTAAAGAGGCAGGTGGTTGGAGAAGGGGACAGTATAGTTCGGGAGATAGATCGGGTTCTCTGCAGCCGAGAGTGTGCATCCTGAAGGCGATGTTGCCTACCTGGTGCCAGGGTAAAGGACATCTCCTCCGGGCCGGAGGAGAACTTGGAGTGGGAGGGGGAGCATCCAGTTGCCGTGATACATGTAGGTACCAATGACATAGGTAGAACTAAGAAAGAGGTTCTGCTGAGAGAGTTTGAACATCGAGGGACGAAATTGAAAAGCAAAACCACAAAGGTAGTAATCACTGCATTATTTACTGAGCCACGAGCAAATTGGCATAGGGTCAATAGGAGAGGCAGTATTGAGGGAGCACCGCACTGTTGGAGGGCCAGTACTGTGGGAGTGCCACATTGTCGGAGGGGCATTACTGAGGGAGTGCCACACTGTCAGAGGGGCAGTACTGAGGGAGTGCGACACTGTCAGAGGGACAATACTGCAGGACAGCCACACTGTTGGAGGGGCAGTTCTGAGGGAAGGCTACACTGTCGGAAAGTCATTACTGAGGGAACACCAGACTGTTGGAGGGTCCGTCTTTCATATGAGACATTAAACCAAGGCCCCAGTCTGCCCTCTTAGTGGAAGAAAAGTTCCCACAGCCACTATTGGAAGAAGAGCAGGGGCAGTTCTGCCCAAGGTATAGGGACAATATTTATCCCACAACCAATATCACAAAAAAACAGATGATCCGGTCATTAATCACGTTGCTGTTTGTGTGGGCTTGCTGTGTGAAAATTGGCTGCCATGTTTTCTACATTGCAACAGTAACTACACTTCAAAAGGACTTCAGTTGGGACGTCTTGAGTTGGTGAAAGGCGCTGTAGAAATCGATGCTCTTTCTCTCTGTCTGTCTCACTCACTTTCTCGTCCTTTCTTTCTCTCTCTCAGTGGACTGCGATCGGCAGGATGAGCGCTTCACCCTCATCTTCACCCTCGCCTCCTGCACCATCAGCTTTGTGGCCTTCCCCAGTGGTTTACTGTTTGACCACTTCGGTACCATGGTAACCCACATCCTGGCCATGTAAGTACTTGTCCTCTTCTGGGCTTTTGGGTTGTTAGAGGTTGATATGACTTGACACAGTCAGTAGAAGAGAAACAATTAAGACAGAAAGAGAATCATGATAGAGGTAGAGTAAGAGAGAGAGATGTGTAATATTGAATAAGAAGGTTAGAATGAAGAACCATCACCATAAATGGTTAAAGTGGTTACCAGGAATATTAAAGATATATGGTCCTCGCACATATTTGATGATGGAAATGTTAGGTTTGTTCATATTGAAGGAGCTGAAAGTTGAAATGATTCGATTATTTCTGATGAGTCAGATAGTCTTGTTATAAGTAGAGTACCAATAGCAAATCCTACATCTGATGTACTAGAAACAAGTCCAAGAGAAAGTCAGAATTTAAGTCTGAGTCAGGCAGGCAGACAGTCTGAAGTTGTACAGAGTTCAAATGTAGATCAAGGGCATCTCTTGAAGAAAAACTCTCCTCAGGCTCAGCCTAGGATGAGTCTAACTGCGACACCAAGTTTGGAGAACGAAGGTATCCTCATTGAAACAGAAAACCCCTGGTTAAGTTTGATTTGTAAATATGGTAAACTAAGTCCATGGGGCTGAAATTGCTCCTTTCCTTTCAGCCTTTTAACACCGGAAAGTGGCGGCCACACTGCGGAGTGCAATGGCCGCTGACTTTTCGTGTAATGGCTGCCATTATCACAATTCCGCTTCTGTGCTATCCCGGTGGTGACCCGCTCCCCCCCACTGCTCCGCTGTTGCCGATCCGTGCTAAGTACATCATCACAGTGTGTACCGTCGATCTACTCCCCGCCCCGCCCCCATCAACGGCGAAATTCTGCCGTGAAAACTTACGGCCCGCCCGGTGGTACCAAAGCAAGCTTTTTTGTGGTGGTCCAGTGAGGCTGAGGCCTTCTGTAATGGTGGCACATCTCCCCTTAAAGGGGAGGACCTACTGCTGCTGCCGCCATGTTTTTTATTTTGTCGGACGACTGCCATGTCGGCCCGACAATTATTCCTCCAGGTTCGGCCGGGCCACCAACAGACAGCCTGGCACCCCCTCTTCAGTGCCAGGCCGCTGGTCCTGCAGAAACCCAACCTAGAGACCCAGTCGACCGAAGTTTAAAGATCGCGCAGGCTCTCACCTTTAAGTGAAGGGGAGAGCTGTGGTGATGTGGCATTGTGATGACCTCATCACCGGGACCACTCCACAGCCTCCCCCCGCAACTTCCCCCCTCTAGTCTTGTCACCGCCGCATATCCGCCCCCATTAAGTGCGACTTCCAGGTCCGAGTGAAAAAAACAAAGAGCAGAATTTTGCACAAGAGGCGACCTCACTCGCCATGGCAGTAAAAACCATAGAAACGTGCTGTGTATGGAATATTTCGGGCGGGGGGACATTTTGGCCCGAATATCTTTGATGTGTATAACCATGCAAGTTATGTATGATGATTATTTTGTTATGATTAATTACTCATTAAGGGGGGAGAAGTATAATGTAGCTCCCCCTAGTGGACTACTGTGTAAATACAACTGCTGATGTATATTATAAAAGCATCATGTTCTTGTAGTCCGTGTGTTTGTGATGTCACAAAGAAGCTATCAGAGGTACAGAGAAGGTTTACCGGGAATGAGGAACTTCAGTCATGTGGAGAGATTGAAGAAACTGGGGCTGTTCTCTTTCGAGCAGAGAAAATTGAAGAGAGACCAAATCGAGATACAGTTTGATTGCTATTTTGATTTGTTGTCAGTGTAAACTCTGAGAATAGTTCCCCGAATAAATCCAAAAAACATTCTGTGCATTTATTGGAGCAATTTATGACTGAACTATATACTTTCACCACCTCAGCATGTCCCAAAACACTTTAAAACCAATGAAGTTCTTTTGAAGTGTAGTCACTGTTCTAATGTAGGAAACGTGGCAGTCAATGTATGCACAGCAAGCTCCCACAGACAGAAATGCAATATGACCGGACACCAACTGTATTTTTAGTAATGTGCGTGAGGGATAAATATTGGCCACAGGATTCCGGGGAGAATTGCCCTGTTCTTCCAGTACCAGCTGTGTGAACTTTTATGTCCACCTCGGAGGGCGGAAGGGACATTGGTTTAGCTTTTCATTTGAAAGAGAGCATCTCTAACAGTGCAGCTCTTCCTCAGTACTTCCACTCCCACAGTGCAGCGCTCGCTCAGTACTGCCCCTCCCACAGTACAGCACTCCTTCAGGACTGCCCCTCCTACTGTGCAACACTCCCTCAGTGCAGCACTCCCTCAGTACTGCCCCTCCCACAGTGCAGCGAACCTTCAGTACTGCCCCTCCCACAGTGCAGCGAACCCTCAGTACTGCCCCTCCCACCGTGCAGCGAACCCACAGTACTGCCCCTCCCACCGTGCAGCGAACCCTCAGTACTGCCCCTCCCACCGTGCAGCGAACCCTCAGTACTGCCCCTCCCACAGTGCAGCGAACCCTCAGTACTGCCCCTCCCACAGTGCAGCACTCCCTCAGTACTGCCTCTCCCATAGTGCAGCACTCCCTCAGTACTGACCCTCCCACAGTGCAGCACTCCCTCAGTACTGCCCCTCCCACAGTGCAGCACTCCCTCAGTACTGCCCCTCCCACAGTGCAGCACTCCCTCAGTACTGCCCCTCCCACAGTGCAGCACTCCCTCAGTACTGCCCCTCCCACAGTGCAGCACTCCCTCAGTACTGCCCCTCCCACAGTGCAGCACTCCCTCAGTACTGCCTCTCCCACAGTGCAGCACTTCCTCAGTACTGCCCCTCCCACAGTGCAGCACTCCCTCAGTACTGCCCCTCCCACAGTGCAGCACTCCCTCAGTACTGCCCCTCTCGCAGTGCTGCACTCCCTCAGTACTGCCCCTCTCAGAAACATAGAAACATAGAAAATAGGTGCAGGAGTAGGCCATTCGGCCCTTCTAGCCTGCACCGCCATTCAATGAGTTCATGGCTGAACATGCAACTTCAGTACCCCATTCCTGCTTTCTCGCCATACCCCTTGATTCCCCTAGTAGTAAGGACTACATCGAACTCCTTTTTGAATATATTTAGTGAATTGGCCTCAACAACTTTCTGTGGTAGAGAATTCCACAGGTTCACCACTCTCTGGGTGAAGAAGTTTCTCCTCATCTCGGTCCTAAATGGCTTACTCCTTATCCTGAGACTGTGAGCCCTGGTTCTGGTCTTCCCCAACATTGGGAACATTCTTCCTGCATCTAACCTGTCTAAACCCGTCAGAATTTTAAACGTTTCTATGAGATCCCCTCTCATTCTTCTGAACTCCAGTGAATAGAAGCCCAGTTGATCCAGTCTTTCTTGATAGGTCAGGTCCGTCATCCCGGGAATCAGTCTGGTGAACCTTCGCTGCATTCCCTCAATAGCAAGAATGTCCTTCCTCAAGTTAGGAGACCAAAACCGTACACAAAAGGCCCTGTACAACTGTAGCAACACCTCCCTGCCCCTGTACTCAAATCCCCTCGCTATGAAGGCCAACATGCCATTTGCTTTCTTAACCACCTGCTGTACCTGCATGCCAACCTTCAATGACTGATGTACCATGACACCCAGGTCTCATTGCACCTCTCCTTAGCCTAATCTGTCACTATTCAGATAATAGTCTGTCTCTCACAGTGCAGCACTCCCTCAGTACGGCCCCTCCCACAGTGCAGTGCTCCCTCATACGGCCCCTCCCACAGTGCAGTGCTCCCTCAGTATGGCCCCTCCCACAGTGCAGCACTCCCTCAGTATGGCCCCTCCCACAGTGCGGTGCTCCCTCAGTACGGCCCCTCCCACAGTGCGGTGCTCCCTCAGTATGGCCCCTCCCACAGTGCGGTGCTCCCTCAGTACTGGCACTGGGACAATGACGATAGGTTTAGAGAGGGCACAGAAGACAATGGGATAAGGGAGAGCATTTTCAGTGGGAGGGTCAGTGTCCTGGGGCTAAGATTGATCAACATCAATAAAAAAAGCTGATCATTATTTGTACATATGTAAACCCGTAAATACCTTGTTTAACCACCGGAGGGCTCATCCCCTGGAGTCCCAAAGGATCCCACAATCCCTTGGGAGCACCTGTACATAAGGAGGCCTCACAGGCTGTAGAGGCACTCTGGAGACCTGTAATAAAGGACTGCGGTCACACCTTACTTTGAGCTCACAGTATCTGGTCAGACTCTTTATTCAATACATAACAATTATCACATTGCTCTTTGTGGGAGCTTGCTGTGCACAAATTGGCTGCCATGTTTCCTGCATTACAATAGTGGCTGCACTTTAAAAAGCACTTATAGAATCATAGACTGATACAGCACAGAAGGAGGTCATTTGGCCCATGCTGCCTGTGCTTTGAAAGAGCTGTCCGATTAGACCCACTTCCCTGCTCTTTCCCCAGAGTCCTTCAAGTATTGATCCAATTCCTTTTTGAAAGTTGTTGTATCTGCTTCCACCGTCCTCAGGCAGTGCATTCCAGATTATAACAACTCGTTGCTTAATTTTTTCCCTCATGTTGCCTCTGGTTCTATCACCAATGACCTTAAATCTGTGTCCTCTGGTTCCTGACCCACCTTCCACTGGAAACAGTTCCTCCTTATTTATTCGATCAAAACCGGTCATCATTTTGAACATCTGTATCAATTATCCTTTTAACCTTCTCTGCTCAAAGGAGAACAACCCTAGGTTCTCCAGTCTCTCCAAATAACAGAAGTCTCTCATCCCTGGTACCATTCTGGTAAATCCCCCCTGCGCCCTCTAGTGCCTTGACATCCTTCCTAAAGTGCGGTGCCCAGAATTGAACACAAGGCTCCAGCTGAGGCCTAACCAGTGGTTTATGAAGGATTTAGCAATAACTTCTTGCTTTTGTACTCTGGGTCTGTTTATCAAGTACTTCATTGGCTGTGAAGCGCTTTGGGTCGTCCTGATGTGGTGAGAGACGTTGGATAACTGGGAGCTCATTCCTTTCAGGGGAAGGGGAGGTGAATGTGTGGACAAAGGAGTTCAAACTAAGCTCTGATTTTTATCTCCACAGATTCCTCCACACCACCGCGACTCTGATCATCGCCTTCTCCACTGCTGGTAAGTCTAGCCCCTCCCCCTGTCAGAACCCAGTGAGGTCCCACACATGGTCCTTCAATACCTGCATAGAATTACGTAGAATATACAGCACAGAAACAGGCCATTCGGCCCAATCAGTCCATGCCGGCTTTTGTGCTCCACTCCAGCCTCCTCCCATCCTTCCTCATCTAACTCTATCAGCATTATAAAAGTTGGATAGAGTGAAGGATAGAGCACCAGTCCTTAGTTACTGACTCTTTTTCCATGTTGAGTTCAGTGTTTGATGGCTGGTTCCATCTGCCCAATAGAAAAGGGGAGGAGTCCCACATGGAGTAACCTCCACTGGGGAACCCCGCCTCCTCTGCGGGGGAAGATGGCCCACCAAGGCGTGTCCGGACAGCAGACGAGGAAGACAAAGTGGAGAGTGTGCAAGAGTAGCCCGTACAGGAAACCCCTCCGTGCAGAGTGGAAAAGCACGGCAGAGATCTCCAGGAGACGGCTCAAGCTGTGAGGCACCGGATCCCGAGGGAGGATTCGAGCCCTGGTGCCGATGAGAAAACACGGACAGGATCGCTCCATACACTTGAGCCTCCTCGACACGCCTCGTGGAGTCAGGGCTAAGTGCCTCTTTTAGCGTCTCGATTGCTTTGGCCATGGACCAGACACCGTGCCATGACATGCGTTGTGCCAACTCTTCATGGAACATCCAGCCCGCTCCTCCTTTATCCAATAGGCCCCTGACTCTGGTCACCTTGCCAGCCAGTGTCTTTCCCTCTGCCAGTCACGTGACACGCGGACGTGGAGGTACGGATTCCTGAGCAGCAGCTCCCGGAGTATAGCCATCACTCCTGACGGGGGAGAACTCCGGCTGGAGGTGACAGCTTTGCAGATCCTGATCATTACATGGTAAAAGACAGGCAGCTCCTGCAAGGAGGCCCAGCCACACCCCAGATTTATTGGCAATAGCTGAGTGCTATAATTGAGGCCATGCAGCTAGCGGAAGAAATACGTCGCCAGCGCACACGATCTGGGAGGATCCCTGACGTACAGATATCTCTACAGGGTCTGAAGACGGAAGATCGCAGCCTGGGTACACACCCACACCAGCTCCTGACCGCCCTCTCTAAGCAGGAGTCGGATAACCATGGCACAGACCCAATGCTTCCCTTTGATCCTGAAGAAGTCAACAAGCATCTTCTGAATCTTGGCGACTGATACGTCCTTACTACACAGTATAAATGCACACGAGGCCCATGCTTGAGAGAAGGTCAGTCTGTGACCTGCCCTTTATTCCTTAGCACTCAAGTGATGAAGGTGGGTGGAAGTTCGCCTTTTATACCTGAAGGTCCAGGTTAGGAGTGTCTCCCACCTCGTGGTCAGTGTTCTCACGGTGTACAACTTAGGTCAGTTTATACATGGGTTACAATGCTGGTTGAATACATGACATCACCTCCCCCCCCCCAAAGTCTTATTGGGATCACAGGTTAAGTCTCTCTGGTGGTTTACGCTCCCTTGTAGAGCGCCTGAGTTGGGGCTCCGGTTGTTGGGCGCTGGCCTGAGTGTCTGCTGTTTGCAGTGCCTCAGGCCTGTCCGGACTGCCCACAGTGACTGGGCCCTCCTCCCTTTGGTTCCGGTGTTCGGTCACCTGTGGTGGAGTGAACTCTATATCGTGTTCTTCCTCTGCTTCTTCTGTGGGGCTGCTGAACCTCCTTTTTGTTTGATCCACATGTTTGCGGCAGATTTGTCCATTGGTAAGTTTAACTACCAGAATCCTATTTCCCTCTTTGGCAACCACAGTGCTTGCGAGCCATTTGTGCCCTGCAGCGTAGTTGAGGACAAAAACAGGATAATTTACATCAATACATCGCGCCCTCGCATTCCTGTCATGGTAGTGATATTGTGACTGGCGCCTGCTCTCGACAATTTCTTTCATGGTGGGGTGTATAAGGGATAATCGGGTTTTGAGCGTCCTTTTCATTAGTAGCTCTGCGGGTGGAACCCCTGTGAGCGAGTGTGGTCGGGTTCTATAGGCCAACAGGAGGCGTGATAAGCGGGTTTGTAGGTAATCCCCTTGGAATCTGAGCATCCCCTGTTTGATTATCTGCACTGCTCGTTCTGCCTGGCCGTTTCAGGCCGGCTTGAATGGTGCCGTTCTAACATGGTTAATTCCATTGCCTGCCAAGAAGTCCTGGAATTCAGTGCTTGTGAAGCATGGGCTATTGTCACTGACCAAGATGTCCGGTAGACCGTGGGCGGCAAACATTGCCCGTAGACTTTCGACCGTGGCAGAGGATGTGCTTGAATTTAAAATGTCACACTCGATCCATTTGGAGTAGGCGTCTACTACAACCAAAAACATTTTCCCCATGAAAGGACCTGCGTAGTCCACATGGATGCGTGACCAAGGCTTGGCGGGCCATGGCCAGGGGCTAAGGGGGGCTTCCCTGGGCGCATGGCCCAGCTGGGCACATGTGTTGCAGCTGCGAATACAAAGTTCCAGATCTGCGTCTATCCCTGGCCACCAAACGTGTGACCTGACAATTGCCTTCATCGTGACAATGCCCGGGTGCCCATTGTGGAGTTCTCTGATGAACACCTCTCTGCCCATCTGGGGCATGACTACGTGGTTTCCCCACAGTAGGCAATCGGCCTGAATCGAGAGTTCATCCTTGCGCCTGTGAAATGGTTTAAATTTCTCAGGGCATGCCCTGTACGTGGCTGCCCAGTCCCCATTCAGGACACATTTCTTGACTAGAGACAATAGCGGGTCTCTATTTGTCCAGACTTTAATCTGACGGGCTGTCACGGGTGAGCCTTCGCTTCCGAAAGCTTCAACAGCCATGACCATCTCAGCACCATGCTCGGTAGCCCCCTCAGTAGTGGCTAGCGAGAGCCTGCTGAGTGCATCGGCGCAGTTTTTGGTGCCCGGTCTGTGCCGAATTGTGTAGTCATAGGCAGCTAACGTGAGTGCCCACCTCTGTATGCGGGCCGATGCGTTTGCATTTATGGCCTTGTTGTCGGCCAAAAGGGATGTTAGGGGTTTGTCATCTGTCTCCAGCTCAAATTTCCTGCCAAACAGGTACTGGTGCATTTTCTTTACCGAATATACACATGCGAGCGCCTCCTTTTCTACCATCCCGTAGCCCCTTTCTGCCTGGAACAGACTCCTGGAGGCATAAGCTAGCGGCTGTAACTGACCCTTGGCATTGACATGCTGCAACACACACCCGACACCATAGGACGACGCATCGCACGTTAACACAAGTTTCTTATATGGGTCATATAGCGTTAACAGATTGTTGGAACATAACAAATTGCGTGCTCTATTAAAAGCTCTTTCCTGGCTGTCCCCCCAGACCCATTCGCGACCTTTGCGTAGGAGCACATGTAGCGGCTCTAGCAGCGTGCTCAATTTGGGAAGAAAGTTACCAAAATAGTTCAGGAGCCCCAGGAACGAACACAGCTCCGTCGTGTTACGGGGTCTGGGTGCTCTCTGGATCGCTTCCGTCTTGGATGCAGTAGGGCTGATCCCGTCTGTTGCTACTCTCATCCCCAGTAATTCTATCTCTGGAGCTAGGAAGGCGCACTTCGCCTTTTTCAGTCGCAGACCTACCAGATCCAGTCTGCGTAGCACCTCCTCCATGTTGTGGAGGTGTTCTTCAGTATCGTAACCCGTAATGAGGATGTCGTCCTGAAAAACCACCGTCCTTGGAATCGACTTGAGGAGGCTTTCCATATTTCATTGGAAGATCGCGGCGGCCGAGCGAATCCCGAAAGGACATCTGTTGTACTCAAACAACCCCTTGTGTGTCATGATGGTGGTCAGCTTCTTCGACTCACTCGCCAGCTCCTGGGTCATGTAAGCTGAGGTCAGGTCCAATTTTGAAAAAAGTTTGCCACCGGATAGCGTCGCAAAGAGGTCCTCCGCTCTCGGTAGCGGGTACTGGTCTTGGAGTGACACCCGATTGATGGTGGCCTTGTAATCGCCACATATCCTGACCGACCCATCCGCCTTGAGCACCCGCACAATTGGGCTCGCCCAGTCACTGAATTCGACTGGCGAGATGATGCCTTCCCTCAACAGGCGGTCCAATTCGCCTTCTATCTTTTCCCGCATCACGTACGGCACCACTCTGGCCTTGTGGTGTACTGGCCTGGCGTCCGGATTTATGTGAATCATTACCTTGGCCCCCATGAAAGTGCCAATGCCGGGTTGAAATAATGAGTCAAATTTGTCCAGGACCTGTGAGCATGATACTCGCTCCACAGAGGAAATTGCATTGACATCGCCCCATTTCCAGTTCATGACAGCAAGCCAACTCCTCCCCAGTAGTGCGGGACCACCCCCTGGGACAATCCAGAGTGGCAACCTGTTCTCCGAATCTTTGTGGGTCACGACTACCATGGCGCTGCCCAGCACCGGAATGATCTGCTTTGTGTAAGTCCGTAGCTGTGCGTCAATCGGCAATAATTTTGGCCTCCTGGCCTTGGATGCCCACAACTTTTTGAACTGTTTGATACCCATCAGGGACTGGCTGGCACCCGTGTCTAACTCCATTGATACTGGGATGCCATTGAGGAGCACTTTCATCATTATCGGTGGCGTCCTGGTGTATGAACTGTATACGTACTCCACATGAACTCGCTGAACTTCAGCTTCCAGCGATTTCCCCCAGTGTCCATTTCTGCAATTTCTGCAGGTATTTTGCTCATCTCTGCAAACTCCGGCTGAATGTATGCCTCCACGCCTCCAGCATGAGTTGCGGTTTGAAACAAAAGGTCCCTTGCCAGTCGATCGTCCCTGACTGCCCCTGTTATTGTCCTTGAGTGCACCATTAACAGGTGTTGATGGCCCCATTACTGGCCGCATTGTCCCTTGTAATGGCGTGAATCGTTGTTCAGCTTCCCATTGTCTCTGTCGAACTCCCCCTCTGGGTTTGACTACATGTTGGGGCATGCCTGACTGCCCTTGTCTGCCTGGAGAACTGTGTGCTGCTTTAACAATGTTGAATCTCTGTCCCAACCATTCCTTAACACAGTATCTCTCGTCTGTTCTGCTAGTGGCCATGCTCGCGTGGTTTAAATCCCAGTTTCTTGTCGCCATTGATACGTCCTTACTACACAGTATAAATGCACACGAGGCCCATGCTTGAGAGAAGGTCAGTCTGTGACCTGTCCTTTATTCCTTAGCACTCAAGCGATGAAGGTGGGTGGAGCTTCCCCTTTTATACCTGAAGGTCCAGGTTAGGAATGTCTCCCACCTAGTGGTCAGTGTTCTCACGGTGTACAACTTAGGTCAGTTTATACATGGGTTACAATGCTGGTTGAATACATGACAGCAACAGATTCGGGGGAGGGGCGGGGGATGTATCAAAGTGACCAACCAGTACCACAACATAGCGGCCATCAGTTGGTTTATGACCAGCGCCCTACCCCTGTAGGACAGCACTTGGAGCAGTCCTGTCCAGCGCCCTCGGTGAGCAATGACTTTAGCCTCCAGCACTTGCCAGTTTGCCAGCCAGGCTTCCTCAGCAGGGCTAAGGTAAACTCCCAGGTTGAGGAGATGAGTTGTACTCCAGGTATAATTTCTGAGCTCCTCCCACCACTGACTGACCAGGAGTGCGGAACATTTCTCCCAGTTGATCCTCACAGAGGACGCGGCAGATTAGACCCGTTGGCACTCGCGCAACCTCCGCAAAACAACGGCATCCGTGACCATGAGGAGCACGTCAGCGACGTAAGCCGAGAGCACGACCTCCACGCCCGGCCCTTGGAGAGGTCCCGTAAACATCTTCCGCAAAAGATGCAGGAAAGTCTCCAGACAGAAAGCATGGAACTGGCCAGACAAGGGGCATTCCTGACGGTCCCATATCCCGAAGCCAAGGGTCGCCGTCAAAGACCCGTTGAATTTAATCAGACACTCCACGCAAGTCAGTTCGAGTTAAAAAAATGTGTCCTGAATCTGAATGTGCACATGAGCTGAATGTATCCTGAAGAGGCACTCGTGATCCATCCTGTTGAAAACTTTCTCCTGATCCAGGGAAAGGAATGCCACCGACAGACCAGTCCTCTGGGAATGGTGGACCAGGTCCCGAAACAGATGGATGCTGTTGTGGATGGTGCGGCCCTGAACTGTGTAGGACTGGTCGGGGTGGATCATTTGGGCCAGCATGGTGCCAAGGCAAGCAAAGACTTGTCGTTCGTGCTGAGGAGGGAGACCAGGCGCCAGATCTTCAGTAGGGGCAGATTTTCCCTCTTGGGCAGCGGGATGATGACTGCCCTGCGCTGAGAGAGGGATATCTCCCCGGCCTCCAGACTTTCCCCAGGACTCACAAGTCGTCGCCCACCCCCACCCCAGAACATCCCAGAACTCCACGGTCTGACCGTCCAGCCCTGGGGACTTTCCCCTCGAGAATGGACTGAGGGCACTGGCCAGCTCCCCCAGGCTTAGCGGGGCATCGAGCTGCTCGCCACCCTTCGGGCTGACCTTCAGCAGGTCCTCGCACAAAACAATGCGAGCAACCTCGATAGGACGGATCCGCAGAGAACAGAGCCCCATAGTAGATACGGGCCTCGGCACTGATGCCCTTCTGATACGAGGCGAGGGATCTGTCGCTGGCCAGTGGCCCCAAGAGCTGCTAACGGAACCCCTCCCTCTTTTTCCATTGAGTAGACGAAGGGCGCCCAATATTTATCCATCAACCAACATCACACTAAAAAAAACAGCAGATCTGATCATTTATCAGGTTGCTGTTTGTGGGAGCTTGCTGGGCACAAATTGACTGCTGGATTTCCTACATTACAATAATGTTAAGATAAAGTAATTAATTGGCTGTAAAGATTTTGGGACGTCCTAAGGTGGTGAAAGGCACTGTATAAATGAAAGTTCTTTCTCTCTTTCTCACACTCCCTCTCTCCCTCTGTTGCAGCTTCAGCAGCACTGTTGTTCCCTGCACTCTGTCTGATGGCAGTGGGAGGAAGGTGTTTTTTCATGACAAACTTTCAGGTAATGTAGGATTGTGTGTGATAGAGCATGAAGTGTACTGAGAAAGTGCTGCACTGTCAGAGGGGCAGTACTGAGGGAGTGCTGCACTGTCAGAGGGGCAGTACTGAGAGAGTGCTGCACTGTCAGAGGAGCAGTACCGAGAGAGTGCTGTACTGTCAGAGGGGCAGTACTGAGAGAGTGCTGCACTGTCAGAGGGGCAGTACTGAGGGAGTGCTGCACTGTCAGAGGGGCAGTACTGAGAGAATGCTGCACTGTCACAGGGGCAGTACTGAGGGAGTGCTGCACTGTCAGAGGGGCAGTACTGAGAGAGTGCTGCACTGTCAGAGGAGCAGTACCGAGAGAGTGCTGTACTGTCAGAGGGGCAGTAGTGAGAGAGTGCTGCACTGTCAGAGGGGCAGTAGTGAGAGAGTGCTCCACTGTCAGAGGGGCAGTACTGAGAGAGTGCTGCACTGTCAGAGGGGCAGTACTGAGAGAGTGCTGCACTGTCAGAGGGGCAGTACTGAGGGAGAGCTGCACTGTCAGAGGGGCAGTACTGAGAGAGTGCTGCACTGTCAGAGGGGCAGTACTGAGGGAGTGCTGCACTGTCAGAGGGGCAGTATTGAGAGAGTGCTGCACTGTCAGAGGGGCAGTACTGAGGGAGTGCTGCACTGTCAGAGGGGCAGTACTGAGGGAGTGCTGCACTGTCAGAGGGGCAGTACTGAGAGAGTGCTGCACTGTCAGAGGAGCAGTACTGAGAGAGTGCTGCACTGTCAGAGGGGCAGTAGTGAGAGAGTGCTGCACTGTCAGAGGGGCAGTAGTGAGAGAGTGCTGCACTGTCAGAGGGGCAGTACTGAGAGAGTGCTGCACTGTCAGAGGGGCAGTACTGAGAGAGTGCTGCACTGTCAGAGGGGCAGTACTGAGAGAGTGCTGCACTGTCAGAGGGGCAGTACTGAGAGAGTGCTGCACTGTCAGAGGAGCAGTACCGAGAGAGTGCTGTACTGTCAGAGGGGCAGTAGTGAGAGAGTGCTGCACTGTCAGAGGGGCAGTACTGAGAGAGTGCTGCACTGTCAGAGGGGCAGTACTGAGAGAGTGCTGCACTGTCAGAGGGGCAGTACTGAGAGAGTGCTGCACTGTCAGAGGGGCAGTACTGAGAGAGTGCTGCACTGTCAGAGGGGCAGTACTGAGGGAGTGCTGCACTGTCAGAGGGGCAGTACTGAGAGAGTGCTGCACTGTCAGAGGAGCAGTACCGAGAGAGTGCTGTACTGTCAGAGGGGCAGTAGTGAGAGAGTGCTGCACTGTCAGAGGGGCAGTAGTGAGAGAGTGCTGCACTGTCAGAGGGGCAGTACTGAGGGAGAGCTGCACTGTCAGAGGGGCAGTTCTGAGAGAGTGCTGCACTGTCAGAGGGGCAGTACCGAGAGAGTGCTGTACTGTCAGAGGGGCAGTAGTGAGAGAGTGCTGCACTGTCAGAGGGGCAGTAGTGAGAGAGTGCTGCACTGTCAGAGGGGCAGTACTGAGAGAGTGCTGCACTGTCAGAGGGGCAGTACTGAGAGAGTGCTGCACTGTCAGAGGGGCAGTACTGAGGGAGGGCTGCACTGTCAGAGGGGCAGTACTGAGAGAGTGCTCCACTGTCAGAGGGGCAGTACTGAGGGAGTGCTGCACTGTCAGAGGGGCAGTATTGAGAGAGTGCTGCACTGTCAGAGGGGCAGTACTGAGGGAGTGCTGCACTGTCAGAGGGGCAGTACTGAGAGAGTGCTGCACTGTCAGAGGGGCAGTACTGAGGGAGTGCTGCACTGTCAGAGGGGCAGTACTGAGAGAGTGCTGCAATGTCAGAGGAGCAGTACCGAGAGAGTGCTGTACTGTCAGAGGGGCAGTAGTGAGAGAGTGCTGCACTGTCAGAGGGGCAGTACTGAGGGAGTGCTGCACTGTCAGAGGGGCAGTACTGAGAGAGTGCTGCACTGTCAGAGGGGCAGTACTGAGAGAGTGCTGCACTGTCGGAGGGGCAGTACTGAGAGAGTGCTGCATTGTCAGAGGAGCAGTACTGAGAGAGTGCTGCACTGTCAGAGGGGCAGTACTGAGAGAGTGCTGCACTGTCAGAGGGGCAGTACTGAGAGAGTGCTGCACTGTCAGAGGAGCAGTACTGAGAGAGTGCTGCACTGTCAAAGGGGCAGTACTGAGAGAGTGCTACACTGTCAGAGGGGCAGTACTGAGAGAGTGCTGCACTGTCAGAGGAGCAGTACTGATGGAGCGCTGCACTGTCAGAGGAGCAGTACTGATGGAGCGCTGCACTGTCAAAGGGGCAGTACTGAGAGAGTGCTGCACTGTCAAAGGGGCAGTCCTGAGGGAGTGCTGCAGTTGCCTGCAGGGATTGTGGGACCACCTCAAAAAGAGGAGGAGGGAGAAAAGGAGGATGAGGAAGCAGAGGAAGAGGAGCAAAAGGAAGTGGAAGATCAGGAAAACGAGGATGTAGGGAGGAGGCAGTAGCTGGACACTTGGAAAATCATGATTCAATCAAGCAGAGCCAACATGGTTTTATGAAAGTGAAATCACGTTTGTCAAATTTGCTGGAGTTCTTTGAGGATGTAACCAGTAGGGTGGTTAGTGGATGTGATGTGTTTGGATTTCCAGAAAGCATTTGATAAGGTACATAAAAGGTTACTGCACTAGATAAAAGTTCATGGGGTTGGGATTAATATATTAGCGTGGATAGAGGATTGGCTAACTAACAGAAAACAGAGTTGGGATAAATGAATCATTTTCCAGTTGGCAAACAGTAACTAGTTAGGTGCTGCAGGGATCAGTGCTAGGTCCTCAACTATTTACAATCTACATTAATGATTTG
Organism: Pristiophorus japonicus; assembly: GCF_044704955.1. Classification (NCBI taxonomy): domain Eukaryota; kingdom Metazoa; phylum Chordata; class Chondrichthyes; family Pristiophoridae; genus Pristiophorus; species Pristiophorus japonicus. Next base: position 228,194,521 of record NC_091983.1, read on the forward strand.
GATGAAGGGACCGAGTGTAAGATAGCCAAGTTTGCTGATAGAAAGATGGTGGGAGAGCACATTGTAAGGAGGACATGAGAAATCTGCAAAGGGATATAGACAGGCTAAGTGAGTGGGAAAAAATTTGGTAGATGGAGTATAATGTGGGAAACTGTGAGGTTATCCACCTTGGCAGAAAAAATAGAAATGCAAATTATAATTTAAATGGAGAAAAATTGCAAAGTGCTGCAGTACAGAGGGACCTGAGGTCCTTGTGCATGAAACACAAAAAGTTAGTATGCAGGTACAGCAAGTGATCAGGAAGGCAAATGAAATGTTGGCCTTTATTTAGAAACATAGATACATAGAAAATAGGTGCAGGAGTAGGCCATTCGGCTCTTCGAGCCTGCACCACCAATCAATATGATCATGGCTGATCATTCACCTCAGTATCCCTTTCCCGCTTTCTCTCCATACCCGTTGATCCTTTTAGCCTTAAGGGCCATATCTAACTCCCTCTTGAATATATCCAATGAACTGGCATCAACGACTCTCTGCGGCAGGGAATTCCACAGGTTAATGACTCTCTGAGTGAAGAAGTTCTTCCTCATCTCAGTCCTAAATGGTCTACCCCTTATCCTAAGACTGTGTCCCCTGGTTCTGGACTTCCTCAACATCGGGAACATTCTTCCCGCATCAAACCTGTCCCGTCCCGTCAGAATCTTATACATTTCTATGAGATCCCCTCTCATCCTTCTAAACGCCAGTGTATAAAGGCCCAGTTGATCCAGTCTCTCCGTATTTCAAGGGGGATAGAGTATAAAAGCAGAGAAGTCCTGCAATAACTGTACAGGGTATTGGTGAGGCCACATCTGGAGTGCTGCGAAAGTTTTGGTCTCCGTATTTAAGGATGGATATACTTGCATTGGAGGCTGTTCAGAGAAGGTTCACTAGGTTGATTCTGGAGATGAGGGGGTTGACTTATGAAGATAGGTTGAGTAGGTTGGGCCCATACTCATTGGAGTTCCGACGAATGAGAGGTGATCTTATCGAAGGTAATGAGGGGGCTCGACAAGGTGGATACAGAGAGGATATTTCCATTCATAGTGGAAACTAAAACTAGGGGACATAGTATCAGAATAAGGGATAGCTCATTTAAAACTGAGATGAGGAGGAATTTATTCTCTGAGGGTTGTAAATCTGTGGAATTCTCTGCCCCAGAGAGCTGTGGAGGCTGGTGTTTGAGTATATTTAAGGCGGCGATAGACAGATTTTTGAGCGATAAGGGAATAAAGGATTATGGGGAGCGGGCAGGGAGGCGGAGCTGAGTCCATGATCAGATCAGCCATGATATTAAATGGCGGAGCAGGCTCGAGGGGCCAAATGGCCTACTCCTCATATTTCTTATGTTCTTGTGGGGCAGGCAGCAAATTCCCCTTCCGGACAGGCTGTCCGTGTCGTCTCATCCAAGTCAGATTCCAATGAATGAAGGCCCAGATCCCTGTCACTCACCACATCCCCATCATACCATCCCTCTGTCACAGAATATCGCAGCATCCTCCTGGGCACAAAGCTGGAATGAGAGCCACCACAAAACAAAAATTCTAAACAAAATTAATGAATTTATAAGTATTCAATTAACAGTGCAATATCAACCAATCATACTTGTGCAATCCCTTAGTGCCTGCCGTTTGTGTGACCTCTCCTACTCTCGTGCTCCTACGCAGTGCTCCCCCAGTGACTAAAGCATGGCTGGTGGAAGGCTGCTGAGTTTCCAGGGGGGAGACTACAGCTGGCCTTGCAGGACCATCTCAACCAGGTGTGGATCTAGAAGGCCCAGCTGTAGACTGCACCATCTGGGCTGGCTGTCTGACAGGCAGCAGCAAGTACAATGACGGAGTGGCAGTGGTGGGAGTAGGAATGCTGTCATACTGAGAGAGGGTCCTGCACAGACCCATTGCCACTCCCCGGGGATGGCACCTCAGCATTCCTCGCAATCTGTTAGAGGCCAGATTACTGACCTGCAACACCCTGCAAGCCCCATACGATATTCATAAACCCAGCCATGATGGCGGCACTCTCAGCTTCCACTGCAGCTATGAGACGTTGTGTCACTTCCGCCTGTGCTGCAATGGAAGCTGTGACATCGCCCACCACACACACTATCATGGCTGGGTCCACAAGGTCTCTCCAAGAATCACAGTTTGTTTACAGCACAGAAAGTTCACCAGACTGATTCCCGGGATGGTAGGACTGACATATGAGGAAAGAGTGGATCGACTAGGCTTGTATTCACTGGAATTTAGAAGAATGAGAGGGAATCTCATAGAAACATATGAAATTCTGACAGGATTGGACAAATTAGATGCAGGAAGAATGTTCCCGATATTGGGGAAGTCCAGAACCAGGGGTCACAGTCTAATGATAAGGGGTAAACCATACAGGATCGAGATGAGGAGAAACCTTTTCACCCAGAGAGTGGTGAACCTGTGGAATTCTCTACCACGGAAAGTGGTGGAGTCCTGTCCGTTAGATATATTCAAAAGGGAGTCAGATGTGACCCTTACGGCTAAGGGGATCGGGGGTATGTAGAGAAAGTGGGAGTAGGGTACTGAAGTTGCATGATCAGCAATGATCATATTGAATGGCGGTGCAGGCTCGAAGGGCTGCTACTGCATTTATTTTCTATGTTTCTATGTTTCTATGTATGCCGGTAATGGGCGGGACACCACAGCCAGCTCCGGTATACAGAATGGATTGCAAGGGGCCTACATTAGTCTTCACTAATCTTTTTCTCCTCACATATCTAGAGAAGCTTTTGCAGTCAGTATTTGTATTCTCTGCAAGCTTACTCTCATACTCTATTTTCCCCCTCCTTATTAAACCCTTAGTCCTCCTCTGCTGGATTCTAAATTTCCCCAGTCCTCAGGTTTGCTGTTTTTTCTGGCCAAATTATATGTCTCTTCCTTGGATTTAACACTATCCCTAATTTCCCTTGTTAGCTGCGGTTGAGACACCTTTCCTGTTTTATTTTTATGCCAGACAGGGATGTACAAGAGTTGTAATTCATCCATGTGATCTTTAAATGTCTGCCATTGCCTATCCACCGCCAACCCTTTAAGTATCGTTCGCCAGTCTATCCGAGCCAAATCACATCTCATACCATCGAAGTTTCCTTTCTTTAAGTTCAGGACCGAGTCTCTGAATTAACTGTGTCGTTCCCCCATCTCACCCATTCCTCCAGCCAGTGTTGCTACTTCAAGTGCCAGTCCCACTAATTCTACCCTCTACCCACCCATGATTTCCAGAAGCAATCTCGTTAAAACATAAGAACATAAGAACATAAGAATTAGGAACAGGAGTAGGCCATCTAGCCCCTCGAGCCTGCTCTGCCATTTAACAAGATCATGGCTGATCTGGCCGTGGACTCAGCTCCACATACCCGCCCACTCCCCATACCCTTAATTCCCTTATTGGTTAAAAATCTATCTATCTGTGACTTGAATACATTCAATGAGCTAGCCTCAACTGCTTCCTTGGGCAGAGAATTCCACAGATTCACAACCCTCTTGGAGAAGAAATTCCTTCTCAACTCGGTTTTAAATTGGCTCCCCCATATTTTAAGGCTGTGCCCCCTAGTTCTAGTCTCCCCGACCAATGGAAACAACCTCTCTGCCTCTATCTTGTCTATCCCTTTCATGATTTTAAATGTTTCTAAAAGATCACCCCTCATCCTTCTGAACTCCAACGAGTAAAGACCCAGTCTACTCAATCTATCATCATAAGGTAACCCCCTCATCTCCGGAATCAGCCTAGTGAATCGTCTCTGTGCACCCTCCAAAGCCAGTATATCCTTCCTTAAGTAAGGTGACCAAAACTGCACGCAGTACTCCAGGTGCGGCCTCACCAATACCCTATACAGTTGCAGCAGGACCTCCCTGCTTTTGTACTCCATCCCTCTCGCAATGAAGGCCAACATTCCATTCGCCTTCCTGATTACCTGCTGCACCTGCAAACTAACTTTTTGGGATTCATGCACAAGGACCCCCAGGTCCCTCTGCACCTCAGCATGTTGTAATTTCTCCCCATTCAAATAATACTCCCTTTTATTGTTTTTTTTTTCCCAAGGTGGATGACCTCACACTTTCCGACATTGTATTCCATCTGCCAAACCTTAGCCCATTCGCTTAACCTATCCAAATCGCTTTACAGCCTCTCTGTGTCCTCTACACAACCCGCTTTCCCACTAATCTCAGTGTCATCTGCAAATTTTGTTACACGACACTCTGTCCCCTCTTCCAGGTCATCTATGTATATTGTAAACAGTTGTGGTCCCAGCACCGATCCCTGTGGCACATCACTAACCATCGATTTCCAACCCGAAAAGGACCCATTTATCCCGATTCTCTGCTTTCTGTTCGCCATCCAATTCTCTATCCATGCTAATACATTTCCTCTGACTCTGCGTACCTCTATCTTCTGCAGTAACCTTTTGTGTGGCACCTTATCGAATGCCTTTTGGAAATCTAAATACACCACATCCATCGGTACACCTCTATCCACCATGCTCGTTATATCCTCAACGAGTTCCAGTAAATTAGTTAAACATGATTTCCCCTTCATGAATCCATGCTGCGTCTGCTTGATTGCACTATTCCTATCTAGATGTCCCGCTATTTCTTCCTTAATGATAGTTTCAAGCATTTTCCCCACTACAGATGTTGAACTAACCGGCCTATAGTTACCTGCCTTTTGTCTGCCCCCTTTTTTAAACAGAGGCGTTACATTAGCTGTTTTCCAATCCGCTGGTACCTCCCCAGAGTCCAGAGAATTTTGGTAGATTATAACGAATGCATCTGCTATAACTTCCGCCATCTCTTTTAATACCCTGGGATGCATTTCATCAGGACCAGGGGACTTGTCTACCCTGAGTCCCATTAGCCTGTCCAGCACTACCCACCTAGTGATAGTGATTGTCTCAAGGTCCTCCCTTCCCACATTCCTGTGACCAGCAATTTTTGGCATGGTTTTTGTGTCTTCCACTGTGAAGACCGAAGCAAAATAATTGTTTAAGGTCTCAGCCATTTCCACATTTCCCATTATTAAATCCCCCTTCTCATCTTCTAAGGGACCAACATTTACTTTAGTCACTCTTTTCCATTTTATATATCTGTAAAAGCTTTTACTATCTGTTTGTATGTTTTGCGCAAGTTTACCTTCGTAATCTATCTTTCCTTTCTTTGTTGCTTTTTTAGTCATTCTTTGCTGTTGTTTAAAATTTTCACAATCCTCTAGTTTCCCACCAACCTTGGCCACCTTATACGCATTGGTCTTTGATTTGATACTCTCTTTTATTTCCTTGGTTATCCACGGCTGGTTATCCCTTCTCTTACCGCCCTTCTTTTTCATTGGAATATATTTTTGTTGTGCACTATGAAAGAGCTCCTTAAAAGTCCTCCACTGTTCCTCAACTGTTAGTCTGTGTTTCCAGTCTACTTTAGCCAACTCTGCCCTCATCCCATTCTAGTCCCCTTTGTTTAAGCAGTGTATACAGTGTCTCAAATGTCCCTACACCTAAACCATGGGGCTTGCTTTATCCACTATACTGTAGGGTCCTATATACAGCAACTCAAACGTCCCTACACCTAAACCATGGGGCTTTCTTTATCCACTATACTGTAGGGTCTTATATACAGTGGCTCAAACGTCCTTACACAGATGTAGTTTTAGACCATCACCTGGTCCCCTACCTTCCACTCGTGCGTTCTGTGGGGTTCGAGCAGCAACTGATTACTCCGGTGTTGCTTCCCCATGTTTCTGGCTGCCTGCCAATGAATCTGCTTCAAACTCTCGTACAGATTCTTGACAAACCTATCCTGGTTTACTTCTCTCACTTGACCTTTGGTGAGATCCCGTGCCAGAACATGGCTGGGCGTGCGCATGACCCTACCAGTCATGAGCTCATGTGGGGAATACCATGTGCTTCTGGAGAGGCTGGCACGGACCCCCATCAAAATTAACGGCAGGACCTCATCCTACATTTTCGGGGATGGCCCCGTTTCCTTCCGCAGACTTTCTTTGATGGTCCGATTAAGTTGCTCCATAACCGCCGATGACTATTGGTTGTGAGACACATGCCATTTCCCTTCTATCCCTAGCACCTTCAAGGTGGCCTGAATCACCTGCCCTGTGAAGTGGCTCCCCTGGTCGGACTCCACGATCTGTGGCAGTCCCCACTGAGAGAACATTTCCCTCACCAAAATCCTTGCCTTTGCCAACGTCATGGCTGATCAGCAAGGGAAGGCTTCCACCCGCTTGGAGAACACGCCTACTAGGACCAAACAGTACTTGTAACCCCGCTTTGTGGTGGGCAATGGCCTGATGTAATTGACCTGTACCGACTTCCATGGTCCCTCTCCCCTTCTCATGTGTCCCATGGGAACCTTCCTACATTGCGGATCGGGGTTGTTGTCTGCACACACCAGACAGTTCGCGCAAAAATCGCAGACATCCTCCCTCAGTTGCGGCCACCACCCTGTCTGTTCTACCCTTTGCCAGGTGGTCTCTGGCCCTGGGTGTCCCGCTCCTGGGCCCCAGTGGCCCAACTGGAAGTGCGTCTCGGGAACTATCCACCGATCCCCCTGAAAGAGAATCTCCTCCTTTATAGTGATGCCCGCTACACCGAAAGGACCTTCTACCTTCTTGCCCTTAGCCAGCTGTTCCAGGACGACCTTGAGGATGGGATCCTGTGCCTGCATTTGTCTCAAGTCTGAGGGTAAAGCTACCCCTACACTCCCTGGTGTTCCCCCTTTGTCCCAGATTGCTGCTACTGGGTTGGACCCCAAAAAACTCCTTCCCTGGCTCCCTCCTTCACTAACTCGTCTGCCCTTTGGTTACCTTCCCCTCTGGGCTCTGTCTTAGCGTGAGCCTTTACTTTGAGGATGTAATAACTTCCCAGGATCCCCGTGGCCTCTAAAACCTTTCTCAGCAATGGTGCTGTTGCTAAGGGCTTCCCGTTGGCGGATGTGAAACCACGACGAACCCAGATGGCCAAGTATTCGGTGCATGAAATGCACGTAAACATGGAAGCCGAGCAAATGGTGTATGGGGCCAGGAACTCGTCGGCGTTGGTAACGACATACAGCACTGCCGACAGTTCAACGTGCTGGGAGCTCAGGGTGCTCGGGAGTTTAATGGCCCTTGCTATCCCAGCCGTAGGATCATAAATCCCACACCCGGTGAAACGCTCCACGTTCATCACCGAACTAGACCGTCGACATAGATCTCAAGGCGTGTTGGGTGTAACCCGGCCCAAAATCCTACGTCCACGTCCCTTACCCCTTCTACCGTACACTTGTGGGCCGTCCCTGCGTAGATCATGTTGGCGACCAATTTGGGCTCACTCAGGCCTTGCACTCTCAGATGCATTTGTGAGAGCAATAAAGTCCAGTGGGCAATGAGAGCACTGCTCACCGTGCCGTCCTTTATCCTCCCATTTAATAACTTCTGAGTGGGGCTATGGTGGATTAGTAGAACGATCAGGGACGATTCTGTAAAGAGCTGTGAGCGCTTTACGACCCAATGCATGGCTAGGAGATGCCTCTTGCAATTGGAATATCCCTGATCTACATCCGTAAGGACTCTTGAGGAGTACACCACGGGCCTCAGTTTGCCGTGCCGCTCCTGGAGCAGCACCGCGCTCAAACTGTCCCCGCTGCTGCTACATCAAAAATGAAGTCCTCCCCACCATTAATCGCCCCTAATGCGGGTGCCGTCTGCAGGTCTCCCTTGAAGTGATTAAATGCTGCCGTGCAGTCCTCATCCCATTCCCAGCCGACTCGCTTTTGGAGGAGCCGAAGCAGAGGGGCTGCCGTGGCAGCGTAATCTTCAATAAAATCCCTGCATTACCCAGTGAGCCCCAGGAAGGATCTCACCCCCGGCACTGTCGTGGGGGCTGGTAACTCCTGTACCACTTTCCATTTGGTCTCATCTATAGCCCTTTCCCCAGCCCTCACGGTGAGCCCAAGGAATTTTACTTCCCTCTGACTGATCTGAGCTTTCTTAGGATTGACCTTGAACCCTGTCTCTCTCAGCAGCTCCAGCAGCTCAGCCAGCAGTGGACCATGCTTCTCCCCCTCATCGGAGAACCTCGTCCACATACTGCACCAACTGCTGGGGTCTGCTGAATCACTTTAAGGCGTCTGCCATGCACTGGTGGAATGTGGAGAGGCTGTTCTGAAATCCCTGGGGAAGGCATGTCCATGTGTACGACTGTCCCTTAAAGGTGAAAGCAAACTTGTACTGGTCATCACATTTCAGGGGAATCGACCAAAACCTGTTTGAAATGTCCAGCACCGTAAATGTGGTTGCGGTTGCTGAAATACTCTCTATCGGATCAGCTATGGCCGAGACTGTGGGTACGCAGGCTGGGATGTTTCTGTTGAGCACCTGATAGTCCACGGTGGCTCTCCATGACTGGTCCGGTTTCCTAACCGGCCAAAGTGGCGAGTTCACGTGTGTGGCTATGGGCCTCAACACATCCTGTGCTTCCAGGGATCCTATCACCATCTCCAAGTTGGCCTCTGCCTCTCTGGGGAAACTGTACTGCTTCTGTGGCCAGGACATAGGGTCCCCCTGTACTCAGACTTCCACCCCCATCACCCTACCACAGCCATGCTTGTGTGTGGTGAACGATGCGAGATTGCCCCGCACGTAAGCCTGGTACTCGGCCGGGGTAGTTTTGAACAATTGCTCTAGGTCGTAACTCCCTTATGGCTTTATGGTACACGTGTTGCCTTTTCCTTCCCTTTCCTTGGGATCACAACAACTTCATCCTCCTTATCAGAACCCACTGTTCCCCAAAGGCAGTGATTCCTCTAGTCCACTATAATTCTGTGGGCTAACATAAAGTTGGCCCCTACTGTTCCCATTTTATTAGGACACATTCCCACCTGGTGTGGAGGGATGCTAAATCTATGGCTAAGGACCTGGACATCACCCCCATCTGCTCGTTCCTGGTGAACCCCACCAGACTGTGTGGGACCTTGCTGGACAGGGTGAATCGGTCAGATTCCTCACATGGATCACCGTGCTTGAAGCTCCGGTGTCCACCATGTATTTCCCCTCTACCTTCTCCACCCCCATCCTCACGCATGGTCTACTCCACTCATCGTACATGAGTGAACACAGGTACTCAGGCTGGGTGTGTGCTCGTCAGGGTGGTGGGATGACCGGAATGGTCGGGATTTCCCTGTTCATAGCAACGTCTACCCTTCCCTGCTCTGGCACAAAAGCTATCCGAAGGGCGGCCACCAGAACATCAAATTGTCACACGATTGGTCCCTTCGCCTCGACAGGTTTCATCCTAGGCACTGGAGGATCCCCTTTGCTTTACCCCCTCCTCGGGGCTGGGCAGTCTCGCCTCTAGTGTCTCGACTTCCCACACCCGAAACACGTCCTAGCCTTCCCTGCACTAACCCCTTCCTGATGCCATTCCTTTTTACTATGTTGCTCTAAGGGTTATGTCAAGGCAGGAGAGCTCGGACATGTGTCCTCCTGTGCTATGTGGGAACTCAGGGATGCTTCCAGTGTCCCTGACAACTACATGTGTGGGAACTGTATCTTGCTGCAACTCCTGACAGACCGCATTGCGGCACTGAAGCTGCAGGTGGATTCACTCTGGAGCATCCGCGATGCTGAGGATGCCGTGAATAGTGCGTTTAGTGAGTTGGTCATATCGCAGGTAAAGGATACACAGGCAGATAGGGAATGGGTGACAAACATGAAGAGCAGTGGAAGGAAGGTAATGCAGGAGTCCCCTGTGGCCATCCCCCTCCAAAACAGATACACCATTTTGGGGACTGTTGGGGGTGATGACCCATCAGGGGAGGGCAACAGCAGCCAACTTCATGGCACTGTGGGTGGCTCTGCTGCACAGGAGGGCAGGAAAAAGAGTGGAGAGAGCTATAGTGGTAGGGGATTCTATTGTAAGGGGAAGAGATAGGCATTTCGGCAGTCGCAATCGAGACTCCAGGATGGTATGTTGCCACCCTGGTGCAAGGATCAAGGATGTCTCGGAGCGGCTGCAGGACATTTTGGAGGGGAGGGTGAACAGCCAGTTGTCATGGTACATATACGTACCAATGATATGAGTAAAAAACGGGATGAAGTCTTACAAACTGAATTTAGAGAGCTAGGAGTTAAATTAAAAAGTAGGACCTCAAAGGTAATAATCTCAGAATTGCTACCAGTGCCACGTGCTAGTCAGAGTAGGAATGGCAGGACAGCTAAGATGAATACGTGGCTTGAGGAGTGGTGCAGAAGGAAGGGATTCAAATTCCTGGGACATTGGAACCGTTTCTGGGAGAGCTGGGACCAGTACAAACTGTCCGGTCTGCAACTGGGCAGGAGCAGAGCCAATGTCCCAGGGGGAGTGCTGTTGGGGAGGGGTTAAACTAATATGGCAGGTGGATCGCAACCTATGCAGGGAGTCAGAGGGAAGTAGAATGGGGGCAGAAGCAAAGATAGAAAGAAGAAAAGTAAAAGTGTAGCACAGAGAAACCCAAGGCAAAAATCAAAAAGGGCCACATTACAGCAAAATTCTATAGGGACAAAGTGTGTTAAAAAGACAAGCCTGAAGGCTCTGTGCCTCAATGCGATGAGTATTCATAATAAGGTGGATGAATTAACTGCGCAGGCAGCAATTAACAAAAATGATTTAATTGGCATCACGGAGACATGGCTTCAGGGTGAACAAGGCTGGGAACTCAACATCCAGGGGTATTCAACATTCAGGATGGATCGACAGAAAGGAAAAGGAGGTGGAGTAGCGTTGCTGGTTAAGGAGGAAATTAACGAAATAGTAAGGAAGGACATTAGCTTGGATGATGTGGAATCTTTATGGGTGGAGCTGTGGAATACCAAAGGGCAGACAACGCTAGTGGGATTTTTGTACAGAACACCAAACAGTAGTAATGAGGTTGGGGACAGTATCAAACATGAAATTAGGGATGCGTGCAATAAAGGTACAGCAGTTATCATGGTCGACTTTAATCTACATTAGATTGGGCTAACCAAACTGGTAGCAATACGGTGGAGGATGATTTCCTGGAATGTATTAGGGATGGTTTTCTAGACCAATATATCGAGGAACCAACGAGAGGGTTGGCCATCCTAGACTGGATGATGTGTAATGAGAAAGGAATAATTAGCAATCTTGTTGTGCGAGGCCCCTTGTGGAAGAGTGATCATAATATGGTAGAATTCTTTATTACGATGGAGAGCAACACAGTTAATTCAGAGACTAGGGTCCTGAACTTAAGGAAAGGTAACTTCGATGGTATGAGACATGAATTGGCTCGAAGCGACTGGCAAATGATACTTGAAGGGTTGACGGTGGATAGGCAATGGCAAACATTTAAAGATCACATGGATGAACTTCAACAATTGTACATCCCTGTCTGGAGTAAAAATAAAATGGAGAAGGTGGCTCAAGTATGGCTAACAAGGGAAATTAAGGATTGTGTTAAATCCAAGGAAGAGGCATATAAATTGGCAAGAAAAAGCAGCAAATCTGAGGACTGGAAGAAATTTAGAATTCAGCAGAGGAGGACAAAGGGTTTAATTAGCAGAGGGATAATAGAATATGAGAGGAAGCTTGCTGGGAACATAAAAACTGGCTGCAAAAGCTTCTATAGATATGTGAAGAGAAAAAGATTACTGAAGACAAACGTAGATCCTTTGCAGGCAGAATCAGGTGAATTTATAATGGGGAACAAAGAAATGGCAGACCAGTTGAACAAATACTTTGGTTCTGTCTTCACGAAGGAAAACACAATTAACCTTCCAGAAACACTAGGGGACCGAGTGTCTAGAGAGAAGCAAGAACTGAAGAAAATCCTTATTAGGCGGGAAATTGTGTTGGGGAAATTGATGGGATTGAAGGATGATAAATCCCCGGCGCCTATAGCCTGCATCCCAGAGTATTTAAGTAAGTGGCCCTAGAAAGAATGGATGCATTGGTGATCATTTTCCAACAGTCTATCAAAATTGGATCAGTTCCTATGGACTGGAAGGGAGCTAATGTAACTCTACTTTTTAAAAAAGGAGAGAGAAAATGGTTAATCATGGACCAGTTAGCCTGACATCAGTAGTTGGGAAAATGTTGGAATCAATTATTAAAGATGAAATAGCAGCGCATTTGGAAAGCAGTGACAGCATTGGTCCAAGTCAGCATGGATTTATGAAAGGGAAATCATGCTTGACAAATCTTCCAGAATTTTTTGAGGATGTAACTAGTAGAGTGGACGAGGGAGAACCAGTGGATATGGTGTATTTAGACTTTCAAAAGGCTTTTGACAAGGTCCCACACAAGAGATTGGTGTGCAAATTTAAAGCACATGGCATTGGGGGTAATGTACTGATGTGGATAAAGAACTGGTTGGCAGACAGAAAGCAGAGAGTCAGGATAAATGGGCCCTTTTCTGGATGGCAGACAGTGACTAGTGTGGTGCTGCAGGGCTCAGTGCTGGGACCCCAGCTAGTTACAATATTCATCGATGATTTAGATGAAGGAATTGAGTGTAATATCTCCAAGTTTGCAGCTGACACTAAGCTGGGTGGCGGTGTGAGCTGCGAGGAGGATGCTAAAAGGCTGCAGGATGATTTGGACAGGTTAGGTGAGTGGCCAAATGCATAGCAGATGCAGCATAATGTGGATAATGTGAGGTTATCCACATTGGTGGCAGAATCACGAAGGCAGAATATTATCTGAATGGAGGCAGATTAGGAAAAGGGGAGGTGCGACGAGACCTGGGTGTCATGGTACATCAGTCATTGAAAGTTGGCATACAGGTACAGTAGGCGGTGAAGAAGGCAAATGGTATGTTAGCCTTCATAGCTAGGGGATTTGAGTATCAGAGCAGGGAGGTCTTATTGCAGCTGTACAGGGTCTTGGTGAGGCCTCACCTGGAATATTGTGTTCAGTTTTGTTCTCCTAATTTGAGGAAGGACGTTCTTGCTATTGAGGGAGTGCAGCGAAGTTTCACCAGATTGGTTCCCAGGATGTCTTAATATCACTCAGAGGACCCTTCAGCCCCTCAACTTTACCCATTAACAGGGCGTTCTCCTCCTGTACAACCTGCTCGTTGAGCATGGCCTTGGTGATCTGGCATTGCAGGTACTCTCTGGTGTTATGGGAGGGTTCCTCCTGAGGGCACATTTCCTCCCTCTCCTCGCACAACTCATCCACTAATCTGGTCCCCACTGTGGCCCTTGCGGCTGACTGCTCCTCTGACTCTTGGAGCTCTGCCTTAAGCTTACCAACCTGCTCCCTAAGCAGCTGGACTTGCTTCTACAAACACAGGAGCAAAATGGCCTTTTTTTCTGCCTTTTTGTGCTCCTTACTCCCCATCCACTCAGCGGCTTTTTCCTCAGGACTCTCAGCCCGCAACAGGTCTAACACCCACTAATGAGTTACATTAACATTTCCGAATAAGCACGAGGAAATCCTATTCACCATTGCCAATCGCTTGACCTTGAGATCCTCCATAACTATCTGTTCAATCAAATGTCTCTTCATGGTCACCAGATTCTGTAAGTGGTTTTGCCCTTGGTGGTTTCGAATCAACCTCCTTACAACAGTTCTAGACCCAGGAATTATAGTGGTGAACAGAATACACAGTTATAGACAAATCTTTCAGTCTCAACCATCACAATGCTTTTATTCAAGTTAAAGCATACACCTGCTTCCAGTGAAATACAGCCTGGTGCTGTAAAACAGACAAACACAGTACAACACATACCACTGGCCGTCTGAACAGGTCCCTATTACGAAGTACCCATGATTAAAACAATCCTGCTTGGCTCAATAGGGCATCACCGAATCTGTCCAATGGATTGTGCTTACGCCTATGATCCGCACAGAAACCTCCCCACAAAACCACTAAGGCTTGGTTGAGACACACGACACCGCTGCACACTATGTGGTGATCTTAAGGATGCGTGGGTTGGGATAATGCTCACCAGTTACCCCTCTGGCTTACTCGCTGCTTCTCCCAAAGTGTGAGGCTCTCTTTGCTCATAGATGCTGGTTTAGAAACATAGAAACATAGAAAATAGGTGCAGGAGTAGGCTATTCGGCCCTTCGAGCCTGCACCACCATTCAATAAGATCATGGTTGATCATTCCCTCAGTACCCCTTTCCTGCTTTCTCTCCATACCCCTTGATCCCCTTAGCTGTAAGGGCCATATCTAACTCGTCCTGAATATATCCAATGAACTGGCATCAACAACTCCCTGCGGCATGGAATTCCATCGGTTAACAACTCTCTGAGTGAAGAAGTTTCTCCTCATCTCAGTCCTAAATTACATACCCCTTATCCTAAGACTATGTCCCCTGGTTCTGGACTTCCCCAACATCGGGAACAATCTTTCCACATCTAACATGTCCAGTCCTGGCAGAATCTTATACGTTTCTACGAAATGCCCTCTCATCCTTCTAAACTCTAGTGAATAAAGGCCCAGTTGATCCAGTCTCTTCTCATATGACAGTCTAGCCATCCCGGGAATCAGTCTGGTGAACCTTTGCTGCAATTTCTCAATAGCAAGAACATTCTTCCACAGATTAGGAGACCAAAAATGAACACAATATTCCAGGTGAGGCCTCAGTAAGGCCCTGTACAACTCCAGTAAAACCTCCCTGCTCCTATACTCATATCCCCTAGCTATGAAGGCCAACATACCATTTACCTTCTTCACCACCTGCTATACCTGCATGACCACTTTCAGTGACTGATGTACCATGTCACCCAGGTCTCGTTGCAGCTCCCCTTTTCCTAATCTGCCACCATTCAGATAATATTCTGCTTTTGTGTTTTTGCCCCCAAAATGGATAACCTCACATTTATCCACATTATACTGCATCTGCCATGCATTTTCCCAGTCACCTCACCTGTCCAAATCACCTTAGTGTCCTCCTCACAGCTCACACTGCCACCCAGTTTAGTGTCATCCACAATCTTGGAGATATTACACTCAATTCCTTCATCTAAATCGTTAATGTATATTGTAAAGAACTGGGGTCCCAGCACTGAGCTCTGCGGCACCCCCACTAGTCACTGCCTGCCATTCTGAAAAGGACCCATTTATCCCGACTTTCAGCTTCCTATCTGCCAACCAGTTCTCTATCCACGTCAGTACATTACCCCAATACCATGTGCTTTGATTTTGCATACCAATCTCTTATACGGGACCTTGTCAAAAGCCTTTTGAAAGTCCAAATACATCACATCCACTGGTTCTCCCTTGTCCACTCTACAAGTTACATCCTCCCAAAATTCCAGAAAGTTCATCAAACATGATTTCCCTTTCGTAAATCCATGCTGACTTGGTCCGATCCTGTCACTGCTTTCCAAATACGCTGCTATTTCATCCTTAATGATTCCAACATTTTGCCCACTACTGATGTCAGGCTAACCGGTCTATAATTAACTGTTTTCTGTCTCCCTACTTATTTAAAAAGTGGTGTTACATTAGCTATCCTCCAGTCCATAGGAACTGATCCAGAATCGATAGACTGTTGGAAAATGATCACCAATGCATCCACTATTTCTAGGGCCACTTCCTTAAGTACTGTGGGATGTAGACTATCAGGCCCCGGGGATTTATCGGTCTTCAATCCCATCAATTTCCCTAACACAATTTCCCATCTAATAAGGTTAGCCTTCAGTTCCTCCTTCTCACTAGACCCACTGTACCTAGTACATTCGGAAGGTTATTTGTGTCTTCCTTCGTGAAGACAAAACCAAAGTATTTGTTCAATTGGTCTGCCATTTCTTTGTTCCCCATTATAAATTCACCTGAATCCGACTGCAAGGGACCTACGTTTGTCTTCACTAATCTTTTTCTCTTCACATATTTATAGAAGCTTTTGCAGTCAGTTTTTATGTTCCATGCTAGCTTCCTCTCGTACTCTATTATCCCCCTCTTAATTAAACCCTTAGTCTTCCTCTGTTGAATTCTAAATTTCTCCCAGTCCTCAGATTTGTTGCTTTTTCTCGCCAAATTATATGCCTCTTCCTTGGCTTTGACACGATCTTTAATTTCCCTTGTTAGCCATGGTTGAGCCACCTTCCCCATTTTATTTTTACTCCAGACAGGGATGTACAATTGCTGAAGTTCATCCATGTGATCTTTAAATGTTTGCCGTTGCCTATCCACCATCAACCCTTTAAGTATCCTTTGCCAGTCTATTCTAGCCAATTCACGCCTCATACCGTCAATGTTACCTTTCCTAAGTTCAGGACCCTAGTTTTCGAATTAACTGTGTCACTCTCCATCTTAATAAAGAATTCTACCATATTATGGTCACTCTTCCCCAAAGGGCCTCGCACAATAAGATTGCTAATTAGTCCCTTCTCATTACACATCACCCAGTCTAGGATGGCCAGCTCTCTAGTTGGTTCCCCAACATATTGGTCAAGAAAACCATCCCTAATACACTCCAGGAAATCCTCCTCCACCGCATTGCTACCAGTTAGGTTAGCCGAATCAATATGTAGATTAAAGTCGCCCATGATAAATGCTGTATCTTTATTGCACACATCCCTTATTTCTTGTTTGATGCTGTCCCCAACCTCAGTACAACTGTTTGGTGGTCTGTACACAACTCCCACTAGCGTTTTCTGCCCTTCGGAATTCCACAGCTCCACCCATACTGATTCCACATCATCCAGGCTAATGTCCCTCCTTACTATTGCATTAATTTCCTCTTTAACCAGCAATGCCACCCCACCTCCTTTTCCTCTCTGCCTATCCTTCCTAAATGTTGAATTCCCCTGGATGTTGAGTTCCCAGCCTTGGTCACCCTGGAGCCATGTCTCCGTGATGTCAATTTCATCATATCCGTTAAATGCTAACTGCGCAGTTAATTTGTCCACCTTATTCCGAATACTCCTCACATTGAGGCACAGAGCCTTCAGGCTTGTATTTCTAACACACTTTGCCCCTTTAGAATGTTTCTGTAATGTGGCCCTTTTTGTTTTTTGACTTGGGTTTCTCTGCCCTCCACTTTTACTTCTCTCCATCCCAGATGGTGTGCTCTGTCCTTGAGTGCCTTGAATGAAGCAAGTAAGTGTCGAAGAGGAGAGAGAGAGAGAGATGGCTACAAACTGCTGTCTCTTATACCCAAAAAATACTTCTGAATTCTCGCACCAAAAACCAGTCCTTTGCCTGAGGCAGTCCAACTAACAGCAATGAATCACGTCTTCGGCCTGTGCCTTTGTTACTGGGCTGTTCCTGGGGCTAAAGGCTCCATCGTCTGGGCGGCCAAGTGGCTTCCTTTGACCTAAGGTTCCCGCGCTCCGGGGCTCTCAGTCATTTCGATGGCTTGAGCACTGACCAGTTTACCTGATCTCTCACTGATGGGTTCCCATTACATGAAAAAAGGGTCCTGCATCAGTCACCTTCCTGCGATTCACCAGATGTGTATTCCTGTGGAACATGTCTGGACTTATCCCAGTCCTCTATCTGCTCTTCTGCAATAACAGAAAATATGGAAAAGCAATGTCCAAAACTTAAAGTCCAAAATGTTTACGCTGATGCTGTCGATGTTTCCTCCGATTCTTACCTGTGGTGCAGTGTGTTTGGATGGAGTGTGTAAGTGAGTCAGTGTGGTGCAATGTATTTAGGTGGAGTGTGTGAGTGAGTGAGTGTGGTGCAGTGTGTTTGGGTGGAGTATGTGAGTGAGTGAGTGTGGTGCAGTGTGTTTGGGTGGAGTGTGTGAGTGAGTGAGTGTGGTGCAGTATGTTTGGATGGAGTGTGTGAGTGAGTCAGTGTGGTGCAGTGTGTTTGGGTGGAGTGTGTGAGTGAGTGAGTGTGGTGCAGTGTGTTTGGGTGGAGTGTGTGAGTGAGTCAGTGTGGTGCAGTGTGTTTGGGTGGAGTGTGTGAGTGAGTGAGTGTGGTGCAGTATGTTTGGATGGAGTGTGTGAGTGAGTCAGTGTGGTGCAGTGTGTTTGGGTGGAGTGTGTGAGTGAGTGAGTGTGGTGCAGTGTGTTTGGGTGGAGTGTGTGAGTGAGTCAGTGTGGTGCAGTGTGTTTGGATGGAGTGTGTGAGTGAGTGAGTGTGGTGCAGTGTGTTTGGGTGGAGTGTGTGAGTGAGTGAGTGTGGTGCAGTGTGTTTGGGTGGAGTGTGTGAGTGAGTGAGTGTGGTGCAATGTATTTAGGTGGAGTGTGTGAGTGAGTGAGTGTGGTGCAGTGTGTTTGGATGGAGTGTGTGAGTGAGTGAGTGTGGTGCAATGTGTTTAGGTGGAGTGTGTGAGTGAGTGAGTGAGGTGCAGTGTGTTTGGGTGGAGTGTGTGAGTGAGTGAGTGTGGTGCAGTGTGTCTGGGTGGAGTGTGTGAGTGAGTCAGTGTGGTGCAGTGTCTTTCAGTGGAGAGTGTGAGTGAGTGAGTGTGGTGCAGTGTGTTTGGGTGGAGTGTGTGAGTGAGTGAGTGTGGTGCAGTGTCTTTGGGTGGAATGTGTGAGTGATTGAGTGTGGTGCAATGTGTTTGGATGATGTGCCTGCCATAGTTGAATAGCTGTCAGTGTGTGCAAGGTGTGATATATGGATGTGAGTTTTGCAGCCATGGTACGGTTGTGAGTGTGAAGTGAAGCTCTGAATGTGAGGTATGAGTGGTGAACGGTAGAGATTGTAGGTAGGTGAGTGATGGGGTGTGGTGTATTGAGCACTGTGAGGCTTGTGGTGCAGATGGTGGGATATGACATTTGCTGAAGCCTTCATTCCCCTTGACCGGCCGTGTGAGGTCATTAAACTTTTATCGGCACTGGATCCAGTTCCGTGGCATGGCACTGTTGGCCGTGACGTACGCAGCTACCTCTTGCCAGTGGGTTTTAATGGCTTCCTGCCACCCTGCGGGAACAGGAACCCACCTTCTCTCCTGTGCCAATACCAATGCCGCGAGACCCTCGGGCTCATTCTCCGTGTTGTTGCTGAGCCATGTCTCCAACTTCACTTACAATGAGGTGCTGCTGCATCATCGCACCTCCCCTTTAAGTAATGGAGAGAGACCAGGCCAAACATTACTGGCCATGAGACTGCGCCCGATATTGACCCACTTGTTGAGCACTAAGCCAACCAGCAGTGCGTTTACTGCTGAGATCAGCTCTCCAATCATGTAAATGAGCAGGCAGCACAAATTTTGCCTGCTGCCTGCACCACTTTGAATTGCTGCAGCCAAATTGCACTGGCCCATGACACCGCCCGTTTTCAGGCCATATCCAATTTCTAGACCTCGGCATCTTTTGTATAAATAAAACTCACATTCCAATCTGAATGGAGGCTGTGTGGTGCCATCTGCTGGCATAATAGGGTATGACACATAAAGATCACAGGATGCAGCCTGGGCCTTTTCCTGCTGTGTGTGTGTGTGTGTGGGGCTCTGTACCACACCGACTGTGATCAGCTGACTCAGCACAGGCCGGGCATGGAGCCTGGGCCCTTGCTGCTGTATGTGGCCCAACTAACGATGGATCTGTTTGGGAGCGGCTTCAAGGGCACATAGAGCTCCATTGACTGTTTTTGTTGTGTCTGATCCCCAGGTTGGAAACTTATTTGGGAACAAACGATCCACAGTTATCACACTGTACAATGGAACCTTCAATACCTCATCTGGCGTGTTTCTGCTGGTCAAGGTGAGAGGTGCAGGCAGCAAACTAGCTTATAAAAACAGATGGATTCAAACTGTACTCACTGCCTGGCTTAACATCCAGCTCAGAGGACCAGAGGGTGAAAGGTCAGGGCCTGACCTACTGACCCCACCCAGTGTTATCCATCAGAGAGAGGAGCCCTTCACTCCCTCTGTCTGGGGGAGAGGGGAGAGGGAGAGGAGAGAGTTCTGGCTGTAGAGAGAGAGAGAAGAGAAAGAGAGGGGGCGAAGAGGGAGAGAGAGGTGGAGAGAGAGAGAGAGAGAGAGAGAGAGAGGGGGCACACGGAGAAAGAGAGGGAAGGGTTCAGTGTGAGATCAGGGAGGGTGCGGGGTGAGGGGTATGGGAGAGAGAGAGGGGAGGGTACGGAGTGAGGGGTGTGGGAGAGAGGGGAGGGGTCAGTGTGAGATCAGGGAGGGTGCGGGGTTAGTGGTGTGGGAGAGAGAGAGGGGAGGGTGCAGAGTGAGGGGTGTGGGAGAGAGAGAGGGGAGGTGCGGAGTGAGATCAGGGAGGGTGTGGGGTGGGATAGGGGAGAGATAAAGGGGGAATGAGGGGCGAGAGATAATGGGGGTGTGGGGGGAGAGATAAAGGGGGAGTGGGTGGAGAGATAAAGGGGAGAGTGCGGAATGGTGTCAGGCGAGATCTGCTGTTAATGGTCACCTCTTGTTTTATTGCGTCCCACCCTTTCTCCCTGTAGGTGTTGTACGAGGCTGGCTTCTCCCTGAGGCCCATGTTCCTGTTCATCAGCTGCCTGAGCTGCTTGCACATCCTGCGTACCTGCCTCCTGCTCCCCCGCACACACATTCCCTATCCCCTGCCTGAGGAGTACAGCTACGGGTAAGGAGGGCAGGCAGAGTGAGTTACAGCATGGAATCTAATCCAGGGGTTTGGGGGATTATATAGAATAACAAATACCTGGGAGTGAGTTATAGGCTGGGATCTAATCAAGGTGCTCGGTGTGGTTTATATATAGAATACAGGTACAACGTCCCGAATCCGGAAACCTCGTCACCGAGGCCATTCCGGTTTTCGGGTTTTTCCGGATTTCGGAGAAGAAAATCCGACGTTCCAAATCCAGACACCCCTGGGCCGAGTTTCGGGTATTTCTGGATTTTGGAGACAATCCGACGTCCCAAATCCAGAAATATAATACAGAAAATTGCTGTAACTATATTACAGTTGTAAGGTGACCAGGACTGGGAACTGAATATTCAGGGATATTTGACAATTCGGAAGGACAGACAGAAAGGAAAAGGAGGTGGGGTAGCACTGTTAATAAAAGATGAGAACAGTGTGTTAGTGAGAAACGATATTGGTTCAGATGATCAAGATGCTAAATCAGTTTGGGCGGAGATAAAGAATAATAAG
Organism: Pristiophorus japonicus; assembly: GCF_044704955.1. NCBI lineage: Eukaryota > Metazoa > Chordata > Chondrichthyes > Pristiophoridae > Pristiophorus > Pristiophorus japonicus. The sequence continues at coordinate 228,215,568 of NC_091983.1, forward strand.
GGGAAAAAGTCGCAGGTGGGTGTAGTCGATAAGCTCCCTAACAGTAGCTACACTGTTGGATGGAGTATAAATCAAGAAATAATGGAGGCTTGTAATAAAGGAACGGCAATAATCATGGACGATTTTAACGTTCATATTGATTGGACAAGGCAAATTGTCTAGGGTAGCCTTGAGGAAGAGTTCATAGAGTGTATCCAGGATAGTTTCCCTCAACAGTACATTGCAGAACCAACCAAGGAGCAGGCTATCTTCGATCTGGTACTGTGTAACAAGACAGGATTAATAAATGATCCTTTAGGAATGAGTGACCATAACATGGTTGAATTTCAAATTCAGTTGGAGGGTGAGAAAGTTAGTTCTCAAACTAGGGTTTTGATCTTAAATCAAGGAGACTACAAAGGTATGAGGGCAGAGTTGGCTCAAGTGGACTGGGAACATAGATTAAAGTGTAGGACGGTTGATGAGCAGTGGCATCAAATTGAAAACAAGGGCATACAATGTGGCCAAGACTAGTGGGAGGCCAGAGGATTGGAAACATAGAAACATAGAAACATAGAAAATAGGTGCAGGAATTGGCCATTCGGCCCTTCGAGCCTGCACTGCCATTCAATAAGATCATGTCTGATCATGCAACTTCAGTACCCCTTTCCTGCTTTCTCTCCATACCCCTTGATCTCTTTAGCCGCATCAACAACTCTCTGCGGCAGGAAATTCCACAGGTTAACAACTCACTGAGTGAAGAAGTTCCTCCTCATCTCAGTCCTAAATGGCCTACCCCTTATCCTAAGACTATGTCCCCTTGTTCTGGATTTCGCCAAAACCGGGAACATTCTTCCCGCATCTAACCTGTCCAGTCCTGTCAGAATCTTATACATTTCTATAAGATCCCCTCTCATCTTTCTGAACTCCAGTGAATAAAGGCCCAGTTGATCCAGTCTCTCCTCATATGTCAGTGCACTTTTAAAAGCCAGCAAAGAACGACTAAAACATTGATAAAGCGAGGGATGATAGATTTTGAAAATTAACTAGCACAATATATAAAAACAGATAGTAAGAGTTTCTACAGGTACATAAAAAGGAAGAGTGGCTAAAGTAAATGTTGGTCCCCTAGAGGTGAGACTGGGGAATTAATAATGGAGAACAGGAAAATGCCAGAGACATTGAACAAATATTTTGCATCAGTCTTCATGGTAGAAGACATTAAAAACATCCCAATCGTGGATAATTAAGGGGTTATAGGGATGGAGGAACTTAATACAATCACAATCACTAATGAAGTAGTACTCGGTAAAATAATGGGACTAAAGGCTGACAAGTCCCCTGGACCTGATGGCTTACATCCTAGGGTATTAAAAGAAGTGGCTGCAGAGATAGTGGATGCATTGGTTGTAATCTACCAAAATTCCCTGCCTTCTGGGGCGGTCCCAGCGGATTGTAAAAATGCGAATGTAACGCCCCTATTTAAAAAAGGAGGCAGACAAAAAGCAGGAAACTATCGAAGAGTTAGTCTAACATCTGTCATTGGGAAAATGCTAGAATCCATTATTAAGGAAGCAGTAGCAGGACATTTGGAGAAGCATGATTCAATCAAGCAGAGTCAGCATGGTTTTATTAAAGATAAATCATGCTGGAATTCTTTGAGGATGTAACGAGCAGGGTGCATAAGGAGGAACCACTGGATGTGATGCATTTGGATTTCCAGAAGGCATTCGATAAGGTGCCACATAAAAGGTTACTGCACAAGACAAAAGTTCACGGGGATGGGGGTAATATATTAGCATGGATGGAGGATTGGCCAACTAACAGAAAGCAAAGAGTCAGGATAAATGGGTAATTTTCTGGTTGGTAAACAGTGACTAATGGGGTGCTGCACGGATCAGTGCTGGGTCCTCAACTATTTACAATCTATATTAATGACTTGGATGAATGGACCAAATGTAATGTAGCCAATTTGTTGATTATACAAAGATGGGTGGGAAAGCAAATGGTGAGGAGTACACAAAAAATCTGCAAAGGGATACAGACAGGTTAAGTGAGTGGGCAAAAATTTGGCAGATGTAATATAACGTGGGAAAATGTGAGGTTATCCATTTTGGCAGAAAAAATAGAAAAGCCAATTATAATTTAATTGGAGAAAAATTATAAAGTGCTGCAGTTCAGATGGACCTGGGGTCCTTGTGCATGAAACACAAAAAGTTAGTATGCAGGTACATCAAGTCATCATCATCATAGGCAGTCCCTCGAATGAGAATGACTTGCTTCCATGAGTCCACAGGTGTTTCGATGAAGGACCCAATGTTCCAGTCCTGAACTCCAATTGAGGGGGTGGAAGATGCCTGTGCGTGAATTTTTTTAATATGTGGTGACCGTTGCACACCAGCCACCACACGGGTTTGACAGAGTTAGGTCTTGGTCCAGTTGCAAGGAGTAACCAAGACGACTGGAGACCTGCTCTGCTGCACGGACCGAGCGCACGCATATCGCCTCGGCTCTTCTGGGCTCCGTACCCTCATCTGTTGCACCTCCGCCATAATCTCTCACTGCTCCTCCGCCATAAACATTCACCGCATCTCGCCACAAACACTCGCCGCTCATCCGCCCCGACCTTCCCACTCCTCTGTACCTGGGCTCTGCCGATGTTCCTGCCAATGCTCCAAAACGGCAACCAGGGTTTGATGACGTCACCTAGGTGTCCATCTCAAAATCCTTGGAGCAGCTCGCACTGGTAATCAGGAAGGCATATGGAATGTTGGCCTTTATTGCAAGGGGGATGAAGTATAAAAGCAGAGAAGTCCTGCTATAACTGTACAGGATATTGGTGAGGTCACACCTGAAGTATTGCGTACAGTTTTGGTCTCCTTATTTAAGGAAGGATATACTTGCATTGGAGGCTGTTCAGAGAAGGTTCACTAGCATGAGTCCGGAAATGAGGGGGTTGACTTATTAAGATAGGGGTTGGGCCTATACATGTTGGAGTTCAGAAGAATAAGAGGTGATCTTATCGAAACATATAAGATAATGAGGGGACTCGACAAGGTGGATGCAGAGAGGATATTTCCACTCATAGGAGAAACTAAAACTAGGGGACATAGTCTCAGAATAAGGGGCCGCCCATTTAAAACTGAGATGTGGAGGCATTTCTACTCTCAGAGGATTGCAAATCTATGGAATTCTCTGCCCCAGAGAGCTGTGGAGGCTGGGTCATTGAATTTATTTCAGGCGGAGATAGACAGATTTTTGAGTAATAAGGGAGTAAACGGTTATGTGGAGCGGGCAGCGAAGTGGAGCTGAGCCCATGATCAGATCAGCCATGAACTTATTGAAATTAGGGCAGGCAACAAGGTAGGTTTTAAGGAGAAACTTGAAGGAGTAAAGAGAGGTAGAGAAGTGGAGAGGTTTAGGCAGGGAGTTCCAGAGCTTAGGATCTAGACAACAGAAGGCATGGCCACCAATGGCTGAGCGATTATAATCAGGGATGCTCAAAGAGAACAGAATTAGTGGAGCGCAGATATCTCGGGGGGTTGTGGGGCTGAAGGAGATTAAAGAGATAGGGAGGGGCGAGTGCCATGGAAGGATTTGAAAACGATGAGAATTTTAAAATCAAGGCATTGCTTAATGGGGAGCCAATGTTGGTCAGCGAGCACAGCGGTGATGGGTGAGCGGGACTTGGTGCGAGTTAGGACACTGGCAGCCGAGTTTTGGATCACCTCTAGTATACGTAGGATAGAATGTAGGAGACCAGCCAGGAGTGCGTTGGAATAATCAAGTCTAGAGGTAATAAAGGCATGGGTGAGCTGCGGCAAGGCCGGAGACAGGCAATGTTACGGAGGTGGAAATTGTTAATTTTAGTTATACAGTGGATATGTGGTCGAAAGCTCATTTCAGGGTCAAATATGACACCAAATTTGTAAACAGTGAGATTCAGCCTCAGACAGAGGAAGGGGAGAGGAATGGAGTTAATGGCTAGGGACCGGAGTTTGTGGCAGGTACTAAAAACAATGGCTTTGGTCTTCCCAATATTTAATTGGAGATAATTTCTGCTCATCCAGAACTGGATGTTGGACAAGCAGTCTGACAATTTAGAGACTGTGGAGGGGTCGAGGGAAGGGAAGTGAGGTAGAGCTGGGTTTCATCAGCGTACATGTGAAACTGTGGCTGTGTTTTCAGATGATGTCGCCAAAGGGTAACATGTAGATGAGAAATAGGAGGGGGCCAAGGATAGATCCTTAGAGGACACCAGAGGTAATGATGCGGGGGCAGGAAGAGAAGCCATTGCAGGTGATTCTTTGGCTACAATTAGATAGATAAGAATGGAACCAAGCAAGTGCAGGCCCACCCAGCTGGACGACGATGGAGAGGCGTTAGAGAAGGATAGATTGGTCAAATGTGTCAAAGGCTGAAGACAACTCAGGAAGGAGGAGCAGGGATGTAATTTGTGACTTTGATGAGAGCCGTTTCGGTACTGTGGTAGTCATGGATACTGGATTGGAGGGATTTAAACATGGAATTGAGGGAAAGATGGGCACGGAGTTGGGAGGCGACAACACGTTCAAGAACTTTGGAGAGGAAAGGGAGGTTGGCGATGGGGTGGTAGCTTGCAAACAAAGTGGGGTCAAGGGTTGTTTTTTTTGAGGAGAGGGGTGGTGACAGCAGATTTGAGGGAGAGGGGGACAGTACCTGAGGAGAGAGAACCGTTAACAATGTCAGCTAACATGGGAGACAGAAAAGGAAGTTGGGTGGTCAGCAGTTTGGTGGGAATAGGGTCAAGGGAGCAGGAAGTGGGTCACATGGACAGGATGAGCTCAGAGTGGTCATGAGGAGAGATTGGAGAGAAACTGGAGAAAGATGTGAGGACAGGAGGGATCCTTAGAGGAAGTTTGGCCCACTGGGCTAGGGGAAGGAAAGCAGAGGTGGCTGAACGGACGGTCTCAAACTTAGAGGCAAAGAAGTCCATGAGCTCCTCACACTTATTGTCAGAGGTGGAGGTGGAGACTGGGGAGAAGGGTTTAAAAAGACGGTTAGCAGTGGAGAATAGAAGCCGGGGTTTAGCTTTACATTTCAGAAGATTCTGGAGTCGTGAGCAATTTTGGCAGATGAGAGCAGGACACGATTATGCTTTATCTGGTCCAGCCAGATCTGGCGGTGAATGGTTAAACCAGTTGTCTGCCACGTCTGTTCAAGTCTACGTCCCTTGGACTTAAGGGAGCGAAGATCAAGTCTGTACCACGGGGAACGGCCAGGGTGAGAATAATTGTTTTATAGCTGTGTCTATTTGTCCTAACTGAAAATCAGCCGTTTCTCTAATTACTCTCCATTTTCATATCACCTATTGCTGATTGGTCCCCTTGGAGGATAAGCCACAGCCTGAAGTTCCTTTGGAATGTGTAATTGGAACCATCCAGCCCAAGTTCTGAGTGACTTTCCAATTTGTAATTCGATCCATTTTGAGTTCAGAAGCCACTGAGGATAGATCTCCCCAAAAGTCTCCAAGTTCCAACCGAAGTCCCTTGCCTCAGCGTAAGTGCTGCCTCCACCAGCTGAAGACTCTTGCCCCAGCACATGTGATACCTCCCACAGCTGAAGCCCTGACCCAGTGCAAGTGCATCCCTCCGCCAGCTGAAGACTCTTGCCCCAGCACATGTGCTACCTCCCACTGCCAAGTTCCAGCCGAAATTGCTTACCCCAGTGCAAGACCATACCCCCACATTGCCCAACGCCCCCCCCCCCCCCACTGCCCCCATAGGTGGGGCATTGTGAGCAGATTGTTAAGGGATTTATTGGGTGTGAAGTCAATAGTGACAGTGTCGTGACTTATTGATTTCAACCACCGAACGATATCCCTTGTAACACTCGCACCGAGCTTGCAGGCACCAGGGACTTGGAAGAACCAGGGCTCAGCGAGCGACGGGTTCAGAGGCTCGGCGGATGCGTTCGGCTGTAACGTGGTGTTGGACACATGCGCAGAAAAGGCTAAGAGACTTAGAAACAGAGAAAATAGGTGCAGGAGTAGGTCAGTCGGCCCTTCAAGCCTGCACCGCCATTTAATAAGATCATGGCTCATCATTCCCTTAGTATCCCTTTCCTGCTTTCTCTCCATACCTCTTGATCGCTTTAGCCGAAAGGGTCATATTTAACTCCCTTTTGAATATATCCAATGAATTGGTATCAACAACTCTCTGCGGTAGGGAATTCCACAGGTTAACAACTGTCTGAGTGAAGAAGTTTCTCCTCATCTCAGTTCTAAATGGCCTACCCCTTATCCTAAGACTGTGTACCCTGGTTCTGGACTTCCCCATCATCGGGAACATTCTTCCCGCATCTAACCTGTCCAGTCCCGTCAGAATCTTATAAGTTTCTATGAGATCCCCTCTCTTCCTTCTAAACTCCAGTGTATAAACACCCAGTTGATTCAATCTCTGCTCATGTGTCAGTTCCGCCATCCTGGGAATCAGTCTGGTGAATATTTGCTGCACTCCCTCAATAGCAAGAACGTCCTTCCACAGATTAGGAGACCAAAACTGAAAACAATATTCCAGGTGAGACCTCACCAAGGCCCTGTACAAATGCAGTAAGACCTCCCTGCTCTTATACTCAAATTCCCAAGCTATGAAGGCCAACATACCATTTACCTTCTTCACGGCCTGCTGTACCTGCATACCAACTTTCAATGACTGATGAACCATGACACCAAGGTCTCATTGCACCTCCGCCTTTCCTAATTTGCCGCCATTCAGATAATATTCTGCCTTCATGTTTTTGCCTGCAAATTGGATAAGATCACATTTATCCACATTGTACTGCATCTACCATGCCTTTGCCCACTCACCTAACCTGTCCAATCACCCTGCAGCCTTTTAGCATTCTCCTCACAGCTCACACCGCCACCCAGTTTAGTGTCATCTGCAAACTTGGAGATACTACACTCAATTCATTCATCTAAGTCATTAATGTATGTTGTAAAGAGTTGGTGTCCCAGCACTGAGCCCTGCGGCACTCCACTAGTCACTGCCTGCCATTCCGACTCTCTGCTTCCTGTCTGCCAACCAGTTCTCTATCCATGTCGGTACATTACCCCCAATACCATGTGCTTTGATTTTGCACACCAATCTCTCATGTGAGACCTTGTCAAAAGCCTTTTGAAAGTCCAAATACACCACATCCACTGGTTCCCCTTTGTCCACTCTGCGAGTTGCATCCTCAAAAAATTCCAGAAGATTTGTCAAGCATGTTTTCCCTTTCATTAATCCATGCTGACTTGGACTGATCCTGTCACTGCTTTCCAAATGTGCTGCTATTTTATCTTTAATAATTCGTTCCAACATTTTCCCCACTACTGATGTCAGGCTAACCGGTCTATAATTACCCGTTTTCTCTCTCCTTCCATTTTTAAACAATGACGTTACAATAGTTACCCTCCAGTCCAAAGGTACTGATCCAGATTCGATAGACTGTTGGAAAATGATCACCAATGCATCCACTATTTCTATGGCCACTTCCTTAAATACTCATGGATGCAGACTATCTGGCCCCGGGGATTTATGAGCCTTGAATCCCATCAATTTCCCTTACACAATTTCCCGCTTTATAAGGATATCCTTCAGTTCCTCCTCCTCACGAGACCCTCGGTCCCCTAGTATTTCCGGAAGGTTATTTGTGTCTTCCTTCATGAAAACAGAACCAAAGTATTTGTTTAACTGGTCTGCCATTTCTTTGTTCCCCAATAAAAATTCACCTGAACCTGGTTACAAGGGACCTACATTTGTTTTCATTAATTTTTTTCTCTTCACATATGTATAGAAGCTTTTGCAGTAAGTTTTTATGTTCCCAGCAAGCTTCCCCTCATACTCTATTTTCCCCTTCATAATTAAACCCTTTGTTCTCCTCTGCTGTATTCCAAAATTCTCCCAGTCCAAAGGTATGCTGTTTTTTCTGGCCAATTTATATGCCTCTTCCTTGGATTTAACATTATCCTGAATTTCCCTTGTTAGCCATGGTTGAGCTACCTTCCCCGTTTTATTTTTACTCCAGCCAGGGATGTCCAATTGTTGAAGTTCATCCATGTGATCTTTAAATGTTTGCCATTGCCTGTCCACCGTCAACCTTTTAAGAATCACTAGCCAGTCTAGTCTAGCCAATTCACATCTCATACCATTGAAGTTATCTTTCCCCAAGTTCAGGACCCTTGTCTCTGAATTAACTGTTTCACTCTCCATCTTAATAAGGGTGTTAAAAGAACAAGCCTGAAGGCTTTGTGTCTTAATGCAAGGAGTATCCGCAATAAAGTGGATGAATTAACTGTGCAAATAGATGTTAACAAATATGATGTGATTGGGATTACGGAGACGTGGCTCCAGGATGATCAGGGCTGGGAACTCAACATCCAGGGGTATTCAACATTCAGGAAAGATAGAATAAAAAGAAAAGGAGGTGGGGTAGCATTGCTGGTTAAGGAGCAAATTAAGGCAATAGTTCGGAAGGACATTAGCTTGGATGATGTGGAATCTATATGGGTAGAGCTGCAGAATACCAAAGGACAAAAAACGTTAGTGGGAGTTGTGTACAGACCTCCAAACAGTAGTAGTGATGTTGGGGAGGGCATCAAACAGGAAATTAGGGGTGCGTGCAATAAAGGTGCAGCAGTTATAATGGGTGACTTTAATATGCACATAGATTGGGTTAACCAAACTGGAAGCAATACGGTAGAGGAGGATTTCCTGGAGTGCATAAGGGATGGTTTTTTAGACCAATATGTCGAGGAACCAACTAGGGGGGAGGCCATCTTAGACTGGGTGTTGTGTAATGAGAGAGGATTAATTAGCAATCTCGTTGTGCGAGGCCCCTTGGGGAAGAGCGACCATAATATGGTGGAATTCTGCATTAGGATGGAGAATGAAACAGTTAATTCAGAGACCATGGTCCAGAACTTAAAGAAGGGTAACTTTGAAACTTTGAAGGTATGAGGCGTGAATTGGCTAGGATAGATTGGCGAATGATACTGAAGGGATTGACTGTGGATGGGCAATGGCAGACATTTAGAGAACGCATGGATGAACTACAACAATTGTACATTCCTGTCTGTTGTAAAAATAAAAAAGGGAAGGTGGCTCAACCGTGGCTATCAAGGGAAATCAGGGATAGCATTAAAGCCAAGGAAGTGGCATACAAATTGGCCAGAAATAGCAGAGAACCCGGGGACTGGGAGAAATTTAGAACTCAGCAGAGGAGGACAAAGGGTTTGATTAGGGCAGGGAAAATGGAGTATGAGAAGAAGCTTGCAGGGAACATTAAGACGGATTGCAAAAGTTTCTATAGATATGTAAAGAGAAAAAGGTTAGTAAAGACAAACGTAGGTCCCCTGCAGTCAGAATCAGGGGAAGTCATAACGGGGAACAAAGAAATGGTGGACCAATTGAACAAGTACTTTGGTTCGGTATTCACTGAGGAAGACACAAACAACCTTCCGGATATAAAAGGGGTCGGAGGGTCTAGTAAGGAGGAGGAACTGAGGGAAATCCTTATTAGTCGGGAAATTGTGTTGGGGAAATTGATGGGATTGAAGGCCGATAAATCCCCAGGGCCTGATGGACTGCATCCCAGAGTACTTAAGGAAGTGGCCTTGGAAATAGTGGATGCATTGACAGTCATTTTCCAACATTCCATTGACTCTGAATCAGTTCCTATGGAGTGGAGGGTAGCCAATGTAACCCCACTTTTTAAAAAAGGAGGGAGAGAGAAAACAGGGAATTACAGACCGGTCAGCCTGACATCGGTAGTGGGTAAAATGATGGAATCAATTATTAAGGATGTCATCGCAGTGCATTTGGAAAGAGGTAATATGATAGGTCCAAGTCAGCATGGATTTGTGAAAGGGAAATCATGCTTGACAAATCTTCTGGAATTTTTTGAGGATGTTTCCAGTAGAGTGGACAAGGGAGAACCAGTTGATGTGGTATATTTGGACTTTCAGAAGGCTTTCGACAAGGTCCCACACAAGAGATTAATGTGTAAAGTTAAAGCACATGGGATTGGGGGTAGTGTGCTGACATGGATTGAGAACTGGTTGTCAGACAGGAAGCAAAGAGTAGGAGTAAATGGGGACTTTTCAGAATGGCAGGCAGTGACTAGTGGGGTACCGCAAGGTTCTGTGCTGGGGCCCCAGCTGTTTACACTGTACATTAACGATTTAGACGAGGGGATTAAATGTAGTATCTCCAAATTTGCGGATGACACTAAGTTGGGTGGCAGTGTGAGCTGCAAGGAGGATTCTATGAGGCTGCAGAGCGACTTGGATAGGTTAGGTGAGTGGGCAAATGCATGGCAGATGAAGTATAATGTGGATAAATGTGAGGTTATCCACTTTGGTGGTAAAAACAGAGAGACAGACTATTATCTGAATGGTGACAGATTAGGAAAAGGGCAGGTGCAAAGAGACCTGGGTGTCATGGTACATCAGTCATTGAAGGTTGGCATGCAGGTACAGCAGACGGTTAAGAAAGCAAATGGCATGTTGGCCTTCATAGCGAGGGGATTTGAGTACAAGGGCAGGGAGGTGTTGCTACAATTGTACAGGGCCTTGGTGAGGCCACACCTGGAGTATTGTGTACAGTTTTGGTCTCCTAACCTGAGGAAGGACATTCTTGCTATTGAGGGAGTGCAGCGAAGGTTCACCAGACTGATTCCCGGGATGGCGGGACTGACCTATCAAGAAAGACTGGATCAACTGGGCTTGTATTCACTGGAGTTCAGAAGAATGAGAAGGGACCTCATAGAAACGTTTAAAATTCTGATGGAGTTAGACAGGTTAGATGCAGGAAGAATGTTCCCAATGTTGGGGAAGTCCAGAACCAGGGGACACAGTCTAAGGATAAGGGGGAAGCCATTTAGGACCGAGATGAGGAGGAATTTCTTCACCCAGAGAGTGGTGAACCTGTGGAATTCTCTACCACAGAAAGTTGTTGAGGCCAATTCACTAAATATATTCAAAAAGGAGTTGGATGAAGTCCTTACTACTAGGGGAATCAAGGGGTATGGTGAGAAAGCAGGAATGGGGTACTGAAGTTGCATGTTCAGCCATGAACTCATTGAATGGCGGTGTAGGCTAGAAGGGCCGAATGGCCTACTCCTGCACCTATTTTCTATGTTTCTATGTTTCTATGTAAGGAATTCTACCATATTATGGTCACTCTTCCTCAAGGGGCCTCACACAACAATTAATTAGTCCTTTCTCATTACACATCACCCAGCCTCGGATGGCTGGCCCTCTAGTTGGTTCCTTGATATATTGGTCCAGAAAACCATCCCTAATACACTCCAGGAAATCCTCCTCCAACGTATTGCTACCAGTTTGGTTAGTCCAGTCAATATGTAGATTAAAGTCGCCCATGGTAACTGCTGTATCTTTATTGCACACATCCCTAATTTCTTGTTTGATGCTGTCCGCATCCTCATTACTACTATTTGGTGATCTGTACACAACTCCCACTAGCGGTTTCTGCCCTTTGGTATTCCATAGCTCCACCCATACAGATTCCATATCATCCAAGCTAATGTCCTTCCTTACTATTGCATTAATTTCCTCTTTAACCAGCAACGTCACCCCACCTCCTTTTCCTTTCTGTCTATCCTTCCTAAAAGTTGAATACCCCTGGATGTTGAGTTCCCAGCCTTGGTCACCTGGAGCCATGTCTCCGTGATGCCAATTATATCATATCGGTTAACTGCTATCTGCGCATTTAATTCGTCCACCTTATTCCGAATAATCCTCGCATTGAGGCACAGACCCTTCAGGCTTGTCTTTTTAACACCCTTTGCCCCTTTAGGATTTTGCTATAATGTGGTCCTTTTTGCTTTTTGCCTTGGGTTTCTCTGTGCTCCACTTTTACTTTTCTTCTATCTATCTTTTGCTTCTGCCCCCATTCTACTTCCCTCTGTCTCCCTATATAGGTTCCCATCCACCTGCAATATTAGTTTAACCCCTCCACAACAGCACTAACAAACACTCCCCCTAGGACATTGGTTCCAGTCCTGCCTCGGTGCAGACCGTCCAGTTTGTACTGGTCCCACCTCCCCCAGAACCAGTTCCAATGTACCAGGAATTTGAATCCCTCCCTTCTGCACCACTCCTCAAGCTACGTAGTCACCTGAGCTATCCTGCAATTCCTACTCTGACTAGCATGTGGCACTGGTAGCAATCCTGAAATTACTACTTTTGAGGTCCTACTTTTTAATTTAGCTCCTAGCTCCCTAAATTCGTCTTGTAGGACCTCATCCCATTTTTACCTATATCATTGGTACCTATATGCACCATGACAACTGTATGTTCACACTCCCTCTTCAAAATGTCCTCAACCCGCTCCGAGACATCCTTGACCCTTGCACCAGGGAGGCAACATACCATCGTGGAGTTGGAATTGCGCTGGGGGAGGGGCGGAGTCGGTGATATTTTCCTAACTCTTGCGTTGGGAGACACATGTGCAGAAGGGAGACTTAGTACAAATAGCTACTCCGTTGTTTCAACAGGGACGAGAGCATCAATGGTGGTGGTGAGGGTGTGAATTACAAACTGGAATCTAATTGAGGAATTTGGGGTTGTTTATATAGAGCATAACAGATACCCCGGAGTTTAACAGGCTAGAATCTAATCGATGATCATTTATATATAGAATAACAGAAATTCTGGGAGTGAATTACAAGCTGGAATCTAATCGAGGGGTTTGAACAGTTTATAAATAAAACCAAGAGTAAGTTAAAGGCTGGAATCTAATTGCGGGGTTTGCGGGTGTTTATATATCGCACAACAGATACTCCAGAGTGTTACAGGCTGGAATCTAATCAATGGGTTCAGATGGTTTATATTTAGAATAACAGATACCCCGGGGTGGGTGTTAATTGAAAGAATTAGACGCTGTATTTAACGAGGAATTTCTTGCTTTGTTCGGACAGGATGATTTGTGCGAAGTTTGAATTGAAAACCTTCTCCTGCGTGGAAGGGACTGAGAGCCAGAGGAAGCCTTACGGAGGGATGGATGGAGATAGGAGCGAGACAAGGGAAGAGACAGAAGGAGTCAGGGGAGAGAGAAGGGAAGAGACAGAAGGAGACAGGGGGGAGAGAAGGGAAGAGACAGAAGGAGACAGGGGAGAGAGAAGGGAAGAGACAGAAGGAGACAGGGGAGAGAGAAGGGAAGAGACAGAAGGAGACAGGGGGGAGAGAAGGGAAGAGACAGAAGGAGACAGGGGAGAGAGAAGGGAAGAGACAGAAGGAGACAGGGGAGAGAGAAGGGAAGAGACAGAAGGAGACAGGGGGGAGAGAAGGGAAGAGACAGAAGGAGACAGGGGGGAGAGAAGGGAAGAGACAGAGGGAGATAGCGGGGAGAGAAGGGAAGAGACAGAGGGAGACAGGGGAGAGAGAAGGGAAGAGACAGAAGGAGACAGGGGGGAGAGAAGGGAAGAGACAGAGGGAGATAGCGGGGAGAGAAGGGAAGAGACAGAGGGAGACAGGGGAGAGAGAAGGGAAGAGACAGAAGGAGACAGGGGGGAGAGAAGGGAAGAGACAGAAGGAGACACGGGGGAGAGAAGGAAAGTGACAGAGGGAGATAGCGGGGAGAGAAGGGAAGAGACAGAGGGAGACAGGGGAGAGAGAAGGGAAGAGACAGAAGGAGACACGGGGGAGAGAAGGAAAGTGACAGAGGGAGACAGGAGCGAGAGTCACGAAGAGATGGAGATAATTGATGGTGTGAATCCCCGGTTGCTTGGACCAAGAGGTGAGAACATCTTCCCCCTCCGCGCCCACCTCCCCTATCCCTCTACCCCTCCTCCTCACCTTCCCCATTCCCCTTCTCTCTCCATCTCCCCTCCCTGTCACATTCTCTCTTCCCTCTCCCAATCCCCTCCATCCCCCTCTCTCCCCCTCTCTTCTCACTCTCCCTTTCAACTTTCCTGTCCCCCTCTCCCCCACTCCAGCTCCTCCCTCACCCACTCCTCTCTCCCCCATTCCTCTCCCCTCTTCACCCTTCTCCCTTACACCTTCCCACTTTACCCTCTCCTTTCCTCTCCCTTTCCCCTTCCGCTCTTTCTTTCCCCCTTTCCCACTCCCTTTTCCCCTTCCGCATTTCTCCCTTCCCCCTTTTGATTGCACCCTTTCCTTTTCCCCTCACCCCTTCCCATTCTCCCCTTCCCTCTTTCCTTTTCCCCGATCACCCTTTCCCCTTCCCCTTCCCTTTTCCTACCCTTCCCTTTCCATTTTTCCCTTTCCCCTTGTCTCTCCATTTCCCCTTCTCTCTTCCCCTCTTTTCCATGTAGGCTCCTTTGTTTTATTTGTGGAGGCATAGGCCGAGAAATCCATCTCTGCTGGTGGTGCACAATGGCGGTATCGGACCGGCCCCCCGTTACACGCAGACCCTGGAATTCAGGTCCATTTCAGCCCGAGAGGAATTTCTAGGCCAGAGAGTTCAAAAGCAAGGAAGTTATTGCTAAACCTTGGTTAGGGCTCAGCTGGAGTATTGTGGCCAATTCTGGGCCCCACACTTTAGGAAGGATGTCAAGGCCTGAGAGAAGGTTAAGGGGAGATTTACCAGAAGGGTTCCCGGGATGAGGGACTTCAGTTATGTGGAGACTGGAAAAGCTGGGGTTGTTCTCCTTACAGCAGAGAAGGTTAAGGGGAGATTTGATGGAGATATTCAAAGTCCTGAAGGGTTTTGATTGAGTAAATAGAGAGAAACTGTTTCCACAGGCAGGAGATGGGTAACCAGAGGGCACAGGTTTATGATAATCGGCAAAAGAACCAGAGGGAAGATGAGGATAATTTATTTTTACACTGTGAGTCGTTGTGATCCGGAATGCGTTGCGTGAAAGGACGGTGGAAGCAGATTCAATAATAACGTTCAAAAGGGGAATGAGATAAATACTTGAAGGGGAACTCCATTTGCAGGGCTATGGGGACAGAGCAGAGGGGAAGTGGAACTAATTGAATGGAATCTTTCAAAGTGCCAGCACAGGTAGGATGGGCCGATTGGCCTCCTTCTGTGCTATAAGTTAGGGTGGGAAAGGGCGAGGATTTCCAGTCGGCCGCCCTGGTCGAAATTGTTCTGTGAAATGTCTGAAGACTGCGATACATTTTTCCTTGGCTAATTCTTGCTCCATTTAACTCTTTGTTTCTCCTCCCCTCCCACTACAAACTCGGAGGCAGAAGGGAATGAGGAGGAGATTCCCTCCTTCAGGAGCTGCATCTTCTCCAAGCTCTTCCTCACTCACATGCTTTGGCTCTCCATCATGCAGCTGCGACTCAACCTGTTCATCGGCACCCTGAACCCCATGCTCAGCCTGCTCGCCAGCGGTGACTCCAGACAAGGTAAGGGGCAGAGGTCACTCGCTGATTATAGGGAGGGGAGAGGGGTAGAAGGGGAGAGGGAGAGAGATGGTGAGGGGGAAAGGGGGGAGAGAAAGGAGGAGAGAGAGAGGGGGAGAGAGAGAGTGAGGGGGAGTGAGGGGGGGGGAGAGTAAAGAAGGGGAACAAGGTGAAGAGTGATACAGGGAGAGAGGGGGAGGGGTGAGGGGGATAGTCATGGGGGAGAGTGCGGGGAGACACAGGGAGAGAGGGGAGTGGAGGATAGAAAGAGAGGGGAGACAGAGGAAGAGAGAGAGAGAGAGAGAAGGGGAAGAGTGAGGGAGGGACAGAGTGGGAGAGAGAGAGAGAGATGTGGAGACAGGGAGGGTGGAGAGTGGGAGAGGAGGGAGAGAGGGGAGAGGGGGAGGGACAGAGAGAGGGAGTAAGGGAATGGGAGAGAGAGAGAGGGGAGAGAGAGGTAGGGGAGAGAGAGGAGAGATGGAGGGAGGGCAGAGAGAGAGAGAGAGAGATGGAGGAGGAGAGAAATCTGGAGGTCGAGAGGGAGATGGAAGGGAGGGAGAGAGAAGAAGGGAGAGAGGAGATGGATGAGAAAGCAAAGAGAGGGGGAGAGAGAGGAAGGGAGAGGGAAAGGAGAGGGGAGAGAGAGAAAGGGATGAGGGAGAGACAGAGGGTGAGTGGCGAGGGAGGGGAAGAGGGAGAGCAGAGGGAGAGTTAAATGGGGGAAGAGAGAATGGGGGAGTGGAGATTGGGGGAGAGGTGGGGAGAACGAGTCGGGAGAGAGAGAGGGAAAGGGGAGAGAAGTTGGTGAATGAGCCTTTGTTCACTCCCAGCCCGATCACATCTCAGTGAGGTGAGGTGTCCAGGGAGCAGATGGGGTGTGAGGAGCAGGGTCACCTGTCTGTCTCTCTCTCTCCCTCTCTCTCTCCCTCTCTAAGGCACAGAGCAGTAAAGGCCCAGGCTCCATCCCCGACCTGTGCTCAGTTAGCTAATCTCACACCCTGTGTGGTACTGAGCCCCACACACACAGAGCAGGAGAGGCCTACACAACCCCTGTGATGTCATTGCATGGGCGCCAACCTCTGTGATGTCATCGCGTGGGCTCCAACCCATGATGTCATCACGTGGGCGCCAACTGTCATCACGTGGGCAAAAACCCCTGTGATGTCATCACATGGGCGCCAACCCCTGTGATGTCATCGCATGGGCACCAACCCCTGTGATGTCATCGTGTGGGCGCCAACCTCTGTGATGTCATCGCGTGGGCGCCAACCTCTTTGATGTCATCACGTGGGCTCCAACCTCTGTGATGTCATTGGGTGTCTCCTTGTCTGTCGATTTTCCTCTCGTATCCCAATCCGCATGTCATATCCCAATCCACACCTTGTATTCCAATCCGCACCTCGTATCCCAATCCACACCTCGTATCCCTATCCGCATCGAGACTCGAATCCCAATGCACACTGAGACTTGAATCCCAATGCATACCGTGACTTGTATCCCAATCCACACCTCGTAGTCCACTCCGCATTGAGACTCGAATCCCAATCCGCACCTTGTATCCCAATCTGCACCGAGACTTGTATCCCAATCAACACTAAAACTCACATCCCAAGTTGTGTGTCTATCTGTGGGAGAGCAGGATTTGGCTTCACCATTCTAAATCCCACTCCCTCATGTGTGGGACTCATCCCAAACGACACCTCAGGAAAAAAAATCACAAAATATTGAGCAAAAAAGCAGCAAAATGTTGTTTGATTCTAACTATCTGCCTCTGTCTGTTTCTCCCTCTTTACCTCTCTCTCACTCTCTCCCTGCCTCTCTCTCACTGACTCCCTGCCTCTCTCTCTCTCTCTCTGTCTCTCTCTATGTCTTTGTCTGTCTCTGGTTTCCATCTTTGTCTCTGTCTCTCTGTGTCTCTCTGTCTGTCTCTGTCTCCCTCTGTATCTCTCTCTGTCTCTCTCTGCCTCTCTCTCTGTCCTTGTCTCTGTTACTCTCTCTGTCTCGTTCTGTCTCTGTTCTCTCTATGTTTCTCTCTCTGCCTTGGTATCTGTAACTCTGTCTCTCTCTATATCTTTTTCTGTCTCTGCCACTCTCTGCCTATCTCTCTCTCTTTCTCTGTCTCTATGTTTCACTCTCTGTCCTTGTCTCTGTCACACTATCTCTCTCTTTCTGATTCTGTTCTCTGTATTTCTCTCTCTCTCTGTCTCTTTCTCTTTCTCTCTTTTTCCATGTGCCTCTCTCTCTCTATCTCTATCTTTTCTCTATGTCTCTCTCTCTCTGTCCCTCTCTCTCTCTCTCTCTTCAGTCAGCAGGTTTACAAACGCGTTTGCCTTCACACTATTGTGTGGTATTCTCTGCGCCCCCTGGAATGGGCTAATCATGGACCGGCACAAAGGCAGAGCCCAACCTTCTGATAATGTCTCAGCTGTGAACACACAGTCGATCCCAGTCTCAGGTAATCCAGCTGTGAACACACAGTCGATCACAGTCTCAGGTAATCCAGCTGTGAACACACAGTCGATCCCAGTCTCAGGTAATCCAGCTGTGAACACACAGTCGATCCCAGTCTCAGGTAATCCAGCTGTGAACACACAGTCGATCCCAGTCTCAGGTAATCCAGCTGTGAACACACAGTCGATCCCAGTCTCAGGTAATCCAGCTGTGAACACACAGTCGATCCCAGTCTCAGGTAATCCAGCTGTGAACACACAGTCGATCCCAGCCTCAGGAAATCCAGCTGTGAACACACAGTCGATCCCAGTCTCAGGTAATCCAGCTGTGAACACACAGTCGATCCCAGTCTCAGGTAATCCAGCTGTGAACACACACCTGTCCCAGGTACACAAACCTCTGATCTCTGGGGCCAGGGATCAAATTCAGCCCCAGACAATTGGAGATGAAGGGCTCCTGTGACTCTGTTTTTGGGACAGTTGGGGTATGGGGGATTTGGGGGAGTCTCTCACTCTCTGGGACAGTTTGGGTACGGGCGATTTGGGGGAGCCTCTCTATTACTGGAACAGTTGGGGTACGGGGGATTTGGGGGTGCCTCTCTATCTCTGGGACAGTTGGGGTACGGGCGATTTGGGGGGAGCCTCTCTACCTCTGGGAAAGTTGGGGTACGGGGGATTTGGGGGAGCCACTCTCTGGGGCAGTTGGGGTATGGGGGATTTGGAGGGAGCCTCTCTCTCTCTCTGGGATGGTTGGGGTATGGGGGATTTGGGGGGAGCCTCTCTATCTCTAGGATGGTTGGGGCACGGGGGATTTGGGGGAGTCTCTATCTCTGGGAAAGTTGGGGTATGGGGGATTTGGGGGGAGCCTCTCTACCTCTAGGATGGTTGGGGTACGGGGATTTGGGGGAGTCTCTATCTCTGGGACAGTTGGGGTACGGGGGATTTGGGGATCCTCTCTATAGAAATTTTAAGGGGGAGACTTTCGCCGTATTTTTTGGGCGTTTTTTATGAGAGAAACCGCCCGGCGAAAGTTTGCCACTTACCTTTTGAATGGGACCGCCCAGATCGCGACATGACCGCTGGGATCAAAACCTGTGTGCACCGCCGAGCGAAGTGCCCGGGCCTAAGTTTGGCCTCAATGGAAGCCCATCCAGATCGCTGAGGGAACTGACCACAGAAAGCTGCTTTTTCAGCCCGGTCGGTGAGTACTCTGCAAAGAAAGGTGAGTTAAAGATTCTTTCGTTTTTTTTAATTGTAAAACGGCGATTAGCTTTAAAACTGTCTTGGGTATGTTTTTTTACTTTTTATTTTTTAATATTGTAATGTCTGTAAGCTTGTAATGTTTGTAGCTCCACACTGTGGATGTGGACGTATTGTGTACTGCAAGTGCATAGTTAATCATTAAGCAGAACGAGGCAGTTTCCGGGGTCTTCCGAGAGAGCTGCCTCCATGTTAGGAGCTGTGTGTGTTGTGCTCTGTGAATATATCACATTTGGCAACTGAGATGGGATTTTTCGGATGATTTAAAGCTTAATTTTTGTTGGTGAAGGATTCAGCCAGCCGACAGAGAGACTTTGGAAGTTTCTGTCTTTGGAAAAAAGCTACAAAATCCGAGGTAAAATACAGCACATGGTGTGAACAGCTAAAGATTAAAATGGCAGGTGTATTGGGATCTTTGTGT
Source organism: Pristiophorus japonicus (assembly GCF_044704955.1). Lineage (NCBI taxonomy): Eukaryota > Metazoa > Chordata > Chondrichthyes > Pristiophoridae > Pristiophorus > Pristiophorus japonicus. Next base: position 228,235,042 of record NC_091983.1, read on the forward strand.
GAGTATAGACACGACCGGAAACATTTTAAAGCGTACGTGGATCAGCTAGAAATGTATTTCACTGCAAATAACATAATCGAAGTTCCAGACAATGCAGTCCAGAACCAGGCTGTGTTGGAACGTAAGAGTGCGATCTTCTTAGCCAAGGCAGGTCTGGCATTATACGAAACCCTTGTAAATCTGCTTGTGCTTAACGAGCCAAAAGACACAATGCTTAAAGAGATTTTAACAAAGCTGGAGCAGCACTATAACCCCAAACCGTTAGAAATTGCTGAAAGCTATCGTTTTGGGATTCGGAGTCAAAAGGCTGATGAAAGTATTGGTGATTACATCATAGCATTAAAAAAGCTATCGATGCACTGTAATTTTGGACACTTTCAAAACCGAGCATTATGGGATCGTTTTGTTTGTGGGGTGAAAAATGATGCGATCAGAAGGAAGTTATTGACAACAGATGACTTGACTTTTGAGAGCATGGCCGAACAATATTCCTGAGAATTAAATAATGATTACGGTTGTCAGTCAACCGAGGTAAATCACCTGCAGGTTCAAAGTAAAAGACGGGCATGGCCGAATGTCTCAGAAACTGGAAATTCTACCAGAGCGTCGAAGTCATGCGATAGGTGCTTGGGATAACACATTGCTCAAAATTGCCCATACATGAAGGCAGAGTGTTTCTTCTGCAGGAAGACTGGGCATCTTGCGAAGGCACGCCGACTGAAGGGTAAACCAGCTTTTAAAGCTATGAGTCCAGCGTTCAAAGCTATGAGTAGAAATCCAAAGAGACTACATAGCATGGAAGAACAGCAATAGGACGAGGAGATGTTAGAGTTACACGTCATCAGAAGCACGAGGTTAACGGACAGCGATTCGGAAAGCATCAAAATCCACATAGCTGTTGCGGGATTCAAGATACCAATGGAAATTGACACGGGTGCATCCGTGAGTGTTGTACCGGGGTCACTGTACTACGACAAATTGCATGATTTCCAACTGAAGAAATCCAAGATAGAGCTGTAAGGCTACTCGGGAGAGAAAATTCCTGTGGTAGGTCGTATCACCATACCGGTGAAATATAAAGATCAATTTCAGAACTTGCCTCTAATAGTAGTGAAAGGAGACAAGTCTGCCTTACGAGGAAGAAATTGGTTGAGCTCACTGAAGCTGGATTGGAGTAAGATTTTCTGTGTGGAAGCGAGATTTTCATCAACGGAAGAGGTTATCAAGCAGTATCTGAAGGTGTTCTGCGAAATGAGCAGTCCGATCCAAAGTTTCAAGGCGGGTGTCAGGGTACAGAAGGACGCTAGATCGGTTTACTACAAGCCACGTTCCATACCATAAGCACTCAAGGAGAAAGTTGAGCAAGAAATCAAAAAAGTAGAGACTGAGAACATTATTTGTAAGATAGATCGATGTAATTCGGCTACACCCATTGTTGTTGTACCTAAGTCCGATGGCAAGGTAAGATTGTGTGGTGATTATAAAGAAACCGTAAACCAGGTTCTAGAGGGTAATGTCCCCAATACATTGCCGAATATAAAAGATTTGTTCACAACACTGACAGGTGGTCAGATCTTCTCAAAACTGGATCTTACGAATGCCTGCTTCCAGCTTGAAATAGATGAGGAGTCCAAGTCATGTTTGACTATCAATACTCATCTAGGCCTATATCAATTTAATAGGCTACCGTTTGGAGTGTCTTCCGCCCCTGCCATATTCCAAGGTGTGATGAACCAGATTTTGCAAGGTATTGAAGGGGTAGTATGTTATTTGGATGACATACTAATTTCAGCACCAAATAGGCAAATTCATAATAACATATTGAATGAAGTCCTCAAACGGCTAGAGAAGCACAAAGTACGAGTGTCTGCTCGTAAGTGTGAGTTATTTAAAAACTCAGTGGAGTACTTAGGGTACAGAGTAGACAAAGATGGTTTACATCCAACCATGGAAAAATTGGATGCAATTAGAAATGAACCCACTCCCAGGAATGTCACTGAACTTCGTTCATTCTTGTGTCTTTGGAACGATTATGGGAAGTTCATACCAAATTTGGCTACATTATTACATCCACTGAATGAACTTTTGAAAAAACAGGCCCATTGGAAGTGGCCAAAAGAATGCAATACAGCATTCAAGAAGTGTAAAAGCAAATTGGTAGAGAGCACCATGTTAGTTCACTATGACATATCTGAGGAGATTAAGCTAGCATGTGATGCCTCTCCGTATGGATTTGGGGCAATAATCTCTCATGTATTAAGTAGTGGGGAGGAGAGACCAATTGCTTTTGCTTCACGCACTCTCAGTGCCAATGAGAGTAATTATGCGCAAATTGAAAGTGAAGCTTTGGCATTAATTTTTGGGGTCAAGAAGTTTCACAAATACTTGAATGGTCGTAAGCTTACCATCGTTAAGGACCATAATCCCCTAACAGCAATCCTCCATCCAAAGTCCCCAGTTCCAACCTTAGCTGCAGCCCGAATGCAGAGATGGGCTTTGACTTTGTCAGCATATACATATGATATTGAATACAGACGATCAGCTGATCACAGTAATGATGATGCAATGTCTAGATTGTCTTCCCCATCACAAGTTACACCCGATAGGGAAGAAGTTTTTTATTTTTCATACATTGATGAACTGCCAGTCACAGCTGAAGAGATTGGTAGAGCAACCAAACGTGACCCAGTGATGTCAAAGGTGTATGAGTATATTGCAAATGGATGGCCAAACCAGATAACAGCCAAAGATACACATCCATTCTTCATTCGTAGGAATGAATTATCAGTCGATAAAGATTGTATCATGTGGGGTGCAAGAGTGGTTATACCAAATAAATTCAGTTCCAAATTATGAGGAGACCTCCATGACCAGCACCTCGGAATGTGCTTGACCAAGATTTTTGCACGCAGTTATTTATGGTGGCCAGGTCTTGAAAAAGATATAGAGTACATCGTGAGGCAGTGTACAACATGTCAATCGGTAAGCAAGCAACCACCACCAGTACCATTACAGCCATGGAAATAGCCTCCCAGGGTGTGGCAAACGCTACATATTGATTTTGCTGAGTTAGAAGGACAATTGTTCATTGTGAATTATAGCTATTCGAAGTGGGTTGAGGTATTTCCAATGTGGAAAATAACAACAAGTAAAACCTTGGACATTTTGCGAAAATTATTTTCTGCATTTGGCCTCCCTGAAGAAATTGTTTCGGATAATGGACCACAATTTCGTTCAGAAGAATTTGCACAATTCACGAACAAAAATGGTGTGAAACATACCAAGGTTCCACCATACCATCCTGCTTTGAATGGTGCAACAGCGCGCAATGTACAAATTATAACACGTGCCCTCATAAAACAAATGTTAGATCCTAATCCAAGGAAACAACAGTTGTCATTGGATCATAAATTGGCTAATGGTTTGATTACATATCGAAACACTCCTCATACAACTACTGGTAGGACACCAGCAGAGTTGTTTCTCAAATGACAGCCACGAACCAGATTCTCGTTGTTAAAGCCAAATTTGGCACAGTCCGTAGAAGAGACACAATTAAGACAGAAAGAGAATCATGATAAAGGTAGAGTAAAAGAGAGAATTTTGAAATTAAGGCAGAAGAGGAGAGTGAAGAACCATCATCATAAATGGTTAAAGTGGTTACCAGGAAGAGTGGTGAAGATATGTGGTACTCGCACATATTTGATGAAGATGTTTGATAATGGACAGGTTAGGTTTGTTCATATTGATCATATTTACCTACAGACAGGGAAGGAGTTGAAGGTGGGAATGATTCAATTATTTATGACTCATCAGACAGTTTTGATACACCAGTAGCAAATCCTAAAGTCAATGTACTGGAAACAAATCCAGGAGAGAATCAGAATGAAAATCTGAGTCCGAGTCGGGAAAACAAAGAGCCTGAAGTTAGAGTGAGTTCAAATGAAAATCAAGGACATTCCGTGGGGGAAAATGTTCCTCCGGATGAGCCTCGAATGAGTTTAGATTCGACACCATGTTTGGAATGTTTTGTTTGAAAGTGAAGGTATCCTTTTCGAAACAGAAAACAAGTGGTGAAGTTAAATTTGTAAATATGGAAAAAAAATAAGTTTATATCCTGTGTTATGTATAAACATGAAAGTTATGTATGATGGTTGTTGTGATGGCTTCTTCATTAAGGAGGGAGAAGTGTAATGTCTGTAAGCTTGTAATGTTTGTAGCTCCACACTGTGGATGTGGATGTATTGTGTACTGCAAGTGCATAGTTAATCATTAAACAGAACTAGGCAGTTTCCAGGGACTTCCGAGAGAGCTGCCTCCATGTTAGGAGCTGTGTGTGCTGTGCTCTCTGAATATATCACAAATATAGCCTCTTTTTTAATTTTAAATGTACTTAATTCATTATTAATCTCATCATTCAATGATGTAGAAACATAGAAACATAGTAATTTGCAGCGCAGTAGGAAGCCATTTCGGCTCACCGTGTCCGTGCCGGCCGACAAAGAGCCACACGGCCCTCGGTCAGCAGCCCTGAAGGTTACATATAAACCTATGAACAATAATCAATGGCGAAAGGTAAATAGCATCCGGCCCAACCAGCCCGCCCCACAAAACTGCAATATTCCATGCATCATAACATTTTTAACTCCACCCCACCTGGAGGCATGCGATCTCCTGGGAGAGGTAAAAAAACAGAATAAAAACCCAGGCCAATTGGGGAAAGAAAATCTCGGAAAATTCCTCTCCGACCCATCCACGTGATCGAAACTAGTTCAGGAGATCATTCTGGCTGTATTCAATTCCCTGAAGTACTTACCATCGTATCTGCGCCAGCCAACAGAGGTTATCCAGTCTAATCCCACTTACCAGCTCTAGATCCATAACCTCCACCTCAAGTGCCCATCCAAGCATCTTTTTAATGTGGTGAGGGTTTCTGCCTCTACAATCTTTCCAGACAGTGAGTTCCAGACCTCCACAATCCACTCCGTGAAGAAGCTTCCCCTCAAATCCCCTCTCAACCTTTCACCAACCACCTTAAACCTATGCTCCTTGTAATTAACACTTCCACCAAGGGAAAGAGGCCCTTGCTATCCACTATATCTAGGCCCCTCAAAGTGTCATACACCTCAATGAGGTCTTCTCTCAGCCTCCTCTGTTCCAATGAGAAAAAACCCAACCTATCCAATCTGTCCTCATAGCTAAGTTTCTCCATTTCACGCAGCATCCTTGTAAATCTCTTCTGCACCATCTCCTGTTACAATCAGGTCCTTTCTATAATACGGCGACCAGAACTGCACACAGTACTCCAGCTGTGGCCTAACCAGGGTATTATACAATTTAAGCATAACCTCCCTGCTCTTGTATTCTATGCCTCGGCAGCGAAAGACAAGCATTCTGTGTGCCTTTTTAGCAGTATCGGCATTGCCCCTTTCCTTTGTGAAAACATACACAAAGTATTTATTAAGAACCATACCAACATCTTTCACCTCCACACACAGATTACCTTTGGCCTGCTACTTTCAGGGATCTGTGGACAAGCACTCTAAGTCCCTATGTTAATTTACATTTCTAAATGGCCTTCCGATTAATGTGTATGCCCTTTCATTATTAGCCCTCCCCAAGTGCATTATCTCACACTTTTCTAAATTAAATTCCATTTTCCACTGTTCTGCTCATCCGACCAATAGATTGATATCCTCCTGCAGGCCATGACTTTCCTCTTTAGTATCAACCACACAGCCAATTTTAGTGTCATCTGCAAACTTCTTAATCGTATATTCAAATCTAGATCATTAATGTGTACCACAAAAAGCAAGGGACCCAGTACTGAGCCCTGCGGAACTCCACTGGAAACATCCTTCCAATCACAAAAAGATCCATCAACCATTTGCTTCCGACCTTTAAGCCAATTTTGGATCCAACTTGCCACTTTGCCCTGGATCCCATGTGATTTTACCTTTGTGACCAGTCTGCCGTGTGGAACCTTATCAAAAGCTTTACTAAATCCTTATACACTATGTCGTATGCACTACCCTCATCGACCCTCCTGGTTACCTCCTCAAAAAATTCAAACAGATTAGTTAAACACGATCTTCCCTTAACAAATCCATGTTGACTGTCCCTGAGTAATCCTTGCCTTTCTAAATGTAGATTTAATCTGTCCTTCAGGATTCTTTCCAATAATTTTCCCACCACTGAGGTTAGGCTAACAGGCCTGTAATTATCCGGCCTATCCCTTTCTCCCTTCTTAAACAAGGGTACCATATTAGCAGTCCTCCGGCACCATGCCTGAATCCAAAGAGGACTGGAAAATGATGGTCAAGGACTCTGCTATTTCCTCTTTTGCTTCGCTCAACAGCCTGGGATGCATTTCATCCGGGCCTGGGGAATTATCCACTTTCAAAGCTGCTAAACCCCTCCATACCTTCTCTCTCACGATGTTTAATTCAGCCAGAATTTCACACTCCTCCTCGATAGCAGTATCGGCATTGCCCCTTTCCTTTGTGAAAACAGACACAAAGTATTTATTAAGAACCATACCAACATCTTTCACCTCCACACACAGATTACCTTCATGGGGCTCAAATTTCCCCAGGAGATGCCCCGCTTTTTTTGGTGCAAGTAGCTTTTTTTGGAGTAACTTAAAAATCGCAAATTTCCCCATTTAACCTGCTCCAGTGTAAGTCAGTTAGTTAGGTTTTTTATTAGTTTAGTTTTTTTTCTCCAAAAGGAGGCATTACCAGCCACTTCCACCTCTTTTGGCCATAGAAGCAAATTTGGCCAGCTAAGAGTTACTCCAAACTAACTTAGGCCAGTGTATGTGGCCACTTTTGTAGGCACAGAAAACCTTACGTACATATAAGAAATCAGCACAGGTAGCTCGAGATGGGGGTGAGGGGGTGCGGGGGGTGGGGGCAGGTGAGTTAGAGGATTCTAAAGCACTAAATACCTTCACAGCATCAGCACAACATCACGATATCTTCAGCACAACCTCTTCACAACATCATCAAAAATAAAGGAAAGACAAATCAGTTACTGAAAATAGAGCAGTCCTGCCTTGCTGACTGCAGAACGCTTCGGCTAGCCCTTCAGCTGGGGCGAGGGGCAGCAGGCAGACTGTAGAGGTGAGGGTTTGTTTTTCTTTTACAGTTGTTCCTAAATGTTGTGTGGTGATAATGGAACATGATTCAGTCTTAATGCAAAATATATTTTATTGGAAAGTTTACAATGCACTTCAACAACAACAGCAACAATAGCAACAACAGCAAAGAAAGGCTGCACCCATCCCTCACCCACATCTCGGGGAAAGTGCACTTCCTCATAGGGTCGGTGATGGTGGTGGGGGGATTGGGGGCCCGACTTGTGTCTCACCGGTGGCTGGTGCGTGAATTGAAATGGGAGTGGCATTTGAGTATCTGGCCTTTGTGCCCTTATTGTAGCAGCTAGTTCCCTCATGACATCTGCCATCGTTTGCACACCCTCCAAAATGCCTGCCCTCAGTTTCCGTCTCAGTGCTGATATTTCTCCTGACAGTGTCGCTACCTCATCACACACCCCACTGACGGTCGCCACGAGTGATCTTGTAAGAACATTGGTCTACTTACCCAATGACATAACCTGATTAACTTCTGATGAAGGCTAGATCTCAGGAGAGACTGGTCGGCTTCTCCTTCCCCTCGCCATGGGTCTGCCTAGTGACACCCCTCCAGTGTGAGGCGCAGGCTGGGACGGTGGAGCACTGGGTGTTCCAACATGCATTTCACCACCGCCACTGGGACCCGCAACCTCGGAAGGTGTGAAACCATGGAATGTCGCCGTGGAGCTCATGGAGGTTTCTGGCAGTGTGCTGCCCTGTACTATGGACTGATCCATATCACGATCAGCATTCTCCCGTGAACATATTTCCATGGACCGCTCCTCCCCTCACTTGCCTTGGTCTGGAGAGCACACATCTGGATCTTCAGGTGGATCTTCAGGATGTTCAGGATTGTCTTCTTCTTCTGCAAAATACAACAGAACAGTCAAATGCTGAGCAACACAGGATGGGGCAGGATGGGTGGCATGAATAGTCTTATGCGTATCAGGCCAGTCAGCAGGTTGATTTGAAGGGTGACAATGATTTTAATGACTCACCCTCACCCTCGCGTGTGGGTCCAGCTTGTGCACAGCTGATACTTTTTCTGCAGGTGTGACTCAGCAGGGCAGCTACCCTTTGTTCTAGGGGTGATAGTTGGTGCAGATTTGACGGTCCTCCTCCTGTTTTAAGTCTTTCCCTTTTGTTGTGGGCCAATTTCTTCTGCAAAGATGAAAATACAACATTTCACACATGGTGCACTTCTGATGGTGGGACTTATACAGATGGTCACGTTTACAATTGCAATTACATTTAAAGGTGAAGATATTACTTACACTCACTACTTGACCAACGTCCTGCCATTTCTTTTTGCACTGGCTTTCAGATCTTGCGGTATTCACTCCTGCGGAGTATTCTTCTGCAACTAGGTTCCATCGTCTTCTCATTTCTTTGGGTGGAACTTTTGTGAGACCACTCTTACTGATATCCAGCTCCAGCCATTTGTCAGTGACAATGACAGTGACTAGTTTCTCCACTTCCTCATGGAGGAAATTCTTTGTTCTTGTTGCACACTCTTATGTCATTGGTGTATTGGACTTACACTTGAAAAATCACAGTTTTCACCTTTCTTCCACCTATGCAACAGTCTTTTCTACTCCCTCAGCCACCCAAAAATCACTATTCACACCTTACCTTTATATATGGTCCATTGCCAATGATGCTGAGGCACTGAGGACGCTGTCCCTTTAATTGGCCGATTGCCCAGCTTCCTGCTCCATTGCGCATGCGCGCACGCTGAAACGGACATGCGTCCCCCTGTTGGCACGTGAAGAGATGCTGGCCCAAGCCCCGCCCCCATGCCGGCTGCGCTGAGCATGCACGGTAGAAGCTCCGCCCCCACCCCCCGCAGGCTCTGCAGCGCCACGCCACTGGACCAGAACGATGAAGGAGCGGCCAAATTAAAAGGTAAATTTTTGCCGCGTTTTTTGTCCCACAAAGTCGGCGTACCATGGCTAACTACGCCGCTCTAGGCAGCTGGGGAAATTTGGGCCCATTGTCTCGAATAGGCCTGACCCTTTCTTTAGTTATCCTCTTGTTCAATATATTTATAGAGCATCTTTGGCTTTTCCTTGATTTTACTTGCCAAGAATTTTTCATGCTCTCTCTTAGAATTCCTAATATCATTTTTCAATTTACCTCTGAACTTTCTACATTCCTCCTGAGATTCTATAGTATTTAAGCTTCCCTTTTTTTCCTTATCCTCCCCTGTAAGTCCCTAGACATCCTGAGGGTTCTAGAATTGTTACACGCACCCTTTTTCTTTAATGGCACATGTTTGGCCTGAGCTTTCCGGATCTCCTCCTTGAATGCCTCCCACTGTTCCGACACAGATTTACCTTCAAGTAGCTGTTTCCAGGCCACTGTGGCCAATTCACCTATCAACTTAGCAAAGTTAGCTTTTCCTCAATTGTGGACTTTTATTCCTGGTCTATCCTTGTCATTATCCATAACTACCTTGAATCTGACTGAAATATGGCTACTGGCACCTAAGTGCTCTCCCATTAATACTCCTTCCACCTGCCCAGCTTCATTCCCCAAAACTAAATCCAGAACCGCCCCCCTCCCGTGTTGGGCTTGTTACATACTGACTAAAAAAGTTCTTTTGAATGCATTTTAGTAATTCCACACCCTCTATACACATCACACTATATTTGTCCCAATCAATATTTGGATAGTTGAAATATCCTATTATTTCTGCCCTATGGTTTTTAGACTTTACAGAAATTTGCCGACATATTTGCTCCTCTATCTCCCTCCCACTGTTTGGTAGTCTAAAATACATGCCGAGTGTGATTGCCCCGTTTATATTTTTCAGTTCAACCCATATGGCCTCATTTGATAATCCCTCAAACACATCATCCCTCCTCACAGCTGGAATAGTTTCTTTAATCAATACTGTGACCCCACCCCCATTTTACCCCCCTTTCTGACTTCTCTAAAAATCCTGTAACCAGGAATATTGAGCTGCCAAACCTGCCCCTCCTTCAGCCATGTCTCTGTAATGGCTATAATGTCATACTCACAAGTGTCTACCTGTGCTCTCAGCTTATCTGCCCTATTCGCTATACGCCTTGCATTAAAGTTTAGACCAGTTGACATGGAAAGACCTGCTTGATTGCTACTTACTAACCTGTGTTTCCTCTGTCTTACAGATTCGCTTTCTGCATTCTTGCTTTCAAATTTCAGCTTTACATCCTTCGCTATTGAATTTGTTCTCAGGTTCCCATCCTTCTGCCGAACTATCTCTCGGATGGTTGGGATATGGGGGATTTGGGGGAGCCCCTCTCTCGCTGGGACAGTTGGGATATGGGGGATTTTGGGGAGCCTGTCTCTATCTCTGGGACAGTTGGGGTATGGGGGATTTGGGGGGAGCCTCTCTCTGGGACAGTTGGGGTATGGGGGATTTGGAGGAGCCTCACTCTCTCTGTGACAGTTGGGGTACGGGGGATTTGCGGGGAGCCTCTCTCTCTGGGACAGTTGGGGTATGGCGGATTTGGAGGAGCCTCTCTCTCTCTGTGACAGTTGGGGTACGGGGGATTTGCGGGGAGCCTCTCTCTCTGGGACAGTTGGGGTATGGCGGATTTGCAGGAGCCTCTCTCTCTCTGTGACAGTTGGGGTACGGGGGATTTGCGGGGAGCCTCTCTCTCTGGGACAGTTGGGGTATGGGGAATTTGGGAGGAGCCTCTGTCTGGGACAATTTGGGTACGGGGATTTGGAGGAGTCTCTCTCTCTCTGGGACTGTTAGGGTACAGGGGATTTGTGGGGGCTTCTCTCTCTCTGGGACAGTTTGGGTACTGGGGATTTGGGGGAGCCCCTCTCTCTGGGACAGTTAACGTACAGTGGATGATATTGGGGAGTCGCTCTATCTGGGACAGTTGGGGTACGGGGTATTTGGGGGGAGCCTCTCTCTCTGGGATAATTTGGATACAGGGGATTTGGGGCAGCCCCTCTCTCTGGGAGAGTTGGGGTACAACGGGTGATATGGGGGAGCCCCTCTCTCTGGGACAGTTGGGGTACAGTGGGTGGTATGGGGGAGCCCCTCCCTCTCTCTGGGATGGTTGGGGTATGAGGGGGATTCGGGGATGTGCTGAGCCCAGATTAAGTGTTTTATTTTCTCCTCTTTCTCGTCCCCCCTCAGATTCCACCGTCTCACAGAGACTGGCTGACATGAAGTCAGCGGTGCTCTCGCTCACTATCACAGTCACGCAAAGCATCCTGTTCTCTATCAGTGCCGCTATCCCCGTGCTGAAGGTCCAGTATCTGACCTTCATCCTGCAGTTGGTCAACAGTTCATTCCTGTACGGAAGTCACACTGCATTCACCGCCATCACGTAAGTCAGCCCACGATATCCAAGGAAGGGAGACCCCATTCGGGGGCCAAAGTGCGTACCGGTACATCTGGGATTGTGAGACAGGGAGCTAGAAATTCATTAACGCCCGGCTGGAGCGTCAACTTTAGAAAAGTTGTAAGTTTAGCGCCAGGCGCTAATCAACCTCCACGCCCGCGAAATTGAGTCTCTGCACTGAAAGAATGCAGGGGAGCGCTAAATCAGGCGCTAATTGCGTAGGTGAGTGGCGTTAGGCTTCAAGCGATAACGAAAATGAGGTGTGGTGTAATTGGCATTGGTGAAGGCACCTTCCAGCCATTAGAAGAGAGGGCGACTGGAGTCTGCACACCAGCCCTCAATGAATCAGGGAATGCAAAAAGATAGAAACATAGAAACATAGAAAATAGGTGCAGGAATAGGCCATTCGGCCCTTCGAGCCGACACCACCATTCAATATGATCATGGCTGATCATGCGACTTCATTCCTGCTTTCTCTCCATACCCCTTGATCCTTTCAGCCGTAAGTGCCACATCTAACTCCCGTTTGAATATATCTATGAACTGGCCTCAACAACTTTCTGTGGTCGAGATTTCCACAGGTTCACAATTCTCTGAATGAAGAAGTTTCTCCTCATCTTGGTTCTAAATGACTTACCCCTTATCCTTAGACTGTGACCCCTGGTTCTGGACTTCGCCAACATCGGGAACATTCTTCCTGCATCTAACCTGTCCAATGCCATCAGAATGGCGATATGCTGTCGGATGAAGTACAAAGTCCTTTGATGGCCCACAACACTCTGGGGACTAAGCAGCATTTATCTGTCTGCAGATACATCACGCGCTCACTTGCCGCATAACTGACCTTTAGAACGGAAGCACATCCCTTTAAGTAGCGCCCCGCCAGCCACCAGCTGACTGGTTTACGCCTCCGCTCGCTGTCGCTGTCGGTGCGAGGCGGTAAGGCGGGGGGTGCTACTGAAGTTTGCAGATCGGGCGCTCAGCGAGCGTTGCACACTCATTGACGTCATCATCTGCATGGGGAAAAGTGCCGAGGCACTAACTGTTAGTGCCATCCTCCAAGGCAATCTGCCGTGTCCTCCATGGAAAATCAGCATCCTTCCAGCAGCCATGCTGCAGCCACTGGGGCAGCACTGTGTAGGAGCACTAGGACAGGCAAAGGACAAAATACAGAAACTAAGGGAATGCACAAGGGTTATTAGTTGACATTTAATGTAATATTAGAATTAATCATAAAATATGTCAGGAATTTTTTTGTGGTGATTTTCATTTTGGCATTTTGCCCAAGAGGACGCTGTGATGTTCCGTGACAGAGGGATGGTAAGGTGGGGAAGTGTTGATCAACGGGGATCTGGGGTTTCAATCCAGGGAACTGGAATTTGATTATGTGCTCACGGTCAGCCCAGCCAGAAGAGAGATTTGCAGGCTGACTCCTCCCATTTCCCTTTTTCTCTTCCTCTTCCTCCTGAGGTTGTCACAGAACCCGTGGTGGAAAGGGCTGTGCCCTCATGATGGCCAAGTTTTGGAGGATGCAGCAGACCACCACAAGTTGGGACACCCGCTCCGATGAGTACTGGAGCAGTCAAGAAAGCAGAACCATTGCTTGAGCTCCCCAAAGGTCTGCTCGATTAAGTTCCTCGTGGCAGCATTGCTGTCATTATATGATTGCTGGCCACGAGTAGTGGGATTGAGGAAGGGATTCATCAGCCGGGGGTAGAGCGGATAGCGCTTGTTGCCTAGCAGCCATCCTCGGGTTTGACATGGTGGCTGGAAGATTCCTGGTACAGCGGACTGGCACTGGATGAAGACATCATGAGTGCTGCCAGGATAGCGGGCATTCACCATCTCGATGTGTTTGGCGTGGTCGCACACCAACTGTACATTAAGAGAGTGGTAGCCTTTGCAGTTATGTGACAGCTCAGCATTGACATGCCTCATGCACAAATCCACGTGGTAGAGCTGCGAAACACCAAAGGGCAGAAAACATTAGTGGGAGTTGTGTACAGACCACCAAACAGTAGTAGGGAGTTTGGGGATGGAATCAAAAGGAAATTAGGGACGCGTGCAATAAGGGTGCAGCAGTTATCATGGCTGACTTTATTCTGCATATTGATTGGGCTAACCAAACTGGTAGCAGTACTATGGAGGAGGATTTCCTGGAGTGTATAAGGGATGGTTTTATAGACCAATATGTCGAGGAACCAACTAGAGAGCAGGCCATCCTAGACTGGGTCTTGTGTAACGAGAGAGGATTAATTAGCAATCTGGTCATGTGGGGTCCCATGGGAAGAGTGACCATAACATGATAGAATTCTTCATTAAGATGGAGAGTGACATAGTTAATTCAGAGACTAGGGTCCTGAACTTAAAGAAAGGAAACTTCGACGGTATGAGATGTGAATTGACTAGGATAGACTGGAGAATGATACTTAGAGGGTTGACGGTGGATAGGCAATGGCAGACATTTAAATATCACATGGCTGAACTACAACAATTGTACATCCCTGTGTGGCATAAGAATAAAAAAAGGGAAGGTGGCTCAATCGTGGTTAACAAGGGAAATTAGGGAAAGTGTTAAATCCAAGGAAGAGGCACATAAATTGGCCAGAATAAGCAGCAAACCTGAGGACAGGGAGAAATTTAGAATTCAGCAGAGGAGGATTAAGGGCTTAATTAGGAGAGGGAAAATAGAGTATGAGAGTAAGCTTGCAGGGAATATAAATACTGACTACAAAAGCTTCTATATATATGTGAAGAGAAAAAGATTAGTGAAGACTAATTTAGGTCCCTTGCAGTCAGAATCAGGGTGATTCATAATGGGAAACAAGGAAATGGCAGACCAATTGAACAAATACTTTTCTTCTGTCTTCACTAAGGAACACATGAATAACCTCCCAAAAATACTGGGGAACCGAGGGTCTAGCCAGAATGGGGAACTGAGTGAAATCCTTATTGGTCAGGAAATGGTGTTCGGGAAATTGAAGGGACTGAAGGCTGATAAATCCCCAGGGCCTGATAGTCTGCATCCCAGAATATTTAAGGAAGTGGCCCTAGAAATAGTGGATGCATTGGTAGTCATTTTCCATCAGTCTATAGACTCTGGTTCAGTTCCTATGGCCTGGAGGGTAGCTAATGTAACCCCATTTTTTAAAAAAGGAGGGAGAGAAAACACGGAATTATAGACTGGTTAGCCTGACATCGGTAGTGGGAAAAATGTTGGAATCAATTATTAAAGATGTAATAGCAGCGCATTTGGAAAGCAGTGACAGGATCGGTCCAAGTCAGCATGGATTTATAAAAGGGAAATCATGCTTGACAAAGCTTCTAGAATTTTTTTAAGATGTAACTAGTGGAGTGGATAAGGGAGAACCAGTTGATGTGGTGTATTTGGACTTTCAAAAAGATTTTGACAAGGTGCCACACAAGAGATTAGTGTGCAAAATTAAGGCACTTGATATTGGGGTCAATGTATTGACGTGGATAGAGAACTAGCTGGCAGACAGGAAGCAAAGAGTGGGTATAAACGGGTCCTTTTCAGAATGGCAGGCAGTGTCTACTGGGGTGTCACAGGATTCAGTGCTGGGACTCCAGCTATTTACAATATACATTCATGATTTAGACAAAGGAATTGAATGTAATATCTCCAAGTTTGCAGATGACACTGAGCTGGGTGGCAGTGTGAGGTGCGAGGAGGATGCTCGGAGCCTGCAGGGGGACTTGGACAGGTTAGGTGAATGGGCAAATGCATGGCAGATGCAGTATAATGTAGATAAGTGTGAGGTTATCCACTTTGGTTGCAAAAACAGGAAGGCAGATTATTATCGGAATGGTGACAGATTAATAAAAGGGGCGGTGCAACGAGACCTGGGTGTCATGATACATCAGTCATTGAAAGTAGGCAATACAGGTACAGCAGGCAGTAAAGAAGGCAAATGGCATGCTGACCTTCATAACGAGGTGATTTTAGTATAGGAGCAGGGAGATCTTACTGCAATTGTACAGGGCCTTGGTGAGACCACACCTTGAGTAATGTGTGCAGTTTTGGTCCCCTAATCTGAGGAAGGACATTCTTGCTATTGAGGGAGTGCAGCAAAGGTTCACCAGACTGATTCCCGGGATGGCAGGACTGACCTATAAAGATAGACTGGATCGACTAGGCTTATATTCACTGGAATGTAGAAGAATGAGAGAGATCTCATCGAAACATGTAAAATTCTGATGGGATTGGACAGGTTAGATGCAGGAAGAATGTTCCCGATGTTGGGGAAGTCCAGAACCAGGGGTCACAGTCTAAGGATAAGAGATGAGCCATTTAGGACCGAGATAAGGAGAAACTTCTTCACTCAGAGAGTTGTGAACCTGTGGAATTCTTTACCACAGGAAGTTGTTGTGTCCAGTTCGTTCGATATATTCAAAAGGGAGTTAGATGTGGCTGTTACGGCTAAAGGGATGAAGGGGTATGGAGAGAAAGCAGGAATGGGGAACTGAAGTTGCATGATCAGCCATGATCTTATTGAATAGTGGTGCAGGCTCGAAGGGCCGAATGACCTACTCCTGCACCTATTTTCTATGTTTCTATGTTTCTATGTGAGAAGACAGTGAAGTCCCTTCTACTGGAGTTCAGAGCCTCTGTGACCTAGTAGATGTAGCGATGGATAGCAAACTGTGAGATGTTAGCGCTGACATCTGTTCCAGCCCAGAAGAATCAGTTGGGGAAAAATTCAGGGCCAAGTCACCTTGAGGGCCACTGGCAGCAATGTCGTCGCCCCGATCTCAGGCTGCAGGTCTGGATGTTGGAGGTGGCAGAAATCTGTGACTACATCCTTGGTGACACGGAGCCTCCCAACACACTGCTCCTGGTTTAGGTGTAGGAATGAGAAGTGCTCCCTGAAGACACTCGGTGGGTAAGGCCTCTGCTGACAGCCCTTCTCCCCCTCCTCCACCTCCCATTGTGGGCAGCTTGTCTTTGCTGCCACTGCTCCATCTCCATGTTATGCTGCAGTGTGAGGGGGACTACAGGTAGAGCCCCCTTGACTGGCAGCAAGTGGTGTATTCAGAGGCCTTCCAGTTCCAACCAATGCCTTCCCATGTCCAGCAGCACTCCCTGCATACTTTAACAATGTTATAAATGTCTTCCAACAAGCCAGTATTGATATGAACACTGCAAGAGCCAGTACAAGAGAAATAATCAACTGACCACAGTGACTACACTTCAAAAGTACTTCATTGGCTGTAAAGCGCTTTGAGAAGTCCGGTGGTCGTGAAAGGCGCTATACAAATGCAAGTTGAATGTTTCCCTTTAAATAGCGCTGGTGGGGTCCCTCGTGTAGCTGATCACATGTCCAGCTGTGCGTGTTTCGGAGAAGCCGTTGTTTGGGACGGCGATGTCCAAAATGGCAGGTCATGCATCAAATCAGCATTGCACGCTGACTGACGTCACGATCTGCCGACTCTGCACACGGCCTGCACAAGCTCATCCTGCCCGTGTTATCGCTCGCACCAAGATGGCGACCAGTGTGGGCCGCGCCGGAAGTGGGTGGAAGCGAGGCAGACGCCATTTTTTCCCCCTAACCCAAACCGGCCTTAACTGCCGGCGCTAAGGTGCCAAATTTCAGGGCCCAGGAGTTCATTCAGACTCCAATACTCATTGTTAGATCTGGTATTCTGAGACCAGGAGTCCATTCAGACTCCCCACACACACACACACAGGTAAATCTGGGACCCTGAGACCAGGAGTTCATTCAGACTCCCCACACATACACACACAGGTAAATCTGGAGCCCTGAGACCAGGAGTCCATTCAGACTCCCCACACACACAGACACACACACACACACAGGTAAATCTGGAGCCCTGAGACCAGGAGTCCATTCAGACTCCCCACACACACAGACACACACACACACACAGGTAAATCTGGAGCCCTGAGACCAGGAGTCCATTCAGACTCCCCACACACACAGACACACACACACACACAGGTAAATCTGGAACCCTGAGACCAGGAGTCCATTCAGACTCCCCACACACACAGACACACACACACACACAGGTAAATCTGGAACCCTGAGACCAGGAGTCCATTCAGACTCCCCACACACACACTATGATTAGAGAAGATGGTTCCAATTGTGGGAAGGGCGCAAAACTAGGAAATCATCAATCGAAAATTGTCACAAATAAATCCCGTAGGAAAGGAGAAACTTCTTTACCCAGAGAGTGGTTAGAAAAAGAAAAGAAAAAGAAAGACTTGAATTTATATAGTGCCTTTCACGACCACCAGACGTCTCAAAACACTTCTCAGCCAATGAGACCTGGGTGATATGGTACATCAGTCATTGAAGTTTGTCATGCAGTTACAGCTGGTGGTGAAGAAGGCAAATGGCATGTTGGCCTTCATAGCTAGAGGATTTGCGCATAGGAGCAGGGAGGTCTTAATACAGTTGTACAGGGCCTTGGTGAGGCCACACCTGGAATATTATGTTCAGTTTTGGTCCCCTCATCTGAGGAAGGACGTTCTTGCTATTGAAGGAGTACAGCGAAGCTTCACCAGATTGATTCCTGGGATGGCAGGACTGACATATGAGGAAAGACTGGATCAACTGGGCTTGTATCCACTGGAGTTTAGAAGAATGAGAGGGGATCTCATAGAAACATATAAAATTCTGACGGGATTGGACAGGTTAGAGGCAGGAAGAATGTTCCTGTTGCTGGGGAGTTCCAGAACCAGGGGTCACAGTCTAAGAATAAGAGGTAACCATTTAGGACCGAGATGAGGGGAAACTTCTTCACTCAGAGAGTGGTTAACCTGTGCAATTATCTACCACAGAAAGTTATTGAGGCCAGTTCATTAGATATATTCAAAAGGGAATTAGATATGGCCCTTACAGCCAAGGGGATCAAGGGATCTGGAGAGAAAGCAGGAAAAGGAAACTGAGGTTGAATGATCAGCCATGATCTTATTGAATGGCGGAGCAGGCTCGAAGGGCCGAATGGCCTGCTCCTGCACCTAATTTCTATGTTTCTATGTTTCTATGGAGTGCAGTCACTGGTGCAATGTAGGAAACGCGGCAACCAATTTACACACAAGCAAGCTGTGTGGAACTCGCTACCAAATAGCAGAGATACATTTAAGGGGAAGCTAGATAAACACATGAAGGAGAAAGGAATAGAGGGATATGTTGACGGGGTGAGATGAAGAGGGGTGGGAGGAGACTCAAATGGAGTATAAACGCCGGCATGGACCAGTTCGGTCAAATGGTCTATTTCTGTGCTGTCGACCCAATGTAATTCTCTGAACGTCCTCCTCTCTCTCTGCTTGTTCCCTGCAGGTTCCCTCCTCGCCACTTTGGGAAGGTCTATGGACTGCTACTGGCTCTTGCGGCAATTGTAAATCTGCTCCAGTACCCTTGCTTCATTCTGGTCAAGGGACCCTTGCACGGTGACCCCTTGTATGTGAGTATCGGGAGGTCCGGGTCTCCCTGTGATCTGTGCCAGACAGTCACGGGTACAGTGAGATAGAGAGAGACAGTAGGCTTTATAAATAGAGGCATAGAGTACAAAAGTCAGGAAGTTATGCTGAACCTTTATAAGACATTGGTTCGGCCCTAGCTGAAGTACTGCGTCCAATTCTGGGCACCACACGTTAGGAAAGACCTGAAGGCCTTGGGGAATGCAGAAGAGATTTCGGAGAATCTGGAAAAGCTGGGGCTTTTCTCCTTAGAGCAGAGAAGGCTAAGAGGAGATTTGAAGAAGTGTTGAAAAACCTGAAGGGTTTACATAGAGTAAATAAAGAGGAACTGTTTCCAGTGGCTGAAGGGACCGGAGGGACAGATTAGTAAAAGAACCAGAGGCGTCTGAGCAAACATTTTTTTCCACAACAAGTGGTTAGGATTTGGAATGCACTGCCTGGTAGGGTGGTGGATACAGATTCAAAAGTAACTTTCAAAAGGGAATTGGATAAATACTTAAAATGAGAAAAAATTGCAGGGATATGGGGTAAGAGCGGGGAGTGGGACTAACTGGATTGCTCTTCGAAAGAGCTGGCACAGACTCGATGGGCCGAATGGCCACCTTCTGTGCTGTACTATTCTATGATTCTATGATAAGGGTTTGAGATTGCTGTTGCCTGAACACAAACTCTCTGTTTGCCTTTTTTTGTCCCTCTTGACGCAGTTGAACATCGGATTAATCGTCCTGGTAACCTTGACATATGTCCATCCCATCAATGTTTACCTGCACTGCCGACGGGAAACCCAGCAGAGAGGCACAGTGAAGCACTACCGAGTCGAAGTGCCAGGCTTGGGAGAGACGGACGATCAACCTGTGTCGGGAAACGATATCTGAGCTGGACATCTGCTTGGGGTGGGAGGTGTCGGGGATGGTGTCAAGTGGGGGTGGGGTGGGGGGTGTTCTGGAGTGGGTGTGGGCAGGTGTAGTATGGGGGCTCATGGTTGGAGGGGTGCTCTGTACAGGTGTGGGTTTGTGAGCATGTAAGTTGGGAGATGGGGGGGGTTGGGGTTGGGTGTGTGGGGTATTGGGGTGTGGGTTTGGGGGCTGTAGATTGGGGCGTCGGGGGCCAGGGTTGGGGGGTGTATGGGGTGTTGGGGTGTTGGTTTGGGAGCATGTAGGTATGGGGGTTGGTGTTGGAGGGGATGTGGGGTGTTGGGGTGTGAGTTTGCGGGGGTGTAGGTTGGGGAATGGGGGGGTCAAGTTGGGAGGGTGTGAGGAGTTGGAGTGGGTTTGGAAGGGTGCAGGTTGGGGGGGGGTCAGTGTTAGGGGGATGTGGGGTGTTGAGGTGTGGGTTTGAGGTGGTGTAGGTTGGGGGTGGGGGTGTGTGGGGTGTTGAGTTGTGGGTTTGGGGGGGTGTAGGATGGGGGTGGGGGGTGGGGGTGTGTGGGATGTTGGGTTGTGGGTTTTGGGGGGTGTAGGATGGGGGAGTTGGGGGGTGTTGGGGTTGGGTTTTGAGGGTGTAGCATGGGGGAGTTGAGGTTGGGGGGTGTTGGGGTGTAGGTTAGTGGGGTGTAGGATGGGGGGTGGGGGTGTTGGAGTGTGGTTATGGGGGTGTAGGATGCGGGGTGGGGGTGTTGGAGTGTGGTTTGGGGGGTGTAGGATGGGGGGTGGGGGTGTTGGAGTGTGGTTTGGGGGGTGTAGGATGGGGGTGTTGGAGTGTGGTTTGGGGGGTGTAGGATGGGGGTGTTGGAGTGTGGTTTGGGGGGTTTAGGATGGGGGGTGGGGGTGTTGGAGTGTGGTTTGGGGGTGTAGGATAGGGGGTGGGGTTGGGGGATGTTGAGGTTTTGAGGTGTGGGTTGGGAGGGTGTAGGTTGGGAGGGGTGAGGGTAAGCCGGGGTGAAGTTTGGTTTCAAGCAATTCCCAAACAAATCATTTACAAAAAAGATCAATTGGAAACAGTGCTGTTTCCCGGGATCCCGGAGAATGAGATCTTTTCTTCAGAAGACCGGGTCAGAGACAGATTATGGACAATGTTAATTCTTTATAAGCAAACATTTTGTTTTAA
The DNA here is from genome assembly GCF_044704955.1 of Pristiophorus japonicus. NCBI lineage: Eukaryota > Metazoa > Chordata > Chondrichthyes > Pristiophoridae > Pristiophorus > Pristiophorus japonicus. Next base: position 228,256,040 of record NC_091983.1, read on the forward strand.
TCTGTGGGATTATCCAATGCAAATAGTCCTCTTCTCCCCTCCTCCCCTCCCCTCTCTCCTTCTCCCCTCCCCTCTCTCCTTCTCCCCGCCTCTCTCCTTCTCCCCTCCCCTCTCCTTCTCCCCTCCTCTCTCCTTCTCCCCTCCTCTCTCCTTCTCCCCTCCTCTCTCCTTCTCCCCTCCCCTCTCCTCCTCCCCTCCCCTCTCTCCTTCTACCCTCCTCTCTCCTTCTCCCCTCCTCTCTCCTTCTCCCCTCCACTCTCTCCTTCTCCCCTCCCCTCTCTCCTTCTCCCCTCCTCTCTCCTTCTCCCCTCCTCTCTCCTCTCCTCCCCTCTCCTTCTCCTCTCCCCTCTCCTTCTCCACTCCCCTCTCCTTCTCCCCTCCTCTCTCTTTCTCCCCTCCTCTCTCGTTCTCCCCTCCTCTCCTTCCCTCTCTCCTTCTCCCCTCCTCTCTCCTTCTCCCCTCCCCTCTCCTCCTCCCTTCCCCTCTCTTCTTCTCCTCTCCCCTCCTCTCTCCTTCTCCACTCTCTCCTTCTCCCCTCCCCTCTCCTCCTCCCTTCCCCTCTCTCCTTCTCCTCTCCCCTCCTCTCTCCTTCTCCCCTCCTCTCCCCTTTTCCCCTTCCCTCTCTCCTGCTCTCATTCCCTCTCTCCTTCTCCCCTCCCCTCTCCCCTTCATCCCTCCTCTTTCTTTCTCCCCTTCCCTCTTTTTCTTTCCCGTTCCTTCCCTCTCTCTCTCTCTCTCTCTCTCTCCTTCCAAGGGACTGAGTGTAATGTAGCCAAGTTTGCTGATGAGACAAAGATGAGAGGAAAAGCAATGTGTGAGGAGGATACAAAAAACCTGCAAAAGGACATAGACAGGCTAAGTGAGTGGGCAAAAATTTGTCAGATGGAGTATAATGTTGGAAAGTGTGAGGTTATGCACTTTGGCAGAAAAAAACGAAGAGCAAGTTATTATTTGAATGGAGAAAAATTGCAAAGTGCTGCAGTACAGCAGGACCTGGGGGTACTCGTGCATGAAACACATAAGGTTGGTATGCCAATACAGCAAGTGATCAGGAAGGCCAATGGAATCTTGGCTTTTATTGCAAAGGAGATGGAGTATAAAAGTCTTGCTACAGTTATACAGGGTATTGGTGAGGCCACACCTGGAATACTGCGTGCAGTTTTGGTTTCTATATTTAAGAAAGGATATACTTGCTTTGGAGGCAGTTCAGAGAAGGTTCACTCGATTGATTCTGGGGATGAGGGGGTTGACTTATGAGTAAAGGTTGAGTAGGTTGGGCTTCTACTCATTGGAATTCAGAAGAATGAGAGGTGATCTTATCGAAATGTATAAGATTATGAGGGGGCTTGACAATGTGGATGCAAAGAGGATGTTTCCACTGTTAAGGGAGACTAGAGCTAGGGGGCATAATCTTAGAATAAGGGGCCGCCCATTTAAAACTGAGATGAGGAGGAATTTCTTCTCTCAGAGGGTTGTAAATCTGTGGAATTCGCTGCCTCAGAGAGCTGCGGAAGCTGGGTCATTGAATAAATTTAAGACAAAGATAGACAGTTCTTAACCGATAAGGGAATAAGAGATTATGGGGAGCGGGCAGGAAAGTGGACCTGAGTCCATGAGATCAGCCATGATTTTATTGAATGGTGGAGCATGCTCGAGGGGCCGTATGGCCTACTCCTGCTCTTATTTCTTATGTTCTTATCTCCCCTCTCTCTCTCCTACTCCCCTTCCCCCTCTTCGTTTCTTCTCCCCTCCATCTTCCCTCCTCTCTCTACTTCTCCATTTCCCCTGTCCTTCTCCCTTCCCCTCTTCTACTTCTGCCCCCCCTCTCTCCTTCTGCTCTGCTTGTTCTTTCCTCTCTCTCCTTCTCCCCTTCTATCCTTCTACCCTTTCCCCTCTCCTTCTCTCTTTCCCTCTCTCCCTCTGCTCTCCTTTTCCCCACCTATCTTTTCTCCACCATCCCCCCTCTCATTCTTCCCTCCCCCTCTCTCCTTCCCTTCGCCTCCTTACTTACTTGCCAGCTTCATTATACCTTTTACGCTGCATGATCAAGGTCTCCACAATTGTTAGAGGTTTTGTACTGTTCCCATTAAAGAATTTCCCTTTTAAGGGTGCCGGAAGTGGTGCCTGCAATGACACCAGAGTGTTTTGCAGGAGTACATTTCCCTTTTAAGGATGCCAGAAAGGGCACTGCTGCAGGAAGAAGTGTCACACCAGTTATCTGTGAAATGGATTTCCTTTTTAAGGATGGCAGTGTGGGGCCCACAGAAGCAACAGTGTTCTTTATGAAGAATACCTGTACGCAATGTGCAGAGTGTACGGCTCCCTGTAGAGGACAAGCAACTCACAACAAGTCAAAATAATGGCTAGTGTGCTTAAGATTAATGTTTGGTTGGTTTGAGTGTTTAAGAGCAGTGTTGGTTGGTAATAAGTGAAGTGAATTATCAATCATATTACTGTCTCTACCTGTGCAAATGTGTTTAAAGGATAAGGAAGGAATTATCCAACAATTGTAATGTAGGGAAAAACTGCAGCCAAATTGTGCACAGCAAGCTCCCACAACAGTAATATGATCACTGACCAGATAATCTGTGTGTTTTATGATGTTGATTGAGGAATAAATATTGGGCCCAGGACACCAGGGAGAACTCCACTCTTCCACGGGATCTTTTACGTCCACTGTCATGTATTTAACCATCTTGCAATGATATAGTCATGTAACTGTAACTCATGTACACGGTACATGGACACGGTACCTGTACCCTAGAAATGCACACCCTGACCACAGGGGGTGAACTTGCAGGAGACACTCCTCACCTGGGTTTCCAGGAATAAAAGGGGAGGTCCCACCCAGGGTCAGCACTCCTTGGTCCTGGCAATAAAGGTGAAGGTCACAGAGTGACTGTGTCTGATATATCTATGCCTCGTGTGAGTTTGTATTAAGGTGCAAGGACACTATATTTGGTGATGTAAAACGGGATTCACCAAACCTCGAGGATGGCCACCGGTGGCACAGAGGAATGTTACTGTGTGGATGAGGACTGGGACGACTTCGTGGAAAGACTCCAGCAGAGCTTTGTCACAAAGGACTGGCTGGAAGAGAGAGCGGCTGACAAGCGGAGGGCGCATCTACTGATCAGCTACGGACCACAGACCTATGCGCTGATGGAAGACCTGCTCGCACCCCAAAAGCCAGTGGACAAGTCCTTTGAAGAGCTCAGCCAGCTGATCAGTGAGCATCTCAAGCCAGCGAGTAGCATACACATGGCACGGCACCGGTTCTACTCTCACCGGCGTCGGGAGGGACAAAACGTCTCGGACTTCGTGACGGAACTGTGGCGCTTGGCCAGTCTCTGTACGTTCTCCGATACCTGCAGGTGGGAGATGATAAGGGACTTTTTCATCAAGGGCATTAATCATGCCGGCATTTTCAGGAAGCTCATAAAGACTAAGGACTTGACTTTAGAAGGGGCGGTGCTGATAGCTCATACCTTTATGGCAGGGGAAGAGGAGACTAAGCTAAGTTACGCGCGCAGCCCTGGTCCAAATAGTGGCGACGGACCAGGGAGTTAACATGGTGAACGCGGCTCGGGACCCCGCAGGCAGGCAAGGGCATTTTGAAACCGCCCAGGCAGCAACAGGCTCTAGGGTCGGCTCGCAACAAGGACAATGGAAAGGGGATCGGCAATACACGCCATCTCGAGGAACAATGCGTCCCACGATGGGACCATTAACACCCACCATCAGAGTGCTTAGAAACAGCCAAATGGGCAATCAGAGAGGAATGCCTGGTAATAGTCCTTTTGTTAACAGCAATCTCAATCTCAGCTCATGCTGGAGGTGCAGAGGTAGACACACTGTGAAAAGCTGCAGGTTCCAGCAATATATCTGTAGGATTTGTAATGTCAGTGGACACTTGGCCAGGATGTACAAAAAGGCAGTAGTGAGGCTAATCTCTGAGACAGAGGAACCCGACGAGGGGTCTGCAATGCAGGATGAGGCCTAGGGTAAAGCCATAGATGCTGAAGTTCAGCGGGTTCATGTGGCTGATGTCCACAGCTCATACACCAAAACGCCACCCATGACGATGAATGTCTTACTGAATGGCATCCTGGTACACATGGAGCTGGATGCAGGAGCAAGCCAGTCATTCATGAGCGCCCAACAAATTGAGAGTCTATGGCCACGCAGAGCTAGCAGACCCAAACTGGAACACATTAAGATGCAGCTATGAACGTACACCAAAGAGATCATCCCAGCGCTGGGCAGTGCAAATTTGGTGGTAACACATAATGGATTACAGAACCGGCTGCCACTCTGGATCGTTCCGGGAAATGGCCCCGCGCTTGTGGGGAGGAGTTGACTAGCCGAGATGAATTGGAAATGGGGGGATGTGCTCGCCATTTCATCCGTGGAACGAAGTTCATGCTCACAGGTCCTGCAAAAATTCGGGTCACTGTTTCAACCCGGTGTCGGAACGTTCAAGGGCACTAAAGTAGTGATACGCATCACTCCGGACGCCAGACCAGTGCACCACAAAGCCAGAGCGATGCGTGAAAAATTTGAATGTGAACAGGACAGGCTGCTCAGAGAGGGCTAATTTCAGCCGTTGAATTCAGCAACTAGGCAAGTTCCATCCTTCCCATCCTCAAAGCAGATGGCTCGGTCAGGATTTGTGGCGACTACAAAGCCACCATCAACCGAGTATTGCTGCAAGACCAATACCCGCTTCCGAGAGTGAAGGACCTTTTTGCTACACTGGCAGGTGGCAAGCTGTTCACGAAGTTGGACCTCACTTCGGCCTACATGACTCAGGAACTGGCTAAAGAATCCAAGCTTCTGACCACCATCACGACACACAAGGGATTATTTGTCTGCAACAGGTGTCCGTTTGGCATTCGTTCGGCAGCAGCTATCTTTCAGAGAAACATGGAAAGTTTGCTCAAATCCATTCCTGGAACAATCGTATTCCGAGACGACATTCTCACAATGGGTAGAGACACCGAAGAACATCTCCACAGCCTGGAGGAGGTGCTACGCCGATTGTATCGGGTAGGCTTGCGGCTAAAAAAGGTCAAGTGTGTGTTTTTGGCCCCAGAGGTCGAGTTTTAGGGCAGGAGGGTTGGCTCATACAGGATCCGGCCCACTGAATCAAAAACGGAGGCGATCCACTGGGCACCCAGGCCCGGCAACACGTAGGAGTTGCAAACATTCATGGGACTTTTGAACCATTTCGGGAACTTTCTGCCGAACTTAAGCACATTGTTGGAGCCATTACACATGCTCCTGCGTAAAGGTTGTGAATGGTTTTGCGGGGGACTGTCAAGAATGGGCTTTCAATAAGGCGAGGAACCTGCTGTGTTCCAACAAACTGTTGACTTTGTATGACCTCTGTAAAAAACTGGTCTTAACATGCGATGCATCAACCTACAGGGTTGGGTGTATGTTGCAGCAGGGCAACGATGACAGTCGACTCCAACCGGTGGCTTACGCCTCCAGGTCGCTCTCCCAGGCAGAGCGTAGATACGGCATGGTTGAGAAGGAAGCACTTGCATGTGTTTACGGTGTGAAAAAGATGCACCAGTACCTTTTTGGTAGAAAGTTCGAGCTAGAGACAGACCACAAGCCGTTAACATCCTTATTGTCCGACAGCAAGGCTGTCAACGCCAATGCGTCAGCTCGCATACAGTGCTGGGCCCTCACGCTGGCTGCGTATGCCGACACCATACAGCACCGGCCAGGCACCGAAAATTGCACTGACGCGCTCAGCAGGCTCCCACTGGCCACCACCGAGGGGACGTTGGAGCAGAGCACCGAGATGCTCATGGCCGTTGAGGCTTTTGACACTGCGGGCACCCCCATCACAGCCTGCCAGATCAAACTCTGGACTAACAGGGACCCCCTCCTATCCATGATAAAGAAATGTGTCCTGACTGGGGATTGGGCGCCCGCACACAGGGCGTGCCCCGAGGAAGTCAAACCATTTCAGAGACGGATGGATGAGCTCTCCATCCAAGCCGACTGCCTGCAATGGGGCAGCCAGGTAGTCATGCCCCAGAAAGGAAGGGAAGCGTTCATCAGGGAACTCCACAGTGAGCACCCTGGCATCGTGTTAATGAAGGCCATTGCCCGGTCACATGTATGGTGGCCAGGGATTGACTCAGACCTGGAACATTGGGTTCGCAGGTGCACGACATACCCGTGGCCCTGGCGCACCAGACCATGGTCACGTATTCACGTAGACTATGCGGGCCCGTTCATGGGGAAAATGTTCCTGATCGTTGTCGATGCATACTCGAAGTGGATCGAGGGCATCATATTGAACTAGTGCATGACATCCATCACTGTGGAGAGTCTGCTTACGGTTTTCGCGACCCATGGCTTGCTGAACAGCCTGGTCAGTAACAATGGCCCGTGTTTCACCAGCCATGAATTCCAGGAGTTTATGTCGGGCAATGGTATCAAACACGTCCGGACAGCGCCGTTCAAGCCGGCTTCCAATGGTCAAGCGGAACGAGCGGTCCAAGTCATAAAACAGGCATGCTACGCATTCAAGGACCCTCCCTTCAGTACCGCCTATTGCGCCTCCTGCTGGCCTACAGGTCCCACACGCACTCGCTCATGGGAGTCCCGCCAGCGGAACTCCTCATGAAACGCATGCTAAAGACGCGCTGTCCCTCATTCACCCAGCCCTGGCAGACATTGTTGAGGGCAAGCACCAGTCCCAAACCTAGCGCCATAATCGAAACTCAAGGGGGAGGTGTATAGAAATAGATGACCCAGTATTTGTTCTTAACCATGCTTTGGGACCCAAGTGACTTGAGGGCACCGTAATTGGGCAAAGAAGGAAATAGAGTCATGGTGGTCCGACTAAACAATGGGCAGATATGCCGCAAACACTTGGAGCAAGTAAAGAAAAGGTTCAGCATAGACACGGAGGAACCTGAAGAAGAGCATGAGATGGCACCCACACCACTGCTAGCAATGAGCAACAAAGACAGCCATCAGCATGCACAGTCCCTGCGACCAGCCCGGACAGGCCAGAATCACCTCACGTGACAGAGACGCGTGCCGAGGCTCAGCCACCAGAGCCACAACTGTGTCGCTCCACGAGAGAGCGATGACCACCTGACAGACTTAACCTCTGTAACAAAAAGACTGAAGGGGGGAGGTGATGGCATGTATTTAACCATCTTGCAATGACATAGTCATGTAACTGTAACTCATGTACACGGTACCTGTACCCTAGAAATGCACACCCTGACCACAGGGGGATGAACTTGCGGGAGACACTCCTCACCTGGGTTTCCAGGTATAAAAGGGGACATCCCACCCAGGGTCAGCACTCCTTGGTCCTGGCAATAAAGGTGAAGGTCACAGAGTGACGGTGTCTGAGATATCTATGCCTCGTGTGAGTTTGTATTAAGGTGCAGGGACACTACATCCACCAGAGAGGGCAGTCCCCTCGACTACATTTGTGCAGTGAATTGTTCCCAGAGCGGGGTGGGAACCTGAGAGTAGATTCAGACGGAAAAGAAGAAAAGCTGGAAATGGAAGGTAGAAAATTAGTAAACGAGTTTGGAAGTCAGAGAAAATGAAGGCTCGAAAATAGACAACAAGGGAGTTTGGCCATGCTAAATGGTATATACTTCAATGCAAGGAATCGAGGGAACAAGCAGATGAGCTGAGGACACAGATAGACACGTGGGAGTATTATATTATAGCTATTACTGAGAAACGGCTCAAAGAAGGGCAGGAATGGCAGCTCAACATTCCTGATTACAGGGTATTCAGACTAGGGGGTTAAAATATTGATTGAAGAAACAATTACAGTTGTGATGAGGGACGATATGCACGAAGGATCATCAAATGAGACAATATGGATCGAATTGAAGAACAAAAAAGGGGCAGTGACATTGCTGGAAGTGTACTATAGACCCCCAAACAAGAAGTGCAAAAACAATGGGGCAGTAATAGTGGGGAATTTCAACTACCCTAATATTACCTGGGATAGAATTGGTGCAAAAGGTATAGAGGGAGCAGAACCTTTTTCGCCAGTGCATAGCAAGGCCAATAATAAAGGGGGCGGTTCTCAAAGATTCATAGATTCTAGAAGTTTACAGCACATTTCGGCCCACCTGCAGGTTACGGCACTTCAAGTGCACATCCAAGTATTTTTCAATGTGGTGAGGGTTTCTGCCTCTACCACCCTTTCAAGCAGTGAGCTCCAGACGACCAAAATCGTCTGTGTGAAGAAATTTCCACTCAGTTCCCTCTAATCCTTCTACCAATTACTTTAAATTTAATGTCCCCTGGCTGTTGACAGCCCCGCTAAAAGAAACAGGCCCTTTCTATCTACTATATCCAGGCCCCTCATAATTTTATACACCTCAATGTGGTCGCCCCTCAGCCTCCTCTGTTCCAAGGAAAACAAACCCAGCCTATCCAAACTGTCCTCATAGCTAAGGTTCTCCACTCCCGGCAACATCCTCATAAATCTCCTCTGTACCCTCTCCAGTGCAACCACGTCCTTCTTGTAATGCTGCAGGGTGTTTTGTGTGCTCCGTGTCTCTATGACTCTCCCTTGAGTCGACCCATGCTTTAAAACTCCCCGGTTTGAGTTGTTTCCCTTTGGACGGCAGGAGCTTTTGCCAATAGTTCCTGCCTAGCCCGTTGATTAGCGGGTAATCCCACACAGAGAGAGACCAAGGTCAGATAGGTCTTCTCCTATGTCCGATACGCAGCATCCCCAGCGGGATTACTGTGTAACCCGGCCGTGAGCGGATGCCACCCGGTTGGTCATCCGAATTATACCGCGAACCACAAGCCCCACAACCCCCAAGTTCGGACACAAGGAGTTACTATGGATAGATTATAATTGACTCTGGCAAAACGCAATGGTTCAGGTTGGTCAAAGATCGATTCCTTTTATTACACTCACAAAACGACAACCCCTACTCCTCTCGCTTATGGCTTAAAGAGTAGGTGACTGTGGACACTAGCTTAAAACCTCAGACCAAATACCCAGCCTGTCAGTTACGCCAAACCAACCCCCTTCCTAGAATCTAAGTCTAGATAATAGAAAGCCTTCTAACTAAACCCCTCTCCTGGTTTGGTCAGAACCCACACTTGGAAGCCTCCTCACACACACACATGTGAGCCTGCATCTTGGACACCTGCAGTTCCTCAGCAGCCAAACACACTGGTGGTCTTGGGGATTTCCAGAGGTGTATGCTGGATATAATTACCAGCCCTTGTCGTTGATTCATGCGGTCCCGGGTCCGTTCGACTCTAAAGACAAAACCGTGCAAATAGAGGCGTGCGATGAGGCCTAGAGTGTTACATTCAGATGTTACAGCGAAGCACTCACTTTGGGCGTTCCTGGAGAGTTGACGGACGCGTAGCCACGTGGGGAACACCGTTCCAGATGGTGGAGAAAAGTAAGCACTGAATCCCCCAAAGTTCAGTATCTTTATACGCCGTATAATACACAAAACTGACTGGGCAGTTCCTGGTTACCATGGTCGCAGAGATGCTAGTTGGTCTTCCTGGTGACGTCTCTGTCCTGGATTGGTCAACTTGATGAAAACAATGGTAGGCCATTTCTGTAGATGAGCAGTTCTCGAAGTGCAAACTGTTTGTTGAGTTCTTGACTGCTCCTTCACTGAAAGAGTCCAGAGGTGTTACAATTGGCCTGCAAACCTCATTGTCCATCCAGACATCCCGGACAAAAGGTGTCTTTCCACAAATCACACAAAGTTCAAAATGAAAGCTCCTGCTATCAGTCCTTTTTAAAGTCCAAATGTTCAAACTCAATTTTGAAACACAGCCCATGTGCATCTCCATTTTAAAAGGGTACAGATCCATTTTAAAAGTCCAAAAATCCTTCCGGCCCATACACACAGTGATGTTGGCACTGGCCAAATCCTACAGCTCACAGTGGCTGCTAGGGCACGGAATGTACTCTGGGTGGCATCTTCAATATTCATCACCAAGACTGGCTCAGTAGTACCAACGTTGACAGAGCTGGCTGAGTCCTGAAGGACATCGCTGCCAGACTGGGCTCACGATGGGTGGTGAGAGAACAAACACAAGGAAAAATCCTACTTGATCTCGGCCTCACTTCTTCCGTCGCAGATGCATCTGTGCATGACAGTATTGGTAGCAGTGACCACTGCACAATCCGTGTGGAGAAGAAGTCCCATCTTCACAGAGAGAACACTCATTCATCGTATTGTTGGCACTATCATTGTGCTAAAAGGGATAGATTAAGAACACTTCAGCAGCACAGAACTGGGTATCCATGAGACTGAAGGATATGCCAGCCAATGAGGTTATGGATTGTGGTGGAATACAATTCTGCTGCTGACATCAGAAGCAACAGAATTGTATTTCACCACAATCTATAACCTCATGGGCTGGCATATCCTTCACGCTACCATTACCATCAAACCAATCCTGGTTCAATGAGGAGTGTTGAAGAGCATGCCAGGAGCTGCACTAGCTGTACCTGAAAATCAGATACCAACTTGGTGAAGCCACAACACAGGACTCTAGGCATGCTAACCAGCGGAGGCAGTAGGCTACAGACAGAGCTAAGCAATCCCACACTCAATGGATCAGATCAAAGCTCTGCAGTCCTGCCACATTCAGTCATGAATGATGAAGGACAATAAAACAACTAATGGGAGGACGAGGCTCCATGAACATCCCTATTCTCAACTGTGGCACAGCATGTGAGTGCAAAAGACAAGGCTGAAGCCTTCGCAATCATCTACAGCCAGAAATGCCGTGTGCATGACCAATCTTGGCTTCCTCCTGAGGTCCCACCATCATCACAGATGCCAGTCTTCAGCCAATTCGATTCACTCAACGTGATATCAAGAAACGGCAGAGCGCAGCGGATACAGCAAAGGCTATGGGCTATGACAACATCTTGGCTTTACAGTTGAAGGTCTTTGCTCCAGAACTAGCCGCACCTCTAGCCAAGCTAATCCAACAGTCAGTTACCGCCCCATCAGCCATTCCTCAATCCGCAGTGAAGTGATGGGGGCTGTCATCGACAATGCTATCATCAAGCAGCACTTACGTACAATTAACCTGCTCACTGATGCTCACTTTGGTTTCCGCCAGGAACTCTGCTCCTGACCTCATTACAGCCGTGGTTCAAACATGGTCAAAACGAGCTGAATTCCAGAAGTGCGATGAGAGAGGCTGCCCTCAATATCAAGTCACATTTGTGCGGCATCAAGGGGCTCGAGTAAAACTGAAGTCAATGGGGCTCAGGGGGAAACCTCTCTACTGGATGGTGTCATATCTAGCACAAAGGAAGATTGTTGTGGTTGTTGGAAGGCAATGTCCTCGTTATCACAAATTAGCACTTTCCTTCCTTCTGTTTTTCCTTCCTTCCTGCAGGGTCAAATTTAATCTGTCTATAATTCAGATCTTACCATTGATCAATACGTCAGTGCTATTTATCTTTGTCCTGTTTGGTTTCCAATACCTGGGAGTTCGGGAGCAGTGGGAGTTTGAGGAGGCCAGCTGGTGCAGACGCAGGGGCAGAAGGTAAACAAAGAAGTAGAAAGAAATCGAAGGGTGACGTCACAGCCAGGCTGGTAAGTGATTGGCTGGTGGATTGGTGAGTATATAATCTTTTTTTTCTTCTCTTTATTTCCTTATCAGTAGGTAACCTTTGACATTGTTGCCAAATTAAGTTAATCTCAGGGTTAAATCATGGCAGGAGAGCCCAGACCCATGTCATGCTCCTCCTGTGCTACGTGGGAAGCCAGGGACGCTTCCAGTGTCCCTGATGACTACATGTGCAGGAAGTGTATCCTGCTGCAGGTCCTGACAGACCACATTGCGGCACTGGAGCAGTGCATGGATTCACTCTGGGGCATCCGCAATGCTGAGGTTGTCGTGAATAGCACGTTTAGTGAGTTGGTCACACTACAGGCAAAGGTTACTCAGGCAGATAGGGAATGGGTGACCATCAGGCAGAGCAATGGAAGGAAGGTAGTGCAGGGGTCCCCTGCGTTCATCTCCCTCCAAAACAGATACACTGTTTTGGGTACTGTTGCGGGGAATGACTCATCCGGGGAAGGCAGCAGTAGCCAAGTTCATGGCACCATGGGTGGCTCTGCACACAGGAGGGCAGGAAGATGAGTGGGACAGCTAAAGTGGTAGGGGATTCTATCGTAAGGGGAATAGATAGATGTTTCTGTGGCCGCAATTGAGACTCCAGGATGGTATGTTGCCTCCCTGGTGCAAGGGTCAAGGATTTCTCGGAGCGGCTGCAGGACATTTTAGAAGGGGAAGGTGAACAGCCAGTTGTCGTGGTGCATATAGGTAACAATGATATAGGTAAAAAAACAGGATGAGGTCCGAAAAGCTGAATTTAGGAAGCTAGGAGTTAAATTTAAAAGCAGGACCTCAAAGGTAGTAATCTCAGGATTGCTACCAGTGCCACGTGCTAGTCAGAGTAGGAATTGCAGGATAGCTCAGATCAATTCGTGGCATGAGGAGTGGTGCAGGAGGGAGGGATTCAAATTCCTGGGACACTGGAACCGGTTCTGGAGGAGATGGGACCAGTACAAACCGGACGGTCTGCACCTGGGCAGGACCGGAACCAATGTCCTCGGGGGAGTGCTTGCTAGTGCTGTTGGGGAGGGGTTAAGTTAATATGGCAGGGGAATGGGAACCTATGCAGGTAGACAGAGGGAAGTAAAATGGGGCAGAAGCAAAAGATAGAATGAAGAAAAGTAAAAGTGGAGGGCAGCGAAACCCAAGGCAAAAATCAAAAAGGGCCATGTTACAGCAAAAGTCTAAAGGGACAAAGTGTGTGAAAAAGACAAGCCTGAAGGCTCTGTGCCTCAATGCGAGGAGTATTCGTAATAAGGTGGATGAATTAACTGCACAGGCAGCTAGTAACGAATATGATATAATTGGATTACGGAGACATGGCTCCAGGGTGACCAAGGCTGGGAACTCAATATCCAGCGGTATTCAACATTCAGGAAGGATAGACAAAAAAGAAAAGGAGATGGGGTAGTGTTGCTGGTTAAAGAGGAAATTAACGCAATAGTAAGGAAGGACATTAGCTTGGATGATGTGGAATCTGTATGGGTAGTGCTGCGGAATACCAAAGGGCAGAAAACATGAGTGGGAGTTGTGTACAGACCACCAAACAGTAGTAGTGAGGTGGGGGACAATATCAACCACAAATTAGGGATGCATGCAATAAAGGTACAGCAGTTATCATGGGCAACTTTAATCTACATATAGATTGGGATGACCAAACTGATAGTAGTACGGTGGCGGAGAATTTCCTGGAGTGTATTATGGATGGTTTTCTAGACGAATATTTCGAGGAACCAACTAGAGGGCTGGCCATCCTAGACTGGGTGATATCTAACGAGAAAGCCCTAATTAGCAATCTTGTTGTACGAGGCCCCTTGGAGAAGAGTGACCATAATATGGTCGAATTCTTTATTAAGATGGAGAGTGAAACAGTTAAATCAGAGACTAGAGTCCTGAACATAAAGAAAGGGTACTTCGACAGTATGAGACGTGAATTGGCTCGGGCTCAAATAGACTGGCGAATGATACTTAAAGAGTTGCCGGTGGATAGGCAAACATTTAAAGATCACATTGATGAACTTCAACAATTGTACATCCCTGTCTGGAGTAAAAATAAAATGGGGAAGGTGGCTCAACCGTGGCGAACAAGGGAAATTAAGGATAGTGCTAAATCCAAGGAAGAGGCATATAAATTGGCCAGAACAAGCAGCAAACCTGAGGACTGGGAGAAATATAGAATTCAGCAGAGGGGGAAAATAGAATATGAGAGAAAGCTTGCCGGGAACATAAAAACTGACTGCAAAAGCTTCTATAGATATATGAAGAGAAAAAGATTAGTGAAGACAAACGTAGGTTCCTTGCAGTCAGAATCAAGGGAATTTACAATGGGGAACAAAAAAATGGCAGACCAATTGAACAAATACTTTGGTTCTGTCTTCACGAAGGAAGACAAAAATAATGTTCCGGAAAAACTGAGCGTCTAGCGAGAAGGAAGAACGAAAGGAAATCCTTATTAGTCAGGAAATTGTGTACGCGAAATTGATGGGACTGAAGGCCGATAAATCCCCAGGGCCTAATAGATTGCATCCCAATGTTCTTAAGGAATTGGCCCTAGAAATAGTGGATGCATTGCTGATCATTTTCCAACAGTCTATCAACTCTGGATCAGTTCCTATGGACTGGAGGGTAGCAAATGTGACACCACTTTTCAAAAAAGGAGGGAGAGAAAACAGGAAATTATAGATCGGTTAGCCTGACATCAGTAGTGGGGAAAATGTTGGAATCAATTATTAAAGATGAAATAGCAGCGCATTTGGAAAACAGTGACAGGATCGGTCCTAGTCAGCATGGATTTATGAAAGGGAAATCATGCTTGACCAATCTTCTAGAATTTTTTGAGGATGTAACTGGTAGAGTGGACAAGGGAGAACCAGTGGATGTGGTGTATTTGGACTTTCAAAAGGCATTTGACAAGATCCCATACAAAAGATTAGTGTGCAAAATTAAAGCACATGGTATTGGGGGTAATGTATTGACATGGATAGAGAACTAGCTGGCAGACAGGAAGCAGAGAGTCTGGATGAACGGGTCCTTTTCAGAATGGCAGGCAGTGACTAGTGCGATGCCGCAGGGCTCAGTGCTGGAACACCAGCTATTTACATTATACATCAATGATTTAGATGAAGGAATTGGATATAATATCTCCAAGTTTGCAGAAGACACTAAGCTGGGTGATGATGTGAGCAGTGAGGAGGATGCTAAGAGGCTGCAGGGTGACTTGGACAGGTTAGTTGAGTGGGCAAATGCATGGCAGATGTGGATAAATGTGAGATTATCCACTTTGGTGGCAAAAACATGAAGGCAGAATATTATCTGAATGGCATCAGATTAGGAAAAGGGGAGGTGCAACAAGACCTGGGTGTCATGGGACATCAGTCATTGAAGGTTGGCATGCAGGTGCAGCAGGCGGTGAAGAAGGCAAATGGCATGTTGGCCTTCATAGTTGGAGGATTTGAGTATCAGAGTAGGGAGGTCTTGCTGCAGTCTTGGTGAGGCCACACCTGGAATATTGTGTTCAGTTTTGGTCTCCTAATCTGAGGAAGGTTGTTCTTGCTATTGAGGGAGTGCAGCGAAGGTTCACCAGACTGATTCCCGGAATGGCAGGACTGACATATGAGGAGAGACTGGATCGACTGGGCCTGTATTCATTGAAGTTTAGAAGAATGAGAGGGGATCTCATAGAAACATATAAAATTCTGACGGTACTGGAAAGGTTAGATGCAGGAAGAATGTTCCCGATGTTGGGGGAGTCCAGAACCAGGGGACACAGTCTAAGGATAAGGGGTAATCCATTTAGGACCGAGATGAGGAGAAACATCTTCACTCAGGGAGTTATTAACCTGTGGAATTCTCTTCCACAGAGAGTTTTTGATGCCAGTTCTTGACATATATTCAGGAGGGAATTGGATATTGCCCTTATGGCTGAAGGGATCAAGGGGTATGGAGAGAAAGCAGGAAAGGGATACTGAGGTGAATGATCAGCCATGATCTTATTGAGTGGTGGTGCAGGCTCGAAGGGCAGAATGGCCTGCTCCTGCACCTATTTTCTATGTTTCTATGTTTCCATGTTTCTGTGTAACAGGCCTCATATGTGTTAGTCTGGAATTGACTGTTACTCCTCTTGAGCTGCAGCATTCAGGATGAATTGTGGACAACAAATATTTCTGACACATGTATCTGGAATGAATATTCCACCATGTTCTGGTGAACCTCATTTGCTCAGAATCCAGTTGCTCAAAGCTTTACATTTCCTGATTCTTTCCGTCACCATCTCTTGCGTCGAGTGACTGAAAGTCTTTTGCACCAGAACTGCCATTGCCTCCCTCCACAGGGGATCTCCAGCATTTCTCGATCTGCTACAGCCCAGCACCAGGTCTGGGTAAGGTGGATGTTGCTGAGTGTCACTGTACAAGTCCTACCTCTTTGGTGTCACTCTCCTGTCACTTGTCCAGTACTGGGAATGTACTGTCAGGTAATGTGTGACATCTGAAGGACAGTCCTGGTCTTCAAAGAAGAGCTGAAATAAAATAATTGAAGAGGTCAAAGATGGTAATTTCCTTCGGCTTGATGTCACACACCTGCAATATTCCAACTGTACCCACAAGAAAATTATAAATTAGGCTGGGCGCGGACAGGGGTTCCTCTCTAGAGGTTGCTGATTTACCTGCAGAGGTAGTGTCGCACCATCCCAGGGTCAGCTCCTGTGACTGGGATCTTTTCTGCTCTCATGCTGATCTCTGTGTGTATACGGAATGTATCTGAGTTCAGGCCAGTACTGGGTATATGACAGAAATAGTCAATGAAGGTATCAGCCAGTCTCAGTTAAATGCAGAGTAAAACTCCCTCTAAACTGTCCCATCAAACACTCACAGGACAGGTACAGCACAGGTTAGATACAGAGTAAAGCTCCCTCTAACTGTCCTATCAAACACTCCCAGGACAGAGAGAGCCCAGGTTAAGTACAGAGTAAAGCTCCCTGTACACTGTCCTATCAAACACTCCCAGGCCAAGTAGAGCATGGGTTAGAAACAGAGTAAAGCTCCCTCTACACTGTCCAATCAAACACTCCCAGACCTGGTATAGCGTGTGTTAGATACAGAGTATAGCCTTCCACTGCACATGACCATCTAACAATCCCAGGCCAGGTACAGCACGAGTTAAGCTCTCCCTAAATTGGTTCATCAAACACAGCCAACTGAGATACACAGCAATTATTAAATTCAGCGTACAGCTCCCTTGACACTATCCAATGAAGCACACCAGCTCAGGTACAGCATGGGATCAATAGAGAATAAAAATCCAGCTACATGTAAATGTCATGCAGTCCCAGGTATGGGCCAGCTTTACATATGAGTTAAGCTCTGTTGGATTTGCTGCATCAAAGGCGGACCCTTATGGCATCGATCGAAGAAGCTCCCAGTAGATGGTTAGACTCTCACCTTGGCAATATCCTGGACTGATGGGATCCTCAGTAAAGTTCCTCACCTTTACAATCATTGTTGAGGCTTCATGTTTTATCCCATCATTGACATTGAGGGTCTTGGTCCCAGCAGATCTGCTCTGTGAATCCAGTGACATTTCTCCAGTCCCAGTTCGTGTGATGATGATTCGAATCCTCTCTCTCCACATTCCTCAGATACTATTCACTCCAAGAACATTTTAATATAAAATTAATATTCATTCTAGAATCTGTAATTGGAATACAGTCGGACTATTTTAGTGACTATGATTATTTTTAACGTGAATATATTGGTAATTAATGACATTTGGTTGAACTTACCTTAATATTAAATTGTTCTTTCCTTTCCCCTATTTATATGGACTAAACTCACTCACAGTGTCAGCTGCCAAGTGCAGCTCCTCCCACAGTGACTCCCACTGATGCTGTGTAACCAGGGGCGGAAACCTGTCTCCAGGTGACATCACAAAGGAGCCCAACCCCCTCCCACTCAAGGTACTCCAGGGTCACATGACCAGGCTCTGCTCCTGGTGTGCAGTCTCACTGAGCATGAACGCAGGTTGTACATTCAGTCCCATCTCCAAACCTGCTGCCATATACTGAGATTCCCCAAATTACCACTTCTAAATTATGCCTTGCATCCTCCAAATGTGACATCCTATTATTCAATGTCCGCCATGTCTACCTCTTGCTTATGCACCAATGTCTCCACTTTCTTTAAATTTTGTCTCTCTCCTGCAATGGCAGAGAGAGACAATTTGTGGAAATTGTGTTTGGGATGAGGCAAGGTTATTACAACATCCTTTATGCTCTGAAAGAAGTCTATCACTGAAACAGGAAAGGCATTAGAGGCAATATGTGGAGGAATCTTCAGGGGTGTCAAGGAGTGGAATCATCGGAGCATTAATTGGAAGGTGCATCCTGGGCAATAATGGAGTAAAGCTCCCTCTGTACTATCCCATCAAACACTCCCAGGCCAGATACAGCATGGGTTAGACACAGGATAAAGTTACATCTACCCTGTCCAATCAAATCGTCCCAGCGCATTTACAGCACGGGTTAGATACATTGTAAAGCTCCATTTCCCCTGTCCCATCAAACACGCCCAGGGCAGGTACAGCACGGGTTTGATAGAGTAACGCTCCCTGTACACTGCCCCATCAAACACTCCCAGGGCAGGTACAGCACGGGTTCGATAGAGTAACGCTCCCTCTACAGTGTCCCATCAAACACACCCAGGGCATGTACAACACGGGTTAGATGCTGAATGAATCTCTGTCCAAATTGGTTCACACAATATACCAACTCAGATCAAGCCTGTATTAAATGCAGCATACAGCTCCTCTGATACTGTGTATTAAAGCACACCAGGCCTGAAATTCAGTACCACTGGAAAGCTGGTGCTCCCCCCACCTTTTTGTGGCCATGAGCACCAACATTTTTCCGTGGCTGGGCCACCCCATATTCAGCACCAAAAGTGAACAAATGGTTCCAATGCCAATGAACCCTTCCAAAGTGGATTTTTCAGCGGTGTGGCTGTCTTAATCTGAGTGTTATCACCACTGAGAAATTCAGCATGCAGGTAAGGGTTTCTAATGCCAGCTGCTCCCTGGTCTTTTTAAAGGCTGGGGTTTGCAGCAAAGCCCCTGAGGGGGGAAGGAGGTTGGAAGGAGGTTGGAAGAGGTGCAAGAGTTGTAACAGAGCCAACAGGTTCACTAATATGAAGCTGGAGACACTGATGGATGGTGTGGAGGACAGAAGAAGAATACTGTTTCCTGATGTGGGGAGACCTGGCAGACCACCAGTACATAATGCATGGAGGGAGATTGCAGGGGAGGTGTCAGGCACCTCCATATATGTGAGGACGCACCCTCCTAGGAGGGTGCTGGCCAGTCTGCACCCGGCCCTTCCAGGGTGGCGATGGGTCGACACCTCCTAGCTCTGGGGTGATGGGATCCTCCTCCTCCTCAGGTGGTACTGCTGGCTCGACCTCCAGCGACTGTCCCCTCATGATGGCCATTTTGTGCAGCATGCGGCAGACCATGACGATTATGGAGACTCGTTGAGAGTACTGCACGGTGCCACCAGAGGATCCGGAATCTCTGCTTAAGGATGCCTCTGCACTGCTCGACGATACACCTGGTGGCACAATGAGCGTCATTGTAAGCAGGCTCTGGCACTGTCCTGGGGTTCCGCAGAGGAGTAAGCAGCCACAGGGGATATCTCTTGTCACCAAGCAGCCAACCACAATCCTGATTCAGGCCGGTGAAGACGGCGGGCACACTGGTGTGGCACAGAATGAACGAATCAATGGCTGCTCCCTCCCTTGCCCGCTGCCTGTCTGCATGGTGCTGACGGCGATGCCTTCTCCTGCGTGCCACCCTACTTCTGAGCAGGTGTACCAGGTGTCGCCCTCCCAACACTCCTCCCATCCTCAGGGTGAACCCTGCCAAGCAGCTCTCTGCAGCCCACTAAAGAGTCAGACCTGAAAGTTATACAAAAGTACAGAGCTATGTGAAAACCTCTGAGCAGCACTCAGCAGGTTTAATGGAACCAAAACAATTAATAAAACTATATCAAGAGACAAATACTGCAGACCATGGAAAATGAAATAAAAACAATAATAATAATAAAAACGTTTTCAAAAGATAAATACTGCGGATGCATGCTGAAAAATGAAATAAAATCAATAGTAAGTAATAAAACTATTTACCTTCCAAAGGGCCCCAGCGATGTCGCGTTCGAGCACCGCATCGAAAACCTCGCGGGGGCACTGCCGGGAAAAGTCCGACCGTTTCCTCGGTGAAGTTCGCTGTCCTGGTGGCTTTTCAGCAGCCTGCACGCTGCTTCCCTCTCCGCTGGAAACTTCCCTTTACAGCGGCTTCACCGTGCCCTTCCCGGCGGAGGTGAACACCGCTGAAATCCTCCCCGAGCTGAATATGGCTCGGGGAGGGAAAATTACCCGACTGCAGCGGCCCATCGATTTTCTCGATCGACTGCCCAAACTCCCCTTTGGGGACGGTGAATTTCGGGCCCACCAGCTCAGGTACTGCATTGTAAGAATACAAAATAAAACACCCTCTACATACAAGTGACAAGTATTCCCAGGTGAGGTATTGGCTGGCTTCACACACAGGTTAAGCTCGGGTCAAGTTGTCACATCAAAGGCCGAGCTTTATGGCATCTATCGAAGAAGCTCCCAGTAGATGGTTAGACTTTCACCTCAGCAATATCCTGGACTGATGGGATCCTCAGTAAAGTTCCTCACCTTTACAATCATTGTTGAGGCTTCTTGTTTCATCCCATCTTTGACATTGAGGGTCTTGGTCCCACCAGATCTGCTCTGTGAATCCAGCGACATTTCTCCAGTCCCAGTTAGTGTGATGATGATTTGAATCCTCTCTCTTCACCTTCCTGAGAACTGCTCACTCCATGAACATTTTAATATAAAAATTAATATTAATTATAGAATCTGTAATTGGAATACAGTCAGACTATTTTAGTGACTATGATTATATTTAACGTGAATATATTGCTAATGAATAACATTTAATTGACCTTACCTTAATACTAAATTGTTGTTTCCTTTCCCCTATTTGTATGGACGAAACTCACTCGCAGTGTCAGCTGCCAAGTAAAGCTCCTCCCACAGTGACTCCCACTGATGCTGTGTAACCAGGGGCGGAAACCTGTCTCCAGGTGATATCACAAAGGAACCCAAGCCCTCCCACTCTAGGTACTACAGGGTCACATGACCAGGCTCTGCTCCTGGTGTGTAGTCTCACTGGGCATGAATGCAGGTTGGACATTCAGTCCCATCTCCAAACCTGCTCCCACATAGTGAGACTCCAGGCAGAGAGCACTGACTCCCAAAATTATCACTTATAAATTATTACTCCCATGCTACAAATGTGACATCCCACTATTCAATGGTGCAGGACATTCTGAAATGGGAGGGAGAAAATCCAGTTGTCGTGGTGCATATTGGTACCAACAACATTGGTAAAAAAAGGGATGAGGTCCTACGAAATGAATTTAAGGAGCTAGGAGCTAAATTAAAAAGTAGGACCTCAAAAGTAGTAATCTCAGGATTGCTACCAGTGCCACGTGATAGTCAGAGTAGGAATCACAGGATAGCTCAGATGAATACGTGGCTTGAGCAGTGGTGCAGCAGGGAGGGATTCAAATTCCTGGGGCATTGGGACCGGTTCTGGGGGAGGTGGGACCAGTACAAACCGGACGGTCTGCACCTGGGCAGGACTGGAACCAATGTCCTCGGGGGAGTGTTTGCTAGTGCTGTTGGGGAGGATTTCAACTAATATGGCAGGGGGATGGGAACCAATGCAGGGAGACAGAGGGAAACAAAAAGGAGGCAAAAGCAAAAGAAAGAAAGGAGATGAGGAAAAGTGGAGGGCAGAGAAACCCAAGGCAAAGAACAAAAAGGGCCACTGTACAGCAAAATTCTAAAAGAACAAAGGGTGTTAAAAAAAACAAGCCTGAAGGCTTTGTGTCTTAATGCAAGGAGTATCCGCAATAAGGTGGATGAATTAATTGTGCAAATAGATGTTAACAAATATGATGTGATTGGGATTACGGAGACGTGGCTCCAGGATGATCAGGGCTGGGAACTCAACATTCAGGGGTATTCAACATTCAGGAAGGATAGAATAAAAGGAAAAGGAGGTGGGGTAGCATTGCTGGTTAAAGAGGAGATTAATGCAACAGTTAGGAAAGACATTAGCTTGGATGATGTGGAATCTATATGGGTAGAGCTGCAGAACACCAAAGAGCAAAAAACGTTAGTAGGAGTTGTGTACAGACCTCCAAACAGTAATAGGGATGTTGGGGAGGGCATCAAACAGGAAATTAGGGGTGCATGCAATAAAGGTGTAGCAGTTATAATGGGTGACTTTAATATGCACATAGATTGGGCTAGCCAAACTGGAAGCAATACGGTGGAGGAGGATTTCCTGGAGTGCATAAGGGATGGTTTTCTAGACCAATATGTTGAGGAACCAACTAGGGGGGAGGCCATCTTAGACTGGGTGTTGTGTAATGAGAGAGGATTAATTAGCAATCTCATTGTGCGAGGCCCCTTGGGGAAGAGTGACCATAATATGTTGGAATTCTGCATTAGGATGGAGAATGAAACAGTAAATTCAGAGACCATGGTCCAGAACTTAAAGAAGGGTAACTTTGAAGGTATGAGGCGTGAATTGACTAGGGTAGATTGGCGAATGATACTTAGGGGGTTGACTGTGGATGGGCAATGGCAGACATTTAGAGACCGCATGGTTGAATTACAACAATTGTACATTACTGTCTGGCGTAAAAATAAAAAAGGGAAGGTGGCTCAACCGTGGCTATCTAGGGAAATCAGGGATAGTATTAAAGCCAAGGAAGTGGCATACAAATTGGCCAGAAATAGCAGCAAACCTGGGGACTGGGAGAAATTTAGAACTCAGCAGAGGAGGACAAAGGGTTTGATTAGGGCAGGGAAAATGGAGTACGAGAAGAAGCTTGCAGGGAACATTAAGGCGGATTGCAAAAGTTTCTATAGGTATGTAAAGAGAAAAAGGTTAGTAAAGACAAACGTAGGTCCCCTGCAGTCAGAATCAGGGGAAGTCATAACGGGGAACAAAGAAATGGCAGACAAATTGAACAAGTACTTTGGTTCGTTATTCACTAAGGAGGATACAAACAACCTTCCGGATATAAAAGGGGTCAGAGAGTCTAGTAAGGAGGGGGAACTGAGGGAAATCTTTATTAGTCGGGAAATTGTGTTGGGGAAATTGATGGGATTGAAGGCCGATAAATCCCCAGGGCCTGATGGACTGCATCCCAGAGTACTTAAGGAGGTGGCCTTGGAAATAGCGGATGCATTGACAGTCATTTTCCAACATTCCATTGATTCTGGATCAGTTCCTATGGAGTGGAGGGTAGCCAATGTAACCCCACTTTTTAAAAAAGGAGGGAGAGAGAAAACAGGGAACTATAGACCGGTCAGCCTGACCTCAGTAGTGGGTAAAATGATGGAATCAATTATTAAGGATGTCATAGCAGTGCATCTGGAAAATGGTGACATGATAGGTCCAAGTCAGCATGGATTTGTGAAAGGGAAATCATGCTTGACAAATCTTCTGGAATTTTTTGAGGATGTTTCCAGTAAAGTGGACAAAGGAGAACCAGTTGATGTGGTATATTTGGACTTTCAGAAGGCTTTTGACAAGGTCCCACACAAGAGATTAATGTGCAAAGTTAAAGCACATGGGATTGGGGGTAGTGTGCTGCTGTGGATTGAGAACTGGTTGTCAGACAGGAAGCAAAGAGTAGGAGTAAACGGGTACTTTTCAGAATGGCAGGCAGTGACTAGTGGGGTGCCGCAAGGTTCTGTGCTGGGGCCCCAGCTGTTTACATTGTACATTAATGATTTAGACGAGGGGATTAAATGCAGTATCTCCAAATTTGCGGATGACACTAAGTTGGGTGGCAGTGTGAGCAGCGAGGAGGATGCTATTAGGCGGCAGAGTGACTTGGACAGGTTAGGTGAGTGGGCAAATGCATGGCAGATGAAGTATAATGTGGATAAATGTGAGGTTATCCACTTTGGTGGTAAAAACAGAGAGACAGACTATTATCTGAATGGTGACAGATTAGGAAAAGGGAAGGTGCAACGAGACCTGGGTGTCATGGTACACCAGTCATTGAAAGTTAGCATGCAGGTACAGCAGGCGGTTAAGAAATCAAATGGCATGTTGGTCTTCATAGCGAGGGGATTTGAATACAGGGGCAGGGAGGTGTTGCTACAGTTGTACAGGGCCTTGGTGAGGCCACACCTGGAGTATTGTGTACAGTTTTGGTCTCCTAACTTGAGGAAGGACATTCTTGCTATTGAGGGAGTGCAGCGAAGATTCACCAGACTGATTCCCGGGATGGCGGGACTGACCTATCAAGAAAGACTGGATCAACTGGGCTTGTATTCACTGGAGTTCAGAAGAATGAGAGGGGACCTCATGGAAACGTTTAAAATTCTGACGGGTTGAGACAGGTTAGATGCAGGAAGAATGTTCCCAATGTTGGGGAAGTCCAGAACCAGGGGTCACAGTCTAAGGATAAGGGATAAGCCATTTAGGACTGAGATGAGGAGAAACTTCTTCACCCAGAGAGTGGGGGTGAACCTGTGGAATTCTCTACCACAGAAAGTAGTTGAGGCCAATTCACTAAATATATTCAAAAGGGAGTTAGATGAAGTCCTTACTACTCGGGGGATCAAGGGTTATGGCGAGAAAGCAGGAAGGGGGTACTGAAGTTTCATGTTCAGCCATGAACTCATTGAATGGCGGTGCAGGCTAGAAGGGCTGAATGGCCTGCTCCTGCACCTATTTTCTATGTTTCTATGTTTCTATGGTTCCCATGTCTACCTCTTGCTTTATTCACCAGAAAGTCTCTGCTCTCGTTATATCAGCCAGTGTGTCTTCCTCCTGCTCTGACAGAGAGGCAGTTCGTGGGAATGGGATATGCGATAAGGCAAGGATATTACAACATCCTATGTGCTCTGAAACAACTTTATTTTCTGAAAATGAAAGGTGCCAGAGGCAATAAATGAAAGGATCTTCAGGGATATCAAAGAGTTGGAACATCACAACATTAATTGGAAGGTCTGGGAGGACAGATGCACAAACGTTAGAAACATAGAAAATGGGTGCAGGAGTAGGCCTTGCGGCCCTTCGAGCCTGCACCGCCATTCAATGAGTTCATGGCTGAACATGCAACTTCAGTACCCCATTCCTGCTTTCTCGCCATACCCCTTGATCCCCCTAGTAGTAACGACTACATTTAATTCCTTCTTGAATATATTTAGTGAATTGGCCTCAACAACTTTCTGTGGTAGAGAATTCCACAGGTTCACCCCCACTCTCTGGGTGAAGAAGTTTCTCCTCATCTCAGTCCTAACTGTCTTACCCCTTATTCTTAGGCTGTGACCCCTGGTTCTGGACTTCCCCAACATTGGGAACATTCTTCCTGCATCTACCCTGTCTAAACCCGTCAGAATTTTAAACGTTTCTATGAGATCCCCTCCCATTCATCTGAACTCCAGTGAATACAAGCCCAGTTGATTTAGCCTTTCTTGATATGTCAGTCCCGTCATCCCGGGAATCAGTCTGGTGAACCTTTGATGCACTCCCTCAACAGCAAGAATGTCCTTTCTCAAGTTAGGTGACGAGAACTGTACACAATACTCCAGTTGTGGCCTCACCAAGGCCCTGTGTAACTGTAGTAACACTTCCCTGCCCCTGTACTCAAATCTCCTCACTATGAAGGCCAACATGCCATTTGCTTTCTTAACCGCCTGCTGTACCTGCATGCCAACCTTCAATGACTGATGTACCATGACACCCAGGTCTCGTTGCATCTCCCCTTTTCCTAATCTGTCACCATTCAGATAATAGACTGTCTCTTTGTTTTTACCACCAAAGTGGATAACCTCACATTTATCCACATTATACTTCATCTGCCATGCATTTGCCCACTCACCTAACCGATCCAAGTCACTCTGCAGCCTCATAGCATCCTTCTCGCAGCTCACACTGCCACCCAACTTAGTGTCATCCGCAAATTTGGAGATACTACATTTAATCCCCTCGTCTAAATCATTAATGTACAATGTAAACAGCTGGGGCCCCAGCACAGAACCTTGCAGTACCCCACTAGTCACTGCCTGCCATTCTGAAAAGTACACATTTACTCCTATTCTTTGCTTCCTGTCTGCCAACCAGTTCTCAATCCATGTCAGCACACTACCCCCCCATCCCATGTGCTTTAACTTTGCACATTAATCTCTTGTGTGGGACCTTGTCAAAAGCCTTCTGGAAGTCCAAATACACCACATCAACGGGTTCTCCCTTGTCCACTCTACTGGAAACATCCTCAAAAAATTCCAGAAGATTTGTCAAGTATGATTTTCCTTTCACAAATCCATGCTGACTTGGACCTATCATGTCACCTCTTTCCAAATGTGCTGCTATGACATCCTTAATAATTGATTCCATCATTTTACCCACTACCGATGTCAGGCTGACCGGTCTATAATTCCCTGGTTTCTCTCTCCCTCCTTTTTTAAACAGTGGGGTTACATTGGCTACCCTCCACTTGATAGGAACTGATCCAGAGTCTATGGAATGTTGTAAAATGACTGACAATGCATCCGCTATTTCTAAGGTCACCTCCTTAATACTCTGGGATCCATCAGGCCCTGGAGATTCATCGGCCTTCAGTCCCATCAATTTCCCAACACAATTTCCCGACTAATAAGGATTTCCTTCAGTTCCTCCTTCTTATTGGACCCTCTGACCCCTTTTATATCCAGAAGGTTGTTTGTGTCCTCTTTAGTGAATACCGAACCAAAGTACTTGTTCAATTGGTCTGCCATTTCTTTGTTCCCAGTTATGACTTCCCCTGATTCTGACTGCAGGAGACCTACGTTTGTCTTTACTAACCTTTTTCTCTTTACATATCTATAGAAGCTTTCGCAGTCCATTTTAATGTTCCCTGCAAGCTTCCTCTCGTACTCTATTTTCCCTGCCCTAATCAAACCCGTCGTCCTCCTCTGCTGAGTTCTAAATTTCTCCCAGTCCCCGGGTTCGCTGCTATTTCTGGCCAATCTGCCCCTTGGTATTCTGTAGCTCCACCCATATAGATTCCACATCATCCGAGCTCCTCTTCCAGTCCAACATCCCCAACATTGAAGCACTGACCACACTTGATCAGCTCCGCTGGGCAGGCCACGAAGTTTGCATGCCAGACACGAGACTCCCAAAGCAACCGCGCTACTCGGAACTCGTCCAAAGCAAACAAGCCAAAGGTGGGCTGAGGAAACTTTACAAGGACATCCTCAAAGCCTCCCTGATGAAGTGCAACATCCCCACTGACACCTGGGAGTCCCTGGCCATAGACCGCCCTAAGTGGAGGAAGTGCATTCGGGAGGGCACTGAGCTCCTCGAGTATCGTCGCAGAAATCAAGCGCAAGCAGCGGAAGGAGCGTGCGGCAAACCAGGCTCCCTGTCCACCCTTTCCCTCAATGACTATTTGTCCCACCTGTGACAGAGACTGTGGTTCTCGTATTGGACTGTACAGCCACCAAAGAACTCATGGTATGAGTGGAAGCTAGTCTTCCTCGATTCCGAGGGACTGCCTATGATGCTGATGAATTGGAAGGTGCATCGTGGGCAATAATGGTGTACAGCTCCCTCTGTACTTGAATGTAGTGGGTATGATTAAGAAGTTTGCAGATGGAGATAAATTTGGCTTTGTGGTTGATAATGAAGAAGAAAGCTGTAGACTGCAGGAAGTTATCAACGAACTGGTCAGGTGGGTAGAACAGTGGCAAATGGAATTCAATCTGGAGAAGTATGAGGTAATGCATTTGGTGAGGGCTAACAAGCCAAGAGAGTACACATTAAATGGTAGGACACTAAAAAGTGTAGAGGAACAGAGGGTCCTTGGGGTACAGTTCACAGATCCCTAATGGTAGAAGGCTAGGTAGATAAGGTGGTTAAAAAGGCATACGGAATACTTGCCTTTATTAGTCGAGGCATAGAATATAAGAGCAGGGAGGTTATGCTTGAACAGTATAAAACAATAGTTAGGGCACAGCTAGAGTACTGCGTGCAGTTCTGGTCACCACATTACAGGAAAGATGTGATTGCACCAGAGAGGGTACAGAGGAGATTTACGAGGATATTGCCTGGACTGGAGAATTTTATCTATGAGGAAAGATTGGATCAGCTGAGTTTATTTTCTTTGGAACAGAGGAGGCTGAGGGGAGATTTAAATTGAGGTGTATAAAATTATGAGGGGCCTAGAGAGAATGGATAGGAAGGACCTATTTCCCTTAGCAGAGAGGTCAACAACCAGGGGGCATAGATTTAAAGTAATTGGTAGCAGGTTTAGAGGGGATTTGAGGGAACATTTCTTCACACAAAGGATGGTGAGGGTCTGGAACTCACTGCCTGAAAGGGTGATAGAGGCAGAAACCCTCACCACATTTAAAAACTGCTTGGATGTGCACTTGAAGTGCCGTAACCTACAGGACTACGGGCCAAGAGCTGGAAAGTGGGATTAGGCTGGATAGCTCTTTGTCAACCGGCACAGATACGATGGGCCGAAATGGTTAAGCACGAGTTAGGTACAGAGTGAAGCTCTCTCTAAATTGGTTCACCAAGCACAGCCAACTCACATCCAGCACGTGCTAAATGCAGCATATGTGATATATTCTTTAGGACCTCGCAAACACACAAGACTTCACAAGATGGCTGTTAACTCAGGAACTTGTCAGGTGACCTGCATCTTTATTGCAATAACAACAATAGCTGCATTACCACATTTGTCCACTGGGTGGAGCAGTAGTCCACTATATGGAACTATATTACACTTCTCACTCCTCAATGAAGAAGTAATTATAACAAACAATCATCATACATCACTTGCATGGTTATACATAACAAAAGATATGGGGCTAGACTTTCCCTAAAGCCCCCCACCGCCGGATTGCCGTCCAAAAAGATTCTTCAAATACCGCTGGCGAAAAATTCCATAAAAAAGGGAAAAAATACCGGCCGGCGAGAAAATGGATCTTACACGTAGATTCTCGAGGGTTTCTCGGCGGTTAAATTGAAACTTGGCAAAATGGGCAGTTCTTACCAGAATAGACGGTAAGTACTCAAACTACGGTTGGTCCTAGGGAGGGGAGGGAAAGCTCAAAAAATAGTTTCTCAATGAAACAAAAAATAAAAAATTAGAAAACATTCTCAAGGCCCTTTTTAACGTAATCACCGTGAAAGAATTTTAAAATAATTATCAAAAAATCTTTAACTTACCTTTCTTTTCAGGGTAGTTACTGACCGTCCTGTTTCCGGCAGCTTTTTGTGGGTGGTTTTTTCGAGTTGATGTGGGACACCGTTGAGGTAAAACTTGGACCGTGGCAGTTTTCTCGGCGGTGCACACAGATACACGTGGGCCGTCTGCTCCCCAGCGGTATTTAGAAAATGTCGGCGGAACGGGTTCAAAAATGAAGAGGAAACTTTCACCGTGTGATTTTCCGCTGAAAAAGAGATGTACCACCGAGAAAACTGTCGAAAATGAAGAGGAAAGTCTAGCCCATGGACTTATTTTGCCATTTTTACAAATCAAACGTAACGACTGGTTTTCTGTTTCGAAGAGGATACCTTCGTTTTCGAACAGAACTTTCCAAACATGGTGTGGAACTTAGACTCATTCTAGGCTGAGCCTGAGGAAAGTTTTCCTCCAAGGGATGACCTTGATTTACATTTGAATTCTCTACAACTTCAGACTATTTGTCTGCCTGACTCGGACTCACACTTAAATTCTCACTTTCTCTTGGACGTGATTCTGAATCATTCCAAATTTCAACTCCTTCCACATCTGTAGGTGAAATATGATCAATGTGAACAAACCTAACACTGTCCATGATCAAACATCTTGACCAAAATTGTCCAAGGACCACATATCTTCACCACTCTTCCTGGTAACCACTTTAACCATTTATGGTGATGGTTCTTCACTCTCACCTTCTGATTTAATTTCACACTTCTCTCGCTTACTCTACCTCTATCATGATTCTCCTTCTGTCTTAATTGTTTCTCTTCTATTGGTAAAGGTTTCTAAATACCTAACCCCCGTTACACACAGTTCTTTGAGGTCAGGATCGAAAAGAACAAAATACACATGGCACAGGGTTTTGGCTCAACCAAGATTTGTTTGTTTTGTTGACCATACACGCAATTACCTCCCCTGTATAAATCATACAATTTATATTGGATTAATAAACCCCAGAATACAAACCCCTACGAAAGACTCATTTGCCTCGGCACAATATGACAGTTAAACCCGTCCGCGATTTGACTGTTGCACATAAAGTTACCCAGACCCAATCACAAAACCCTTCTATGATTTGGCTGGAACAAACATACAATCAACAATTCCTCGGCTATCTTCTGAGGTTGACTGTGGGCCATTTTCTTCATTACAGCTTATGTCCCAAAGACACAGCGCTGGCTTCTGTTGCTGTTTCGATGCTGTTCCTGTAATGCTCTCTTGCCTTCGAAAATGGGTCTTCTTTATTCCAAAAACAAGCTTGTGATCTCCAAACAGATTTCCTGTTCCCTCCTGTGATATTAGCTCTCCTGCTGTGCAACACAATGCAAAGCCTTCCTTGGTATTGATGGTTGAGGAATGTTTGAATGTCCCAGTATCTTTTCAGACAGAAAACCATTGAAGGTTGTATATCCCTCTTCTGGTGCTTTGATGATGTCCAATCTCTCGATGAATCATAGTTTCACTGCAATGGCCAGGACCATCGAATGTTTGAACGGCATTGTCTGTGTTGATTGTCTCTCCCTGGCCCAGACAGGGGCATGGTCAGCTCTCCTGCTGCGTAACCTTCCTTGGTCTCCACAGTTGAGGAATGTGCGACTGTCCCTGTATCTTTTCAGACAGAAAACCATTGAAGGTGTGGATGTCTCTTTTGATGTCATTGTCTGTGTGGGTTAAGATTGATGGCAGATATCCTGTATCATTGTCTCTCATGATGTCTGATGGTTTGGCTGCAATGTTTGAATAGCAGCTTGTGTCCCTTTCCTGCCCAGCTCTTTTTGCAGGCCGGAATGCATTTCTGAGTTTTTATAGTAGTCCAATTTTTACTGTTGTGGGGGGGAGGAACGTATCCCACAACTGACTGTGCTAAGTTTGGTTTTAACAATGAGAACCTGGTTCATGGCTGTCGTTTGAGAAACAACTCTGCTGGTGCTCTACCAGTAGTTGTATGAGGAACAAAGTGGCCCACCCAACGGAGCTGGTCGAGTGTGGTCAGTGCTTCAATGCTGGGGATGTGGGCCTGATTGAGGACACTAACGTTGTTGCATCTGTTCTCCCAGGGGATTTGCAGGATCTTGTGGAGACATCAATGGTGGTAATTCTCCAGTGATTTGAGGTGTCTACTGTTATGTATGTGAACCTCACCTGTGTGTAAGACTTCCCACCAGAGGGCAAACCCGTGGGAGACCTATGGGTCACCTGTGTGCACCTTGGTGCAAGCAGGTTTAAAAGGTAGGCCACCATGTTGCTGCCTCACTTTGGAATTATAGTAAACAGACCAAGGTCACAATGGTTTAAGTTTATAACACATCCTTGTGGAGTTATTCTAAACATAGCAACTGGCGACGAGTTACAAATCACATACTTTCACATGGAAATGGCTGCCGTTGGTATTCTTGTGAGATTTATTGAGGGTGATGATTAGGTTTAGGGTAAATCTCAAGAAACAGCCTTAAACAAGACCAGAAACTTGCTATGCTCCAACAAATTACTTGCTCTGTATGACCCATGTAACGGTTTGGTACGAGCATGTGATGCGTCGTCGTACGGGGTCGGGTGTGTGTTACAGAAAGCAAATGTGTCAGGAAAACTGCAAGCAGTTGCATACGTGTCCAGAAGTTTGTCCAAGGCTGAAAGAGCCTATAGTATGGTTGAGAAAGAAGGGCTGGCTTGTACGTATGGGGTTAAGAAAATGCACCAATATCTATTTGGTCTCCGGTTCGAGCTAGAAACCGACCACAAACCGCTCACATCACTGGTCTGAGAAAGCAAACGTGTCAACACCAATGCTTCATCCCACATCCAAAGATGAGTGCTAACGTTGTCTGCATATGATGATGTAATCCGCCACAGACAAGGCACAGAGAACTGCGCTGATGCCCTCAGTCGGTTGCCATTGCCCACCACCGGGATGGAAATGGCACAACCCACAGACTTGCTTCTAGTAATGGATGCCTTTGAGAGTGAGGGGTCGACTATCACGGCTCGCCAGATCAGGTCCTGGACCAGCCAAGACCCCCTGAAATCACTAGTAAAAAGATGCATCCTCAATGGGAGCTGGTTGGGCGTTCCCGGGAAAATGCAAGAGCAAATTAAGCTTTTTCACCGACGCAAAGATGAACTGTCAGTCCAGTCAGATTGCCTCCTATGGGGGAATTGCATGATTTTGCCCAAAAAGTGCAAGGAAACATTTATAGGCGATCTACACAGTACCCACCCAGGCATAGTCATGATGAAGGCTATTGCCAGGACGCACGTCTGGTGGCCTGGCATCGACTCCGAATTAGAGTCATCTGTACACCAATGTGATACTTACTCACAGCTGAGCAACACACCCAGGGAGGCCCCACTGAGTCTGTGGTCATGGCCCTCCAAACCATGGTCCGGGGTCCACGTAGACTTCGCTGGCCCTTTTCTAGGGAAGAAGCTTCAAGCGGAACCCCGGTGAGTGATCAATGCTTGAGATGCGTAACGGATGGTTCCTTGCAGACCCGGTTATCCAGGTTCCTGCTTAGCTACCGGACACGCCCCAGTCGCTCATCGGGGTTCCCCCTGCAGAATTGTTAATGAAGAGAGCACTCAAAACCAGGCTCTTCTTAGTCCACCTGGACCTCAATGATCACGTAGAAACCCGGCAGCACTGGCATAACGTGTGCAATGATCGCGCGGCGGCCTCGTGTGACATTGGTGTCAATGACCCGGTGTTTGTTCTAAATTATGGTCATGGTCCCAAGTGGATTGCTGGCACTGTCTTAGCCAAGGAGGGGAATCGAGTGTTTGTTGTGAAATTGTTGAATGGGCAAACGTGCAGAAAGCACCTGGATCAGACCAAACTGCGATTCACAGACTACCAAGAACAGGTTGAGGAAGACCCCACCATCTCTGATCCACCAACACACACCCAACCAGCAAGTGACCTCACTGTCAACCACAAGAATGAACCCACCTTGCCCGACAGTCCAACCAGACCAGCCCAGCTGCCGTGCAGCGATGACCCGACCAACTCACCCATGCCAGGATGTCAACTCAGACGATTGACCAGGGAATGCAGGCCGCCAGATCAACTCAACCTATAAATAGCTTGCACTCAAGTCTTTGGGGGGAAGTGTTGTTATGTATGTGCACCTCACCTGTGTTTAAGATTTGCCACCAGAGGACATACCCATGGGAGACCTATGGGTCACCTGTGTGTACCCTGGTGCAAGCAGGTATAAAAGGCAGGTCACCATGTTGCTGCTTCAATTTGGAGTTATAGTAACCAGACCAAGGTCACAATGGTTTAAGTTTACAACCCAGCCTCGTGGAGTTATTCTAAACATGACCTCTACTATATATGGTCCACGTCTCTGAGCCATACAGGAAGGCGGGTATCACTACAGCCCTGTAGACCATGAGCTTGGTTCCAGATTTGAGGGCCTGATCTTCAAACACTCTGACATCTCTGTTATATACTTCGAACATGCCTGACACAAGACTCCCAAAGCAAGCGCTCTACTCAGAATTCCTACATGACAAATGAGCCCCGAGTGGGCAGAGGAAACATTTCAAGGACACCCTCAAAGCCTCCTTGATAAAATGCAACATCCTCACCGACACCTGCGAGTCCCTGCCAAAGACCGCCTGAAGTGGAGGAAGAGCATCTGAGAGGGCGCTGAGCACCTCGAGTCTTGTCGTCAAGAGCATGCAGAAAGCAAGTGCAGACAGCGGAAGGAGTTTGCGCAAACCATAATCCCCACCCACCTTTTCCTTCAACGACTGTCAGTCCCACCTTTGACAGAGATTGTAATTCCTGCAGTGGACTGTTCAGTCACCTAAGAACTCACTTTTCGTGTGGAACATAAGAACATAAGAACATAAGAATTAGGAACAGGAGTAGGCCATCTAGCCCCTCAGGCCTGCTCCGCCATTCAACAAGATCATGGCTGATCTGGCCGTGGACTCAGCTCCATTTACCCGCCCGCTCCCCATAACCCTTAATTCCCTTATTGGTTAAAAATCTATCTATCTGTGATTTGAATACATTTAATGAGGTAGCCTCAACTGCTTCCTTGGGCAGAGAATTCCGCAGATTCACAACCCTCTGGGAGAAGAAATTCCTTCTCAACTCGGTTTTAAATTGGCTCCCCCGTATTTTGAGGCTGTGCCCCCTAGTTCTAGTCTCCCGAACAGTGGAAACAACCTCTCTGCCTCTATCTTGTCTATCCCTTTCATTATTTTAAATGTTTCTATAAGATCACCCCTCATCCTTCTGAACTCCAACGAGTAAAGACCCAGTCCACTCAATCTATCATCATCAGATAACCCCCTCATCTCCGGAATCAGCTGAGTAAATCGTCTCTGTACCCCCTCCAAAGCTAGTATATCCTTCCTTAAGTAAGGTGACCAAAACTGCACGCAGTACT
Source organism: Pristiophorus japonicus (assembly GCF_044704955.1). Lineage (NCBI taxonomy): Eukaryota > Metazoa > Chordata > Chondrichthyes > Pristiophoridae > Pristiophorus > Pristiophorus japonicus. The sequence continues at coordinate 228,290,429 of NC_091983.1, forward strand.
CCAGGTGCGGCCTCACCAATACCCTGTACAGTTGCAGCAGGACCTCCCTGCTTTTGTACTCCATCCCTCTCGCAATGAAGGCCAACATTCCATTCGCCTTCCTGATTACCTGCTGCACCTGCAAACTAACTTTTTGGGATTTATGCACAAGGACCCCCAGGTCTCTCTGCACTGTAACATGTTGTAATTTCTCTCCATTCAAATAATATTCCCTTTTACTGGTTTTTTTCCCAAGGTGGATGACCTCACATTTTCCGACATTGTATTCCATCTGCCAAACCTTAGCCCATTCGCTTAACCTATCTAAATCTCTTTGCAGCCTCTCTAAATCTCTTTGCAGCCCTCGATTTGCTATGTTTCGCAGCATTTTTGCTTGTGAACTGTTAAATTCTTCTTAACAATTGTCAGAGCCAAAATCTTCTGGGAGGCCAAATGAAGAAAACAATCTTCGGAAAATGTCTATTGTTTTACTTGTTGATATTTTCCATATTGGAAACGCCTTAACCCACTTCGAATGGCTATCAATCACAATGAACAATTGCTGTCCTTCTAGCTCAGCAAAATTGATATGTCACCTTTGCCACACCTTGGAGGCCATTTCCAATGCTGTAATGGTGTTGATGGTGATTGCTTGCTTACCGATTGACATATTGTACACTGACTAACGATTTACTCTATATCATTATCTAGTCCTGGCCACCATAAGTTACTGCATGCAAAACTCTTGGTCAAGCATTCAGGAAGGATAGAATAAAAGGAAAAGGAGGTGGGGTAGCATTACTGGTTAAAGAGGAGATTAATGCAATAGTTAGGAAAGACATTAGCTTGGATGATGTGGAATCTATATGGGTAGAGCTGCAGAACACCAAAGGGCAAAAAACGTTAGTGGGAGTTATGTACAGACCTCCAAACAGTAGTAGTGATGTTGGGGAGGGCATCAAACAGGAAATTAGGGGTGCATGCAATAAAGGTGCAGCAGTTATAATGGGTGACTTTAACATAGATTGGGCTAGCCAAACTGGAAGCAATACGGTGGAGGAGGATTTCCTGGAGTACATAAGAGATGGTTTTCTAGACCAATATGTCGAGGAACCAACTAGGGGGGAGGCCATCTTAGACTGGGTGTTGTGTAATGAGAGAGGACTAATTAGCAATCTCATTGTGCGAGGCCCCTTGGGGAAGAGTGACCATAATATGGTGGAATTCTGCATTAGGATGGAGAATGATACAGTTAATTCAGAGACCATGGTCCAGTATTTAAAGAAGGGTAACTTTGAAGGTATGAGGTGTGAATTGGCTAGGATAGATTGGCGAATGATACTTAAGGGGGTGACTGTGGATGGGCAATGGCAGACATTTAGAGACCGCATGGATGAATTACAACAATTGTACATTCCTGTCTGGCGTAAAAATAAAAAAGGGAAGGTGGCTCAACCGTGGCTATCTAGGGAAATCAGGGATAGTATTAAAGCCAAGGAAGTGGCATACAAATTGGCCAGAAATAGCAGCGAAACCGGGGACTGGGAGAAATTTAGAACTCAGCAGAGGAGGACAAAGGGTTTGATTAGGGCAGGGAAAATGGAGTACGAGAAGAAGCTTGCAGGGAACATTAAGGCGGATTGCAAAAGTTTCTATAGGTATGTAAAGAGAAAAAGGTTAGTAAAGACAAACGTAGGTCCCCTGCAGTCAGAATCAGGTGAAGTCATAACGGGGAACAAAGAAATGGCAGACCAATTGAACAAGTACTTTGGTTCAGTATTCACTAAGGAGGACACAAACAACCTTCCGGATATAAAAGGGGTCAGAGGGTCTAGTAGGGAGGAGGAACTGAGGGAAATCTTTATTAGTCGGGAAATTGTGTTGGGGAAATTGATGGGATTGAAGGCCGAGAAATCCCCAGGGCCTGATGGACTGCATCCCAGAGTACTTAAGGAGGTGGCCTTGGAAATAGCGGATGCATTGACAGTCATTTTCCAACATTCCATTGACTCTGGAGGGTAGCCAATGTAACCCCACTTTTTAAAATAGGAGGGAGAGAGAAAACAGGGAACTATAGACCGGTCAGCCTGGCCTCAGTAGTGGGTAAAATGATGGAATCAATTATTAAGGATGTCATAGCAGCGCATTTGGAAAATGGTGACATGATAGGTCCAAGTCAGCATGGATTTGTGAAGGGGAAATCATGCTTGACAAATCTTCTGGAATTTTTTGAGGATGTTTCCAGTAAAGTGGACAAGGGAGAACCAGTTGATGTGGTATATTTGGACTTTCAGAAGGCTTTCGACAAGGTCCCACACAAGAGATTAATGTGCAAAGTTAAAGTACATGGGATTGGGGGTAGTGTGCGGACGTGGATTGAGAACTGGTTGTCAGACAGGAAGCAAAGAGTAGGAGTAAATGGGTACTTTTCAGAATGGCAGGCAGTGACTAGTGGGGTACCGCAAGGTTCTGTGCTGGGGCCCCAGCTGTTTACATTGTACATTAATGATTTAGACGAGGGGATTAAATGTAGTATCTCCAAATTTGCGGATGACACTAAGTTTGGTGGCAGTGTGAGCTGCGAGGAGGATGCTGTGAGGCTGCAGAGTGACTTGGATAGGTTAGGTGAGTGGGCAAATGAATGGCAGATGAAGTATAATGTGGATAAATGTGTGGTTATCCACTTTGGTGGTAAAAACAGAGAGACAGACTATTATCTGAATGGTGACAGATTAGGAAAAGGGAAGGTGCAACGAGACCTGGGTGTCATGGTACATCAGTCATTGAAGGTTGGCATGCAGGTACAGCAGGCGGTTAAGAAAGCAAATGGCATGTTGGCCTTCATAGCGAGGGGATTTGAGTACAGGGGCAGGGAGATGTTGCTACAGTTGTACAGGGCCTTGGTGAGGCCACACCTGGATAATTGTGTACAATTTTGGTCTCCTAACTTGAGGAAGGACATTCATGCTATTGAGGGAGTGCAGCGAAGATTCACCAGACTGATTCCCGGGATGGTGGGACTGACCTATCAAGAAAGAATGGATCAACTGGGCTTGTATTCACTGGAGTTCAGAAGAATGAGAGGGGACCTCATAGAAACGTTTAAAATTCTGATGGGTTTAGACAGGTTAGATGCAGGAAGAATGTTCCCAATATTGGGGAAGTCCAGAACCAGAGGTCACAGTCTAAGGATAAGGGGTAAGCCATTTAGGACCGAGATGAGGAGAGACTTCTTCACCCAGAGAGTGGTGAACCTGTGGAATTCTCTGCCACAAAAAGTGGTTGGGGCCAATTCACTAAATATATTCAAAAGGGAGTTAGATGAAGTCCTTACTACTCGGGGGATCAAGGGGTATGGCGAGAAAGCAGGAAGGGGGTACTGAAGTTTCATGTTCAGCCATGAACTCATTGAATGGCGGTGCAGGCTCGAAGGGCTGAATGGCCTGCTCCTGCATCTATTTTCTATGTTTCTATGTTTCTAAGCACATTCCCAGGTGCTGGTCATGAAGATCTCCTAATAATCTGGACCTAAAGTTTTTTGGTATAACCACTCTTGCACCCCACATGATACAATCTTTATCCACAGACAATTCATTCCTGCAAAGGAAGTATGGGTTAATATCTTTATCTGATACCTGGTTTGGCCAGCCATTTGTGATGTAATCATACACCTTTGACATAACTGGGTCACGTTTGGTTGTTCTACCAATCTCTTCTGCTGTGACTGTCAGTTCATCAATGTATCAGGTGTAACTTGTGATTGGGAAGGCAATCTAGACATAGCATCAGCATTACTGTGATCAGCTGATCGTCTGTACTCAATATCATATGTATATGCTGACAAGATCAAAGCCAATCTCTGCATTCAGGTTGCTGCTAATGTTGGAACTGGGGACTTTGGATGGAGGATTGCTGTCATTGGCTTATGATCCATAACAATGGTAAATTTATGACCATACAATTATTTATGGAACATCTTGACCTCAAAAATTAGTGCCAAAATGTCCCTTTCGATTTGCACAAAATTACGCTCACTGGCTCTGAGAGTACATGTGTCCTTCTGTACCCTGAAGACACTCGCCTTGAAGCCTTGGATCGGGCTGCCTGTTTCGCAGAACACCTTCGGATACTTCTTGATGACACCATCCTTCGACGCAAATCTCCCTTAAACACGAGAAATCTCACTCCAATTCAGCTTCAGTGATCCCAACCAATTTCTTTCTACTAAGGCAGGCTTGTCTCCTGCCAGTACTAAGAGAGGCAAACCCTGAAATTGATTCTTGTACTTCACCGGTACGGAGATACAACCTACCACAGGAATGTTCTCTCCAGAGTAGCTCTATCTTGGATTTCTCCAATGGGAAATCAAGCAATTTGTTGAGATATTGCAATTCCAGTACTACGCTCATGGATGCACCAGTGTCGATTTCCATGGGTATCCTGGTTCCTGCAACATCTACTTGGATGATGATAATTTTGGAATCGCTGTTAGATACCCTTGTGCTCCTGATGATGTGTATCTCTTCATCCTGTTGCTTTTCTTCCATGCTATGTACTCTCTGGGGATTTCAACTTAAAGCTTTGAAAGTTGGTTTACTCTTCAGTCGGCATGCCTTCGCTAGATGCCCAGTTTTCATGCAGAAGAAACATTAACACTAAAACATTAATAAACATTAATATTAATTCTAGAATCTGTAATTGGAATACAGTGGGCCTATTTTTATGGCGATAATGATATTTAACATGAATATATTGGTAATTATTGACATTTGGTTCAGTTTACCTTAATATTAAATTGTTCTTTCCTTTCCCCTATTTATATGGACTCAACTCACTCGCAGTGTCAGCTGCCAAGTCCAGCTCCTCCCGCAGTGACTCCCACTGATGCGGTGTAGCAAGGGGCGTAAACCTGTCTCCAGGTGACATCACAAAGGAGCCAGGACCCATGTTCCAAAGCAGCCCAAGCCCCTCCCACTCTAGGCATTACAGGGTCACATGACCAGGCTCTGGTGGACATGACATTAGACGAAGAGATCAATAAGTTGGGGCAAAACCTGTCTCTGCCCCATGGAAGCATAGAAACATAGAAACAGAGAAAAATAGGTGCAGGAGTAGGCCATTCGGCCCTTCGAGCCTGCACCACCATTCAAAAAGATCATTCCATCAGTACTCCTTTCCTGCTTTCTCTCCACACCCCTTGATTCCACACCCCTTGATCCCCCTAACCGTAAGAGCCATATCTAACTCCCTCTTGAATATATCCAGTGAACTGGCATCAACAACTCTCTGCAGTAGGTAATTCCACAGGTTACCAACTCTCTGAGTGAAGAAGTTTCTCCTCATCTCAGTCCTAAATGGCTACCCCTTATCCTAAGACTATGTTCCCTGGTTCTGGACTTCCCCAACATCAGGAACATTCTTCCCACATTTAACCTGTCCAGTCCCATCAGAATCTTATATGTTTCGATGAGATCCCCTCTCATCCTTCTAATCTCCAGTGAATAAAGGCCCAGTTGATCCAGTCTCTCCTCATATGACAGCCCAGCCATCCCTGGAATCAGTCTGGTGAACCTTCGCTGCACTCCCTCAATAGCAAGAATGTCCTTCCTCAGACAAGGAGACCAAAACTGAACACAATATTCCAGGTGAGGCCTCACTAAGGCCCTGTACAACTGCAGTAAGACCTCCCTGCTTCTATATTCAAATCCCCTAGCTATGAAGGCCAACATACCATTTGCCTTCTTTACCGCCTGTGGACCTGCGTGCCCACTTTCAGTGACTGATGGACCATGACACCCAGGTCTCGTTGCACCTCCCCTTTTCCTAGTCTGCCGCCATTCAGATAATATTCTGCCTTCATGTTTTTGTCCCCAAAATGGATAACCTCACATTTATCCACATTATACTGCATTTGCCCACTCACCTAACCTGTCCAAGTCACCTTGCAGCCTCTTAGCGTCCCCTTCACAGCTCACACCGCCACCCAGTTTAGTGTCATCTGCAAACTTGGAGATACTACACTCTATTCCTTCATCCAAATCGTTAATGTATATTGTAAAGAGCTGGGGTCCCAGCACTGAGCCCTGCGGCACTCCACTAGTCACCGCCTGCCATTCTGAAAAGGACCCGTTTATCCCGACACTCTGCTTCCTGGCTGCCAATCAGCTCCCTATCCACGTCAGTATATTACCCCCAATACCATGTGCTTTGATTTTGCACAACAATCTCTTGTGCGGGACCTTGTCAAAAGCCTTCTGAAAGTCAAAATATACCACATCCACTGGTTCTCCCTTGTCCATTCTGCTCGTTACATCCTCAAAAAATTCCAGAAGATTCATCAAGCATGATTTCCCTTTCATAAATCAACGCTGACTTGATCCGTTCCTGTCACCGCTTTCCAAATGCGCTGCTATTTCGTCCTTCATGATCGATTCCAACATTTACCCCACTACTGATGTCAAGCTAACCGGTCTATAATTACCCGTTTTCTCTCTCCCTCCTTTTTTAAAAAGTGGTGTTACATTAGCTACCCTCCAGTCCATGGGAACTGATCCAGAATCGATAGATACTTGGAAAATGATCACCAAAGCATCCATTATTTCTCGGGCCACTTCCTTGAACACTCTGGGAAGCAGACTATCAGGCCCCGGGGATTTATCGGCCTTCAATCTCATCAATTTCCCGAACACAATTTCCCGCCTAATAAGGATATCCTTCAGTTCCTCCTTCTCACTTGACCCACCGTCCCCTCGTAGCTTTGGAAGGTTATTTGTATCTTCCTTCGTGAAGACAGAACCGAAGTATTGGTTAAATTGGCCTGCCATTTCTTTGTTCCCCATTATAATTTCACCTGAATCCAACTGCAAGGAACCTACATTTGTCTTTACTAATCTTTTTCTCTTCACATATTTAGAGAAGTTTTTATATTCCCTGCAAGCTTCCTCTCGTACTCTATTTTCCCCCTCTTAATTAAACCCTTAGTCCTCCTCTGTTGAATTCTAAATTTCTCCCAGTCCTCAGGTTTGTTGTTTTTTCTAGCCAATTTATATGCCTCTTCCTTGGCTTTAACACTATCCTTAATTTCCTTTGTTAGCCATGGTTGAGCCACTTTTCCCGTTTTATTTTTACTCCAGACAGGGATGTACATTTGCTGAAGTTCATCCGTGTGATCTTTAAATGTTTGCCAATGCTTATCCACCGTCAATCCTTTTAGTATTGTTTGCCAGCCTATTCTAGCCTATTCACGCCTCATACCGTCAAAGTTACCTTTCCTTAAGTTCAGGACCCTAGTTTCCGAATTAACTTTGTCATTCTCCATCTTAATAAGGAATTCTACCATATTATGGTCACTTTTCCCCAAAGGGTCTCGCACAACAAGATTGCTAATTCGTCACTTCTCATTACACAATACCCAGTCTAGGATGGCCAGCTCCCTGGTTGGTTCCTCGACATATTGGTCTAGAAAACCATCCCTAATACACTCCAGGAAATCCTCCTCCACCACATTGCTACCAGTTAGGTTAGCCCAATCAATGTGTAGATTAAAGTCGCCCATGATTACTGCTGCACCTTTATTGCACACATCCCTTATTTCTTGTTTGATGCTGTCCACAACCTCACTACTACTATTTGGTGGTCTATACACAACACCCGCTAGCGTTTTCTGCCCTTTGGAATTCTGCCGCTCCACCCATACTGATTCCACAACATCCAGGCTAATGTCCTTCCTTACAATTGTATTGATTTCACCTTTAACCAGCAATGCCACCCCGCCTCCTTTTTCTTTCTGTCTATCCTTCCTAAATGCTGAATACCCCTGGATGTTGAGTTTCCAGCCTTGGTCCACCTGGAGCCATGTCTCCGTGATGCCAATCACATCGTTTCCGTTAACTGCTATCTGCGCAGTTAATTCATCCACCTTATTTCGAATACTCCTTGCATTGTGGCACAGAGCCTTTAACACACTTTGCCCCTTTAGAATTTTGCTGTAATGTGGCCCTTTTTGTTTTTTGCCTTGGGTTTCTCTGCGCTCCACTTTTACTGTTCTCCTTTCTATATTTTGCTTCTGCCTCCTTTTTATTTCCCTCTGTCTCCCTGCATATGTTCTCAACCCCCTGCCATATTAGTTTAACTCCTCCCCAACAGCACTAGCAAACACTCCCCCTAGGATATTGGATGCGGGAACGCAAATTCCAGTGGAGGGGGCTCGAGTGCGTCCTCCACCTCCGCCTCAAAAATTAGGTTAGTTTTTACCAGGCAGCCCGAAATCCCCATCAGATAGTTGTATTTACTTATACTGCGGAAAGCTGGATTGTTGATTTTCTAGGCATCCTTTGGGCTCCACTGATTAAGTCATTTGATTCTGGGCCCACCATTGAGCGACCAACATTCAGAAAGATATGGACGGACCAAGGTCTTCAGCCACACCAGGCTGTTACATGCCTCATAGACCAGCAAGGAGCTGTTCTCATATTCCACCTGGTCATCAGGGTGGGTGCCCCTGTAACACCACCACTGGCCGGGGGGGGGGGGGGGTTACCCACCCCTAATATGGTAATGACCCCATGAAATTCACCATGTGTTTTGACCACAGAGAGTATCACAGCTGAACCACTCCTGTCCTCCCCCAACACCTACATACATACATTTATCAGCAGGAACAATGCTGATTTTTATCCCTTCCCAGACAAGGGAGGTGAGACTACCTGTTGTGCCCCTACTGCCACCTGGCTGAGATTGGAGAACTCAGCACAGACTGCAGGTTACACCAGGGGTGTAAATCCATCTTGGGCAGTAGCACAAAACGTGCGATGGTGAATCGGCCGCCCGTTTTACCAGTCTGAGATCCGATAACTCAGCACAGACTGCAGATTACACCACGGGGTGAAACCTGTCCTGGGCAGAAGCTCGATTTACAAAGACCCATATTTAAATGAGTAGAGTAATTTTGACTTTGGTGGATAGTATAAAACGGGCGATAGCGGATTTTCATTTCTATTGGAGAGATCTATAACGGGCGGCTGATCTGGTATCGCCCATTTTATAATCTCGCCCAAGTCAAAATGATCCCGAGGTGTGGGCCTGCTAATGGAGGCTGCCTTTTACACTGAGAACAAGGAAAGAGTTTTGGGAGTGAGGCTGAATTGTAACATACAGAACAAGCCACTCCTGACACTTCCCCAATGTTATTACTGTATTACTGGGGAATTTATCAGCCTTACAGTGTGAGAGCTGGAATCATTAAACAATGGCTGCCCCGGGTGTTCAGACCTCCCTGGAGCCGACACTCAGAGAGTTCATGGTTTCTAAATCCATCACAATATTGGAAGGAAGAAACAATTCCAGGATCAATTAGCTGCTGTTTTTCTTCAGCGTTTAATGTTCCTGCCTAAAGGATTTGAAAATATCTTCAGAAAGCCGTATCAATAGATCTGAACTCGCTGCTCAAACTGTAGACCCACCTGAAGGTGCTGAGAGTCATTCAGTGCAACAACAACAACAACAACTTGTATTTCTATCCAGGCAACATATCACGCAGTAAAACATCACAAGGCACTTCACATGGGTGTTATAAAACACAAACAAAATTGACACCGAGCCAGATAAGAAGAAATTACGGCAGATAACCATGTTTGGTCAAACAGGTAGGTTTTAAGGAGCTTGAAGGAGGAAAGAGACGGCGAGAGGTGGAGAGGTTTAGGGAGGGAGTTCCAGAGCTTAGGGCCCAAACAGCTGAAGGCACGGCCACCGACAGTGAGCAGTTATAACCAGGGATGCTCAAGGGGGCAGAATTTGAGGTGCGCAGATATCTTAGGGAGTTGTGAGGCTGAAGGAGATTACAGAGATAGGGAGAGGCGAGGCCATGGAGGGAATTGTAAACAAGGATGAGAATTTTGAAATTGAGGTGTTCTTAAACAGGAACCAATGTAGGTCAGCGAGCACAGGGGGGATGGGTGAGCGGGACTTGGTGCGAGTTAGGACACAGGCTGCCGAGTTGTGGATAACCTCAAGTTTACATAGGGTAGAGTGGGGGAGGCCAGCCAGGAGTGCATTGCAATCGTCAAGACTCGAGGTAACAAAGGCATGGAAGAGAGCTTCAGCAGCAGATGAACTGAGGAAAGGGCTGAGACGGGCGATGTTACAGAGATGGAAATGGGCGCTCTTAGTTATGTTGCAGATACGTGGTCGAAAGCTCATTTCAGGGTCAAACATGACACCTAGGTGAACAGTCTGCTTCAGTCTCAGACAGAAGTTGGGGAGAGGGATGGAGTCAGTGGCTCGGGAACGGAGTTTGTGGCAGGGACTGAAAATAATGACTTCGGTCTTCCTAATAATCAATTGGAGAAAATGTCTGCTCATCCAGAAATTGAATGTCAGAGAAGCAGTCTGACAATTTAGAGACCGTGGAGGGGTCGACAGAAGTGGTAGTGAGGTAGAGCTGCGTGTCATCAGCGTACATGTGGAAACTGACACTGCATTTTCAGACATGCCTCCTTGTTCATTTTTCAAACTGAGATACAAATGCCCTCCCTCACCACTCCTTATGATTTTTACCCCAACCACATTATCTGGAATCTACTCCAAGTGTTGAGCACTCGGTGACAAATTTCCTGAAATCAAAGTTAATTTTCCCTTTGCCACTTTGACCCAGAGACCCCATTTCTCCCACTTACCCGACCCGACCCAGATTTATCTTTTCTATACCATTTACTATCTTAAGGATCTCAAAACGCTTCCTTTTCCAGCTAGAAAGCCCATGTTTCTGCCGTCTTTGCTCATAATTCAGTCCCTTTACCCAGGGATCAGTCTCGTGCAGTGCATCATGGTACTGAAAATCTCCCTTGTTGTCTTGGTGACCAGAACAGGGCCCAGTGCTCAAGGTATGGTGTGGCCCCAGCAAGGAAACAGTGTAGCACCACATCCTCCGATTTACTGTGTTGTTTTGGCCAAATAGTTCAGCATTCTATATGTGTGAGATGACCCGTTGACAATGACATTTAGCATCAATCCTGTCATGTGGAAATGTTTGAGGATGTTATATCGCCAGGGCTTGCAGGCCCCAATGACAACATGCAATTTTTAACAATATTTGATTATTATTATTACTGTTGTTATTGGTTGGGTGAACCGCACCATCAAACTTCTCAGGCATGTGCTCTTAGCTGATTCATGGTTAACAAACGAATAGACTTGCTGTATATTGGGGTTTCTGGTTTCTGAGTATAATTAATACAAGCTGTGGTTAATAGCTGGTTGTTGGATTGATTTTTATATTCAACAGTTCAACACTAGAGGGAGCCGTTGCCTTGGAAACTATGGGAGTGCAGATTAAATCTTGGGAATGAACTGCAACTCCTCAATCCCTGTAAAATGGGAGACTCCCTGAATTTATCTCTCAGAAATGAATCAAGGTTCTCACCCATCCTATCCGATGTCTTCACCAATGATGTGTTGCTTGTAAAGTCCTTACACAATACCACAAATCCACACGAGGCACATTCTATGGAAAAGGTCACTCCATGACTTGAACCTTTATTCACAGGACCAAGAAGTGATGACCGTGCGTGGGACCTCCCTTTATATACCTGGATGACTAGGTGAGGAGTGTCTCCCACAAGTTCACTCCCTGTGGTCAAGGTGTGCATTTCTTACGTATATACAGTATTGCAGTGTTGTTCCATAAAGGTTACATACATGGCATTGCTGACATTGCTGGGACGGTATAGTGGGGGTGGTGTGTGTGTGGGAGGGTATAGTGGGGGTGGGGTGTGTGTGGGAGTGTATAGTTGGGATGGGGGGTGTGTGCGAGGGTATAGTGGGAGTGGGGGGTGTGTGGGAGGGTATAGTGGGAGTGGGGGGTGTGTGGGAGGGAATAGTGGGGGTGGGGGTGTGTGGGTGGGTATAGTGGGTGTGGGGAGTGTGTGGGAGGGTATAGTGGGGGTGGGGGGTGTGTGGGAGGGTATAGTGGGTGTGGGAGGTGTGTGGGAGGGTATAGTGGGGGGTGGGGGGTGTGTGGGAGGGTATAGTGGGGGTGGGGGGTGTGTGGAAGGGTATAGTGGGGGTGGGGAGTGTGTGGGAGGGTATAGTGGGGGTGGGGGGTGTGTGGGAGGGTATAGTGGGGGTGGGGGGTGTGTGGGAGGGTATAGTGGGGGTGGGGGTGGGTGGGACGGTTTGAGGTCTGTAAACTTATTGCCCTTCTTTTCACAGATGCCTCCATTTAAAAAATGAGTCCTACACGGCCCAATCTCCAGTGAGTGGGGACAATGATCATGAGGGAGGGAGTGGGTAGGAGAGGGGACAATAATCGTGAGGGAGGGGTTGGGCAGGAGTGGGGACAATGATTGTGAGGGAGGGAGTGGGCAGGAGAGGGGACAATGATCGTGAGGGAGGGAGTGGGTAGGAGAGGGGGCAATGATCGTGAGGAAGGGAGTGGGTAGGAGAGGGGACAATAATCGTGAGGGAGGGGTTGGGCAGGAGAGGGGACAATAATCGTGAGGGAGGGGTTGGGCAGGAGTGGGGACAACGATCGTGAGGAAGGGAGTGGGTAGTAGAGGGGACAATGATCGTGAGGGAAGGGTCTGAGTGGGAAGGAGGGGAAAACTGATGGACGGGAGGGATGTAAGATTTCTAAATCTCTGGCATTAAATTGACAGCAAGACGGATTCTTTGAAAACAATTCGGAATAGTTTCTTAAACACACACATGGACGTCTTATCAGCAGTGTCAGCTCTCCGACCGATCGACTTAGTTACAACAGATACAATGTAACAATAATGATTTATAAAAAGGTATATGTCACTTCCCTGTGGCCAACCACACGGCCTGCTTCTTGGTCTGTGGAGGAAGGTCCTGCTTTTGCCGCGTGCTTAGGAAAAGAGAAGCAGAGAGCCATCAATCTTTGGCTTGGCTTATTATAGGGTTAGGGTTAGGGTTAGGGTTAGCTGAACACAATATTCCAGGTGAGGCCTCACTAAGACCCTGTACAACTGCAGTAAGACCTCCCTGCTCCTATACTCAAAGCCCCTTGCTATGAAGGCCAACATACCATTTGCCTTCTTCACCACCTCCTGTACCTGCATGCCAATCTTCAATGACTGATGTACCATGACACCCAGGTCTCGTTGCACCTCCCCTTTTCCTAATCTGCCAGCATTCAGATAATATTCTGCCTTTGTGTTTTTGCCGCCAAAAAGAATAACCTCACATTTATCCACATTATTCTGCATCTGCCATGTATTGGCCCACTTGCCTAACCTGTCCAAGTCACCCTCTTAGTGTCCTCCTCTCCGCTCATACCGCCACCCAGTTTAGCGTCATCTGCAAACTTGGAGATATTGCACTCAATTCCATCATCCAATTCATTAATATATATTGTAAAGAGCTGGGGTCCCAGCACTGAGCCCTGTGGCACTCCACTGGTCACTGCCTGCCATTCTGAAAAGGACCCGTTAATCCCGACTCTCTGCTTCCTGTCTGCCAACCAGTTCTCTATCCACGTCAGTACATTACCCCCAATACCATGTACTTTGATTTTGCACACCAATGTCTTGTGTGGACCTTGTCAAAAGCCTTTTGAAAGTCCAAATACACCACATCCACAGGTTCTCCCCTGTCCACTATACTAGTTACATCCTCAAAAAATTCCAGAAGATTTGTCAAGTTTGATTTCCCCTTCTTAAATCCATGCTGACTTGGACCAATCCTATCACTGATTTCCAAATGTGTTGCTATTTCATCCTTAATGATTGATTCCAACATTTTCCCCACTAGTGATGTCAGGCTAACTGGTCTATAATTACCTGTTTTTTCTCTCCCTCCTTTTTTAAAAAGTGGTGTTACATTAGCAATCCTCCAGTCCATAGGAACTGATCCAGAGTCGATAGACGATTGGTAAATTATCACCAATGCATCCACTATTTCTCGGGCCACTTCCTTAAGTACTCTGGGATGTAGACTCTCAGGCCCTGGGGATTTATCGGCCTTTAATCCCGTCAATTTCCCTAACAAAATTTCCCGCCTAATAAGGATATCCTTCAGTTCCTCCTTCTCACTAGACCCTCGGTCCCCTAGTAAATCGGGAAGGTTATTTGTACTTCCTTTGTGAAGACAGAACCAAAGTATTTGTTCAATTGGTCTGACATTTCTTTGTTCCCCATTATAAATTCACCCGAATCCGACTGCAAGGGACCAATGTTTGTCTTCACTAATCTTTTTCTCTTCTCATATGTATAGAAGCTTTTGCAGTCATTTTTTATGTTTCCGGCAAGCTTCCTCTTGTACTCTATTTTCCCCCTTTTCATTAAATCCTTTGTCCTCCTCTGCTGTATTCTAAATTTCTCCCAGTCCTCCGGCTTGCTACTTTTTCTGGCTAATTTGTATGCCTCTTTCTTGGATTTAACACTATCCTTAATTTGCCTGGTTAGCCACGGTTGAGCCACCTTCCCCATTTTATTTTTACTCCAGACAGGGATGTACAATTGTTGACGATCTTTAAAGGTTTGCCATTGCCTATCTACCGTCAACCCTTTAAGTATCATTAGCCAGTCTAATCTAGCCAATTCGCATCTCATACCATCAAAGTTATCTTTCCTTAAGTTCAGGACCCTGGTTTCTGAAATAACTTGTCACTCTCCATCTTAATAAAGAATTCTACCATATTATGGTCACTCTTCCCCAAGGGGCCTCGTACAACAATATTGCTAATTAGTCGCTTCTCATTACACATCACCCATCTAGGATGGCCAGCTCTCTGGTTGGTTCCTCGACATATTGGTCTAGAAAACCATCCCGAATACACTCCAGGAAATCCTCCTCCACCGTATTGCTCCCAGTTAGGTTAGCCTAATCAATATGTAGATTAAAGTCGCCTATGATTACAGCTGTACCTTTATTGCACACATCCCTTATTTTTTGTTTGATGCTGTCCCAAACCTCACTACTACTATTTGGTGGCCTGTACACAACTCCCACTAGCGTTTTCTGCCCATGGGTATTCTGTAGCTCCACCCATACCGATTCCACATCATCCAGGCTAATGTCCTTCCTTACAATTGCTTTAATTTCCTCTTTAACCAGCAACGCCACCCCGCCTCCTTTTCCTTTCTGTCTATCCTTCCTAAATGCAGAATAACCCTGGATGTTGAGTTCCCAGCCTTGGTCCCTTGGAGCCAGGTCTCCGTGATGCCAATCACATCATACCCGTTAACTGCTATCTGCGCAGTTAATTCGTCCACCTTATTCCGAATACACCTCGCATTGAGCCACAGAGCCGTCAGGCTTGTCTTTTTAACACACTTTGACCCTTTTTGTTTTTTGCCTTGGGTTTCTCTGCCCTCCACTTTTACTATTCACGTTTCTATATTTTGCTTCTGTCTCCATTTTATTCCCCTCTGTCCCCCTGCATAGGTTCCCATCCCCCTGCCATATTATTTAAACTCCTCCCAAACAGCACTAGCAAACACTCCCCCAAGGACATTGGTTCCGGTCCTGCCCAGGTGCAGACCATCCGGTTTGTACCGGTCCCATCTCCCCCAGAACCGGTTCCAATGTCCCAGGAATTTGAATCCCTCCCTTCTGCACCACTGCTCAAGCCACGTATTCATCTGAGCTATTCTGCGATTCCCACTCTGACTAGCACATGGCACTGGTAGCAATCCTGAGATTACTTCTTTTGAGGTCCTACTTTTTAATTTAGCTCCAAGCTCCCTAAATTCGTCTCGTAGGACCTCATCCCGTTTTTTACCGATATCGTTGGCACCTATATGCACCACGACAACTGGCTGTTCACACTCTCTTTTCAGAAGATCCTGCACCTGCTCTGAGACATCCTTGACCCTTGCACCAGGGAGGCAACATACCATCCTTGAGTCTCGGTTGCAGCCGCAGAAACGCCTATCTATTCCCCTTACAATTGAATCCCCTATCACGATCGCTCTCCCACACTTTTTCCTGCCCTCCTGTGCAGCAGAGCCAGCCACGGTGCCATGAACCTGGCTGCTGATTCTCTCCCCTGATGAGTCATCCCCCTCAACAGTACCCAAAGCGGTGTATCTGTTTTGCAGGGGTATGACCGCAGTGGACCCATGCACTACCTTCCTTGCACTGTTCTTCCTGTTGGTCTTCCATTCCCTATCTGGCTGTGGACCTTTGACCTGCGGTAAGATCCACTCACTAAATGTACTATTCACATCATTCTCAGCATCGTGCATGCTCCAGAGTGAATACACCCGCAGCTCCAGTTCCGCAACGCGGTTTGTCAGGAGCTGGAGGCGAATACACTTCCCGCACACGTAGTCGTCAGGGACACCGGAAGCGCCCCTGATTTCCCACATGGTACAGGAGGAGCATAACACGTGTCTGAGCTCTGCTGCCATGACTTAACCCCTAGATTAACTTAATTTGGCAACAACAATGCTAAAGATTCCTTCCTGATTTAGAAAAGAAAAAGAAAAGCTACTTACCAATCACCAGCCATTCATTTACCCCGTTGGCTGTGATGTCACCTTTCGATTTCTTTCTACTTCTTTTTTGCTTTCTGTCCCCGCTGAAGCTGCACAAGCTGAGCCTTTATAGGCCTCACTCACACTGCTCCCGCCTCTCGCCAACTGCCACTGCCTCAGGAACACCCGCTGAGCCTTTATAGGCCTCACTCACACTGCTCCCGCCTCTCGCCGACTGCCACTGCCTCAGGAACACCCGCTGAGCCTTTATAGGCCTCACTCACACTGCTCCCGCCTCTCGCCAACTGCCGCTGCCTCAGGAACACCCGCTGAGCCTTTATAGGCCTCACTCACACTGCTCCCCCCTCTCGCCGACTGCCACTGCCTCAGGAACACCCGCTGGGCCTTTATAGGCCTCACTCACACTGCTCCCGCCTCTCGCCAACTGCCGCTGCCTCTCGATCTCCCGCTGAGCCTTTATAGGCCTCACTCACGCTGCTCCCGCCTCTCGCCGACTGCCACTGCCTCAGGAACACCCGCTGGGCCTTTATAGGCCTCACTCACGCTGCTCCCGGCTCGCGCCGACTGCCGCTGCCTCAGGAACACCTGCTGGGCCTTTATAGGCCTCACTCACGCTGCTCCTGCCTCTCGCCAACTGCCGCTGCCTCAGGAACACCCGCTGGGCCTTTATAGGCCTCACTCACACTGCTCCTGCCTCTCGCCAACTGCCGCTGCCTCAGGAACACCCGCTGGGCCTTTATAGGCCTCACTCATACTGCTCCTGCCTCTCGCCAACTGCCGCCGCCAAAAGAACACCGGCTGGGCCTTTATAGGCCTCACTCACACTGCTCCTGCCTCTCGCCTACTGCCGAGGGGATCAAGGGGTCTGGAGAGAAAGCAGGAAAGGGGTACTGAGGGAATGATCAGCCATGATCTTATTGAATGGCGGTGCAGGCTCGAAGGGCCGAATGGCCTACTCCTCCACCTATTTTCTATGTTTCTATGTTTTTATGTTTCTAATTGCCTAATACTGCGGTTTAATTGACAAATTTCTTGTCTTAAATGCTGTATTTCTCCCTCTTTTAACTGCTTCACAAGTTGGAGGCCTTCTTCCTTTTGTTGTTTTATACCTTGATTCTCTTTTTCTTTTAGTTGAATCTCTTTTACTTACAATTCTTTTGATTTCCTGTATTTCTTTTGCCCTTTGTTTCACGCTTTGAACCTCTTTTACTTGGAGTTCTTTTAAATCTTGTATCACTTTGACCTCCTGCCTTATTAATTCCTCATCTCTCTGGGTACAATAAAATGCAGTGAATGCCAAAAGACCATTTGCCCGTTTTGGCCTTGGCTCTCCTTGATCTACTTTCTCCTCGATAAATGTCACGAGCTCCCCAAAGGACGCATGTTGGTCCTTACGGAAATATGGTGCCTGTGCCTGTAACTCTTCTATGGGCTAGAACCTCCACTTTTTTTGTATGCTTAACGCCCACTTAACGTCCATTTTACTGCTGAAATGACGTATAACGCCCATTCTGGCACAAAATGGAAACTGACAGGCTTTTTTAGGAGATTTATCGCTGAGCGTTAATTTCCCAATGGGCTTAATGCCGGGGAAAAAGATCACCGCCCACCCACTTTTTTGGGGCAGAATCAGCAGAATGGGCGAATTCAAACCCCATAATATCGCCCAGCATTACTTTCCGCACGGAATTAACATCGAGATTCAATATTGACGCCCGCACACTGTTTTTTGTCATAAAGAGCATATTTACCCAAACTAGCGACCATGCAGATCGCCCATCTTCAATTTCATCACCTCGCACACATATCGCCCACAATATCGCTCGCTCAAAAACCGCTCACAAAAAATGGAACTAACCGGTGTGACTGGCATTTGTTAAATTCCTCTCTTACGTGAGGAGCTGATGTCTGAAAGATTTGACTGAAAGAGCGCGGATGTGAGTGACAACGCTGACACACTACTGTGTGTGTGCAGCTCAGACATCAATGGTGCCCATCACCTTGGTGCCAGTTAAGGTTTCCGTTGATTGATGTTAATTTATATTTAACCCTTTCATGGGTAAGTAATCACCAGTGTGTAATGGTCCAGCTATCTGAGACAATGCACAACAAGGTTATGTTCAACAACAAAAGTTTAATACCAATATTGGTCTGAAATCATAAGTATCACAGCCAATAACACCCAACCGCCGCTCACACCCCATTTTTTCCACCATTGACATAAATCATATGTTCAACTTGTCCAGCAACACAGAATACAAAGGCAAAGCAGGTGCGTGGTTCCCAGCCCCCATACATTGCAACAAATTGCATACACCCAGATGGAGCTATAACACAGCCATCACCTGCGCACATGCACCTCACTTTTCTTCCCCCCTGTCCTTCTTCTCCCCATCTCTACCCCTTCGCCTACTTGCTCCATGGCGCCTGACCGAGGAGCTCCTCAGGTGGTGCCTCAATGGGGGGAGCGGATGAAGGCAGATGCATTGGTTGGATGGGTACAGGAGCAGGGTGTGCTGAGGGGCCAACATTCTCTGAGGCAGAAGCAGGATCTTGGTCCTTGCTCTCATCTGTCGGTCGTAGTGGTGGTGTGGAACCTAGGGGTGGAGTGCTGTGCTCGGGGACCACTGGGAGGCCTGTGGGAGCAGCGTTCCTGGCTATCGCATCCAGGGACTCTGCCATGCATGGAATGTACTCAGTCATGGTGGCCAGGTGTCGGGATATGCCCCCCAATGCTTTGATGAGCAGGTCACCAATGTCTACAGTCCTCCTGGACAATTGTATCATCTCTCTGCTGTCATGTTGCGCTGGTGGAACAAACTTGCCACGTCCATGAGGTCTCCGCAGGCTTAGCGCCGTCCTGGGGACGAATGGGATGCCCTGTGGAGTGGTACTTGGAGCCGGCACCTCCAGAGTGGAGGCGGGAATGACTGGAGGACCACTAGATGGCATGGAATGGGTTCTGGAGCGTGGCGATGCAGGTTCTTCGAAGTTTGCACTCATATCCGTTGAGAACAGACCCAGTGGATTGACGGGTGACAATCGGAGCTCCTCAGCACCAGATGTAGTGGGATCATCCGCCGACTCCTGCCCCGCACCCCCACCTTCTGGCCTCTGTGGCCTTGCTTGGGGCCGCGCTGCTGGCTGAGCTGCA
Organism: Pristiophorus japonicus; assembly: GCF_044704955.1. Taxonomy (NCBI): domain Eukaryota; kingdom Metazoa; phylum Chordata; class Chondrichthyes; family Pristiophoridae; genus Pristiophorus; species Pristiophorus japonicus. The sequence continues at coordinate 228,310,022 of NC_091983.1, forward strand.
AGAAACAAATGAGGTTATTAGAGGAGAAGGGGGTACTAGGGTGACAAGGTGAGTCCAGCGCTACACACAACATATGCACGATAAAAGCACCACCGCTCTCAAAATCATCGCAGACATCACATTTCATGACCATCAACACATTGTGCATTGCAATGATTTTCATTCGGCCAGAATTATTTCTATGACACTTTTAGAAATCATCTATCATATGTCGGAGCAGGCTTGAGGTCTGGCCTACTCCTGCTCGTATTTCTTATGTTCTTCTATTCTTATGTTCTTTGTTCTTATATGATTGTTTGGATATGAGTTGGTGTGGTATCTATTGACTTTACATCACGCAATGGTGTAAGCTTTACTCACGTGGCATCACTTCAGTGTCTGCAGATGCATCCATGGCTGTCCGGGGGTGCTTCCCCACGAGTGCTAGCACTCACTCCTCCACCTCTGTGATGTCGCTGGGGACTGGTGGCCGCCCACCCCTTCACCTCAGCACAGACCTCATCGTCAATAGCTTCTTCTGTAAAAGGTGACAGGACAACATGGCATGAGATCATTGCGTGATATCATTGCTAGGTACTGTTACAGAGACTGATACAACACATAACAAACAGATTTCATCAACATTAATATGAATATTATCATTCTTTACCTAAAGACATACACCGTGACCACAGGCTTTGAGTAAAGCATTCCCGGTAAAAGTGCAAGACCTCACATCTGCTGATAGTCAGTCATGACTGTCACAAATCAAGTTATATAAATATATAAGTACATGTAAATCAATGTAATACTTACTCTTGCAGATCCCACAAACGTTCCATCGTTTGCGGCATTGGTTGCCCTCATGCACCTCGTTGGTCACCGACGAGACCACCTCTGCTATCTCAGTCCATATCCTCTGGTAGGCCTTTGGGGTGGGTTTCCCACGCCCTCCCTGTGTTAAATCTCCCCAGCGTGAGTCGACCTCCTGCAGGAGGGAGGCATTTGTCTCGTCCGAGAACCGCCTGGCAATTTTGCGACCTCCAATGTGCTCCTCTCCCACCTTACTGCTCTCTCCAGCATCAGTCTCCACAGCGTGCTGTGATGCCTCCTCTTCTCCCTCCATTATAGGGCAAATTCAGTCAAATATGAGGCTTTTTGTTTGCCTAATTGCTGTGAAGCTCGAAAGTCTCCCTCCTTTCTCCCAAAGCAGCCACACCACACCCAGCCACACCTTCAGTCCCTCTGAGCTCCCTCTCTCTCTGTCTTCTCTTCTGCCCATGTCATGGTGATCCCTGACCTCCAGAATCACGGGAATCGAGCGTTGCCATGCCGTTGCTAAGGACGGCCACACTTTATGGCAGAAGGCCAAAAAAATTTTACGCTACCGCCCATTTGATATCGCTCATGGTGAAGGACATTTTCAAAAATGTAAACTAGGTGTTTTCAGAATGGGCGAGAAGCCAGCGATCTGAAAATCATTTTTTACTGCCCATGCAGGAAAGAACGCCCATTTTTGGGCAATAAGTACAAAAGTGTCCTTTATGTCCTTTATGGATACCTTTTTGGACAACTCCTGATAAACTCTCTCAACATTTTTTTTGTTAGCTTTCTGTTCATGACCGATCCCTTCATCCTGTGTCTTTTGAATGTAACTACTGGTGGATGTCCACTTAACCAGTTCCAACTATCGAAACAACTGCTCCTTAAGACGCAACTTCTCCCGATCCGTTTAACAGTTTATAGTTCACACTTCGCAACACAGGTTAGAATCGCAACTCTCGAAATTTCCAATTGTTCAAAGAAATAATTAAAAGCTGTCCCGCCGGATCTCGGACGAGTCCCCAATTTTGTAAGATTTTTAAATCTCTGGCATTAAATTGACAGCAAGACTGATTCTTGTAAGTGCTGCAATACAGCGGGACCTGGGGGTACTTGTGTATGAAACTCTTTTTGGAGTTCACCTGCAAAAACATAAAACATTAAACGGTGCCACCCGACCTGGGTGACACTCCAGACATTTACAAGGCCCTTTTTTTTCCCCCTTTTTTTTGTTTTTTTTTGTGTTTTTCTTTTTTTGGTTTTTTTTTTGGGCACTAAAATCACAATTTTCCCCAGTGCCCCCTATAAAAGGGAAGGGGGACACTAAAAGCACCGGCAATTAAAACAAATTAAACTTAAAAAACGTAAAATCAAATTAAAATTTGGTTGCCGGGCGTGATGATGCACTCCAGTCCCTCCGGTGCCCACCTCTCGCGGAAGGCCGCGAGCGTACCGGTGTACTTGTGTATGAAACACAAAAGGATAGTATGCAGGTGCAGCAAGTGATAAGGAAGGCCAATGGAATCTTGGCCTTTATTGCAAAGGGGATGGAGTATAAAAGCAGGGAAGTCTTGTTACAGCTGTACAGGCTATTGGTGACGCCACACCTGGAATACTGCATGCAGTTTTGGTTTCCATATTTACGAAAGGATATACTTGCTGTGGAGGCAGTTCAGAGAAAGTTCACTAGGTTGATCCTGGGGATGAGGGGGTTGATTTATGAGGAAAGGTTGAGTAGGTTGGGCCTCTACTCATTGGAATTCAGAAGAATGAGAGGTGATCTTATAGAAATGTATAAGATTATGAAGGGGCTTGACAACATGGATGAGGAGAGGATGTTTCCACTGGTGGGAGAGACTAGAATAAGGGGCTACCCATTTAGAACTGAGATGAGGAGAAATTTCTTCTCTCTGAGGGTTGTGAATCTGTGGAATTCGCTACCTCAGAGAGCTGTGGAAACTGGGACATTAAATAAATTTAAGACATAGATAGACAGTTTCTTAAACGATAAGGGGATAGGGAAACGGGCAGGGAAGTGGAGCTGAGTCCATGATCAGATCAGCCATGATCTTATTGAATGGTGGAGCAGGCTCGAGGGGCCTTATGGCCTACTCCTGCTCCTATTTCTTATGTTCTTATGTTTAAAACAATTCCAAATAGTTTATTATCACACACAAAAACACGTCTTATCACAGAAACAGCAGTCATCAGTTAGCTTACGGATCTATTTAGTTACAACAGATTATAAAAGGGTATACTTCACTTTCCTCTGGCTGGCTGGCTGTACACACGGCCTGCTGTTTGGGCTGGTCTTGAGATGACAGTTTTCCTGTTTTGCCTTGTGCTCAGGAGAGAAGAAGAGAAACCCAGCAATCTGTGTTTGGGTCTTTATAGTCCTTAAATACATTGTTTCTCAGAAAGCCCCAGGATTAGCTCTTGATTCCAGGGCCGTTTCTGATTGGCTTCTCTTCATACATGTGTCTGTCTGGGGGACCAGTGCCATTCCTTGATTAGGTTAATGGTTTTCCAATTAACACCTTTAAGTTTCGATGGGTTTCAAAGACATTTCCTTTGTTCCTTTAAGCTCTGTCCAGCCAGAAGACAATATACAAACAGAACATGCTGGAAGATTTTGTCTCTTTCAAAACTGTCTTTTCGTATAATCTCATTTGTTAACATTTTTATATATATATATACACAGAATCAATTTTGTCATTACTAAACACTTTTATTCTTACACCTGGCAACCCGCTCTTTTGGAGCTTACGGACTATGCCGGGCCATATTCACAAGTTAAAACGGGAAACTTGCAACTTTTTTTGGGCATATTCGGACATAAAAAAATCTGACGTAACTCTTCAACTACGCCAAAACCTGAAATTTGGGACAGTAATGTGGGCACCTCTCGCACTACGTAGGCACATGCCGGTGTTACTGATACACTCATAATAAATGGTCAGACTGAGTACTATGTGTAATGAGCAAGTGTGACCTTCGCTCCTTTATTAAGGTTCTAGAGTGCAGGTACCTCATGGGTGGCCTGCTTATATACTGTGCTCCCAAAGGATGCTGGGATCCCTTGGGACTCCAACAGGTAGGCCCTCTGGTGGTCAGGTGTGATGCAGGTTACGAGGGGTTAAATACATAACATCACTCCTCCGTGAAGTCAATAATACACTTATTTACAAGGTGAGACGACCTGGGGCTTTGCACTCCCTTGTCGATCGTCTCGGTACAAATGCTGGTGTAGGTGGGTTGGTCAGTTCTTTATTGGGCTGTTGGGCAGCCAGTCTTGCCCGGCTGCTGGTGATGATGAGTTCTGTTTCGTTGTCAACTGTGATGTCAGTTATCACTTGTGTGTGTGTTTTAGAAGGTCAAAGTTGGTGGTGTCCTCTTCAGGTTGTGCGTAGCTGTTGGTGAACCACAAGTTAATTTGGTCCAAATGTTTTCTGTGTGTTTGCCCACTGATCAGTTTGACTTGAAATACCCTCTTTGGCTGTGACTGTGCCAGCGAGCCATTTGGGACCATGTCCATAATTGAACACAAACACAGGATCATTGATCTCAATATCGCGTGACAAGTTTGTGGGGTCATGGTACACACTTTTTTGATGCCGCTTGTCCTCCACGTGATCATGTAGATCAGGATGGACCAGAGATAGCCTTGCTTTAAGCGTCATTTTCATGAGCAGCTCAACTGGGGGAATCCTGGTGAGTGAGTGGGGTCTGATGCGGTAGCTGAGCAGGGTCTGCAGGGAGCCTTCCGACATGCGTTTCAAGCTTTGCTTGACGGTCTGGACTGCCTGTTCTGCTTGGCCGTTGGATGCGAGCTTGAATGGGGCAGATGTGACAAGTTTGATCCCATTGCGGGTCATGAATTCTTTGAATTCCGCACTGGTGAAACACGACCCATTGCCGCTGACTAGGACATCAGGCAGTCTGTACATGGTAAACATGGCTCGTAGACTTTCAATGGTGGCCGTGGATGTGCTTACAGACATTATTGCACATTCAATCCACTTTGAGTAAGCGTCCACGACAACTAAAAACATTTTGCCTAGGAATGGGCCCACATAGTCTACATGGATCCTCGACCACGGTTTGGATGGCCTGGACCACAAACTTAGCCGTGCCTCTCTGGGTGCATTGAGAGCAAGTGTTGCACTGGCGCACACATGACTAAATCTGCGTCGATGCCAGGCTACCACACGTGGGATCTGGCTATGGCTTTCAGCATCACGATGCCTGGGTGGGTGCTGTGCAGTTCGCAAATGAATGTGTCTCTGCCTTTCTTGGGCAAACTATGCGATTGCCCCACAAAAGACAGACCGCCTGCAGGGACAGCTCATCTTTGCGTCTGTGGAATGTCTTAATCGCTTCCTGCATCTCCACTGGGACACTGGACCAGCTCCCATGGAGGACACAGTTTTTTACCAGGGACAGTAAAGGATCCTGGCTGGGCCAGGTCCTGATCTGGCGGGCCATAACGAAGGATTTCTCATTCTCAAATACCTCCTTGACCATAAGCAAGTCTGCTAGCTGTGCCATTTCCACCCCGGCGGTGGGCAATGGTAGCCAACTGAGAGCATCTGCGCAGTTTTCTGTGCCCAGTCTGTGGCAGATTACATAGTTGTATGCCAACAGCGTGAGCGCCCATCTTTGGATGCGGGCAGAGGCATTGGTATTAATCCCTTTGCTCTCTGAGAATAGTGATATGTGTAGTTTGTGGTCAGTTTTAAGTTCAAACTTGAGGCCAAATAAGTACTGGTGCATTTTTTTACCCTGTAAACGCAAGCCAGAGCCTCTTTTTCAACCATGCTGTAGGCCCGATATTGAGTTAACAGAGCTTGTGTGTTCGGGTCTGTGTGTTTGTGTGTAACTACCTCATATGTCTCGGGCTCCTCAATCGCAGAAACAACATGAATGTCCGATATCGCTCTGCCGTGAGAATTTCCTTTCCCAAACCACAGTAGATCATTCACATAATCCACAATTACACCACATTTATCCAGGAAATCAGACCCACAATACCTTCCCCATTCATTAAGTGTATCACAACCGGCCTCTCTAGAATGACTTCCACCAGTCTAAATATAAACCATCCCTCCTTTGTCTCGGTTGCCTTTTGCATCGATCCGACAAAGGCAGTCAAAGAAATAATCTTCCCTGTGGCCAGAGGTGGTGTTGAGGGCATGGGGTGTGTAATAGCCCAACCAGTGTCCACAAGCATTATCTGTCGCTGGCCTCCATTAATTACCACAGGATTTACCGGATGGTTATTATCATCACGCCGGAACCCCATTACCCACTTCGGGGAGGCCCCGCCCATCAGTAAAGATTCCATTAACCACCTGGTCTGTCTATGCCTGAACTCCCTTTAAAATTGTACCATTAATTTATATTGCCTCTCCTCCTTCATCCTTCCAAAATGTATCACTCCGCACTTCTCAGCAGTAAATTTCATCTGCCGTGTGTCGGCCCATTTTACCAGTCTGTCTAAGTCCGCCTGAACTCTGCTACTGTCCTCCTCACTAAACTTGAGTTTCGTGTCATCTGCACAATATGAAATTATGCCCTGGATATCCAATTCCAGGACTTTGATATCGATCAAAATGAACAGTGGTCTGAATACCGACCCCTGGGGACATCATTGGGACATCAACACCCGTTCACCACTGGTCTCTGCTTTCTGTACCTTAAACAATTTTATATCCACACTGCCGCTGGCCCTAGAATCCCAGGGCCTTCTATGTTATGTTCTCAGAACACATTCATATACTTCCCAAAACACATTTATATATCCAGCACACATTTATATAACCAGCACACATTTATATATTCAGAACACATTTATATATCCAGCACACATTCCTGTACTTCCCAGAACACATCCATGAATTTCCCAGAACACATCCATGTATTTCCCAGAACACATTCACACACACTCAGAGAAGTGTGAACCTGTGGAATTCTCTAACATAGAAATTTATTGAGGCCATCTCGTTAGAAATATTTAAAAGGGAGTTAGATGTATCCCTTACAGTTTCAGGGATCAAGGGGTATGGAGAGAAAGCAGAAATGGGGTACAAAAGTTGCATGATCAGCCATGATCATATTGAATGGTGGTGCAGGCTTGAAGGGCCAAATGGCCTACTCCTGTACCTATTTCCTATGTTTTTATGTTTCTATACTCTCCAGATATATAGGGTGCTCATAGGCACAAAGCATTGACGGTGACAGAAAAAAATGATAAACGTGTTTAGGATGCATATGGGGTCCTTAGTTTTATAAATACCAACATAATGGCTTTTTGTTTTGTTGCTGGGATGTGAACATCGCTGACAAGGCCGGCATTTATTGCCCTCCCTAATTGCCCTTGAGAAGGTAATGGTGAGCCGCCTTCTTGAACCGCTGCAGTCCGTGTGATGAAGGTACTCACATAGGGTTCAATTTTCCCCAATTATAAGAACATAAGAACATAAGAAATAGGAGCAGGACTAAGCCATTTGGCCCCTCGAGCCTGCTCCGCCATTCAATAAGATCATGGCTGATCTGATCCTGGCCTCAACTCCACTACCCTGTCCACTCCCCATAACCTTTGACTCCCTTACCATTCAAAAATATGTCTATCTCCACCTTAAATATACTCAATGACTCAGCCTCCACAGCTCTCTGGGAAAGAGAATTCCAAAGATTCATGACCCTCAGAGAAGAATTTCCTCCTCATTTCCATTTTAAACAGGCAACCCCTTATTCTGAAATTATGCCCCCTGGTTCTAGATTCCCCCACGACGGGAAATATCCTCTCTGCATCTACCTTGTCGGGTCTCCTCAGTATCTTATATGTTTCAATAAGACCCCCTCTTATTCTTCTAAACTCCGATGAATATAGGCCCAACCATTCTTCAAAAGACAACCCCTTTATCTCAGGAATCAACCTCATGAACCTTCTCTATACTGCCTCCAATGCAAGTAGGAGACCAAAACTGTACACAGTACTCCAGGTGTGGTCTTATCAACACCCTGTACAGTTGTAGCAGGAATTCTCTACTTTTATACTCCACCCCCTTGTAAGAAAGGTCAACATTCCATTTGCTTTCCTAATTACTTGCTGTATCTGTATGCTAACTTTTTGTGTTTCTCTGTACCTCCGCATTTTGTAATCTCTCCCCATTTAAATAATTATGTTTTTTTATTTTTCCTATATGTCGAGGAACCAACTATGGGGGAGGCCATCTTAGACTGGGTGTTGTGTAATGAGAGAGGATTAATTAGCAATCTCATTGTGCGAGGCCCCTTGGGGAAGAGTGACCATAATATGGTGGAATTCTGCATTAGGATGGAGAATGAAACAGTTAATTCGGAGACCATGGTCCAGAACTTAAAGAAGGGTAACTTTGAAGGTATGAGGGGTGAATTGGCTAGCATAGTTTGGCGAATGATACTTAAGGGGTTGACTGTGGATGGACAATGGCAGACATTTAGAGACTGCATGGATGAACTACAACAATTGTACATTCCTGTCTGGCGTAAAAATAAAAAAGGGAAGGTGGCTCAACCGTGGCTATCAAGGGAAATCAGGGATAGTATTAAAGCCAAGGAAGTGGCATACACATTGGCCAGCAATAGCAGTGAACCCGGGGACTGGGAGAAATTTAGAACTCAGCAGAGGAGGACAAAGGGTTTGATTAGGGCAGGGAAAATGGAGTACGAGAAGAAGCTTGCAGGGAACATTAAGGCGGATTGCAAAATTTTCTATAGGCATGTAAAGAGAAAAAGGTTAGTAAAGACAAACGTAGGTCCCCTGCAGTCAGAATCAGGGGAAGTCATAACTGGGAACAAAGAAATGGCAGACCAATTGAACAAGTACTTTGGTTCGGTATTCACTAAAGAGGACACAAACAACCTTCTGGATATAAAAGGGGTCAGAGGGTCTAGTAAGGAGGAGGAACTGAGGGAAATCTTTTTTAATCGGGAAATTGTGTTGGGGAAATTGATGGGATTGAAGGCCGATAAATCCCCAGGGCCTGATGGACTGCATCCCAGAATATTTAAGGAGGTGGCCTTGGAAATAGTGGATGCATTGACAGTCATTTTCCAACATTCCATTGACTCTGGATCAGTTCCTATCGAGTGGAGGGTAGCCAATGTAACCCCACTTTTTAAAAAAGGAGGGAGAGAGAAAACAGGGAATTATAGACCGGTCAGCCTGACCTCAGTAGTGGGTAAAATGATGGAATCAATTATTAAGGATGTCATAGCAGTGCATTTGGAAAATGGTGACATGATAGGTCCAAGTCAGCATGGATTTGTGAAAGGGAAATCATGCTTGACAAACCTTCTGGAATTTTTTGAGGATGTTTCCAGTAAAGTGGACAAGGGAGAACCAGTTGATGTGGTATATTTGGACTTTCAGAAGGCTTTCGACAAGGTCCCACACAAGAGATTAATGTGCAAATTTAAAGCACATGGGATTGGGGGTAGTGTGCTGCTGTGGATTGAGAACTGGTTGTCAGACAGGAAGCAAAGAGTAGGAGTAAATGGGTACTTTTCAGAATGGCAGGCAGTGACGAGTGGGATATCGCAAGGTTCTGTGCTGGGGCCCCAGCTGTTTACATTGTACATTAATGATTTAGACGAGGGGATTAAATTTAGTATCTCCAAATTTGCGGATGACACTAAGTTGGGTGGCAGTGTGAGCAGCGAGGAGGATGCTATGAGGCTGCAGAGTGACTTGGATAGGTTAGGTGAGTGGGCAAATGCATGGCAGATGAAGTATAATGTGGATATATGTGAGGTTATCCACTTTGGTGGTAAAAACAGAGAGACAGACTATTATCTGAATGGTGACAGATTAGGAAAAGAGGAGGTGCAACGAGACCTGGGTGTCATGGTACATCAGTCATTGAAGGTTGGCATGCAGGTACAGCAGGCGGTTAAGAAAGCAAATGGCATGTTGGCCTTCATAGCGAGGAGATTTGAGTACAGGGGCAGGGAGGTGTTGCTACAGTTGTACAGGGCCTTGGTGAGGCCACACCTGGAGTATTGTGTACAGTTTTGGTCTCCTAACTTGAGGAAGGACATTCTTGCTATTGAGGGAGTGCAGCGAAGATTCACCAGACTGATTCCCGGGATGGTGGGACTGATCTATCAAGAAAGACTGGATCAACTGGGCTTCTATTCACTGGAGTTCAGAAGAATGAGAGGGGACCTCATAGAAACGTTTAAAATTCTGACGGGTTTAGACAGGTTAGATGCAGGAAGAATGTTCCCAATGTTGGGGAAGTCTAGAACCAGGGGTCACAGTCTAAGGATAAGGGGTAAGCCATTTAGGACCGAGATGAGGAGAAACTTCTTCACCCAGAGAGTGGTGAACCTGTGGAATTCTCTAGCACAGAAAGTAGTTGAGGCCAATTCACTAAATATATTCAAAAGGGAGTTAGATGAAGTCCTTACTACTCGGGGGATCAAGGGGTATGGCGAGAAAGCAGGAAGCGGGTACTGAAGTTGCATGTTCAGCCATGAACTCATTGAATGGCGGTGCAGGCTAGAAGGGCTGAATGGCCTACTCCTGCACCTATTTTCTATGTTTCTACCAAAGTGGATAACCTCCCATTTTCTCACATTATACTCCATCTGCCAGATTTTTGCCCTCTTACTTAGCCTATGTGTCCCTTTGCGTCCTCTACATAATTTGCTTTCCCACCCATCTTTGTATCAACAGCAAATTTGGCTACATTACACTTGGTCCCTTCATGTGAGTCATTAATATTGATTGTAAATAGTTGAGGCCCCATCACTGATCCCTGCAGCACCTCACTAGTTTGTTTGCCAACCTGAAAATGACCCATTTGTCCTGTTTTCTCTCTGTTTTCTGTTAGTTAGCCAATCCTCTATCCATGCTAATATATTACTCCCAATCCCATGAGCTCTTATCTTGTGCAGTAATCTTTTATGTGGCACCTTATTGAATGTCTTCTGGAAATCCAAATACACAACATCTACTGGTTCCCCTTTATCCACCCTGCTCGTTATATCCTCAAAGAACTTCAGCAAATTTGTCAAACATGATTTCCCTTTCATAAAACTATGCTGACTCTGCTTGATTGTGTTCTGATTTTCTAAATGTCCAGCTACTGCTTCCTTAATAATGGACTGCAGCATTTTCCCAATGACATAATCATCATCATCATAGGCAGTCCCTCAAATCGAGGATGACTTGCTTTCACGTCAAAAAGTTCACAGGTGTTTCAATGAAGGACCTAAAATTCCAGGTCCGAACTAAATTTTGAAGGGTGGAAGATGTCTGTGCTTGGATTTTTTTAAATGTGTGGTGATCGTTGCACACCAGCCACCACACGGGCTTGAGAGAGCTAGGTCTTGGTCCAGTAGCAAGGGTTAACCAAGACGACTGGAGACCAGCTCTGCTGCACGGACCTAGTGCGCACACATATCGCAGTGTGGGCTGGCCCGTGCTGCCCCTGGGCCCTCGCCTCTTCTGTACCCCCGCCTCTTCTGTGCCCCGAACTCATGTCTCTCCTGGTCCCCGATCACGTCCCTCTACAATCTCTCGCCACTCCTTCGCCCCAACCTCGCCGCTCCTTCGCTCTGACCTCACCGCTCCTGCAGTACCTGCCCACGTTCCAATCACCAACCTGGACCTGGATGACATCCCTTTTCACTGCTGTTGCACTCCTGCTCCAGCAGGTGCTGCTCCCTGGAATTGTACGCGCCATGCTGCATCTTCCGTTCCCCGACCTGCTCCGATGGTGCTCGCAGGCCGTGAGCTCGTGCAGACTGCTGGGCTGGGCTGCCATGCTCCTTCCGCTCCCGGCCCAATGACAGATGTCAGGCTAACTGGTCTATAAGTTGCCTGCTTTCTGTCTCCCTCCTTTCTTAAATAGGGGCATTACATTTGCAGTTTTCCAATCTGCTGGGACCTCTCCAGAATCCAGATAATTTTGGTAGATTACAACCAACCAATGCATCCACTATCTCGGCAGCCACTTCCTTTAAGACCCTCGGATGCAGGCCATCAGGTCCAGGGGACTTGTCCTCCTTTAGTCCCATTAGTTTGCCTAATACTTTTACTTTAGTGATAGTTTTTAGTCACCCCCTCCCAATAGCTTTTGATTATCAAGTATTGGGATGCTTTTAGTTCTACTGTGAAGACCGATACAAAATATTTTTGGAAGTCTCTGCCATTTCCCTGTTTCCCATTATTAATTCTCCAGTCTCATCTTCTAAGGGGCCAATGTTTACTTCAGCTACTCTCTTCCTTTTTATATACCTGTAGAAGCTCTTACTGTCTGTCTTTATGTTTCTTGCTAATTTACTCTCAAACTATCTTCTCTCTATTTTTTTTTTAGTCGTCCTTTGCTGGTTTCTAAAAATTTCCCAATCCACTGGCCTTCCATTATTTTTCACAACCTTGTATGCCTTTATTTTAAATTTGACATCATCCTTTACTTCCTTAAGTTAGCTGCAGATGGTTCATCCTTCCCAAAGAGTCTTTCTTTCTAACTGGAATATATCTTTGCTGAGAGTTACGAAATATCTCCCTAAATGTTTGCCACTGTTCATCCACGATGACTCGCAATGGATCCACCAAAGACCCAATCCATGTCCGGACCGGGGTCAAGCAGAGCTGCGTCATTGCGCCAACCCTCTTCTCGATCTTCCTCGCTGCCATGCTCCATCTCACACTCAACAAGTTATCCGCTGGAGTGGAACTAAACTATAGAACCAGTGGGAACCTGTTGAACCTTCGTCGCCTCCAGGCTAGATCCAAGACCGTTTGTCGTCGAGCTACAGTACACGGACCACGCTTGCGTCTGCGCACGTTCAGAGGCTAAACTCCAAGTCATCGTCAACATCTTCACCGAGGCGTACCAAAGCATGGGCCTTACACTAAACATCCGTAAGATAAAGGTCCTCCACCAACCTAACCCCGCCACGCAGCACTATCCCTCCCAGTTATCAAGATCCAGGGCGCAGCCTGGGGGAGGGGGGAGGATGAGGGGGGAAGGCCTTTCGGCCTGGGCTAGGAGAAGCACTGGGCACCGTCAAGGCCGGGAGGGGGGTCTATCCAATTCTTACAGTTTACAGGATAGACTTTTGGCACAAAGTCTCTGTAATATTTTCATGTTGGTAAGCTGCTGCCTGAAATAACTGCAATGTGCAAGGTGTTTGTGCAGGTTGCTGTGAGCGAGCCAGAATGTCTTGTATGTTTCACTTTCTAGCCTCAGTCCTCAGTGTGTCCCTTGTTACCCTGGCAACCCGACCTTTTTGGCGCAGATCCTAGGCTCCACCCACAGAGCTTAAGGTCTACGCCAGGCCATAGTCACAAGTTAAAATGGGGAAAATTGCAATTTTTTTTGCTTGGTTTGACACAAAAAAATCGGCCATAACTCCAACTACGCCAACACCTGCAATGTGGAAAATTGAGCCCCCAGTGCTGCAAGGGAGGGATTTCCTGGAATTTGACCCTGCAACAATGAAGGAACGGCGATACATTTCCAAGGCAGGATGGTGTGTGACTTGGAGGGGAACTTGGAGGTGATGGATTTCTCATGCGTCTGCTGCCCTTGTCCTTCGAGGTGGAAGGTCAGGGGTTGGGGAGCTGCCGTCTAAGAATCATTGACGAGTTACTGAAGTGCCTCTTGTAGATGGTACACACTGCAGGCACAGTGTGGCAGTGGTAGAGGGAGTGAATGTTTAAGGTGGTAGCTGGAGAGCCAATCAAGCAGGCTGCTTTGTCCTGGATGGTGTCCAGTTTCTTGGGTGTTGTTGGAGCTGCACTCATCCAGGCAGGTGGAGAGTATTCCATCACACTCCTGACTTCTGCCTTGTAGATGGTGGAAAGACTCTGGGGAGTCAGGAAGTGAGACACACCGCAGAAGCCCGAGCATCTGACCTGCTCTTGTGGCCACATTATTTATGTGGCTGATCAAGTTAAGCTTCTGGTCAATGTGACCTTCAGGATGTTGAAGGCGGGGGATTTGGCAATGGTAATATCGTTGAATGTCAAGGGGCGGTGGTTAGACTCTTGCTTGTTGGAAATAGTCATTGCCTAGCACTTGTGTGGCACGAAAGTTACTCGCCACTTATCATCACAAGCCTGAGTGTCGTCCAGATCTTGCTGCATGTGGGCATGAACTGCTTCATTTTCTGAGGAGTTGCAAATGACACTGAACACTGTGCAGTCATCAGTGAACATCCCCACTTCTGACCTTATGATGGAGGGAAGGTCATTGATGAAGCAGCTGAAGATGGTTGGGCCGAGGACACTGCCCTGAGGAACTCCTGCAGCTATGCCCTGGGGCTGAGATGATTGACCTCCAATGACTACAGCCATCTTCATTTGTGCTAGGTATGACTCCAGCCAGTGGAGAGTTTTCCCCCTGATTCCCACTGACTTCAGTTTTACTCGGCCTTCTTGATGCAACACCCAGTCAAATGCTGCCTTAATGTGAAGGGCAGACATTCTCACCTCACCTCTGGAATTCAGCTCATTTATCCAGTTATTGTGAGTAAGTGCCACTTGATAGCACTGTCGACGAGACCTTACATCACTTTGCTGATGATTGAGAGTAGACTGATAGGGCAGTAATTGGCCGGATTGGATTTGTCCTGCTTTTTGTGAACAGGACATACCTGGGCAGATTTTCACATTGCTGTATAGATGCCAGTGTTGTAGCTGTACTAGAACAGTTTGGCTTGAGGCACGGCTAGTTCTGGAGCACAAGTCTTCAGCCCAACAGCCAGGATGTTGTTGGGGCCCATAGGCTTTGCTGTATCCAGTGCGCTCAGCCATTTCTTGATATCATGTGGAGTGAATCGAATTGGCTGAAGACTGGCTTCTGTGATGGTGGGAATGTCAGGAGGAGGCCGATGTGGATCATCCACTCTGCACTTCTGGCTGCAGGTGGTTGTAAACGCTGAAGCCTTGTCTTTTGCACTGACGTGTTAGGCTCCGCCATCATTGAGGATGGGGATATTCATGGAGCCTCCTCCTCCCATTCGTTGTTTTATGGTCCATTCACGACTGGATGTGGCAGGACTGCAGAGTTTTGATCTAATCTGTTGATTGTGGGATCACTTCGCCCTGTCTATGGCATGCTGCATCCGCTGTTTAGCTTGCATATAGTCTGTGTTGCAGCTTCCCCAGGTTGGCACCTCATTTTTAGGTACGCCTTGTGCTGCTCCCGGCATGCTCTTCTGCACTCCTTACTGAACCAGGGTTGGTCCCCTGGCTTGATGGTAATGGTAGAGTGAGGGATATGCCGGGCCGTGAGGTTACAGATTGTGGTGGAACAACATTCTACTGCTGCTGATGGCCCACAGCGCCTCATGGATGCCTAGTTTGAGTTGCTAGATCTGTTCTGAATCTATTCCATTTAGAAAGAAAGACATATTTATATAGCGTCGTTCATTACCACCGGACGTATAAAAGTGCTTTACGGCCAAAGAAGCACTTTTGGGGTGTAGTCACTGTTGTAATGTGGGAGACACGGCAGCCAATTCATTCACAGCAAGCTTCGACAAACAGTACAGTGGTAGTTACTCACAACACGATGGAGGGTGTCCTCAGTGTGAAGGTGGGACTTCATCTCCACAATGACTGTGAGGTGGTCACTGCCATCAATGCTGTCATGGACAGATACATCTGCGACAGGTAGATTGGTGAGGACGGGGTCAAGTCGGTTTCCCCTCGTGTTGGTTCTCATCACCACCTGCCGCAGGCCCAGTCTGGAAGCTATGTCCTTCAGGTCTCGGCCAGCTCGGTCAGTACTGGTGCTACCGAGCCACTTTTGGTGATGGACATTGAAGTACCCAGAGTACGTTCTGTGCCCTTGCTATTCTTAGTGCGTCTTTCAAATGGTGTTCAACACGGAGCAATACTGATTCATCAGCTGAGGGAGGGCGGTAATCAGCAGGAGGTTTCCTTGCCCATGCTGGACCTGAGGCTATTCATGAGGTCCGGAGTCCATGTTGAGGATTCCCAGGGCCACTCCCCTCCGACAGTATACCACTGTGCCGTCTCCTCTGGTGGGTCTGTTCTGCTGGTGGGACAGGACATACCCAGGGATAGTGATAGAGGAGTCTGGGATATTGGCTGAAAGGTATGAGTATAACTATGTTCCACTATTGCTTGACTAGCCTGTGCGACAAGTCCCCAAATGTTCGTGAGGAGGACTTGGCAGGCTCGACTGGGCTGGATGTGCCGTTGTCCGTAACCAGTGCGGAGGTCAATGCTGGGTGGTTCATCCGGTTTTATTCTTCTTATTGTTTTTCGTAGCAGTTTCTTATAACTGAGTGGCTTGCTTGGCCATTGGAGTCACAGATCTGCCTGACCAGGTAAGGAAGGCAGATTTCCTTGTTTAAAGGTTTTTATGACAATCCGACAGTTTCATGGTCACCATTACTGATACTGGTGTTTTAATTCCAGATTTATTTAATTCTCTGAATCTAAATTCCCCAGTTGCCGTGGTGGGATTTGAACTCACGTCTTTGGATCATTAGTCCAGGCCTCTGGATTACTAATCCAGTAACATAATCACTATGCTACCATTCCCTGCAAGTTTCAGGTAACAGATGGTCAGGAGAGCATTGGAATAGTCACGTCGAGAGGTAACAAAGGCACGAATGAGGCTGCCTGCAACACTTTAGGTGAAGCAGGGGTGGAGACGGTGATGTTATGGGGGTGGATGAAAGCGGTCTTGGGAATGGAGTGCACATGGGTCGGAATCTCATCTCGTGGCCCAATAAGTCTGGTTCAGCCTCACACAGAATAAAACGAGGACATTTTACTGTATGGTCGGAGAATTCACAGTCGGGAAAGTGAAGCAGTCTATCACCAGTCAGAAGTAATTGAACAAAGACACTATGGGCCTTGGTCCTTCCCCTTGGTTTTCAATAAAAAACATGGAGAACATTAATAAAAGCCTCCCACACTGAATGAACGTTATGACCCCATGTCCAGGTGTGGTGTTTCCCTGTGAGTCCTGTACCACGTTATCGAAACAGAGAAATTTCAAAGGGGTAGAACTTGGTCCTCATTGTTTCCGGGCAGGAAACTGGGACAAAAAGGACCAATTTTGCACGATATCTCGCACCAGATCAGCGTGTGTTTTAAGGGCTCCACCATATTATTATAGGCAGCTTTGCTGTCATCCTGAGCAGCCGTCTAAAACAGGTGTTAGGCCTCTTGTGATATAAATAAGCGACCCAAGGCTCATTTTGAGCCCTCTTTCAGAAATTGGCCTGGATTGAATGGAGTCAGGGGAAACAGGAGTGATCCCCGAATGTACATTCCCGCGATCGCCCCGTGTTGCTGTTCTAACCCCCTTCCGGAACTTAACTTCGGGCCGTTGCTGGTGAGGCAAGATTCCCGAATTCCCTCTCAGTAAAATGTGTCGTTGCCTGTGGAGGTCCAGCAGGTGATGGCAGCTCATGTATAAAATGTTAATGAGGACCGAGGACCAATTTCGGGCCGGCCTCAGGTTTTGGATATGCTCTGTCGCCGCACCGCTGGTTATAGACCCAAAAACGGTCCGTAAATAATTTCCAGCCCAATATTTCAGAGCATCAACCTCTGGGGACCAGTGCAGAAGCTTTGACTTGCCTGAGACGATTGAGCTCAGCTGTGGAACGAGTGGTAAAGTTGACAGCAAACTATCCTTTCCTCTCAAACGATGGCTCTAACTGACCACACATTGATAATGTGACTCAGGGTGGGGAAAGATCAAGTGGTGAGGGAAACGGAACTGTCCCACTGGTGGAGGAGTGATTGCTCTTGTGAGCTTTGGGCTGAGGTTCCATGTGGGACTTTACTCTGCAGCTTTCTGTGCTACACCCGGTCCAGGAGTACTTGATGGTGACTGGGGGTCATCTCAAATGTGGAGAATATCCCAGTCCCCAGCACTGACATCTCTTCCCCTGACTGACACTTTAACAAACGTGTAAATTAACATAACTACAGGTGTTCCCACGATTTGGGAGGTCAGGCGTCATTCATGCATGTGCAGAAGGTAAGGGGAGAGAGAGAGAGAGGAGAGAGAGAGAGAGAGAAGGACTGAGAAGAGGAGAGAAGTCTTATCGAGATTATTGAGCGTTTCATATAGATACTATTGAGAGTTTCAGCAATTTGATTTTTTTGTGATATATTATTATGTCTGGCCACGAGTCCGACAGTGGGCAGGAGGTGGAAGGTAGGAGGAGAGCCAAACCCTTCTCCGACAAGACCAACGAGGCCCTCATCGGAGAGGTGCACTCACGGTGGGCCCAATTAACCTGGGGTGGGCATGGGAAACCTCCACCCTGGGCGTACCAAAAGATGTGGAGTGAGAGCGGCGATGTGGTCTCATCGGCATCCCACAAGGCGAGGGGTCCGACCAGTGCCGAAAGTGCTGGAACAGCCTGGTTGCTTCGGCATGATTCAGCAAATTGTAATTATAATTATAAATGTCCAGGATTGAAATTAAGCTTGTTATTCTTACCATGACCTTGTGGCTGAATATTAAGCAGGTCAGAGACAGTGCTCTCTCACAGGATGTGCACAACATGGATGCTGCCTGGAAATTTAACATTAACTGCCATGATTATTTGGCTGTGGGCGACAACGAGCAGCACATTCAGGGAGAGAATCCCTTTCAGTTACAAAACACCTCCGCATCCCGTAAAGGTACTTTCAGGGTGATGTACATGCAGTTTATTGCTCCCTGCACCTTGGAGAAGTTTGCTGTTCTCGAGAAACCCAAGTCCTCTCAGTCTGCACCTCCCTGGTCATAGGGAAGCTTATAAAGTCCATCCTGCGTGTGTAAAGTGCTTGAGTCACCTGTTGAATGGAGCAATGTGCGGTGTGCTGAGAGACACAACAGATGTAGCCAGCTGAAACCTGAAAGGAGCCCGATGCGTAGAAGGATAGTGCCGCAGTAACCTTTACCTGAATGGGCAGTACGGTCCTAATAGTGCTGGTAGGCTGCAGATCCCCCTTGAGGAGCTGGCATATCTCATCAATGACCCCCTTTCGGAAGCGCAGCCTCCTAAGGCACATGTTATCAGACAAGTTGAGGTAAGATTGCTTTTCCCTGTAAGTTCGTCGGCTGTACATTCTCCTCCTCCGCCTTCGCATTAGTTTGCCACCTCTTTGATTGGACCCTTCACTAAACCCTTCACTAAACCCAACTTCAGACTTCAGCATGTGAGCATTTGCAAGTAATGGTAGAGAAGTTACAGATCCCATCAATATCACTATTGCTATTAATGACCCTTGTATTAAAATAAATATAAATATAAATGTGAGTGGATCAATCAATAACTATAAGGCCCTTAAATAATTTACAAATTATAAGGGCCTTCTTTAAGCAGCCTCGCACTTCCTCTGACGTTCAAAATGGCATCCATAGTGCCGAGTTCTGTGAGGAACGGCAGGTTTTCTCCAGCGACGTCCAGCGATCTTCTCGGCGAGCGATAAGCCCAGCGATGTGTGGGCGATGTGCTGAAAGTTGCTTTGAGTGATGTGTGGCCGATCTGTTCTGTTACACTCATAATAAGTGCGAGACTGAGTACTACGTGCAATGAGCAAGTGTGTCCTTTATTAAGGTTCAAGACTGCAGGTACCTCGTGGGTGGCCTGCTTATATACTGGGTTCCCAATGGATGCTGGGATCCCTTGGGACTTCAATGGGTGGGCCCTCTGGTGGTCAAGTGGTGCTGGTAGGCTGCCCCATCACTCCCCCATGAAGTCAATAATACACTTATTTACAAGGTGAGACGATCTGGGGCTTTGCGCTCCATTGTCGATTATCTCGGTACAAATAGTGGTGTGGGAAGGTTGGTCAATACTTCACTGGGCTGTTGGGCAGTCAGCCTTGCCGGGCTGCTGGTGATGATGAATTCGGTTTTGTGGTCAACTGTGATGTCAGTTACCACTTGTGTGTGTGTTGGAAGGTCAAAGTTGGTGGTGTCCTCTTCGGGTTGTTCGTAGCTGTTGGTGAACCGCAATTTGATTTGGTCCAAATGTTTTCTGTGCATTTGGCCATTAGTCAGTTTGACCTGAAACACCCTCCTTCCTTCTTTGGCTGTGCCTGTGCCAACGAGCTATTTGGGTCCATGTCCATAATTGAGCACAAACACAGGATCATTGATCTTAATGTCACTTGATAAATTTGCGCGGTCATGGTACACACTTTGTTGATGCCACTTGCCCTCCACATGATCATGGAGATCAGGGTGGATATCAGAGAGCCTTGTCTTATGCGCCCTTTTCATGAGCAGCTCAGCTGGGGGAATCCCGGTGAGTGAGTGGGATCTGGTGCGGTAGCTGAGCAGCACTCGGGACAACCGGGTCTGCAGGGAGTCTTCCAGCACACGTTTCAAGCTTTGCTTGATGGTCTGAACTGCCCGTTCCACCTAGCCGTTGGATGCGGGCTTGAACGGGGCAGATGTGACATGTTTGAACCCGTTGCGGGTCATAAATTCCTTGAATTCAGCACTGGTGAAGCACGGCCCATTGTCGCTGACTAGGACATCAGGCAGGCCGTGCATGGCAAACATGGCTCGTAAGCTTTCAATGGCCGCCGTGAATGTGCTTAAAGACATTATTGCACATTCAATCCATTTTGAGTAAGCGTCCACGACAAATAAAACATTTTGCCTAGGAATGGGCCCGCATAGTCTACATGGATCCTTGACCACAGTTTGGATGTCCATGACCACAAACTTAGCGGTGCCTCTCTGGGTGCATTGCCCAACTGAGAGCAAGTGTTGCACTGGCGCACACATGACTCTAAATCTGAGTCGATGCCAGGCCACCATACATGAGACCTGGCTATGGCTTTCATCATTACGATGCCTGGGTGGGTGTTGTGCAGTTCGCAAATAATTGTGTCTCTGCCTTTCTTGGGCAAGACCACGCAATTGCCCCACAAAAGACAGTCCACCTGCAGGGACAACTCGTCTTTGCATCTGTGGAACGACTTAATTGCTTCCTGCATCTCCACTGAGACACTGGACCAGCTCCCATGGAGAAAACAGCTTTTTACCAAGGACAGTACAGGATCCTGGCTGGTCCAGGTTCTGATTTGGCGGAGGACTTCTCATTCTCAAAAGCCTCCATGACCATGAGCAAGTCCGCTGGCTGTGCCATTTCCCAGTGGGCAATGGTAGCCGACTGAGAGCATCTGCGCAGTTCTATGTGCCTGGTCTGTGGCGGATTACATAGTTGTATGCCAACAGCGTGAGGGCCCATCTTTGGATGCGGGCAGAGGCATTGGTATTAAACCCTTTGCTCTCCGAGAGTAGCGATCTGAGCGATTTGTGATCAGTTTCAAGCTCGAACTTGAAGCCAAATAAGTACTGGTGCATTTTTTTTACCCCATAAACATATGCCATAGCCTCTTTTTCAACCCTGCAGTAGGCCCTTTCGGCCTTGGGACAAACCACTGGATGCATACGCAACCGGTTGCAAAATCCCCGATTCATTAGTCTGTTGTAACACATACCCGACCCCATATGACGACGCATCACAAGCTAACGCTGATCGTTTACATGGGTTATACAGAACAAGCAGTTTGTTAGAACACAATAAATTTCTGGTTTCCTTAAAGGCAGCCTCTTGTGAAGTCTCCCATACCCAGTCGTCTCCCTTGTGCAGTAGTGCATGGAGGGGTTCTAGCAGGCTGCCTATCCCAGTTCGGAAATTAGAAAAATAGTTAAGGAGTCCCAGGAACGACCGCAGCTCCGTCATGTTCTATGGTCGCGGCGCATTCTTGATGGCCTCCATCTTGATGTCGGTGAGTATGATGCCATCTGCTGCGATTCTCCTCCCTAAGAATTCGACGTCCTGTAAAAGGAAAATATACTTCGAGCATTTCAACCTGAGCCCCACGCGATCCAACCGACTAAGAACCTCCTCCAGATTCTTCAAGTGCTCCATGGTGTCCCAACCTGTAATCAATATGTCATCCTGGAAGAGCACTGTGAAAGGATCCGACTTTAGCAGGCTCTCCATGTTCCGCTAGAAGGTTGCTGCGGCTGACCGACTCCTGAACGAGCACCGGTTATAGAGAAACAGACCTTTGTGCGTGTTGATGCAGGTGAGGCCTTTCGAAGACTCCTACAGCTCCTGCGTCATGTAGGCCGAGGTCAGTTCCAGCTTGGTGAACGTCTTCCCTCCAGCCAGGGTCGCAAATAGGTTGTCTTCCTTGGGTAGTGGGTACTGATCCTGCAGCAAAAACGATTAATCGTTACTTTATAGTCCCCGCAAATTCTAACCGTACCGTCTTCCGTGAGTACTGGGACAATCGGACTGGCCCAGTCATTGAATTCCACTGGCACAATGATGCCTTCATGTTGCAGCCTGTCCGGCTCGATTTCCACTTGTTCACGCATCATATACGGTACTGCCCGAGCCTTGTGGTGGATGGATCGTGTACCGGGAACCAAATGGTTCTGCACTTTCGCCCCCGAGAAGCTTCCAATGCCTGGCTCGAATAACGATGGGAACTTGCTTAGAACTTGGGTACATGAGGTGTCGCTGACGGACGAAAGCACTCGGATGTCGTCCCAGTTCCAACGGATTTTCCCCAGCCAAACAACGTGGCACAATCCACAGTGGGAGTTCGTGTACTGCTCCATCATAGGAGACTTTGACTTCAGCACTGCCAATTACAGAGATTAGTTCTTTGGTGTAAGTCCTTAATTTGGTGTGAATGGGTTTGAGCTTGGGCCTGTGTGCCTTCTTTCCCCACTGCCCGTCGAAGGACTTTTTACTCATTGTGGATTGACTTGCCCCCGTGTCCAGCTCTATAGATACTGGAATGCCGTTCAGTTCAACTTTCGACATTGTGGGTGGGCATTTTGCGTGAATGTGTGTAACCCGTACAATTCTGCCTCCTCAGTACAAGTTTCCAATTCAGTCTGATCCACTGTAGCTTGATCTTCCTCTGCAACATGGTGGTTTGCAGGGTTTGCAGCTCGCCTGCACATTCATTGGAGGTGTTCCATTGTTCTGCAAACATTCCTTGCATAGTGCTTAAAGCGGCATTGATGGGGCTGATGGTCACCTCCGCAGCACCGACAGGAGGTTAACTGCCTCGCATTAACAGATGATGGCGGACTCTGGGTCAATTGAGGTCGGGCCACAGCAGCCGGCGTGTACATTCTGTCATGTACATTTCTGCTCAAAACCGGCGTTACTTTATGCACAGTAGTGGCCGAAACTTCTTTGTTCTGTGCAATCTGCTTGTGTCGTCACTGGTGGATGTAAATTCCTGGGCTATCGTTATGGCTTTACTCAGATTCAGAGTTTCTACAGTCAACAGTTTGCGAAGGACTGTCTCATGTCCGATGCCCAGTACAACAAAGTTTCTGAGTATTTGTTCCAGGAATCCCTCAAACTCGCAATGTCCTGCGAGGCGCCTTAGTTCGGCGACATAACTCGCCACTTCCTGGCCCTCTGACCCTTGACATGTGTAGAACCGATATCTCACCATTAAAACGCTTTCCTTAGGATTTAGGTGCTCCTGGACCAGCGTACACAATTCTTCATAGGATTTCTCTATTGGTTTTGCCGGGACCAGGAGATTCTTCACGAGGCCATAGGTTGTTGCCCCGCAGAGAGTTAGGAGGATCGCCCTTCGTTTGGTGGCGTTCTCGTCCCCTTCGAGCTCATTGGCCACAAAGTATTGGTCGAGTCTATCCACGAAGGCCTCCCAATTGTCCCCTTCTGAAAACTTCTCCAGGATGCTGACTGTTCTTTGCATTTTTGCGTGGTTGTTCGTTAACTCGTCGCCAATTGTTACACTCATAACAAGCAGTGAGACTGAGTATTGTGTGCAATGAGCAAGTGTGACCTTAGCTCCTTTATTAAGGTTCCAGTGTGCAGGTTTCGTGGGTGGCCTGCTTATATATTGTCTTCCCAAGGGATGCTGGAATCCCTGGGACTCCAACAGGTGGGCCCTTTGGTGGTCAGGTGTGATGCAGATTACAAAGGGTTAAATACATAACAAGCTCGGCGATCTGTGGGCGATGTGCTGAAAGTTGCGTCGGGCGATGTGTGGCTGATGTGTGGGTGATCAGCTTGGCGATGTGACATGAAATTTGGGCCGGCGATTTTTCGGGCAATTAACTGTCACCAAGATGATGCTCACCATTGATGTATGACCTGCACATCCAACAGTGTGTCAGCCTTGTAAATAACACCTACGTTCTTTCAGGCAAAGCGATAATTGATGAGCTCCTGATGTAAGGCGCATGCAGCTATCATGCCACCATGGGCCCTTTCATGCGGTCTACAGGGGGGGCGGGGGCATTGCTTCAGCGTCAGCCAGATTGCCTGCACCGATGTCAGCATCTGCCTCCTCGTCCTCCTCTTCCTCGCTCTGGTGAGGTGGACTGTCAGACTCATCAATCAATTCTTGTCCCCTCCTGATAGCCAAGTTGTGCAGCATGGAGCACACCACCACGACTTGAGCTACCTGCTCAGGGTGGTATTGTAGTGAGCCTCCTGAGTGGTCCAGGCATCTGAAGTGCTGCTTCAGCACTCCAATGGTTTTCTCCACGATATTGTGAGTTGCTCTGTAACTCTTGTTGTATCGCCTCTTAGCCTCGGTGTGGGTATCACGCAGGGGGTGTCATCAGCCAGGTGGTGAGGCCATATCCTTTGTCACCAAGCATCCAGCATTGACCTTGTGGCTCATTGTTAAACAAGTCAGATACAGTGTTCTCACGCAGGATGTGAGCATCATGCATCCTGCCTGTAAATTGAGCATTCACTGCCAGTATAATTTGCTGGTAGTTCACAACCAGTTGGACATTTAGAGAGTGGAAGAATTCCTTGCGGTGCCTGAAAACATAGAAACATAGAAACATAGAAAATAGGTGCAGGATTAGGTCATTCGGCCCTTCGAGCCTGCACCACCATTCAATATGATCATGGCTGATCATTTTTGCAACTTTAGTACTCCATTCCTGCTTTCTCTCCATACCCCTTCATCGCTTTAGCTGTAAGGGCTGCATCTAACTCCCTTTTGAATATATCTAATGAACTAGCCTCAACAACTCTCTGTGGTAGAGAATTCCACAGATTCACAATTCTCAGAGTGAAGAAGTTTCTTCTCATCTCGGTTCTAAATGGCTTACCCCTTATCCTTATAGTGTGACCCCTGGTTCTGGACTTCCCTAACATCGGGAACATTCATCCTCATCTAACCTGTCCAATCCTGTCAGAATTTTATATGTTTCTATGAGATCTCCTCTCATTCTTCTAAATTCCAGTGAATATAAGTCTAGTCGATCCAGTCTTTCCTCATATGTCAGTCCTGCCATCCCAGGAGTCATTCTGGTGAACCTTCGCTGCATTCCCTCAATAGCAAGCACATCCTTCCACAGATTAGGAGACCAAAACTGTACACAATATTCCAGGTGAGGCCTCACCAAGGCTCTGTACAACAGCAGTAAGACCGCCCTGCTCCTATACTCAAATCCTCTCACTATAAAGGCCAACATCCCATTTGCCTTCTTCACCGCCTTCTGTATCTGCATGCCAACTTTCAATGACTGATGTACCATGACACCCAGGTCTCGTTACACCTCCCCTTTTCCTAATCTGTCACCATTCAGATAATATTCTGCCTTCTTGTTTTTGCCACCAAAGTGGATAGCCTCACATTTATCTACATTATACTGCATCTGCCATGCATTTGCCCACTCAGCTAACCTGTCCAAGTCACCTTGCAGCCTCTTAGCATCATCCTCACAGCTCACACTGCCTCTCAGCTTAGTGTCATCTGAAAACTTGGAGATATTACATTCAATTCCTTCATCCAAATCATTAATGTATATTGTAAATAGTTGAGGGTCCCAGCACTGAACCTTGCGGTACCCCACTACTCATGCCTGCCATTCTGAAAAGGACCCATTTATTCCTACTCTTTGCTTCCTGTCTGCCAACCAGTTCTCTATCCATGTCAATACATTACCCTCAATATCATCTGCTTTAATTTTGCACACTAATCTATTGTGTGGGATCTTATCAAATGCCTTTTGAAAGTCCAAATACACCACATCCACTGGTTCACCCTTGTCCACTCAACTAGTTACATCCTCAAAAAATTCTACAAGATTTGTCAAGCATGATTTCCCTTTCATAAATCCATGCTGACTTGGACTGATCCTGTCATTGCTTTCCAAATGCGCTGCTATTACATCTTTAATAATTGATTCCAACATTTTCCCCACTACCGATGTCAGGCTAACCGGTCTACAATTCCTTGTTTTCTCTCTCCCTCCTTTTTTAAAAAGTGGGGTTACATTAGCTACCATCCAATCCATAGGAACTGATCCAGAGTCAATATAACATTGGAAAATGACCACCAATGCATCCACTATTTCTAGGACCACTTCCTTAAGTACTCTGGGACACAGATTATCAGGCCCTGGGGATTTATCGGCCTTCAATCCCATCAATTTCGCTAACACAAATTCCTGACTAATAAGGATTTCCTTTAGTTCCTCCTTCATGCTAGACCCTCGGTCCCCTAGTATTTCCGGAAGGTTATTTGTGTCTTCCTTAGTGAAGACAGAACCAAAGTATTTGTTCACTTGGTCTGCCATTTCTTTGTTCCCCATTATAAGTTCACCTGATTCACCAGATTCAACATCCTGCCAAGGTGACCGCATCGCGATGTGCGTACAGTTTATTGCTCCCTGCACCTTGGGGAAGTTTGCAATTCTGGAGAATCCTAGAGCCCTCTGTGTCTCCCAGGTCATAGGGAAGCTGATCAAGTCCCTCCTGCTTCAGTGACCTGTCTAATGTCGCGATGAGTGGCATGCCGAGAAAGTCCGCAAATGTCACCAGCTGTGGCCTGAAAAGAACCCGAGGCGTAGAATGACAGTGTTGCAGTGACTTTGACCTTGACTGACAGTGCAGTACTGATGGTGCTGGCAGGCTGCAGATCTGCCCTTATCAGCTGGCATACCTCAGTGATAATCTCTTTGTGAAAGTGCATTCTCCGAAGGCAGATGGTGTCGGGCAAGTTGAGCTAAGAATGCTTGCGGCCAGTGTAACTTCTCATCCTCCTCATCTGTCTGTCACTTCTTACATTGGGCACAAATTGCAGTGGAGCGTTCCTTCGGCGATGTCGAATCTGCTGCATGTATTTGGTCACCAAGACAGGTTGAGAAAGGACAGGCCCCATTGCAGTAGATCTCTGTTTTCCACCGATTGCTCACAAACAAGGAATGTCCCAACGAAGACACCTCTTCAATTCCAATCGGTCACAATATGGTCAAGATGTTTTAGACATGTTCACATCAACTCCAAAGACCTGCAGAGTACATCCGAACTCCACCGAGGTTGAAGCACAGCAGCTTTTTAAAGGATGCGACATGTGATCTAGAACATGGTGTCCATAACGCTGTGATTCGTTCCGGTTAGTTCGACTTTTTGTGGCCGTTTTTTTTGGGCGAGCGATATTGTGGGCGATATGTGTGCGAGGTGGTGAAATTGACAATGGGCGATCTCCATGGCCGCTAGTTTGGGTAAATATGCTCTTTACGACAAAAAACAATGGGCGGGCGTTAATATTGAATCTCGGTGTTAATTGCGTGCGGAAAGTAACGCTGGGCGATATTATGGGCGTTGAATTGGCCCATTCTGCTGATTCCACCCAAGAAAAGTGGGCGGACGGGAATATTTTTTCTCGGCATTAAGCCCATGGGGAAAGTAACGCTCGGCAATAAGTTCCCGAAAAATGCCCGCCAGTTTCCATTTTGTGCCAAAATGGACGATAAATGGCCGTTATATGTCATTTCAGCGGTAAAATGAGCATTCAGTGGGCATTAAGCATGCAAAAAAAGTGGAAGTTCTAGCCCCTGGAGTGTTATATTGAGAGCGTGAATATGGTTGTTAAGCTGAAATTAATGCCCAGACTTTCAGATGATGTCCCCAGTAATAGGAGAATCAAGGAAAACTTTTGTGGTATGAAGAAAAGTGAACATTTTAAATTAAAGACATGGTGTGGATTTATTTTGACTGAAATTTATAATATACCACTGTTGAAATGCATGGAGTTTTTTTAAGTGGATAAAATGTAGGACTCGATTTTCCCCAAAACCTTTTTTTAGCGTACTTGAAGAGTTACGCCCATTTTTGGGGGGGCACAAGAACGCTCCCAAAAAACATTCAAAAGTTTCCCCATTTGATTTCTTCATTTTGGCGCAGCCAAACCTGTCCTTTAGTTTTGGAGGTGGAGCCATGATCTGTGCCAAAAAGCTTGGATTACCACGGTAACCAGGGACACAATGCGGGCTGAGGCTGCAAAGTGAAACATACAATCAGCTTCCAACACATTAAAATACATTGCATCAACATAAAAACACATTGAAATACATTGTAGCAACTTAAAAACACATTGAAATACATTGCAGCAACTTAAAAACACATTAAAATACATTGCAGCAACTTAAAAACATATGAAAATACATTGCAACAACATACCTCCAATTATTAAAGCGTTCCCCCCCGCTTCCGATGCCGGTACCGATCCCTGCCCCTATCCCAGGCTGAAGTGCATCCCAGTCTGCATCACCGCCCAGCCCTAGCCCCGAGTGGCTTGCTGGTCTGCACTTTTTCTGACAGACATGCGACAAGCCCCGCCCCTGTCAAGCTCGGCACTCCGCCCACCCCCACTGGCCCCCATCCCAAATCATTCCCTCCACGTCGTGCCGAGAAGCAGGACCTGAGGCTCCGACTCTCTTCACTCGCTCAGGCCCTGGTCATCTCCTCTCTTCCCCCACCGACTCTCTAAACCTCCCCGCCCTGGGGCTGGGAGCGGGGGTCCTGGGGCTTAGAGCTGCGGGCCTGGGGCCGAGAGCGAGGATCCTGGGACCGAGAGCAGGGGTCCTGGGACCGAGAGCGAGGACGGGAAGGAGCTAATGTAACACCACTTTTTAAGAAAGGAGGTCGAGAGAAAATGGGGAATTATAGAACGGTTAGCCTGACATCGTTGGTGGGGAAAATGTTGGAATCAATTCTTAAAGATGAAATAGCAGCGCATTTGGAAAGCAGTTACAGGATCGATCCAAGTCAGCATGGATTTATGAAAGGGAAATCATGCTTGACAAATCTTCTAGAATTTTTTGAGGATGTAACTAGTAGAGTGGACATGGGAGAACCAGTGGATGTGATGTATTTGGACTTTCAAAAGGCTTTTGACAAGGTCCCACACAAGAGATTAGTGTGTAAAATTAAAGCACATGGTATTGAGGGTAATGTATTGACGTGGATAGATAACTAGTTGGCAGACAGGAAGCAGAGAGTCAGAAAAAATGGATCCTTTTCAGAATGGCAGGCAGTGACCAGTGGGGTGCCGCAGGGTTCAGTCCTGGGACCCCAGCTATTTACAATATACATCAATGATTTTCGTGAAGGAATTCAATGTAATATATCCAAGTTTGCAGGTGACACTGAGCTGGGTGGCGGTGTGAGCTGTGAGGAGGATGCTAAGAGGCTGCAGGGTGACTTGGACAGGTTAAGTGAGTGGGCAAATGCATGGCAGATGCAGTATAATGTGGATAAATGTGAGGTTATCCACATTGGTGGCAAAAACAGGAAGACAGAATATTATCTGAATGGTGACAGATTAGAAAAAGGGGAGGTGCAACGAGATCTGGGTGTCATGATACATCAGTCATTGAAGTTTGGCATACAGGTACAGCAGGCGGTGAAGAAGGCAAATGGTATGTTGGCCTTCATAGCAAGGGGATTTGAGTATAGGAGCAGGGAGGTCTTACTGCAGTTGTGCAGGGCCTTGCTGAGGCCACACCTGGAATATTTTGTTCAGTTTTGGTCTCCTAATCTGAGGAAGAACGTTCTTGCTATTGAGGGAGCGCAGCAAAGATTCACCAGACTGATTCCCGGGATGGCAGGACTGACATATGAGGAGAGACTGGATCAAGTGGACATGTATCCACTGGAATTTAAAAGAATGATAGGGGATCTCATAGAAACATATAAAATTCTGACGGGATTGGACAAGTTAGAGGCAGGAAGAATGTTCCCATTGCTGGGGAGTTCCAGAACCAGGGGTCACAGTCTAAGGATAAGGGGTAGGCAGGCCATTTAGGATGGACATGAGGGGAAACTTCTTCACTCAGAGAGTGGTTAACCTGTGGAATTCTCTACCACAGAAAGTTGTTGAGGCCGATTCTTTAGATATAATTCAAAAGGGAATTAGATATGGCCCTTACGGCCAAAGGGATCAAGGGGTATGGAGAGAAAGCAGAAAAGGGGTACTGAGGTTGAATGATCAGCCATGATCTTATCGAATGGCGGTGCAGGCTAGAAGGGCCGAATGGCCTGCTCCTGCACCTAATTTCTATGTTTCTATGATCTTGGGGCCGAGAGCGATGGCGGCAACGAGCAGAGAAGTGGCGGAGGGCCGAGCGGGAGAGAGAGAGAGAGGCTGGGGGAGAGAGAGAGGCTGGGGGAGAGAGAGAGAGGCTGGGAGAGAGAGAGAAACATAGAAACATAGAAAATAGGTGCAGGAGTAGGCCATTCGGCCCTTCGAGCCTGCACCACCATTTGATAAAATCATGGCTGATCTTTTCCTCAGTACCCATTTCCTGCTTTCTCTCCATACCCCTTGATCCCGTTAGCCATAAGGGTCATATCTAACTCCCTCTTGAATATATCCAATGAACTGGCATCAACAACTCTCTGTGGCAGGGAATTCCACAGGTTAACAACTCTCTGAGTGTAGATGTTCCTCCTCATCTCAGTCCTAAATGGCCTACCCCTTATCCTAAGACTGTGTCTCCTGGTTCTGGACTTCCCCAAAATCAGGAACAATATACCCGCATCACACATGACCCGTCCCGTCAGAATCTTGTATATTTCTATGAGATCCACTCTCATCCTTCTAAACTCCAATGTATAAAGGCCCAGTTGATCCAGTCTCTCCTCATATGTCAGTCCGGCCATCCTGGGAATCAGTCTGGTGAACCTTTGTTCACTCCCTCAATAGCAAGAACGTCCTTCCTCAGATTAGGAGACCAAAACTGAACACAATATTCCAGGTGGTGCCTCACCAAGGCCCTGTACAACTGCAGTAAGACCTCTCTGCTCCTATACTCAAATCCCCTAGCTTTGAAGGCCAACATACCATTTGCCTTCTTTACCGCCTGCTGCACCTGTATGCCAACTTTCAGTGACTGATGAACCATGACACCTAGGTCTCGTTGCACCTCCCCTATTGTGTTCCTAACACAGATGAGACTGCACACAGGGAGGTTAAAGTAACAGTGACCTTAGTCTTTAATAAGACACTCCAGAGTGAGGAACAATCCTTAGGGGCCGGCTTATATACAATGGTCCCAAGAGATGCTGGGATCCCTTGGGACTTCAGGGGATGAGCTCCCTGGTGGCAGAACATGTGAGTGCATGCTTTACAGATACACAACATCCCCTTTTCCGAATCTGCCACCATTCAGAGAGGGAGGCCGGGGGAAGAGAGAGGGTGAGAGGCTGGGGGAGTGAGAGGCTGTGGGGCATGGCGGGGGGAGAGTAACGGGGGTGGGGGGTGAAATCAGAGGGAACTCAGGGAAGACGGGTCACGTTCTTACAGCCGCCTAGAACGAACATCGTTGGAGTGGATGATATCCACAAGTCACAACACTGTCAGTATTCACTTAATCCCCAATAAACCTGTTAACAATCTGTACACAATGCCTGCCCCATCTATAGTGGGGTGGCGGGGGAGGATGCACTTGGACTGGGATAAGGCTCTTCGGCTGAGGGAGGCATGCACTTGGACTGGGATAAGGTTAAGTTCGTAGCACTCACTAACTCTCAGCTGTATTGGGGCACTGTTTTACTTTAACACGGGCTGGCCCGTTAACCACCTCTGCTCCTATCGAGCTCCCACAATCGTGCTTGTGAGTAGCGAACGTGGCCTGATACTGAGTTAACAGAGCTTGTGTGTTCAGGTCTGTGTGTGTGTGTGTAACTATCTCGTATGTCTCGGGCTCCTCAATCGCAGAAACAGCCGATACCCATCTGCTGTGAAAATTTCCTTTCCCAAACAGATCATTCGCATAATCCACGATTACACCACATTTATCGAGGAAATCTGACCCACAACACCTTCCCCATTCATTAAGTACATCTCAACCGGCCTCTCGAGAGTAACATGCTCCAGCCCAAATTTAAACCGTTCCTCCTTTATCTCGGGTGCCTTTTGCATCGATCCGACAAAGGCAGTTAAAGAAATAATCTTCCCTGTGGCCAGAGGATGGCGCTTAGGGCATGGGGTGTGTTCACTGGTAACAGCCCAACCAGTGTCCATAAGCATTGTCTGTCACTGGCGGCCGATGCCATCCAGTCGCTAAAAACAGCTCTGGGCCCTGACTCCGTTAGTTGTGTCGAGGAGGCTCAAGTACGTGGGGAGATCCCGTCCGAACTGACCCCTGTCCGGATGGAATTCCTCATCGGCGCCAAACCCCGGAACCTCCCTCGGGAGCCTGCGCCTCACAACTTGAGCCGCCTCGGGGAAATCCCCTCCGTGCCTTTCAGTTCTGCGCGGAGGGGTTTCCTGTACGGGCTGCTCCTGCACACTCTCAACCTTGCCATCCTCGCCTGCCATCCGGACACGTCATGGCATACCATCTTGCCATCCGGAGGAGGCGGGGGTCCCCGATGGAGTGCACTCTATGCGGGAGTCCTCCCACTATTTATCGGGGACTTGGCCTGGAGGGTGGTGCACGGAGCAGTCCTGTGCAACAAATTTTTAAGCCGGTTCACGGACTCCCAGGCCACCTGCAATTTCTGCAGTCTGGAGGAGTCCGTGTTCCATGTTTTTATGGAGTGTGCAAGGTTGCAGTCCCTGTTTCATTATTTGAAGAGGCTGCTCCTCAATTTCTGGCTGCACTTCAGTCCCACACTCCTGATCTTTGGGCACCCTGTGCGGAGGGGAGCGGATAGGTCCGAGGGCCTCCTCGTAGGACTGCTCCTGGGCACGGCCAAGGGTGCCATCAGCCGGTCCAGGCAGCGGGCGGTCGAGGGGGTCGTTCAGCCTGACTGCCTGCCTCTCTTCCGTGCTTACATCCGGGCCAGGGTGTCCCTGGAGATGGAGCACGCGGTGTCCACCGGTACGCTCGCGGCCTTCCGCGAGAGGTGGGCGCCGGAGGGACTGGAGTGCATTATAACCCCCGGCAACCAAATTTTAATTTGATTTTATACGTTTCAAAGTTTAATTTGTTTTAAATGCTAGTTTTAGTGTCCCCCTCCCCTTTTATAGGGGGCACTTGTAAATTATGGTTTTCGAGCCCAAATAAAACCACAAAAAAAATCGACAAAAATACAAAAAAAAACAAAGGGCCTTGGAAAATGTTTGGAGTGTCCCCCAGATCGGGGGGGGGGGGGGCACGATTTAATGTTTATGATTTAATGTTTATTGTTAACTCCAAAAGAGTTGTCTGTCGCTGGCCTCCATTAATTACCACAGGATCTACCGGACGGTTATTACCATCAACGTCGGAACCCCATTACCCACTTCGGGGAGGCCCCCGCCCATCAGTAAAGATTCCATTAACTTTCCCACCACCGGCGTTAAGCTCACTGCTCTTTAGTTCCCTGGACTTGTTCTATCTCCCTGTTTAATATAGGAATCACAAGCCTGACAAATGGTTTTTCCCACATGGGATTTTAAATTGACAGGCTGAGTGTCTGATCAAATTATCAAATGACTGGTTTTCTGGGAGGGCCACAACAGACAGCGAGCTATTTAAACTATGTTGATGTTCCTTGGGTGTTCGATCTGTGAGTTCATAACCATTACAGGGAAATCAGATATTTTTTAAGGTGGACAAGAGCAAATAAGGATTGAATGATTGAGTGTGATTAAGGTACTGGGAGTGTTAAGTTGAGAGCGTGAATATGGTTGTTAAACTGAAATTAATATCACACATTTCAGATGGTGTCCCCAGTAATAGGAGATTTAAGGAAAACGTTTATGCTTTAAAGAAATGTGGACATTTTAAATTTAAAATGCAGGTGTGGATATATTTTGACTGAAATTGATATTGTACCACTGTTGAAATGCACAGAGTTTTTTTTAAAGAGGATAAAAAGTAGCTTTAGAGAATTACAAAGTGACAATTTGATCATTTAATTCACTTTTTTAATTTGACTTAACAGCACGTCAGATACGGCCGTGGTGCTAGCTGACTCCTCCCCATCCTCAGGGGTTTTTCACAGTGAACAAGTAATTAACCCCTTACTTCTATTTGCCACATCGGATTGCTAAATGTAAAGACAGGCTGTATTAGGTTGTTAAGTATCAGCTCGAATGATACCATTACGTTCACTGCTGCAAAAGTTCTTGTGTTTTCCGAAGTGGGGAGTTTGAGGTGATCGCTGGTGATAATGGAGCATGACTTGTGGGCTCGGTCATACTAGAAATGTGCTCAACGTTCGGGATTGAACAGAAATTCCACATCCCATAATACCCGCAAGTATCAGGCTTGGCGGAAGGAACAAATAGAACAATTAAACCTGTGTTGGAGAAAGTCGTCAGTGAGCCTGAGATCTTACATATCCCTGAGTTTGATACAATTGGAGGAACTGTGTTTAATAGTAGCACATTTTCCTTCCGGCAAGGAAACTGGGACAAAAGGGGCCAATCTTGGAGCACGTCTCGCACCAGATCAGCGCCTGTTTTAACGGCTCCGCCATATTACTAAGGGCAGCTTTGCCGTCATCCCGAGCAGCCGTCTAAAACATGCGTCAGGCCTTCTGCGATGTAACTGAGGGACCTAAGGATTGTCTTGAGTCCCCTTTCAGAAATTGGCCTGGATTGAATGGAGTCAGGGGAAACGGGAATGCTCCCCGAATCCACATCCCCGCGATCGCCCAGTGTGGCTGTTCTAACCCCCTTCCTGAACTTAACTTCGGGCCGCTGCCGGTGAAGCAAGATTCCCGAATTCCCTCTCAGTAAAATGTGTCGCTGCCTGTGGAGGTCCAGCAGGTGATGGCAGCTCATGTATAAAATGTTCGTGAGGACCGAGGACCAATTTCGGGCCAGCCTCAGGCTTCGGACACGCGCATTGGCCCCACTCGATAGTTATGGATCCAAAAATGGGCCGTAAATAATGTCCACCCCAATGTTTTGAGCATCAACCTCTGGGGACCAGTGCAGAAGCTTTGACTTGCCTGAGACGAGTGAGCTCAGCTGTGGAACGAGTGGTAAAGTGGACAGCAAACTATCCTTTCCTCTCAAACGATGGCTCTAACTGTTCACACATTGATAATGGGACTCAGGGTGGGGAAAGAACAAGTGGTGAGGGAAACGGAAGTGTCGAACTGGTGGAGGAGTGATTGCTCTTGTGAGCTTTGGGCTGAGGTTCCATGTGGGACTTTACTCTGCAGCTGTCTGTGCTACACCCGCTCCAGGAGTACTTGATGCTGACTGGGGGTCATCTGAAATGTGGAGAATATCCCAGTCCCCAGCACTGACATCTCTTCCCCGACTGACACTTTAAAAAACGTGTAAATTAACCTCAATCCCTGAGAAGTCAATGTGTGAAGCAATAGGACTTCAATTTCCTGATACACATCACTAATTATGGGAATTATTGCTAAGGTAATTTAAAGATGGGACTGTATCAAGCCCCTCCTTTAATGGACAAACAGGAATATATTAGTAAAATTAAAGATTTTTTTGGAATAGGAGATAGATTTTAATATAATTTCATAAAGTAGATTTTTTGATAAAAACACATCTCATTTTTCCACAAGACACAAATTCAAACGTGTTCATCAAACAGGCACTGACAAAATGTCTTTCTGTCTCTTAGCGACTAAAGTAAAATGAGCTGGCACAAACATGGCAGCAAACAGTGAGCCTTTATCTCGTCACTCGGTACCTTCAATAATTCCCACAATGGTTTTGCTCCCTCTGCGAAGTGGGGAATGAAAGATCGCTGGTATCCCACTAATCCGAGGAGTGACCTCAGTGTCTTTGAAACTGGTAGGGGAAGTCTTTGAATAATGTGCACCTTGTGCTGATCAGGACTGTGCACTTTCTGCGAGATGAGAATGCTCCAAATCCCATTTACAATGTCCAGGGTGGAGAACCACCTCGTTTTCCTTGGTATTTGGGAGAGTAATGTGGGCGTCCCTCGCACTACATGGGTACATGCCAGTGTTTAATGTTCGGTAATCGATCATCATCACAGGAGGTTCCTTGGAATCGAGGAAGACTTGCTTCCACTCTTAAAATGAGTTCTAAGGTGGCTGAACAGTCCAATACGAGAAACAGAGACTCTGTCACAGCTGGGATAGATAGTTGTTATGGGAAAGGGTGGGTGGAACAGGTTTGCCACATGCTTTCCGCTGCCTGCGCTTGTTTTCTGCACGCTCTCGGCGATGAGACTCGAGGTGCTCAGTGCCCTCCCGGATGCACTTCCTCCACTTAGGGCAGTCTTTGGCCAGGGACTCCCAGGTGTCGGTGAGGATGTTGCACTTTATCAGGGAGGCTTTGAGGGTGTCCTTGAAACATTTCCTCTGCCCACATTTGGAGTTCTGAGTAGAGTGCTTGCTTTGGTAATCTCATGCCGGGTATTCGAACAATGTGGCCTGCCCAGCGCCAGGCCCTCAAAACTACCACCCAGCTCATGGTCTACAGGGTTGTAGTGATACCCGCCCTCCTGTCTTGCTCAGAGACATGGACCATGTTCGGCAGACCCCTCAAGTCGCTGGAGAAATACCACCAACGATTTCTCCGCAAGATCCTACACATCCCCTGGGAGGACAGCCGCGCCAACATCCCCAGCATTGAAGCGGTAATCGATAGTGAGCCACCAACTCCCATCTGGTTTCTTAACTGGACAATTGGTGAATTATTCGTAAAGATGTCCTGCTGTAGCAATGCGTCTTGTGTGGTTTGTAGCGCTAACTGACTCTCAGCTGGAATGGGACACTGTTTTACTTTAACATGGGCCGGCCCATTACCCACCTCCTCCTCTATTGAGCACCCACAATCGTGTTTGTGAGTAGCGAACATGGTCTGATACTGAGTTAACAGAGCTTGTGTGTTCGGGTCTGTGTGTGTCTGCAACTACCACGTATGTCTCATGCTCCTCAATCGCAGAAACAACATGCGTGTCTGATATCGCTCTGCCGTGAGAATTTCCTTTCCCAAACCGTAATAGATCATTCGCATAATCCACAATTACACCGCATTTATCGAGGAAATTTGACCCACAATACCTTCCCCGTTCATTAAGTGCATCACAACCGGCCTCTCTAGAGTAACATGCTCCAGCCCAAATTTAAACCGTCCCTCCTTTATCTCGGGTGCCTATTGTATCGATCCTACAAAGGCAGTTAAATAAATAATCTTCCCTGTGGCCAGAGAGTGGCGCTCAGGGCATGGGGTGTGTTTAATGGTAACAGCCCAACCAGTGTCCACAAGCATTGTCTGTCGCTGGCCTCCATTAATTACCACAGGATGTACCGGACGATTATCATCACGCCAGAACTCCATTACCCACTTTGGGGAAGCCTCTGCCCATCAGTAAAGTTTCCATTAACCTTCCCACCACCGACATTAAGCTCACTGGGCTTTAGTTCCCTGGACTTTTTCTATCTCCCTGTTTAATATAGGAATCACATTAGCTGTACACCAGACCCCTGTCACTATCCCTATTTATCTGTGTGTATATATATGTGAATTTTTATCAATATGTAATAGTGCCTCTGCAATCTCTCTGTTTGCTTCTTTTAGTATTTGTGGATGCAATCCATCCATACAGGGGTTTTATCCTCCATAAGTTTAATTAGTTTATCAAATAACTCCCATCTTGCTGTCTCAAAACTCATTATATTTTTTGATCTCTTTTAATGTCCTATCCATCTTATTAGTGCCCCTGGTAAATACTTTCTCATAACCTCCGTGTTTTTGTATTCTCTGCCTCTATTTATAAAGCTATCGATCCGGTTTGTATTTCAGCAGTGTGACTAACTTGTTCAGTCACCTGCAAAGATATTTGTACATAAACCCCAGGTCCCTCTCTACCTGCACCTGCTTTAAAATTGTACCATTTAGTTTATAATAATTTAGTTTATATCGCCTCTCCTCCTTCACCCTGCAAAATGCATCACTTCACCCTGCTCTCCATTTCTGTGTGTCGGCCCATTTCACCAGTCTGTTTATTACTTTTCTGAGTTTCATCTCATCTGCACAATATGAAGTTATGCACGGTATATCCAATTCCACATCAGTGATAGCTATCAAAATGAGCAGTGGTCTGAATACCGACCCCTGGGGACATCACTGGAAAACACCCGTTCACCACTGGTCTCTGCTTTCTGTCCCTCAGCCAATTTGTATCCACAAAGCCACTGGCTCTTCAGTTATGTTGTTATACTTCCCAAAACATATTTATATATCCAGCATGCATTTATATATCCAGAATACATTCATGTACCCAAAACAGATTCATGTACCCAAAACACATCCATGCATTTCCCAGAACACATTTATATACTGCCCAGATATACAGGGTGTTCGCAGGCACAAAGCTTTGAATGAGACAGACAAAGTTTAAGAAAG
Source organism: Pristiophorus japonicus (assembly GCF_044704955.1). Classification (NCBI taxonomy): domain Eukaryota; kingdom Metazoa; phylum Chordata; class Chondrichthyes; family Pristiophoridae; genus Pristiophorus; species Pristiophorus japonicus. Next base: position 228,348,441 of record NC_091983.1, read on the forward strand.
CGTACGGACCCTTGGTTTTACAATAGGGCATAGTGTACAAATGCAAGGATGTTATGGTAAACCTCAATAAATCAACGTTTGGACCTCAGCTCGAATATTGTTCACAAATCTGGGCACCACAGTTCAGAAAGGGGTCAAGGCCTTGGAGAGATCCAGAGGAGATTAACATGAATGGTTCCAGGGATGAGGGCTTTCAGTTACTTGGATAGACTGGAGAAGCTTGGATTGCTTTTCTTGGAGCAGAGAATGTTAAGGGAGATTTAGTAAAGAAGTTTATGAGGGGTTCTGATAGATGTGATAGGGTGAAACTGTTTCCACTGGGCAGGACGTTTGGTAACCAGAGGACACAGATTTAAAATAATCCTGAAATAAGCCAGGGGAGAGATGAGGAGTATTTATTTTTACCCTGAGAGTTGTTATGATCTGAAATGCATTACCTGCAAGGGTGGTGAAAGCAGATTCAATAGTGATTTTCAAACTGGGAATAGGATCTCGAGTTAAAAAGTTAAAATGGGGAAAGTGTGGAGAGTGGTACTAATTGGTACATTTTTCAGAGGCTGCACCAGCTCGATGGGCCAAATGGCCTCCTTCTGTTCTGCACGATTCAATGATTCTACAACACATTCACATACTTCCCACAATGCATTCATGGACTTCAACAACAGCAACAACTGGTATTCAAGGGGTTGGAGGAGGTTACAGAGATAGGGAGTGGCAAGGCCATGGAGAGATTTGAAATTAAGGATGACAATTTTAAAATGAAGAATTTGCTGGATCGGGATCCAATGTAGGTCAGCGAACACAGGAGAGATGTGTGAACGGGACTTGGTACAAGTTAGGATAGGGGCAGTGAGCATAGGGGTGATGGGTGAACGGGACTTGGTGCGAGTTAGAATAGGGTCAGTGAGCACAGAGGTGATGGGTGAACGAGACTCTGCAAGTTAGGATAGGGGCAGTGAGCACAGGGATGATGGGTGAACGGGACTCAGTGAGAGTTAGGATAGGGTCAGTGAGCACTGGAATGATGGGTGAACGGGACTCAGTGCAAGTTAGGATAGGGTCAGTGAGCACAGGGGTGATGGGTGAACGGGACTTGGTGTGAGTTA